>NW_024499128.1:1981798-2581798 GCF_017590055.1 Onychostruthus taczanowskii | reverse complement strand
GCCCTACTGGTTCACGATAGCTTGTTGCCATGGATGGGTAATGATGTCACACATTCTGCCCAGTGTCCATGCCAGAAAATAAATGAGAATGACTTTTTTAATTACTCTGAGTTACTTAGCAATTCCCTGGAAGGCCTGAAGTGAATTACAAGGAAAAAAACAAGATGCCCCATTGACCCTACCTGCATAGTATCTTTATGCCAGTGAAGAGATGCAGTAAAAGACCAGAGTAAATTCTCTGCAGGTTTGAAAGCAAGGTTCTATTACTGAAACACACTTTGTTACTCAACAGATTTCAGCGGGCTGAAGATGAGCAGGAGGCTGGGTGAAGTATGGCTTTAGGGCTCACACATGAACATCTCAGTAACTGTAGTTTCTGGAGAGGGAGCTTGTGTCTTTCCCTCCATCGGTGACATTCTAACAGGAATATGATCCCGAGCAGGGTACAGACATCACTGCACCAGGCAGTAAATGCCACGCTACTGCCTTCTCTCACACCCCCTTTCAAATTAGGTTAGAACTGGCCTTTTGAGGTCGGCAGCTGGAAGGCACAGAACAAGAGAGAATCTCTTGTAACTATACCAGAAGGGCTGCCGGAGCACAAACCGTGTTTCTGCTCCCCAAACCTGGGCTTCTGCTTCCTCCTCCCCTCACAGACAGTGCTGTTTGGGATGCAGGAGCTTTCTCCCCTCCGAGGCGAGCCCATCCCGAGGCTGCCGGAGCGATGGGGATCCCCATGCCCTGTCCCTTTCCGCGAGCAGCGCTGGCACGCCCGGGGCTCCGCGCTCGCTCCGCACACGCCCGCGGGGGCTCTCCCGGGCTCGGGCTGGCGGCCGGGGTCTCTGCGCGGCCGCGGGGTGCCCGGTGGCGCGGCCGCGGCGGCACCATGAGGGTTAACTTGGGCGCGCTCTCCTTCTTCGTGGCCCTGGTGGGACTTTCGAGCTTCATCTTCCTCGTGGTGGCCATCGCCACCGACTTCTGGTACATCATCGATGCCTCCAAGCTGGAGGCGTCCCAGAACGGCACGGACGCGCTCAGCTCGCACTCGGGGCTCTGGCGGACCTGCCGCGGTGAGTGCGCGGGGCCGGCCCGGGGAGCGCAGCGCTGCGCTCCGCCGGCGGGCTCTGCGGGCAGGGCTGCGCGCTCCGGCCGGCTGCGGGTCAGGCTGCGGGGACGCAGCTGCGGGCGTCTCGGGTCGGGGTCCGTCTGCGGGGGTCCGCCGGTGGGGATGCGGGATGGGGATGCGGGGATGGGGATGCGGGATGGGCATGCGGGATGGGCATGCGGGATGGGTGATGCAGGGATGGAGATGCGGTGTCCGTCCGGCTGCAGGGTCCGGCTATGAGGATGCAGGATGGGGATGCGGGGATGGGGATGCAGGGATGGGGATGCGGGGTCCGGCTCGGGGGCAGCACCCGCTGCCCGCGGAGCTCCGGCTCCACGCCGTTCAAGGACGGGCGCTCCCCGGCCGTGCCCGGGACCCGTGGGCAGTGCCCTGTCAATACCTCCTCTGTCACTTGCGGAGGAGACATGGGGAGAGCGAATTTTCTGCTACTGTAACCTGATTTTACATTAACTTTTAATTCAAGATAATCTAATAAATGTTAACCATTTAGAAGGAAGGAGATGTCTTTTCATTTGGTTCAGGAAATTAAGGGGCGAAAGTTCTGGGTTAAAGCCATTAAAATTATAAATAATAATACAACAAATAAAAATATAAACACTATATAGTTTATTTACATAAACAATACAATTAATTTAAATATAAGTATTATTAGCTATCATCATATGGGATTATTGTAATCTTATAGATCAATATATAGGATTTCCCCCATGTAGTTAATTTATATGCTAGGCATTTAACTTTTGGCTTTGATTGCACTCTTAAAAGCCAGGAGCAAGTAAAGCCATAGGCAAGAAAGGATGTTGTTTCCAGAGGAGCAGGGAGAAGGAGCATGTTGCAGGAATTCTCTCCTTGCTGTGCACTGAGCCCCTCTGCAATGAGCAGATGTTTCCCTGTTGACTCCAGTGGTCAGACCCCATGGGAGCAGCTGATGCTGCGTGCTAAAAATCCTCTCATTTCCTTCCCTACCTAGGAGTGGCTGTTTTTAGAAGCAGCTAGTATTATATGAATTATATGTACATGCAAAACCCATATATATATATATAAAACCAGATATAATAGTGTAATTTCCCCCCTTTTTCTACTAGTGAGGAGTGAATGTTACCCTTTGATAAACCCCTTCTGGCATGAGAATGCGAACATCACCGATTCACACAGACAGCTTTTGTGTGAGTAGCGTTTATATTATTTTGTATTTCCATCCAGCTTTCCCTCCCTCCCTGGCCAATTACAAGGACTCATTTCTGATTCAGAGGGGGAATTCACTGAGAAAGTGTTTTCACTCTGCTTCTGTACAATATCTGTCACTGCCTGTGGTCTTTAAGTGTGTTTACTGTTGAAATAACCATCTATTTGGTGACAAGTTCAGCTAATTTCTTCCACAAGAGCTAAATCTCTGACTGGAGTGGCACAGGAAGGTACACAATTGCTAAAAATAAAAGGCAAAAGTGTTCACAGTCACCTCAAAGGAGTCTGATCACTGAAAATGCTTAAGAACACATTAAAACTAATCTTTAACACAGCTACTTTTCTAGCATTTCAGTGGGACTTCTGGCACTGATAAAAGACTTAAGTGTGGGAGAATTTAAGAAAATAAATCAATGACCAAAAGCAGTGTTCAAAGTCTTTGAAGAACATCGTGTTCAAAAACATTAGGCTTCTAATATATTTTCTTATTTTTCTTTAGATTCATTTGTCAATGTCAGAATGTTTTCAAAAAGTCCAAACGGAACATTTTCAAATACTTACAGGCATCTCCTAGAAGATGATGTTTTACCATCTTTGCATCATATATTTGGCCCAATCCTTTACTCACACACCCTCATGTGTGGGCTTGTTATTTACAATTTTTTTTATTTACTCACTTCTCCCTGACTCTGCAGAATACATGCATTTGTCCTGTTTCTTAAAATGGAACTCTTTCCCTCAAAACCAGCCATTCCCTGGGCTCCAGAGAGGCTTAAAGGGTCTTTATCCTCTCTTGGAGCAGCACCTGGTGGTCCAGCTGCAGACGCAGCACAGAGAGGAAGCCTGGGAGGTGCTGGGGCTGTGTCACAGCTGTCCTGGGAAGGTTCAGGAGGAGTCAGATCCCAGTCAGCTCCTGAAGCAGCCAAATAAACACATCAGGACTGACAGCCCAGCATGTAAACACATCCAGGACTTAGAGCCCAGCATGTCTGTCTGTGCTCTCAAATAGGAAGTGCCATTTCTTTGATCTCCTGGCTCAAAGCAGAGGGCTGTAGCTGCTCAGTGGCTCTGAAGTCAGTGGCAGTGATTGTCTGCTGGATCACTCCAGCCTTTCAGGGGTCAGCATTAACTGAACCTCCCCGCTCATGTTTTAAATGTCAGCACCTCCACTGGTATGCTGGTGATAGTCCAACATTTCAGGATGAACCCATTTGCTTTTCAAAAGTCCTGTGCACATTTGCAAAAGGTTATTTTTCTCAGGTGAGAGATTGCAGCTCTTCAGTTAAATAACAAAACAAAACCAAAAAGCAGTGCTCTTTGGTTATACAAATGATGTTGGCTTGGAAACAAAGGATGGCTCTTTGTGAGTCATGAAGTGTAAGAAAATATTGGATATGAATAAAAATTGTATTAATAATTATGTTTACAGACTCTTCAGGGCCTTGGAGAGTTTTTTTTATCTCACTTTCACATCAATTACTATTTTTATGTTCCTGGAAAAAGACTTCAGGTCTGCAAAGACACTTGCATATTTTATTATAAACAGGCCGTCTGCCTAAAAATGATGAGAGAAGAAATCAAAGATATTTCAATTGAAAGAACCTGCTATGTTTGATTGGAATGCCCCTCTTAGTTAACCTTTTGATTTTTTTTTTGCTCGGCTTCAGTGCAGCTTCAGTGTGGTGAGGCTACAGATCCTCAGCAGTAGCAGCTGAACTTAGAAAGTACCATGTCAGTACTTCTTCCTTCTAGAAAATACAGATATTTCTAAGTGACATCTAGATTCTTCAGGTCCTAAGACAGTACCTTCTACATCAGCTTTACTCTTCTTTCTTAAATGTTTCTGACTGTGGCCACTGAATCATATTTAGGCAGATCATGGCAAAACCTATTCATCTACAACACATTTTGACAAGAATTTTGGAGGGAAGTTCTATGATCATGGATTGCAATGTAGTTACAGCAGTTTCTTCATCTGCTGCTATATGTGGCAAACAAGCTAATTGCACAGCTTTAATTGGTTACTTCACAAAAATGACATTTTTCTCTCTGTGTGCCTGTGAAGGTGTCTGTGAGGCACAGTCACATGGGATTAATCTCATTCCATCTAGCTGTACACTTATATTTCTCACTATTTGCTTGGCACTGAACTTCATGAGCTCTGGCAACATCAAACCTGTTTCTTTCTGATTATTCCTAAAAAGACTTTAGAGAACTGTCTCCTAAAGTAGGCACTTAAGTCACACATTGGTCACATCCCTCATTCTCCAGAGTTTGAATGCACTTCCTGGCATGTATGAACCAGACACAAATGCCAAAGAGACTGGAGAAAGTCTCTGTGTGAGTGCAAAGAGCTGTGCCTACGTGGAAACAGAAGTGCTGGCCACTGCCAGAAGACAAACCCTTCATTAGAGAATGAAAAGCCTCCATGGTCCCTTCCTCCACATTTCCAATATCTCCCCTATTCATCCCAGCAGATTCCTTTTAACCTTATTGTGTACTTCAAATCGAGCTCCTGGCAAATTAAAATAATTGGGTGCACGAGTTAAAACCCTGTGCTAGCAGGAATATCACCCAGGCAATCAACCTAGGGCTTGCTGAGCCTGGGACTGTGATGTATTTCACATCCCAGGAGTGCTCTTGTGCTCCTCTAATGGACTGGACACAAACACACTCCTCCTCTTCATTAGCCTTCCCTTTCTTCTCTTACCACTCCCCCCAGCTGAACATGCAGTGTATACCCTCCCTCCCCTCAAACCCACCGTGGGTAAAATATTTCCCTCTTACAGATTACACTATGGCCTGGTTATTTATTTGTTTAAAACATCAGCCACTGTCTAAAGAAAAATACCACTCGACTGCCTACCACTAACTTTTCTGAAAGTTCTGCATTAATAAAATTATTTTTTGCTGGAGATGTACACTTTCCTCTGGCCCAAACAGGAATAGAATGAAACAATCACTTTCACTAATTTAGACAGTTATTAGAGTGTCTTGGTGACTACTAGGATTAAAGATAGCCCTCTGAAAATTCCCCTTAGAATTTAAATTTGTCAGCAAAGACACCTCTGATATTTTGCCTTGCCATGTGTTCTCCTGTGCCAGCTATGGCAGACAAGCAGCAAGACAGCATTTTTCATGGTGAGCTGAATCTATCTCTCTCTAAATGACAAAATAAAGATGTCACTGACTTCAAATGAAGCTGCATTGAGTTCTGAGCAGCTTTGCTATTTTCCAGTAGCAGAAATGTAACATCCAAAATCAGATCTTGATGTTGAGGATCACACAGAGACAGAGGGAAGCTCCTGAGTAGAAGGAATGGCAGTGCTTAATCAGCTGTAAACTTTTCCCCCAGAATTCAAGTTTTCTAAATGAATTTCTTAAAATAAAAACCCAAACAAGAAACCTATACTTGTTACACTGGTGAAAAGTTGCTCTTAGACATTTTTGTCATATAAATATTTTCCATTTACCAAAGCCTATGTTGTTAATAATAAATAAATGCCAGTACACATTTAGCTGAAGGCAGTACCAGTGTAATCCTTGCAAAATGAAAAATATAGTAAATGTTTCTATTCAAAACCAGACAATTTCTCTTAAATCTCAGCTTTGCACTTGAGCTGCTGCAGGGTCCCGCCAGCACTGCAGAGCTGGGGCTGGAGTTATAAAAAATAATGTGAGAGGAACTGCTGTTCTTTCTTACTGTCTGTGACACAAACCATCTACATTAGGTACCTGCAAAGTAAGATTAAGCCTCTGGCAATCCTGATTTTTTGTCAGATTTGAACAATATGGCCAGTGATTGGTCTCCTTTTACAGGTCCATTTTTAGTGCTCTCCTTTATTCCTGACCCATCTAGAAATGAGTATTTAATGGATGTGGTTTCCACTCATATTGTTTTTCCTGTTCTAAAATCAAGACTGGAGCGTGCAGCTGCCCATGCACAACTGCTTAAAGTATTCTCCCCAGAGTATTTTTATTTTTTCTTTTTTAGACACGAATGTAACTGGAACCATGAGGCTGCACTCAAGTTCGTGCTTCCTGCAGGGAAATGATCTTTGCAGCAGAGGCAGCTCTGATACCTCAGTTTTTTAATGTAACAGCTGCCTTGGTTTCTTCCTCAACAAAATGGGTTTAATAGTAGAGATAAACTTGTCTGGATTTCCTCACAGCATGTGGACCCTGTAACAGTCAGGCACCAGCTGCTTTCACACTTCACCCTGCTCCATATTTACTCAGTTGCACTTGGAAAGAATGCTCTATTCTTTGGCCACTGTGACATTTTTTCCTGAGGGATTTACAGTCCTTTGCAGATTTTCTTTTGGTTTGAAGCTACCAGAAGGAAAAGGCTGGGGCTGGAGCAAAAGCCATTTCAGAGGCCGATGAAATGAGACCCAAATGATGCTCACAGAAATTCTGGCTTGATTGGTCTGGTAGGTGTGTACCTGTTTCTGAGCAACAGTGCACTGTTCCTTCAGAGAGGTGCCAGTGGGCATCTGCTTCAGTACTCACTGTAGATATAACAGTAAATATATACAGAAAGCCAGATAACTTCAGCACCACTGCAGCTGAGGCCAAACCAGTGACGAGTTCTGATGAATATTCTTACTTTCAGATTCATTGGTACCACAGCAACAGAACGTGAGCCATGGTGCATTGCTCACATTCATCATTCTGCCCATTCCTGCTGCTGCAGTTTTTGTCAGTGCCACCTGCTCCAGGTCTAGCATAATTTTATTTCTGCTGTCTGCAATTGGTCTTCCTGTTCAGCTCAGAGATTTTTTGAGAAAAGCAGGAAGCCAAAACATGTAACACACAGACCAGAGCCTGGCTAATCATCCTGGAGACCCCTAACTCTGTGAGCAATCCTCCTCCATCACCTTTTCTCTGTTGAACAGGAGGGAATCCAGCCTTCCTGTCCCTGTGGCCTAAGCACAGAAGATTCTGGCCTAAGCACAGAAGATTAGCCACAGACAAGTTCTTTCAGTTGTTCACTGGTTTCCTAAGTTGTTTCCTTGCTTTTTTCCTAGCAAGCAGGTCAGATTTCTCTGTGCACTTTTCCTTCCTGGCCTTGCCAAGTCCTTCTGGAGCAGCCCCATTGGTTTAAACAACTGCCAGGAGTCTGCTTCAGCTGGAGGCTTTTGTCTTTCTGACTGCCTCTTTAGTTGCTGCTGGGTAAGACAAACAGGCCCTTAATTAAGCTCTTCTGAGCCACTGCCATTTGGAGTATTTCTGATGAGGTGATATTGCAGATTTCTAGGCACTATTTGCTATTATAAGCTGTGCAAACAAATCCAAAGTTAGTTTGAAGCAATTAAGCTGCAGGATGTTAACAGGAGATGATTAACAAAGCTGCTGGGCTTGCACTTGGTTATTTCTGACCTGCTCAGTGTTTTTATTTAATTCCACAGATTTCTCTCACAAACAACTCCTCAACAACTGTGTTGGGTGGTGATGTAGAGATGCCTGCCAAATCCTCAGTTCTGGACACACACAGATGTCATTCTTACAGATATTTGGCCAGAGCTCTAGTAAAAAGCTTTGGCTAGCTACTGTAAAACTTCAGTAACCACTATTAAGCAATTTGATTCTTTTTTGCTTCAAAAAAAAGTGAGTGTTTTTTAAAAGTCTATGAGTTTGTTTCAGTATTTCCAAGATTAAATCATTGGATCTTTCATGTTGGACTAACAGGGAACTCAGGTGTTGAGAAATAGAAGTGGGAAACTGAATTCTGTTTTACAAGAAAGTGCACATACCTCTTCCTGTGCAAAATGCTTAGGGTGGTTTTTTTCTTTCCCCAATATTAGAGCAATTTCATCAATATGAAGACAGTTATATGTTTTATATGTTTAATACATAATTCATAAATGTGTATTTCAACAGAAACTAAAAAACCCACTAAAATGACTGCAAAATGAATGTTCTAACTTCTTTCACAGATGATTATTGAAGACAGAAACACACTAAAGATATTTTAAGTCATTTTCTTCTATAAACTAATTCTGTTCCTCTAATCAAGGAATATAATGGCATAATATCATATGCCAGATGGCATGAATTCAGATTCCTGAGTGGTTTCCATGGTAGCATTTTAGAATAAGTTTCCCAGGCAGTTTCAGATTTCATTGTACAAATGAGTATTAGATATTGAACTAGAACACTGGAGATTATAAAAGTACTATTTAACCAAATAGAATTCACTAAATATTTGATTTTTAAAAAGCTGCCAATGATTAATGAGAAGTGTGATCCCAGCTGTGGGTAGGAAAAGCAAGGCTCTGTCACAGTGAGGTTTGTGGGTTTCAGCTATCCCTATACTCTATATTTTCACTGAAGAGGGCACAAAAATCAGAGTTATTCTGATATTGCAACTGTCACATGATTAATGTAATCTAGGAAACTCCCAGTGATGCTTTGGTGTGGTTTTCTTTTCCTTTTCCTTCACAAAGTTCCATTCAGAGTGTATTTTGCTCACCCACGTGTCCTGGCTCAGGTTGCAGTAGCTGAAATCACACCAAGACAAGAAAAGTCAAAGAAATGCCGAGTTAGTGCTGCTGTCCTGAGCTGGAGTTTGTGAGCAGGGACTTGGACTGGCAGGGGACACCTGGAAAATCACAAAGCAGAGAGCCAGCCATGAACTTGGTCATGTTTGCTCTCTCTCAGCAAGGCCAGCTCTGAGAGCAGAGTTGCACCATTCCTGCATTCATACTTTTCAAATGTCAATTCATCCTCCCAAGATTTTATCCTCCCAACCTTTTTCACCTTTTACTGCAAGACCAAAGCTAAAGTGACACATGGATGTCAGAATAATCAAAATGACACCAAATAACCCTCAGCAAGCTCAAATGTGGCTGAAGACCACGCTCCTGTGGCTGCTGCCCCTCTGGAATATGAGCACTGAATGGGTGCCCAGTCTCTGTTCTGCCACACTGTGTCTCAGCACACCCCAACCACTTCTAACCACACAAAACTCCTGAACTAAGTTCCGTGGCTATTTCTCACCTTGGAGCTCAGCTGAGATTTGCAGGCAGTTTTGACGTGCTGGTTTGTTCCCAGTGAGCTGGAGATGGATCTGGCTGTTAGCACTGGGAATTGCTTTAGGTCTGTGCTTGTTGGCCAGGAACAGCAGCCGTGGCCGGTTTTGCTGGAGGAAGGCCCAGGGAGTGTCCTCAGCTTTAGAATCAAAGAGGGGAAGTGCTCTCTTCGCTGCAGAATGTTGAATTCATGATTCCTGAGCATCAGCTGGTCCTGATGTCAGCATATGTGGGACTGAATATGAAAATATAATACCAGAAGCAGAAAAAAACCCCCAAAATATTGTCAACTCCCAAAACTTTTTTTTTTTTTTTTTTTTTTTTTTTTTTTTTTTTAGCATGTTCTATGCTACACAAAACAATGTCTGGAAACCACATTCTACTCAAGTACAAACATCAACAGTGTCTGCCTTGATGCCATGCAGACCCTTCCTAACCTTCCAGGCTTCTGGAATGAGCAGAGACATGCACACAATTGTGTCTGATCTTTGAAATGCTGCTGTACAGGATGAGCTGGATCCTTAGCCAGTGGCAGATGCAGCAGCTCCAATTCCATGGGCAGTTACAGTGACTTGCAAAAATTGATCATTTGATCACACACCAGCTGTGAGCTCTTAAATGATTACTTTTCCTAAGCTAATGGTGTATTGCTCCTCTGTGAAATTAAATGAGACAATGAAGCCTAGACCTCTTCAGCATCCATCCATTTATGGATTTTACATTTTCTTTTCTCACTTACTCTGCACTTTACTCTGGGATTAAACAAATTGATACTGGAATTACTTTTTTTTGATTATTCTAAAATAAGGTTGGGTTGAATGTTGTGGATAGATTACATCAGAGGGAACAATGGCACAATTATGGTTTATGATGGAAAAAACCAGGGTGATATGAAAAAATACATAGCAACCCTCTGTTTACACAGCTATTAAAATGTTATAGGGATCAAGAAAGAGTAATGTAAAACATTTAGCATGGGAGGAAGCAAGCAGGATAGGTTAATGCACTTAGTGAAGCTGCTGTAGAAAACAGTGACAGACAGAATCAGAGCTGGATGGGAAAATTTACCTCTAGTTGATGGTCAGCTGCAACAAAGGAAAAGGTCAACGATTTGCCACATCAGTGCAGCAGAGGACACATGACAGAAGAGAAACCTTAAATCAAAGCATGGCTGGATCTCACCTCCCAAGCAGAACAGTGTGGTTCACATAACAGGGCTACTTTCATTAGGGTTGCCAGTGCCTACCTGGGGTGCAGTGCATCACCTGACATCCAGCTGGCTCACGAGCTGAGGACAGTTTGATTGCTCATATATATCTGTGTATTCATATCCTCCATATCTGTGGTCTCTGTTTGAAACACAGGCTGGGATCCTGTGAGGGTTTGTTCTGCCTGCCACCTTTTCCTCCATACCATATGTTTGTCCTGCTGATTTACCCTGAAAACCCAAGGGCTTGTCCAATTTCTTGTTGGTGCTGCATAAAATGAGGCTTTGGTCCTGATCAGGGGCTCTGCACTTAATGATTACTGGTACATCTACTGACACCATAATAAAATATTACAATATTAACACTCTTCATTTTTCTTCAGACATGCATGGAACATTTGTCATCCTGATGCCCCTCAGCCTGATACTGATGATTTTTGGAGGAATGACTGGATTCATCAGTATTCTTGCCAGGGCCTACCTACTGCTCCTAATGACTGGACTGCTTTTCCTTTTTGGAGGTACTAAACCAAACTCCTGGCCTAACTGTTTTAGACAACAAGAGGCTGTACCTGGGAAACATCACTTTGTTTCCCAGGGATTAAAAGCAGGAATTTGCTTTCAGAACAGTGCTGGTGTTCATTCACCTGGTGCCTGCTGGGGTCC
Organism: Onychostruthus taczanowskii; assembly: GCF_017590055.1. Taxonomy (NCBI): domain Eukaryota; kingdom Metazoa; phylum Chordata; class Aves; order Passeriformes; family Passeridae; genus Onychostruthus; species Onychostruthus taczanowskii. The sequence goes on along the minus strand of NW_024499128.1, from coordinate 2,570,580 downwards.
TGGTTCTGGAACAGAGCTACTGAGGACAGGCAAATATCCCTCTTGGAGAGCAAGCCACCCTTTGAACAGTCTGTGTGTGCTGTGCCCATTGACACTAAAGATTCAATAACTTCTCAGCACGGTGCACAAATTCTTTACAGACAGGCTAAAGGGGTGATGGAAAAGTGACCATGGAATTAGTAAATCGTAGGGATGCACAGATTTTGCAGCTATTCAGAAAACTGATGTTTTTAAAAAGGCATTTGCATTGAGTTCCTGAAAAGGGACTTTTTAGGCATTCCTGGCTTAGCCTCACTGCTAGTTTTGATCTAGAGTGGTGTCCCCAAACTGTGGGTCACAAAAGGAAACCCCCAGAAGTTATTTTAGTTGGAGTGTGACATTTCAATTTGAAGCTAGTAAAATGCTTTTACACTTCTTTTTATTTTTTTCTTTGCTGCTGCATCCAAACCCACTGTGTTTTAGAAAGTAATTTATGAATTAAAAAACATTCTGTCAAAGTAGGAAAACCTTGTTTAAATCTGCATCTTCTGCTCCAAACAGATTTTTAGTGCTGTTTCACAATGTAACTTAAAACAGAAATTTTTCCCGACAGAAAAGGGGATCCTCAGAATTGCCTCTCATCAACTGCTCATAAAGTCCTATGTTTAAGAAGAAAATGCTAAGAGATTGCTGGAAGCAAATGCTGCTGTCTCAAAGCCTTGACTGAACTTTTCAGTCTGAAATGCTCTAACACCGACCAACCATCCCCCATTATGATTGTCTCCTAAAAAGAAGAGCAAGTTCTAATTATCAGAGCAGCAGAAAGCTGTGTTCACTGAAAAGGCTGCTGGAAAACTGCTCCAGACAGTCAGTGAAAGATGAAAAGCTGTCAAGTGCCAAGCATGATTATCCCACTGGGGAGTGGAGCAGGGGCCTTTCTCAGCTCTTTGGGGCTGCCAGGAGGGAAAGGAAGCACAGAGGCTTCTGTAAGTCAGGAGAGGGGTGCCTGAGGAGGGTCTGGGCGTGCAGATGGTGCAGTGACCCAGGAGAACAGCAGCAGACTGTGGGGTGCCTTTGGCTCAGACCAGCCCCCCACCCTGCTCTGGCTGGGTGCACAGAACAGTTTTGGAGGACACTCAAATGCACAAAGTTGAGTCTTAGTTAGGTAGCTCTCTCTCAGCAGAAAGAGATATTTGGAGATGCCATTGCAGAAATGTGGGAGTTTTTTAAACCCTCAGGACTTATATGCTCCACATGTCAGGACATCCTATAGGTTTCCTTTTTTTTTTTTTTTTTTTTTTTTTTTCCAAGGGAAATTGCATTCAGTGCACCTTGTTGCAAATGTAAACAAATCAGTCTTTTCCATTTCTGCTGACAAAAGGTATGAAGCTATTTTTACCCCCTCCTTGCAGAGGACTAGAATAAGGTACAGGCATCAGATGATGGTTAAAATCAGGAATATGAGTATGCATTTGGACTGATGGATAACCCAATGCTCTTCTGTCTTGGTTTGCTTCTAATCAAACATATATTACTGACAAAAGGCAGCTCATCAGGACTTATTGTAATTTAACATAAAGCTATGCTAAAATTTTCTCTCTCAGAATCAAATCCACAATTTTGTCCTGAAAGTGTTTCAGTATTTACTTTCCCTGGGCTGCAGTCTTTTTATCCAGGGCCTTGTTACTGCCTCTTTTCTGCTGCTGATCCAGTGAACGGTGATTTCCATCATTCCTTCTTTGACTGACAGGGATGCCAGGCTCAGGATGCAGTGTGTACCTGTTCCAGATGTACCATTCCCTGCACTTGCCACCTTTTGAACAGTCTTTTCCTTCTGAAAACATCTGGCTCCTTGTTTGAGTGCCCTTATTAATTTATTTTTAGTCTGTCCCAAAGATGTCTTTGACTCAGGTATTGGAAGTGATGGATAGTCATGGCAGCACAACACTTGGTGGGAGATGATAGTGACAAAACAAATTTACATTAAACTCTCAGAACTGACAATAGTCAGGGAACAGCCTCAATTCAGTGACCTGAAAATCAAGAATCTGGGTCTCTGTGGGCTTTCTTGCATACAGGGAGACAACTGTCTGTGGTGCTCAGCAGTGAGGAATCAGGATACATTACAATGCAGCCCTGAAAGCAGAGATGCACATGCATTAGATATCTGTTAAATACAGGACTGGATGTTTATTGAGGGAGGCTTGCTGCCAGATGTTGTGATTCAGTCTTGAACAGTGAGAACACATTATTCTCAGCGGACACAAATAACCCTGCCTTTTCTTCCCTCTCACCCTCATTGCCCAAGAAACCAACCTCAGCTAGATTTCAAAGATAATCTGTAAATCTGGCCTGGCTAGAATAGGAAGGAGTGGGAAAGAGGCCCCAAGACATATCCAATTGATTGTTTGTAATTTCTTCAGTGGCTGCTAAGTAGCTGAACATGTTTCTCTTTTCAGCTCTTGTTACCCTTACAGGAATCAGTGTCTATATTGCATATTCAGCTGCTGCCTTCCAAGAAGCTGTTTGCCTCCTGAGGAGCAAGGACCTGCTGGTGGAAATCGATATCAGGTTTGGCTGGTCCCTGGCACTGGTCTGGATCTCCTTTGTGGCAGAAGTGCTCACTGGGGCCGTGTTCCTCCTGGCAGCAAGAGTGGTGGGTCTGAAGCGGCAGCGTGAGCAGGCTCTGTGAGCAGCAGGTGCCTTTGCAGCTAGAGCCCTGCAGAGCCTGACAATTCGCATTACTTGGTCCATCTGGTCACTAGGGGCAGTAAGAGTGCAAGGCCGAGTATCTTGTCAGCTGCTGTAAGCCTTTTTCCTCACAGGTGGCTGTAAAACACAAAGACTCTGGTAAATCAGTGAAACATTCCAGGTGTTGTCAATTAGGAAACCCTTGTGTCCTTAGAAGAGCGTGCATTGCAGTGTTTGTATTTCCAGAATAATTTCAGCTGGCAGCTCATCAGACATGTCCATTTGTTGCTTGGAACAAGGCAGATTTCTTGCTTTCTTTTCTGTTTTCCACTGTCTCAGCAAAGTGCCTCAGAGTACCTTGCAGGCCAGATTTTGGTTTCTCCTGAGAGCTCTTAGAAGGATGTGGACCTGTTGGAGTGAGTGCAGAGGAGGCTATGGAGATTCTCAGAGGACTCAGCCCCTCTGCTCTGGAGATGGACTGAGAGAGCTGGGGCTGTTCAGCCTGGAGAAGAAAAGGCTCTGGGGAGACCTTAAAGCCCCTCCCAGCACCCAAAGTGGCTCCAGGAGAGCTGGAGAGGGACTTTGGGCAGGGCGCTGGGGGTTGGAACTAATGATGTTTCACATCCTTTCCAAGGCAAACCATCCCAGGGTCCTGCAATCCAGCAGATGGTAGTGGTGTGATGCTGAAGGTCTCCAGGGAGTGCAGTGGAGAGTGCACTGCAAGAGAAAGACACAGCTGTTTTCCAGATGTTCTAACTGCTGGAGACAGCCCCAATTTCTCAATGATCAGCCTACATCCTTCTCTCCTTCAGCTTACTACTAGCTGCTTTTCCAGTTCTGCAATGCAGGAGATGTATCTGATGTATTTTTCAGTTTTTACTTTGCAGTTTTGATGATGCTTCTTTTTCATGAAGTTTGTGCACATGCTTTGTGCTAGAATGTTTATCTTGTGCTGAAACTGCTGAGTAAATTGAACGTGCAGGACACATGAATTTCATTTTGGGTGCCAAACAATCTAGTTTTTCCTCTTCAGTGCCCACTGAGGTTACTGAAGAAATTTTCCCCTGACTGTTGTGCTGAATAGAGTCTTGAATGTGATGAGAGCTCCACTCCATTTCTGTTAGATCACTTATTTCTGGAGGCCTCAGCACTCTGCAGTTCAGGACTGTGACTCAGGAGCTGTGTCAGGCACCCTCTGTTGCTGGGCAAGTCCCTTGTACATTCTCCAACAGCACAAGGGCATCATTCACCTACCTCTGTTAAACACCAGAACAATTTTATCAGTCTGTCCTGTGTTTAAGATTGCACATTCACTCTGACCAAGCTCAGCTCTAATCTTAGTCCCAAAGTACCAATTGTTTTATGAAAAAATAGTGGCAGAGAGCTCCTGAGAGCTGACAGATTTTGGAGATAGAAAGGAGCATTTTAATGCCTTGTTGTGAATGGAGAACTGAGCCAGGAAACTTGTCCAAGGTCACACAAAACCAGAGTTTCTGAATCCTGGGCTAAGACCTAACTTGTCAGATCCTGCTTGTTACCAGAATTGAATAAGGCTCAATATCCTGAATAGACTGAATAGAGCAGTAGAAATCCTGTGACTAACTAGTATAATTTGTATAATTTTGTAATTCTTAGTTGCTCCCACATTGGTTTCAGGTATTTTCCATGTTGCCTTACGTTGGGACCATGTAATTGAGTCATTTTACAACTTAAAGCATACCAAATCAGCTCTATAAGAAATGTAAGAAAAAAAATCCTTTGTAGTAAAAATTCCATGTGCTTAAGTGAATTATGTAAAATGTTTTGGTGCTGGTGAAACTATTTATAATGCAATTTGTATGATGTTACTCAGACATTACTGCAAGCTGTAACAATAAAATATCATCTGAGTTATTTTTTCAATATTTATTACAGATGTTATTTTAAAGTGGTTTTGAGTGTTGTAAAATTAAATAAAATGACATCTCAGAGTGGGAATTATTTGCCAAGACAAGAAAGAACTAAGATATTTATTTTTCTTTAACTTTTTCTGCAGATTTATTCTACTGTTTTTATAATGCTTTTGAAGTTCCTGTGTCAGATGTGGTAGGTATTTAAAAGATATTTACACAGCTACAATATAAAATACTCAAGTGATCAAATCTAATTAGCAAGCCAATGAATCTCTTATTGAATTAGAGCAATTCTCATTTCCATGGCTCTCCTAAATTTCTCATTCTGGCTTCCTGCAATATCTGGCACAATGATAATAAAGAGTATCTTCTGCTCCTGAATGTTTGCATAACCACTGAATTTCTCTGAAATTCCTTCTGAATACAAAGAACAAAAGATGGCTTGGGATAGTCAAATTAGCATTGAACATTTTGAAAAATTATACGGGGAAGAGGAAACATTCTAGAAAGGACTTTATGTAATTTGAAAGAAATGACCTTATCAGCTTCTTCCTCTTACTGAAATGAATGTTTATTTAATACCATGTCCTTTGCTGTGTTTTCCCCAAAATCCTTTACTGAGATGAGGAGAGAGAGCTCCCATTGCTTTCTGGTGAATTGGTACTCGTTGGTAATTCGCCACATCGAAAGTGAAGAGAAGCAGGTGCACAGAGCAGAGCAGCCCTGCCTGAGAGTGCCCACAGCACAGGCACCCCTTTCAGGACTTCTTGAGGGCTGCCACAGAAGGACAGGGAGGCCAGAAGAATCCTTGAATGTGAAAAACATGGAAATATGCAAGATGTTTAGAGGCCATGCCGGTGAATGGCACCACAAGAATTCGGTGTGTGTCTGTGCTGCTCCTGCAGAGCAGTCTGTGTCCCCAGCCCTGATGGCCAGGGGGACAGCACTGCTTTGGACACAGCTTCAGGCAAAGGAGCCCCAGGGATTTGTCACCCACAGCCAATGGCTCCCGTGGGGATGGCAGGTGCCTGCCACAGTCACTCTGTCACACCCTGCTCAGCTGGACAGGGGACACAAACCCTGCTCAGTTTGGGACAAGAAAAGGGCAGGGAGAGGTCACTTGCCAATTACTGTCATGGCAGAACAGACTCAGCCTGAGGAAATTAGTTTAATTTATTAGCAATCAGGGTAGGAGAAAGAGAAATAAACACAAATCTTAAAAACACCTTCTACCCACCCCTCCCTTCTTTCCAGGCTTAACTTTACACAGTTCTCTGCCTCCCGAATAGCACAGTGGGACAAAGACTGGGGGTTCAGTCTGCTCATCACACATTGCTTTGAAGCATCTTCCTCCTCAGGGGGTGGACTCCTCACACGCTGCCCCTGCTCCAGCATGGGGGCCCTCCCTCCCAAAGGACCCACTCTTCCAAGAACTCCTCCAGAGAGTTCTTCCCCTGGGCTGCAGTTCTTCACAAACTGCTCCAGGGCGAGGCCCTTCCAGAGGCTGCAGGAACACCCTGCCCCAGCGTGGGCTCCCTGCTGGCTCACAAACCCTGCCAGGACCCTGCTCCAGCACAGGCTCCTCTCTCTGTGGGTCTTGCCAGGACCCCGCTCCATCGTGGGCATCCCAGGAGATCCCAGCCCCTTTGGGCACGCACCCCCTCCAGTTTGGGGCTCTCCAGGTGGATCTCTGCATCCTGGGGCACCTCCCTGGGCGCAGCAGGGGAATCTGAGCTCTGCCCCTGGAGCAGCTCCTGTCCTGCCCTGGGCTCTGCAGAGCTGTTCCTCTCACAGCTCTCGCTCCTCTCTCAGGCTGCAATTTGTCCTTGCACAGCTGCTCTTCACCCGTCCCAAATCTGCCATCCCAGAGGCGCTGCCCTGCCCTGACACGCTCGGCCTTGGCCACGGTGGCTCTGTCCTGGAGCTGCTGGCCTTGGCTCTTTTTTGCAAATGAAATTCAATGGTCTCAACTATTAAAGTGGAAAAAAAAAAAACCTGAAGAAATTTGAGCCTGCTTTCTAAATAAAGATGTCCTTTTCTCTGGTTCCTCTTGTAAATTCCTTGCAGTGAAGCACTGCCTAGTTAACCAAAATATATTGATTAAAAAACCCCATATCCCTGTGCCTCCTAACTGTCAATCCCAAATTAGCAGACTTAATTGCCTCATCTCAGGATGAAAAAGGTTAGAATAAATGCCCTGGCTTTGTGTTAGAGAGTCAAACTCCCCCTGGTTTGATATAACCGTGGTCATGAGAGATTCCCTGGTGCTTCTAAGTGGGCACAGCTGTTGGCCCAGAAACAATGAGCACACAGGAATTTGGTCAGGTGTTCTTAAAGGCCAGCTAAAACTACTTGGAAGGCTGGGTTCTGCCCAGAGTTTGAGCTATCCCTGGTTTAGGTCACGGGTCTTTAATTACTGGATTGCTGTTCTAGTTAAATTGCAAAAATTACTCTTTTTCCTGTTACTAAAGCGTTGTAGTGCTGTTTTACTGCAGTAGCTTCCTCTGCTTTACACATCAGCTTTAACCCTAATTAAACCCTCAAACCTTGCCCTCCCTTTTTGCCAGCATTTGCAGCAGCCCTGTCCCTGTCATACGCAGTTTGGGATGCTCACAGTTTATCCCGCGGGGTCAATCCCACTTTGTGCTGGCACCGGGCACCGTGAGTACTCTCAGCTGAGTTTTTCTCTCCGGGAAGCTTGCACAGAAGCAGCGGTCTGTGCTGACATCTCATGGCTGCTCTGGGAACTCGGCTGTGTTTGGGAAGAACCCGTTCACTGCTGTGCTGCCAGACGGGCCCCTGGGTTGGGAAAGGCTCTGGGGCTTCAAGATCTTAAAGGTCTTCTCCAACCTATTCTGTCATTCTGTACTAATTTTTGTGTGGTTGGAAGATCAGGGCAGGCTGTCATGCTCACTACAGCCTTGTTGCTGGAGTTGAAGTTGCTCCTTGCCACCTGCAGGTAAAATGTCAGGTGTTGGAAAATGTGCTGATAGCCATCATCTTTTTAAAACAAAATAAACACAAAACATTCTTAAAGGTTTTTATGCTGCTGTTCTTAGGAGATACAGCCATTCCAGCGATGGTTATGTTTTGATTTCGGTCAACCAGCATGGTTTTTTAATACATTTGTGGCATAAATGTTGAAATTATTAGCTGGATATCTGGGGATGCAAACAATAAAAAACCAAAAAACTAAAAAAACAAACAAAAAACACAACCAAAAAACCCCATGGTTTATTTCCATGGTATGACAGACTGTCTAAGAACTGAACAATTGAACCTGACTTGAGGATTTGTCCAGACAATCTAAGAGAAGTTCTGGAGGAAACAACATGCTACATTATATTGTGGCTCTTAATTTTTACTCTCTCTCCATAATTCTTTTTTAAAGAAAGTCAGGAAGCTGTGCTCCCAGTATGACTGAATTTTGACTGAATAATCTCCCAGCACTACTGAATTTTGGAACTATCAAAGCAGGGGAGACCAAATCTAGCCTCTCACATTTATGAGATTCAGTCTTCCTTTCGCAGTAACTGTGGCAGCATTACCCACTCCAGAGCTATGAATATATCTCTGCACAGGCTTTTCAGGCACAGCTGTAATTCTCCCAAGACCAATGACTAGGATACAGCATGTCCTAAAAAAAAAAAAAAAATTCTTAGCTGTGGTGCAGCATTGACTTGCTAGGCTTACTTGTTGGATGAGCAGTATTTGGGGATAATTCCTTCATCCCTGGACTGTGGTCTCCAGAGAGATGAACAGCATCTGGTTTGGGATCTGCAGGTATTAGAGGGAAAGGAGGAGGGAAGCAATGCCATACCCCACTGTAACTGCAGTGGCACTGACAGAGTGAAATCTTTTGCTCTGTGTGACCAGGTTTCTCAGCCTGGGTGAAGGAAACCCATCCTTGTGATCTTACAGGAACCCTTCAGGTTCCATCAACATTAAGGACAAGGCACTGAAGTTAGCACTTGTAAAACTGACAGAAAGAAAGGGATATGGGGCTCTAGGAAGGCAAGTTTGCATCAGTTAATGAGTTAATGCTCATCAGCCAAGCTGTCACCATCGAACATATTTATGCTCCCATCACTCTTGGATGTTGAAATGCATTTTTTCAGCATAGCATCTCTCCAGCCTGGTCCTGTTCACACAATGGTTTAAGCTATTTGGTTTAATATTTCATTTGGTGCAGCCCAGAGCTGATGAGCAGTGAAGTATTAAAAAGTAGCACTTTGGTGGTAATCAAATCAAATCACTTCAAAGGCAGCTGAAAGACACCTTGTTTGGGGTTGAAGGGATGGGAGGCAGCTCCCTGAAGAGCTTTTGGCTCATAATGTTACCATTTTCATTTTTGCCAAGGACAAAGCAAACACTTGTGGTGGAAGGCTGGTATCCTCTCAGTGTAATGCTCCCTAGGTGTGGAAAGGAATCTCTGTGCCAACAGCTGAAGAGCATTTGCTAATGGCTTGTGCTTCTGGACAACACATCTGGCTGCTGTGGGGCCAACATATTTCTCCATCCAGCCTGGCCTTCTCAAATATTTATAAGCTAATGTTCTCTGTAATGCCTGTAGCATACAGAGAGGCTGAACTAAATTGCACTGTGGAGGAGTCTCTATTTTCACAGCCTTTTGGAACTGACTGCATCAGTGCTGTGAAAATCCTTTGGCATCATAAACCTTTTATTGCCACGGTTCCCACTTGAGTAGTATCACACAGTGAAACATTTAATTATGCAAAAAAATCCCACCAAAAACCAAACAAAAGCACCCACCATAAAAAAGAGTTTTATAACTGTCAAGGAACATCCATAGATGGAACAAAGTTTTTAGGACTTGCAATAACAAGTCTTTTGAGTTGTCTGTCTTTCTGTTTTTACAAGTGCCATGTCTGGTACCTTCCAGACATGGCACTTGGCAGCTGTATCTCTTTCTTATCTGTGGCAAAATTAATGGATGATGAGACCTTTATTAGTTCCAAGGTACTTCTGACAAAATGGAGAAGTTCTACATAAGCTACTGAGAAGCCCAGGTCTGTTTTCTTCAGTGTCAGACAGATAAGGCACCTATTTAATACAGTGTGCAGTGAAAAAGTGTAAATATTTATTTTTTCAGCGCTCAAGAATAATGCAACATTTAATGAACATGAAGAAAGAAATGGGTGCTTTCTCAGCCAATGGAAATCACAATATTCCCAATCTTGTCTTTTTGATTCAAACTCAGCTATTCTTTGAGCTCCTACTAGAACTTATGCAAACACCCCAGTGACAGCACTCACAGCAGTCAGTTTCATTTTGCTGAGCAGGTGGCAGCTCTTTCCTTCAGCCATCCAGCCCCTGGCCACACACATCCCCTGCAGCTCATGGCAGGGAGGGTCTGGAGCAGCTCTCCTGGGCACCCCTGCAGGAGCAGCTGCAAACAGCTGTGGAGGGAACTCCACCACTGGATCCCATCCCAGGAGAGCTGCTCTGCCTGACTGCTGTGCCTTGCCTTGGATGAACCTGTCCGTGGAAGGTGCTGCCACTGATCCAGCTGGTCCACACCTCTGCTGGATGGGCTGACTAACAAAAGGGGCACAGTGCAGAGTCTTTAGGGCCCTACTTTAGTAACCACTTGCTTGTCACATGAGTGTGCAGAGACAAGGGACTGCAAGCCTGTGCAGGGAGTCCTGCTGGGCTGGCTTCCCTGAAAACAGGATTTTTTATTCCCTGTGTGGGTAGGCAGGAAAATTAGCAACATAAATATGAAAAAAGTCCACTTCCCATACAGCTATCATCCAGTAGGAAAACCACTCTCCTGCTTACAAGCCTCTCCTGGACACAGATCTGTCCTTCAGAATCTCTGGGGCTCCCTTTCCTGCTTTCCTGCTCACCAGAAAGTCCTTTCCCTCCTCCTTGGCAATGATGGCAGTGCATGGGGACCCTCTGTCACCATAACAACTGGGCTCTTTGTCTTATAATTCAAACTGTTCTCTCTAACTTCAAGGGCCTCTTCCTACACACCATCCAGAGCCCATCAATCCTTCCCTGAGCAATTCTACATTCTTTATTGGACTAGTAACTCCCACACCCACTCCTAAAGCTGCCTCTGCCATTTTATCTCCAAAGCCTGATGAACCATTTACTCACCCATTTGGAAAGAGAATTGAATTGGGTACAGGAAAGCCTCAGTCTTTTCAAAGCCCAGCTCAGCCTGTGATTAACCCTGTCCTCTTGGGTTTGCCTGGGGGAGCAGTGCCCCAAGGAGTCCAGAAAATAACTCCACAGAGGGCAAACCTCTCACAGAGTAAATCCCCTTGTAACAGCAGATTCCTTGGAATCTAGGTGACATGACAAGCATTAAAACACTAAAGACTCTTAGAAAGCAGCATGTCTCTCCAAAATGACAAGTGCTACCCCAAAATCTTACTTAGCTCCTATCTTTTTGACACAGGTCTAACAGAATCCCTTTCTGTTCTTCACCCTCTCTAATTGCAGTGTTCCTACTCAACTGCCTCAAGCTCAATAACTGACTTTACTAAACCCCTCCATGGCTCATTTAGAGATTGAATATTTTTCATCAGATTTTCTTTCATTCTATGTTGAGAATTCAGCCTGCACTGTCAGCTACAACCCATACATATACTGCAAGTCAATACAAATATTTTCTACTAATTTGGAAATTAGGTTAAAACGTGATTACCCTCTAAATAGCACTGTTACATGAGAGAGAAGCACACAGTATAAATTAGTGCTCGAAATGGGGTTTGCAACACACATAATCATAACTTGGCATTCCACCAAACTCATTTGTGAGCTGTTATCACGGCGTGGGGAACCCAGCTTCCTGGTAGCTGTTCTGTGGGAATGTAATTTTGCAGAGAAGCAGCCCCAGTGATGAATTACAGCCCTGCTCTGCTGTGCTTTGCCCGAGCAGCCGCTGCACGTCACTGTTGTTCCACACAAGAGAGCCCAAAGAGCCTGGGAGAGGCAGCAGGACTGGGAGAGTCTCTTTGCCTTTTCAGTGGAGGGAAGAAAATGTGCTGCAAGCCAAGGGGGAGTTTTTTGTCCCCCAGACCAGAGGTCATCCATACACGTTGCTCTTTCTGTTTTTTTCCTTTGCCTGTGCAGAAAAACCCATCCATCTTTTTTTTATATTTCTTAAAGGTATAAACAGAGAATGGTCATTAGCCAGGGATCACAGACCCTGTGGGAATGCCAGCTCTCCATGAGAAATGTGGCAGGGCACTGAAGCTCTTGATGGCCAGGTCCTGCAGCAATGGCACCGTGCCCTGCTCATGGTGCTGCCATGGGGGCTGACGCCAAAATCATGAGATGCTCAGATGTAACTGTAAGAGCAACATCGTGTTCTTCTCAGACTTGGAGCATTTATTCCTTTCAGGAAAAGGGGAGATTTTGGAGTGTTATGTTGTGATTTTAGAAATGAAGACCTTGCAAGTTTGGTGTAATTGTAGAGCCAGAAGGTTGAAAGGTGTTTTTCTAGAAACACGACACTCCATCAGCTATGTCAGGTCGCAAAAGCTGTGTAGCAAAGAGCACCCCCTCTCCCAGTACCTGCCACTAAAAGTACAGACACATTTCCACTTCTTCACAACTTTTCCCCAAGTTTTCAGCAATTCCCACATTGTCTGAAAATTATTTATCAAGTGCAGACCTTCTGTGGCACTCTAAAAACAACAGTTCCCCATCCATGGCTCTTCCTACTGTGCTTCCAGCCCACCAGAGCCTGCTGCTCCGAGCAGATCCTCCTGCTGCACGGGCTGGGTGCTCCTGGAAGGGTAATTCATCACATGGCTGCAGTCCTTGGACCTGGGGTGGTGAGGAGGAAGCCACACTTCATCTGCAGGCGACACCCAGGTGCTGTGTGTACATTCCCAAGCCAGCTTTACTCATCTACCTGCAGTTCCAGCCCCTAGCTGAGGGACACATTCCGGTGTGGAGCAGCTGTGTTCCTGCCAGGTTTGTGTGGTGCATGATGACTCCCAGGCCACTGTGTTTTCCCTGATATTGCTGCCCTGATTTGTGGTGATTACAGTTATTTCACAGATGCTTTCCCGCATCTCCAGTCTGCAGAAGAGATAAAATCTGAGAAAAGCATTCTGCTCTCCTTCCCTAGGGCCCCACTAAAGGCAGTAGGACTCAGATGCCAACTTTGTAATGTTGAGCCCTGGCAATTCCCATCCTGGGAATGCCTGAACTGACACCAATACCTGCACCTCCCTGGCTGTCTGAAGAAGCTGAGCCTCTGCATGCTCAACCTGTAGATCCTGTGTCACAGAAATGAAGAAAATTCCCAAAAGAAAATACCCTGCAACCTCCAGCCATAATCTTAATCCTTTGAGAGGCCTAAAATCAGTCCAGAATTGCTCATGCAGCACAAGAACAGGGAGTTTTGTTTCTGAGGTTACGAAAGCAATGTTTATTTCATGAGCCCAGATCCACAAACATGAGAGGAGATCATACTGCCAGAGGGAAGGAAACCCTTTCCTGAAGCAAATGGCTGGGCTGTAACACTGCATCCTACTGAGACAGGGATGATCTGTAAAGGAGAAAACACACACAACTCGGCAATCAAAACGCTTGCCTCAAGATTGCCGAGCTGAGTGAAGGATTGAAAAGATGCAGAAGTGAATCAAAGGCTAGAAATGAAGGCAGAGGATTGTAAATGTCCCTCCTTCCCCAGGCATTGTGAGAAAACAGCTTTACCCTTGCCTGCATGTTCCGTTCTCTGTGGTGTGCTGCTCCTGGGCTGCCCAGGGAGGTGTCCTGTCCTGTCCTGCTCTCCCCTCTCAGCATCTCCAGGGTGATCCCTGCTGCTGCACTGCCCAGGTGCTCCTGACCTGCTGCTGTTTCCTTCCCCACAAATAACAGGTGAAAGAAATCAGACAAAATCCACGGGCCAGATTCTCCTCTCTTGGCGGAGAAAGTGGGGCCTTGGGGAGCCACAGATGCTGCATCATGAAGTCCTGAAGGCCTCTGGCTCCTGAGCCTGGCTGACTGCAGCTCCACCCTGGGCAAGGGAAGAGCTGTGCTTTGCCTTGTCCATTGGCTGAGCTGGGAATGAGCATTTAAACCCGGAACACCTGACTTTACAGGACAAGAATCTTTGCAGAGGCTTTGCTTGTGAAGTTTTTAGCAGCTCTGAGCAGCTTCAAGTTCTGTGTGTGGCTAACAACCTCCTGGGTGGCTGAGCCAGAGAAGCCAAGTCCGGTCTTTACCTGGCACCATAAATTATTGTTGTTTGTATAATTGCAAGATTTATTTTTGTTTTGTTTGCTATAAAAGCCCAAATGGAATCTTGAGGGTCTCTTTGCAGACTCAGTTACCTAAAGCTCTTCAGCATGCAAGCTGTAGGTCCAGTTTTTCATTATTTAGAGCTTTGTATTATTTATTTTCTTGTTGTTTTTTGTTTAATGTGTTTGCTGTCTTGATGGCTCCGTCAATATACATTCTGTGCTGAAAAAGTTAAGTGTCAATATATATTTAAAAAGAAAAGGGGGGGAGAGGTGCCAAAAATACCCATCCAGAGTTTGGAAATGGAAAGCAAATTGCAAGTTTGTCAATAGTGTGGTTGGGAGCCTTTTAAGTAGTGAATCACTTGATGCTAGCTATTGTAAATATTGGTTTAAAGGTGCTATGAAATTGATGGTGCACAGTTAAACCTTCCTCCAAATACTGATCTATTTATGCTGCCTCACTTAGCATCAGATCCAAAGGCCACTGAAGGTAACAGGAGTTTTTTCCAAGTCGTTCACAAGCACGGTGTAGCTTCAGCAAACTCACATAATCCTGGGGTGGGAGCATTCTCTTACAGTTTTTATTAAATTAGGCAAAATATTCTCCAGAATGTACCTTTTTTTTTCAATTTTTTTTTTTTTTAATGTAACAGCAGGAAAAAATTATTTAGAGTGACATTCAGAGAATGTCACTCTCTGCTTTAGCTTTTCCTGCTGTAAGGTTGGACCCTGCAAACAGTATTCATCTCCCAGCACGAATCATTGCGTGGGGCTGAGCTCTGAGTCTGAGCAGGCCTGGGCTGAGTGTCATTTTGAACAGCAATTGGGTGAAGTTTGCTGTGTCTGCAGAGTCCTTCACTGAATGCTGGATCTGACCGAAGTAAAACATTTGAGTTCTGATGCCGAAACTGTGAACCTGAAAAATGATTAATGGAACTTCTAGCCAGTCCAAGCTCCACTCTGCCAAATTTGAGGGAATTCTTTATCTCACTGACCCTTGTCTCTACAAAATCTTATTTTATCTTGTCAGAGGCATGTAACTGTCCCAAAATCTGTACATTAGATCCTAATTTAGAAGTAATGAATTATTATTGATGCCTAGATTCCACTAAAGGTTCTAACATCATCAGCACAGCCATATGTGCCAAATATTTAATGTATTGGATGTATATGGAAGAGTCTGGCCAGCACTGTCCTAACACTGGTTTCTGGATTTGTTTTTGTTTCTATGGAGATACCAACATGGAAGAAAAGTTTTAATGTAGGGTGAGCACCTGAAAACCTGAGGAATAAATGGGAATTCAGGCTCCACAAAGGTAAATCAGAGTTTTGCTGTTGTTGGCCTGAATGGAACTGGCATGCGGATGTTTGGAGGTCCCTGAATGAAAATCCATTTCTCAGTCTTTGCAAAGTCAAATATTTAATTCAGCCCAACCCTTATGACACCACGAGTCTTGTCTGGAGTGTGAGAATACCTGAGCTCCACGTGGAGAAAGGAATTAATGAGGAACAAAGTCCAACAGGAGAGTTACTCCTGCTCACTTGCTTTTGGTGTAGCTGTCTACTGCAGCACATCTGCATTTTTGCCCATGTCTCCCCACTTTCCCCCATGCTTTTCCCAGGGAATAAAGTGAAAGAATTCTGCTGTGGGCAGGTCTGGAACCCATCTGGCTCTTCACCTGTGGTTTCCATCAGAGAGAAAGCTGTGATTAAGGGTGACAGGGCCCTTGGGAGGCTGGGAGGGGAGATGGCAGCAGGAGAAGGGAATGACAGGTCTCTGGGAGTCCTGCTCCCCTGGAACAGCTGCAGAGGAGGGAATGCTGAGAGTTTCAGCGCTGCAGACAGAGCTGAGAGGGGAGGATGTGCTTGCAAAGGGCCTCTTCACTCAGTTATGGAGTGCATGTGCTGTGCTAAATGTCCTCAAATCCCCGTGGCAATGCAGCAGTCTGTAACAATAAATAGCAGGAACTGTTGTCTCCTCTGGGACCACAGCTATCATGCTTCCAGCCAGGAGTCTCCTGCTCTCTGGTGAGCTGTGGGAGACCACACACCTACTCTAGGTTCTGGGGGAAAACACAGGGACATGCATAATTTAACCTGAAATCTTAGATTGCTTCTGTTTACACAGCTTTGCATAAAAGCAGTAATAACACTTCCAAAATCCCCAGCAGCCTGCTCCTCCCAGCTATTCCATGTTTAAAAACACCTGATAGGTAACGATTGCTGGTGAGTTAGGACTGAAAAATATAATTATTTTTCTGTCTTTCCACTCTACTTTGTGCCCCCTTGTTTCCAGGGACATTCTCATTTAAAATTTCCCCCTGAGTAAAGATACAATTGAAAATCCCTCACTGTGCCATTTTTGGGATTGGTAGGAGTATAAGAAAGCGGATAAATCAGCTGAGAAATGAGGAATCTAGCAGATTATGTACATACATTATGTTTTAAAAATGAGTAGCAGCTCGCCCTCTTTGTTTTAAAATGTTCATGTGTATTTCTGGAAAAAAGGATAGCAGAACATCTAATAGTAGGAAAGGGTTTTATAAGCCAAGACACTCAGCATCTGTAAAGAATTTTACAAACATGAGCATAACTATTCTTGATGACTCATCTGTAAGTAGCTATCATTATTTCTTTTCTTCAGATGAGGGAAGTGGCATCCACAGAGACCAAGAAACTCAAATAAGCAGCATGTGTTAAGACAAAAAAAAAAGACTAGTAAATGATCTTGTTACCTCAGTTCACTGCCTGAAAATATTGGAATAATAACACACCCAAAAGTTCCAGGATCATGTTTCACACTGAAATACACAGAACAAGAACACCCCAAGGAAAATGGAAATAATTTAATTCAGAGGCTGTAAAGAACACAGAAGTTTTTTGAGATGATCACCATTCTCAGACCAGGCTCAGCTGTAAATGTAACAAAACATTTAGCAACCCTCCAAAAGCTAACATTCTTCCCCAGTGCAATATCATGCCCAGTTACATGACAGTTTCTTCCCCATGTAAACCAATATTTCTCTCCTAGACCTCGGAACAGAATTCAGCAGTGTAGATGCCTGTTACCTCCTTGCTGTTTCCAAATAGGTGCTTATGCCCAGAAAGGGGAATTTACTGATTCCCATGGTTTTGAAGCAGTCTTTTAGAAAGACAAAATCTGTTAGATTAATTCCTACATTACTGACACTGAAATGTCATTGCATACTTTGAAAAGTCGGAGGAAGGCTGCCACCCAGTTAAAGGCTGAATTTTGCAGTGAATTTGGTGAAGGACAAGAAGATGGTAAAACCTTCTAAGGCCTGAAGAAATCTCAGATTAAGCTATTTATCTGCATCTTTCTTCTCAATAAAAATGATTTTGCTCTTGGAGTTCTGAGCTTTAGAATCTCATCCTATGTACCAGCCCTGGGTAACAGTCACAAACTGTATTGATATAATATAATAATCTCAATATCACTGATATGCAATATCGCAATATGCAATACTTACAAAAGCATAATCAGGATTTACCAGCTCGCCAAGGCCTACTTTGTATATTTTCCTTTTCCTTAATTAGAGAAGTGAAAAATTGTTTTCTTCTGGCTAGATCTCTAGCATTACCCACTGTAATATTCATCTCAGACAGCCACATAAACCATAGCAGAACCTTAAAAAGGATGTCCTTTCCACTAACTGCCTCCAGGATGGGATCTCCCAAATCATGCCTTCACTTTTATGAAAGCACTTTTGTTTTGTGTGGAATCACTGAGCTTTTGCTTTCTCCTCATACTTGCTGCACTGCCTTGGTTTCACCTGGGCTCTGTTTCTAATTTCAGTTTGTGGATTAGCTCTTCATGTCCTTTCAAGTAATTTTGCTCTGCTGCTGGAAAGCCAGCAGTGATGCTTGGTCCTGTCACATTCACACTCTGAAAAATCCCTTAGCCCAGGATTTTTCTCCTGGGAAGCTGAGAAGCCTCAAAGAAAAAGGAAAACAATTCTTATCTCATTTGCTTCTCCTGTGTTGTGCTCACCTGTGGAATGTGTTTGGTGATTGCTTCATTGGGTTCTGCTGTGAGTTATTTTGGCTCTTTGGCCAATCAGTGCCAAGCTGTGTCAGGGCTCTGGAGAGAGTCACGAGTTTTCATTATTATCTTTTTAGCATTGAGTAAGTATCCTTTCTGTATTCTTTAGTATAGTTCAGTATAGGATTCTTTAACACAATATAATAATAAATTAGCCTTCTGAGAACATGGAGTCAGATTCATCATTCCTCCCTGCCACGAGGGTCCCCACAAATACAATATGGCCCTGCAGAGATGCTGGTGCTGCTCTAGCCCCAGCTGAGCCTGCTGGTCCCTGCTGCTTCCTGGAGAATGATGCTTCTGTTAGTCCAGGCCTTGCAAGTGCCAGCATTAATCTCTTCCCTTTCAGAGCTACTGACTAGCAGCCTTTGTTCCCTCTCTGGGCTCAGCACTGCTCTGTAACTCTCCAACATCTGCTTACATTTCTCCAGCCTGACACTGCTGTTTAACCCAGCTGCTTGGATTTCACTGAGCTGGAACTGAGCTGGTCACTGGCTTATTAACACAGCTGAAAATATGGCAGTGGGATGGCTGAGGGGCTTCTTCAGCAGGGCATGTGTGCTGGGGATCCACAGAGCTCTTTCCAGGTCTGTAGCTCAGGAAAGGCTCTGAGGAGCACTGTGCTTTGCTGGAAGATTCAGGGGAGCAGCAAGCAGCAGAGAGGGACCACAGACTCTACCCAGAGGTTTTTTCCTGGCCACAGAGGCTGTCAGCTCTGTCTGAATCTTCTCAGGCCTCTGAAAACATCTCATTTACAAGGGGCGTGCTGGGAGGCTTCACAGGGGTATTAGCACAGTCAGTTCCATTACAAGAACATGACATCTGTCTTTCCCTCCCATGTCCTCCTTGTCTCTCTGCTGATCACTCAAACTCTGCAGAATCACTTTCTATTTTCAGCTTTTCCCATTATTTTTGCACACATCTTCCACCTCCTGTCCTGTTCTCATCCTGGTTGCTTTCACTTTCTGTGGCATCTTTCCCCACTCCCTTTCACTGTTATGCCTGTGTTTAATTGTTCTTATTCCTTCCTTATAAAATCCCTTTGTTTCACATTTGCTCTTCTTACTTTTATTATAATTTATCAGGTTTTGAACTACACAGGTCTTGATACTATTACAAAAGGGATTAAATTATATCCATATTATGATTCAACTCAGATGAAGCTCGAATATGGGAATGTTTAAATGTAAATGGCTTAGCAATTGCATTAAAAAGAGACCAGTTGGATCTCAGAGCACTTTAATCAGTGCTACAGTTTGGAAGGGGTGACCATGCCAAAAGATCATGTGTGTGTCAGTACACATGCACGTGTGCAGATTCACACCCAGAGATAACCCCCATGCAGCTGACCGTTAAACTGATCAGTTTGAGACATTTTTCAAAGGTTTCTGGCACACTGAAATATCCACACAGGCAACTATTTCCATCTGTGTGCTGGCTGGAAGCTGCACTGCTGCTGTGTGGGCCTTTGAAAGCAGGAGGTCTGTTATGTGCAAGAGAGGTGATTTTTTTTTTTTTTTGGTAGTTCTGCTTTGCTTGTCAGAGTTAATTCATTTAAAAATAGGCCAATTTATGCTGTTGCAGACTACTACAGCCCATCTTAGGATCGAAACAGGCTTGATTTTCCAGTTAGCTGCAATTACTGGTGAAGGCAAGGCAGAATGCCTCAGAGAATGACCTCCTGTAATTCTTCACAGGTGCCAAAACACATGGGCAGGTGCTAAAATCATTGCAATAGGCACAAACACGAGTATTATCCAGTGTCTTATTTTAATGGGTAAGAACTGTTTCTGTTCTTTAGAACACGGTGACAACCACTCATTTTCCTTTTATTGTTCACTGAGCATTTGGTTTATTGCAGCCTGCGTGGAGGATATGTTACTGTGAGCACAGGGCTGGGCAGATGTGTGCAGCAGTGATCTCCTGAAGGGGTCAAGCCATTATTTACCTTCTTGTTTACTCTTGTTTATCTCTCTTTTGCATATCTCTCAAAATCCCCAGCTTTTGAGCCTCCAAAACCAAAAAGAAGCATCCAATCTCATTTCATAAATCTTCAAAACCTGAACCCAAAAGCACTGGGATGAGGTGTGGCCAGAAAGGACTTCATTAATTATGTACATAAGGCAAAATAAACTCCACCACTCCTTACTATGAGCAGATGCTGGTTTCCAGAGTCATTGGAAGGGACATAATAGGTCTAGATTCTCACACATTTTCCCTCAAAGAGGTTTTCCAGATATTTCATGTTGATTTCCCCTTCTGCATAAGCAGTTATACAGTTGACTTGTCTAATGTCTATATTAATTTTGGTGCATTTTTAATTAGCAGATAGCTAATTAATGTGGTATAAGGTTATCTTGTTAAATGTTAATTGAATATGTAAACATTCTTTACAAGTTAATGTTCAGAGGAAAAAAATATGTAATATGCATTTGTTGCCTGTGTCATTCTGAATTAATTACATGACAACCAGATTTATCCCTTCCCAACTTGAGAACCCTCAATAAGTACTCTTTTAAGAATCAATTGATACTTAATTAACATGTACTGGCTGTCCTATTTAATTTAAATTAGTTTTTTCAACAAGTTCCAGCCTTGCTGAAAGCCACAGCGGTCCCGCAGTGACACAGAGCATTTTCTGCTGGGAGCACACGAGGGTGCTGTGAGAAAAGGCTTGGTGCTGCCAGCCCTGGGCACGCAGCTCCTCCTTCCTCCTCATCAGAACCAAGACCTGCCCACCCAGGAATCCTTATGAGAGTTGCATGTGCTGTGTCTCATCCCGCTGCTCAGGGCTGTGCCAGGGCTGCCCCTGCACGGGTTCACTGCACAGATGGTGAGGTCAGGAACCTTCTCCCTGGCCTGGTGGGGAGCGAGGGCCACACTCCTGCGACTGCACAGATGGTGAGGTCAGGAACCTTCTCCCTGGCCACGCTCCTGCACTCCCCTTTGTGCTCTCCATAACCACCCCGATGAGGTACAGCTCCTTGTTTCCGCACATTGATATTCCCAGCGACAGCACAGCAGCATGATTGAGTCCCCCGGGGCTGAATTCTGGGATGGATGCATGGCAACAACGTTCACGTGGAATTTATTGTGTGTGTGAAACCCTGAACGTCAGCAAAATGGTGGCAGAGTTTGCCTTGCTTTCATCCCAGCATGGGCTGGTAATGAATGAGGAGCATCTCTGCTGCTGCAGTTTAACACGGTCTGTGCCCAGGCAGGGCCACGGGAACCTGAGTGAGCAGCTTTTCTACCTGCCCTGACACAGATCCCTTCCTCTGCACCTTGTGATTGTGGTTTAATTTTGGGGTGGTTAAATCTCCAGCCATCCCTGAGCATTTTATAAATAACGATGAAGTGTCACCCCACTCGGGGGATGGAAGTGTTGCAGGTGGGTTGGGTGAAAGACAGAGGTAAAGGCTCTTCCCAAAGCCATGATGTGATATAACAGCAGCTCCCAGGAGCTCTGGCTGTCAGCTTCTCCCTGTAAACAGAAGATCACCCTTCCTTTCCCAGGTAAATGCACTTCCTGACCTCTTGCTGGATAGGCAATCTGTCATAATAAGAAAAATAAAACCTCTGGAATTCAGACTGCACCCTGTGAGCGGGGTCTGGCCTGGCTCTCTGAGGGCAAAGTAAAAGATCCCTTTTAGCCTTTTGTGGTACCAGAATGACAAATGGTGAAGATTAAAGGCTCTGATTTTCATAGGTGCTCAGACCTGGGGCCTGCTAGTAACTTCAGGAGGAGTTTTAAATCCTCAGCTTTTCTAAAGCCACATGTGCAGGCTTGCCCAAGGTCACACAGGCAGCCCTTTGCAGTGCTATGGCAGCAGTAAATTTGGCCAATTGTCTTGTCCCTCAGTTTGCTGCTGATACTAAATTTTTCTTTAAGGAGGTTTGCCCCATTTGTTGCAGCTTAAAAAGCTGTTCTTACAGCTTGAAGCAGCTGAAAGAATCTGAATACATTGTATTGTAATCATTAAATACCAGTTTTCTACTGGAAATAAGCAGAACACCTATTTTTAGTTAAAAAGCTGCTGTTAGGTTACACAATATCTTTTATGGCTGAAGTAATGCAGCAAGCTGGCACAAACCAAATGGTACTTGACTGTTTGCAAATTGAGCATCAACAGGAACAGCAGGTGGTCACTCAGCTCCAGACTTCCATGTTACAACAATAGCTGCAGCAATAATGCTAAATAAATAGAACCCCAGCAACCCGTGTGCTTTATCACGGGGGGTTTGAATGCTGAAGGCCCACTTTTACAGGTCACCTCAGACAATTATTGCTGCAGCTTTATTTTTATCATCATTTTCTACATTTTTCTCTTGTTAAAGGTTAGGATTTGTATCCCTGTACCCCTGTAGTCAAGGCCTTCAGATCAGATGGATGCTTTCCTGGAGCTCCAGGGTGCCTTTTTATTGTACCTAACTGCTGCTGCTAGTTTTGGCTAGAGTACTGTAAACCCTAAAAGTAGGAATACATGACCCATTTTAAAACATCTAGGAATTATAGCAAAATTTTCTAAAGCAGGCATGTATGACAGCAGTATTCTTGGAACATTTCTCCCAGCTTCACTAAACTTTAAGTGTTCAGTTGGCTTCCCTATGTCCACCACTGCTGGCAGAAGAACTGGGTAGTCACTCAGTGTGGAGCATTTTGTGACACTGTGCCTCTGTAGGTACATGTGAGGAATTCAGACTGCCATGTAACAGCCAGGAATTTTAAACTGGAAGCCAGAAGTTAGGCTAAGAAAATCTCTAGGTATCCAGAAATGTCAAAATTTGCAAATATCCATCTTCTTCTATATCTTATTTTTATTTTCATCCTTGTCGACATCATTGTAATTATTATGATGATATACAGCCCAATTTCTATTTTTTGTCCCCAGTGAAAAGCACCACTGACCAGAATGGCTGCAGTGAAAGAAGATGCTGGTCCATACAGAGATGGATCAGCCTGTCCCTGAATCAATTTGCACAGTTCTCACTCTTTGGCACACAAAATGCTGCTGTATTTACTGTGAGGAGAGTTTGCCTTCATTCCATGGTGAGGATGGCACTGGCGCAGAATGAAAGGCCTGAGATAAATCCCAGCACTTTGGATTGTAGAAAGAATGAGAAACAGGTGATAAAGGGAAATTCTAAGAGAGTTTTGTGGGTCTAGAAGAGGAAGGTGAAAGCCAGCATTATAAAAATGAAACCAACAGAGGCTTTATCTCAACAAAGTTTTGTTTCATGTATACAGTATTTAGTATTTAGTATTTATCTTATGCATAAAAGCCCTCCCAGGGGTGCTACAAGACATACCCAACACCTAATTATCACTATTAGAAAACAATGAAAGACAACATTAATGCTGAATACATAGAGCAGATACAAAGTTTAAGATCCCCAGAAGCAAGCAATACAGAAATGCAGCTTGCAAGTATAACAGAGCAGCTCAGTTCTCCTAGGAGAAGTCCAGCCTTTATCCAAATGTTCCAGTTGCCCCAGATTTTAATTTGAGGGCACTATCTGCAAAGTCATGAAAAAAAAAAAATTTATGGCAGGACAAAACCCACTATACTGAAACATTCAAACGTTGACTGGACTGTTTGAAACTAGATTTCCCCAATCAACAGAAAATTAGAAACAACACAGAGCAGGTTAATAGATTTCTAGGATAAGCCCTGGAGCACGAACCATTGGAGATGGAGCTCCAGAGGCTGGGGACAGGCACATCCTCTGTGACAGTGACACACCTGCTGCATTTGCACACACCTGCTTGGTGCCTGGGCACTTGGCCTCAGTGCAAATGAGCTGCTGTAAAGCAGGGAAAGCATGGAAAAGATTTAGCAGCACTCCAGCACGTAGATACCACAGGACTTCAGATTAGCAGAGCCCAGGCTGAGGAGGAGGCGTTGTGCTCTAACAGGTGTAACACACAGGGAGATTGCTGCAATGGCTCTGAAGCACTGCAATTCCCAGAACTGACAACCCCAAAGATCACACAAATCCTTAAAGTGAAGCATTAAACAGGGCCTTGTCGGCTGAGTGGCATGCCTGTTAAACCTTCTAAAGCAACACAATCAACTGCTGTCAGGAAATTCAGATTCATATTTGTGGCAACATTTGTGCTCTCCGGTGTCAGCTGAGATATCCTCTTCTCTGCTTGTCTCCTGAAATGATTACCAGACCTTGGGAGAGCAAAAGCTGTTTTTGTGAGCAGCTGGTTCTGATGGTGTAAAAGGAACCCTCTCTGCATTCCTCTGAAACCTGGTGACAGCTGGGAGTCTAATCACAAATGGCTCCACTTCGTGGAGAGGGGAAAAAGCAGGGCTCTACACCCATGGCTGCATTTTGTGTGCTGGCTTTGGCTGGGGTACAGTCAGTTTTCTTCAGAGTATTGGACCTGCCCTGAACGCAGAATTGATACTGCAGAGATGTTTTTGTTTCTGCTGAGCAGGGCTTGCACAGCATTGAAGTTTTTTCTGCTTCTCACCCCAGCCCTGTGAGGAGGCTGAGGGTGCACAAGAACTTGGGGGGCACACAGGGATAATTCCAGACTGTATGGCATCGTGCTCAGTGTGCAGAGCTGGGGAAGGAGGGGGGGAAGGGGAGACATTGGGGGGATGCTGTTTGTCCTCCCAAACCTGGGACAGAGCCCATGTGAGATGGGGAACCAGTTCCTTGTCTCTTTGCTTGCACACATGGCTTTTGATTTACCTTCTTTATCTCAGCCCAGGAGCTTTTCCACTTTACTCCTCCCTTCCTCTGCCCAGTCCTGCTGCTGGGGCAGCCAGGGAGGGGCAGGGTGGTCCTTTGCTGCTGGCTGGGGCGAAACCACAGCACAAATGCATCCCAAACTGTGGCAGAGGGGATCCCCAGTGCCCGCACACACCCTCACTCTGGTCTGGGTGCCGCTGCAGGAGCTGGCAGATGTGCCCCTTGAGTTTGGTCCTTGGGCTGGGGATGTCCCCTGTGGGTGCAGCGCACGCCTGGGCTCCCTGCTGCTGCTAACGAGGGAAGAGCCCTGCTCCTCGTGCCTGCTCTACTGGCTGTGACAACACAGAAGCTCTTTAAGCAGAATTAAAAGCCCTCCCTGCCCTTAATATGCGTGAGAAAAAAATTACTTTCTTCAGCAAGATACTCTCATTTTGTGAAACTTCAAAGAAAGCTCAAACTCCCTGTTTCTTCAAGAATAACCCAGTTTGAGGAGTATAATACTCATAAATGCATTAGAACTATTTTTAAGTAAGCAAAGACTGGATGATAGTCATCCAAATTAATGAAGGGCATGAACCTAAAATTGATTATGTAAACTGCATTAAATCCCTGCACAGATTTAATGATTTAAATTCAAATTTAATTTAGATTTAACTCAAACACTAACTTGAATTAAAACCACTTTAATTCTGAATGAGAGTGCCCAGAATGGGCTTTAGTATAGGTTAAAAAATCTGCTTTATGCAAAGATTTTCTTAAACAGCGTTATTTTTTTCTTAATGCCATTAAGTCAGCAGATTGACTACAGTGGGCTCTGAAAGAGACTCTGTGCTTGGAAGTAGAGCATGACTCACCAAAATGCATAAGCAGCCCCCAGCTATAAGTATAGGAGAAAACTCACATTTTTCACGCTAATTAAATCCCTAAAGGAGAGCTTAGTCTTGCACTTTTCAAAAGAAGAGGAATTCCTTGCTCTGATGTCCAGGACAGTGGGCGAGACCTTGGATCCTTACCCTGTGTCCCAGGAACAGAGATGGAAGGAACAGGAAGTTCCATATTACTGACTGCTGTTATTGGAGCTCATAAACCCCCAAAAATCTAAAGGAAAGCCTGACTGTTGAAAATGAGCTGGAAGCTCCACACTTTGCTCATGCTGAGCTGTGGTCCCACACGTGTCCATCCCAGCCCTGGGCACCCTGGCTGGGGCACGGTGAGGTGGGCAGCAGAGCCCAGCAGGGCAGGGACAGCAGTGCAGTGGGCCCCCAGCCAGGCAATAATTAGCACTGACTCCATGAAAGCTGATCAATCTCTTTATTATAGGTCATTTTTAAGAAACCCATTGCTCTCTTATACCCTGGTTCGCTACAGGCTGACCTAATTGGTCCTCTAATTAAAACACCATCACCACTGGCTAATTAAGAAATCACCCTTTGGTAAACAAATCTCCATAACACATTCCACGTGTTCACAACATCAGGTGCAGCAAGTGAAGATAAGAATTGCTTCTCATGCTCTTCTCTGAACTTCTCATAGCCTTTCCCAGGACAATGCCTGGGAAAATTGTGTGTGTCTCTGTGGCCAGAGAGCTGCTGCCACAGGGGGACAGCACCTAGAGGGGGTCTGGATTAGGGAGTGAAGCTGAGCTCAGTGAGGAAGGGGGCTATGGGGGTGTGTGTTAGTTTTTCTTAATTTCTCACAATCCTCCTCTATTTTTACTTGGCAATAAATTAGATTAATCTTCTGCAAGCAAACACTTCTTTGCCTGTAAAGGCAGCTGAAGGGATCTCCCTTCATGGCTGAGCCATGAGCTTTCCCACTCTATTCCCTGTTGAGGAGGGGGGTGTGACAGTGGCTGAGCCTCTGCTGAGCCTCACCTTGGTCAGGTCAGTGCAGGTCTGAGAGATGCTGTGAGGACTGGTGGTGCTTTAACATCCCCCACCCCCCACAAAGGCATGGGGCAGTGCTCTGGTGGTCACCTGGAACATCTGCTGAGGCAGCTGGGGTTGGTTATCCACACCTGTGTGCCCTGCCTTCCTGGAGGGGACACTGGTGCCACCATCACCGTTCCAGCTCTTGTCCCCCTCAGCTGGGTGCAGCCAAAAAGGCAATGGCAATGAGGGATGGGAAGGGTCTCTCTAGGACCAGCTCAGACCTCCTGGGTGGCTGTGAGTGGGACAGCCTCTCCTCTTCCATGCAAAGGATTTTGCTGGAAACAGGGCTTGAATTTCTGAGGCCAGAAGAGAGGCTGGCTTGGGCAGAAGAGCTTTGCAAGCTGCCTGCCCTGCAGGCTGGCTTTCTCTTTAAGAAGACACACTGTGTGCTCCAGCTTAATGGTACGTGTTAAGCAAGAACATCTGCTTATGAAGAGATAGATATGCTGAAACATTTACTGATGTTTTGCTTCCTCCCCTTGTGTCACCTGAAATCTATCATCTCACTATGGCATCCCAGCACAGTCCTGCTTGCAAATCCAGGGAAGCAGGGCAGTGGTGCACAGCCTTTAGAAAATGATTAGTGGTCTGTCAGGCTCACGTCTAAACATGGGCACTGACTCTGGTGTGTTACCTATAAATCTGTTCGTCAGCAGCTGAGGAACATATGTGCCTCCTCTTCCTTAAACATAAAAACATTAATTACATTATATTGTACCACGCTAATGGGCAACATAGTGACAGAAGCTTGCCAAAGCTTTAATTTTAACCATAAATCTGGTGGGTCTGGAATGGTGATTCAAGCTGCTTTAAGAGATGAAGATAAAGCTGAAGTCAGGTGTGTAGGAACAAGACTTGGTGGGGGTGGGGAGGAAGGAGTGGAAAATTAGCATAGACTGGCTGAAATACTTGAAAATGAGGTAGTAAAACTACAGTCCTCCCTGGACAAGGGACAGGAGAGAACAAATTGCAGTTCACTAACAGATCTTGTGACTTTCTGCAATAGTTGGGGATAAAAAGTTTCTTCTTCTCTCCTACTGTTTTATCCTGGCTTCCTACTGTTTGGTTTTGCTGTCCCTCTTTTTTTCTTCCCTGGTGTAATCATCTAAGCACAGAGGGAATACTGAACAAGCAGCCCTTGGTGTCCTTTTGCTGGCTGGATTTTCATTTTAAATAGAGCCGATCAGGAGAAAAGATGAGGCACAGCAGGTAGCTTGCACTGTCCTTTGTGTCTGGATAAAAGCAACGAGGAGGAACATCCAGATTATTTATCAACAGAAACAGGAGGAATATGGAGATCTGTGCGTGCCATTAAACATGAAAGGCACCAGGACAGGTTCTGCCATTGCTTAGGAGCTGTACCATCACTGTTCAAAGGGTTTGTCAGACGGGGCAGTGCTGCAGCTTTGGCAAGGAGAGCTGAAGGCAGCAGCTGGCAGTGCCCTGTGCCTGCCTGCCCCACCCTGCTCCCCCAGGTGTGCCAGCCCTGCCTGGCTGCCCTGAGCAGCTGATGCCCCCAGAACCCAACACAATCAAGGCAAAGGTGTGCAGGCAGAGATTTCTGCTGCACTTGCCCCAGTCTGCCTTGTTCCACCCCAGAAAAAAGGGCAATAACTCCTCTTCCTGAGATTTCTGTGGATTCCCTCTGAAGTCCCTGCCTTCATTTTAGGATTTGACTGCCGAGTTTCGGAGCCACCTGGCCATGCACAGGTTACAAATGTAAACCGATGCAGCAACCTGCATCAGACAGGGGGTTGGTTTTGGTGCTAGGTCTTGAAAAGCTTCTCTTCCCTGGCTGCTTGTGTCCACTCTTTTAAGGAGCAGGAAATTAGCCTGGAGATGGGGCTCTGCTGAAGGGAAATCTAAATTTTTCTCATTTGTTTATTTAATTATTTTCTCTCTTATACCAAATTCATCTCCACGAAAGTTGTAAGTGCTTAATCTTTTCCATGCTACTTCTCTCTTCTGATGTGAAAAGCTCTCAGAAATTAGCATTTGAGCTACAGATGTGTCTGCCCTGACTGAGCAGTGCTTTAATTCATCTTGGTCCAGCTTCATCAGGCCATGTTATCACTGTTATTAAAAGGGCAAAAAGCTGGGCTACCATGTACAGATTATCAGGCCAGAATTTCAGAGCTCCCAGATAATATGTGCTTGTTTAGAAATTCTGTAAGGTCCATGGCTTTTTTTTTTTTGTTGTTGTTTCCTAGCATGGAAAATGTTTTCTATTTACCCCTTGGCTAAAGGAACTTAACTGGCTGCCAGATGTACGAGCCTGGAGAAGAGAGTGCAGCAGCAGAAGATGGCAACTCATCTGACACAGAATGCAGGCTGGGGTGCAGGGCTGAGCTGCAGCTGCTGTGGGGGGTGTTTCTGCCCTGTCAGAGCAGCACAGGATGTATCTATCATAGAGCAGAACTCTGCATATTCACTGTGCACTGGACAGCAATATTTCATTTCATGCATCATTAGGAACCTGCATTGATTCCAAGTAGTCACATAACCTCATCCTGCACTTGCTTCAAAGCAAAAGGGGGAGAAAAAAAAAAATCTCCTTCCCGAGTCACTGGATAACTTTAAAAACTGGAGAAATATTATTTCTTAGTGCCATCTCTGCTGGGGACCAGGTTGCTGGTGCAGCATCCATGACCTGGAAACCAGCAAGGACTCCAGTGAGGGTCTTGGTTTGAGCATAACATAGGTTTGCTTAGCACCCATCCACTGTGCCTCATCTCCCTGTCAGTGGTTTGATTTGGAGTAACTTTCAGTTCAAATATAATAAAAAGAGAGGCGCCAGAAAAGAACAAACTGGCACAGTAGCTGGTGTTGGTCTCTGCAGCCAGCTGAGCTGCCTGGGAAGCTCATGCTCCTGGGCAGAGATTTTGGTGCTCTCTGGTATGATCCTCTAAAGCAGAATATCAGCTTAAAATAAAAATAACACCTTAGTGCATGTTTCAGTTTGAAGCTATTTGGTGGATTTTGCTCAATTTGCTGTTGGTGCCTAGAGCTACAACTTAATTTGGGGCCCAGATTTAGGCTGTGAAAGGATTCAGTGATATTGAGGCTGAGTTGTCCAACACTAACACTGCCCTGCTGGAGAAGGCAGAGTGCCTTTGAGGGGTGGTGGAGGTCTTGGATAGTGGCATCTCCCTCCGTGGCTGCAGGACATAGCTGGACCATGGCCTTTCCAAGGTTTTCTCTGGACTGTGAGGGGGTTGTTTGCCCCATTATGAACTCCTTGTTCACTCCATTGTGTTTAGGGTGCAAAGATCCCCATCAGGATGATCTGGGAAGACTCAATCAGCTCTGACTGTATCCTTCCAACGGCCACTGCTCCTTTGTAGCCACAGTCTTTGGCAGGTTATTTGTGTTTTTAACTGAATTTTCCAAGAATCACACATGCTTGTCACTCTCAAAGGGAGGCTGGAAATGTTTATAAGTAGAAGGAAGGACCCTGTAAGACTGGAAGAGAGCATTTAAGAGGAATGTTGCTGCTGGTTCATACTAACAGTCCTCTTCCTCAAGGAAAGGGAAAAGTGAAAAAAGATGAAAGTTTAGCTGGCATTAGCTCCAGCTGCTCTTACTGACATCCATCTTCTCAGTAAAAAACACTTTGAAGGCTTATTACCTGCCTTCAACAGGAGAAACTGCCTCCTTGCCACTAATCTGTACATCAGCGTGTCCCAGCATGTGGGGTAATGCACTACAGAAATAGTATCAATTTCATACATTATCTGCTTTTTGAATGAGACACAATACCCCCGTAAGGTATATGGTAAAGACTGTCAGGGACTTGTACCTCTCATGAAAAGGCAAAATTTGTTGTACATGACATAGTTCAGGGTAGAATAAGAGCTTTGCATTCTTTTCTGACTGTAATTTAACAAAACCCTCCTTTTATTGTATTTCAGTCTTTCATTGTCATTGTTTGCCATTTTTTTATTCTTTCTGCATCTTCAGGTCCCACAGCATCTGGTGGCAAATCCAACATGGTAAAACGTTGGTTTTGAGCTTAATAATATTTTCCAAGTCATTTGTTTACCAACTGCCCTTGGAGGAAGTGCTTTGTTCTTTGTGTTAACAGGTGGAATGAACTCAGTGTGAATGTTTGGGTAATCAAAGCAGAGCAAGTCTCAGGGTGGTGTGTTCAACTTGGACAAGTTCTCAGTGACTTCATGCTTTGATTGTCTCAGTTTCCCAGCCACTCCTCCCAAACACAGGCATGGATTTTGCTATCACATTTCTTTAACTGTGATTTGTTTTTTGGTTTTATTTCTATTGCAGGGCAGTGGTGGCCCTTATCAGGGAGGATAGGGAATGGGCTTACCCAGCACAAAGCTTCTGCTGAAAAGTCAAGATTTGGATGGGAAGTGTCCTCCTCCTCTTCAGACCCAAGGCAGACCTTGGCACCCTGTGCTCTCCCCTTGGCAGGCTGAGCTTGTCTTTAGAGCTTGCCAGATGTTCTGTATCTTGTTCTCCAGGTATTTACTCATATTCCCCCAAAGAGAACAGAAGCAGCAATAAAATGTCCAGTTGCTGTTCTATGCATTGTCTTTGGATCAGGTCACAGCCCAGTCTAATGTTAGCTACCTAAATTCTACAGGACAAAGGAAATTAATAAAGAAACAATATAAGTAAAATAGCCCTTTTAAAAAAAATTAAAAACCTCATCTTTCTTTCAAAGAGCAATAATTTTTCATCAAATTTCTTTTTCTTAGGATTTCTACAGAATGATGTTGTTACCCTTCCTCATCTCTGTGGCACCAAAACATATGGGGCTTTTACTATATGATACCATTTATTAAAAAGAGCACTAGAAATATATCTGTTAGTCAACACAAGAGAAACCCATTATAATGGTATCAGACTGCCTAAAATCATAACCCTTCTAATTTAAGAGCACTGGGTAAATTCAAACTGTAAACTTACACATGGAAGTTGTTTGGGTTTTTTTCCAATCCACCAAACAACAGGAGCAGATGTAGATTATTTTTTGGATGAGACATCCCTCTTTTGGAATGATTTCACATGCTAACTTTGCTTGGGAACTGCTCCTGTTGGTGACCATGTGTTCAGCACATCTGCTTTGGCTTGTTGTTTTCTCTGAGACTGACAATATTGTGGCAAGGCGTCAGAGTGAATTGAGGTGAAGGAAAAGGAAAAGGAAAATTAACATGAAGAGCTGCATTGCAAGTTCCAGTGAACCCTGAGAGACTTTCCATCCCTTGATCCTCTATGTCAGGATATCAGGATAGGTGCAGAGGGATTTGGAGAGGTGGGAGGAACTGACAGACTTGAAGTAATACCTGGGCTTGTCTTGTCACAGTCAAAAACTGAGCTCAGTCAGACACACTGGGAGCTCATTTCTGACTTTTAGCCCACGGGAGAGGATGCCTTCAAAAAGTTGGGAAAATCCTGCCAATGACTCATCAAGGTTGGTTTCACTGGTCACTGCACAATGCACCCATTCACTAAACCGAAAGGATTTCAGTCAATAATATCAAACTAAAAGTTATGTATTATATACACATGCACTTAGTTATGCATGACCTGTGTGATGGCCATCATCAAATAAATCACAGACCTGGCTTCCAAAGTGAATTTACCAAAAATCCTTCTCTCTACCTGTCTCTTATTTGCACTGAGATTCACACATAAAATTCAGTGGTTTTCATCTTCTTCAAGCATCTTCATCTTCTTTCCCTTTCCCTTTCCTATCCCTTCCCTTCCTTGCTGACTTCTCACAGTGTCACTTGGTGGCTCCTGCCACAAGGTCTGTGCTCTTATGTCCATGTGGCATCACTCTCTAGAGGTACATGACAAGAGAGGAGATTGAGAATGGCTTTTAAAGCAGACCAGTGATGCAGATGAGGATTGAGTAAAGAATTTGCCTGTCAGGTTCAAATCTCACTCATACGAAGAATTTTATATGGGCATCACAAAGAATCTTGCAAGATAGATGTATAAAAACATAAAAAGACATAAGAGTTGAAGGGATTTTTTTTAATATGCAAAAAAAATAGAGCAGTAAGTCATGTAGTAAAGGTTTAATTTGACATGGGATGTGCAATGTAGTGCTTAGTCTAGAAAAGTACTTATATACAGATTTTAAATATAAGGATGTGAGTAGGCTCAGTGGAGTTAATGTCAGAATTCTGTTGGTGTGGGGATGGATGCACTGAGTATTCTTCAGGAAAAATACTCTCTTTTTGGGCTTGGGCTGCACGAGGCAGGCTGAGCTCAGCTTCCCTGTGCTCTCTGTGCATGCTCATTGACTGCTCTGATGTCCCTGTCTCATTTTTCTGAATTGCCAACCCAAGCATCTCAACCCGTAGCAAAAATTCTTGACATTCTCCACGGAGTGGCAGACTATTACAAACCATTAGAGCTGGGCAGGGTTACCAAGCTACTCTGCTGTGGTCACCATAAAATGAACAAAGTTTTAACTGGGTAATTATTTTAATCATTCTTACTAATCAGGAGGAAAAAAGCCTGCTCTTTCCTGCAGCTCTGGTCTAAGATTTGGGTTTTTTGTCCATTAATTTAGGTGTGTCTGTAGGGACAGTTTCTCTCACCTTTCCTCTTACAGCTTGTCTTCCTTTTCAGAGCTTGTTCTCCATCTCCACTCAGTAGTCAAGTACCACGTATAGAGACAGCATTTTAGAGATTACAGCCTGGACACTTTGGTAGCCTTTTGGTAAAACCAGAGTGCATTAACACCCACAGGCTTTGGAACTCTATTTTCTTGAGTACTTAGTTACTAAAAAATCTAATCCTTGCCTGCTTATTCTACTTTTGAGAGACACAATCAACATTTTTCTGCTAAATGGTTTGAGTACTTTATAACATCACAGAATTTGTGCCAGGATCGACCTTACAGTGACTGGAGCTCCCTCCTTGGCGAAGGTTGAAAGCTGCATGGGCAGGCACAGATGGGAGAGGTTTATTGCAGGTATGGGAGCCCAGCTGATGAACTGCAGTGCTAGGTGAGGTATTTTATTCAGCATTTAGCTTTGCCTTGCGTGTCTGCAGCCTATTAATCCATTCCCAGGAGACCTATTGTAATTTTCCAGACACTTGAAAATTTTCAAGCAGATGTCACTTTAAACAAAACCAAAAAACTTGGAGATGTATCTGCTGATCCTTTCTGGTGTCTGCAAACAGTAATTTCTACACTAAAGTTGTTAATTCTTAAAGTAAGAGAGGGACAGGCTGCAATATCTGACTGGCAGCAATATTCCTTACATTTAAAAATGGAAATGTGGAAAAGGAATGCCTGCTATGTTGAAGGAAAATTTGGGAGTGAGCACTTGGTTTTAATCCTGAAAAGGTCTGGAATAGTCAGCTTCAAACAGGGATGTGTCTTGCTTAGAGAAACCTTTACATAAGCCTTTTTATCAGCCTCAGTCAGCCAGATACTGAAATTATCTGGAAGACGAATAGGGAAATGCACTTAGGAAAACACCAGTGCCAAAAGCTTTGCTAAGTGACATTTAAGTGGGGAGCTTGTCTGCAGGTGGCTTACACCTGAGGAATTTGAAATTTATTGTCATAGTATGGTTATGACCTCCCATTTGCCCAACTCCATACAAAGATGTTTGAAACTGGATAATCAATGTATCCCCTCCTTTGCAAGCTAATAGATTTCCAGCACACACCCAGTTTTCTGCACCATTTGAGGACAACCACAGAGGTGACAGCATCAAGGTGAGTTCCCAAGGTGAGTTCCCTTTATTATCTGCACATATAGGTGACAGATAAATTCACTCATTTTCCCAGTTACCTCACTGGCAGCTCTTTCTTTGGGAAGGTTCAGGATGCTGATTGCTCAGTGTGGTGAGAGCTGCTGGGAAGCTGAGGTGATGCTGTCCAGCAGCTTTCCTTGTCCTGCTGAGCAACATCGGGGCAGATGTGGGAGGGCTGAACAAGAGCACAGCAAACCTGACAGCTCTAGACTGTGCCATTACAGGTGCTCAGGAGGGTGCTCCTTCATCCCCTGTGACAGAGGAAAAGAGGAGCATAAGCACAACTTGTTTTCTGTCTCTCCCACTCAAGAGTTAACAAAACAAGAACACTTGTGAAGCTGGATGCCCCAGTTGCTCCCTGAGTGCTGAGGTGGTGAAGTATTAAGAACTGTGCTGGCTCAGTCAGGTCACTTCATGAGCATCAAAAAATCAGGCAGTGGACTGTGTTACCCATCTGTCAGGAAAGCTACCAAACAGCTTTCAGTTAATTATTTTTAGGAGGAATGCAGATTGTCTTCACCTGGGACAGGGCTGCCGCAGGCCAGTCTGAGCTCCACAGAGCAGAGCTGCTCCAGCACAGCCAGTGCAGCTCTGGCAGCCTGAGACAGCTGAGGGTACAGCCTGTGCTAAGTTTTGCTTAAGCCTTGTACAACAAAATGTTTTAACACATGATGAGTGTTAGGTTTCTTGGTAGTTCCAGGTAATAATAAGATTCTGCTTGAGCTGGGTAAGTCTGGGTGTTTGAGTCTTCATCAGCAAGCTTGCAACTGTTCCAGCTGAACAAGTTGTGTATTTAATGCCTTTTTCCTCTGAGCCAGAGGAAAGACTTTGCAATAGTTATAGATGGACAAAATAGGTTCAATGTGTAAAATCAAACCATGTATCTATGAATATGTGAGAAGACATTGAGAGGAAATACTCATTGCACAGACCACTGAATGTACAAGGCAAGCTCGTGCAGCTCCACGTGATTTATGGCAGGAGCTTCCCAAGACAAGAAGTTTTCAAGGTTCTCTTCCCTTGCACTGTCATTCTCAACCCCTCCCTTGCACACAGGCAGGCCAATTACTGGGAGAGCTCAGAAGTTTCTGTCACAACTCCAGCAGTTTCTCAAAACAAGTATCAGCTTAAAAAAGCATGGGAGGTTGAAACGGAAGAAAGCTACAGGGATATAGCTGGAGGGAGAAAAGGGAGGGAACATCAGTTGTCGACTTCCAAAGCAATTGTGGATATGGATTGCATGGAAGGCTTCTCATCAGCAGGGAGTCTGACAGGTCTATCAGGGGAGAGTTCATCTACTTCTGTAATAGTAGTTATTTGAACAACCAGAGATCGATATAGTTTCTAGGGGAGATGCTGCTATTTATTGGGAAATAAGAGAGAAACACCGGTGAAAGTTCCTCTCTGTTTCTACAGTAACCACCATCAGAAGGACTGTGCTTGTGTTTCTTGGCTGGGGTTCAATCCTGGATGGCTCCAGAGCCGTGGCAAGCTGTGTGTGTCCCCTACAGACACCATGGCTTTGCCTCAAACTCCTCAGGGCTCAGGGGGTCACACAGTGGGCAGTGGAGGGATGGGTTGGCCCCTGGAGGAGGTCACTTGTGAAATAAAATTCAGCTCTGAATTTGCAAGCGCCTCTGATGGGGTGTTTAGGCAGGGAGCCACCCACGGCTGCCTTTGAGTGATTCTTGTGGCCCCTGCTGCTTCCAGGCTCTCTGGGAGCAGCCCTGTGTAGGAGCAGTGTGTCCTGAGCCCAGGAGACACCCTGTGCCCAAGGCCAGCAGCTCACTCCTGTGCAGAAATGCCCTGGTGGGTGGAGGGCAAGTTTTCTGCAGCAAGGGAGTGAGTCTGTCTCATTCATTGCATGGCCTGACACTCCTGGCCCTGTCCCCGCAAGGAGGGGGATGAGCAGGACACTGCTGCCCTCCACCACCTCATCCCACAAGTATCCATCACTTTATACAACACTCTTAGGATCTGGGCACCTCAGGGTCTGATTAAGTCATGATTAGGGGAACAGTAAATGCTTCTGCAAGATGCATCATCAAAGCCAGGCAGAGACACTTCCACCCTGTTAGCAAACACACCTGCAATATCTTTACCTTAAATGAGCTATAAAGTTGTCTGCCTTCCCTTCACTGTTTACTTTGTGCTCCT
Organism: Onychostruthus taczanowskii; assembly: GCF_017590055.1. Classification (NCBI taxonomy): domain Eukaryota; kingdom Metazoa; phylum Chordata; class Aves; order Passeriformes; family Passeridae; genus Onychostruthus; species Onychostruthus taczanowskii. The sequence goes on along the minus strand of NW_024499128.1, from coordinate 2,534,181 downwards.
GTTTTCTGCACATGCTGCAATATTTTGCTCCTTAAGAGGTGTGTGTGATAAGCTCATGAATAACAAATGAGGATTTATGTTTGTGGATTGTGAAATGATATTAACGCGACTATTACTTTTAATCTTTGCTTTTGAATGATGTATTGAGCTGCAGGTAATCCCAGAGGGATGTTATTTGGGTCTGAGCATTGAAAATGTCTCCTTCTTTTGTCTTCCCTCCTATTAAATGTGGAATTGAATGTAGAAAAGTGAAGGAAGTAGGGCAAACACAGGCTCTCTGATTTAATGACTTATTTTATAGTCTTAGACCCCTACCAGCTGTATTTTCTGTGGGGAGGAGGGAGAAAAAATATGAAAAATTCTGAAATTCTAAACAAGCTACCTTTTTTGAGAGAAACTACAAAAGACTCTCCATGCTAAATCTTGATCTCCAGTAATGAACACTGAAATTTGCTGTTTCCAGGAAACATTCATTCACTTAAAAACGCAAATCTTCCTTAGTGTTTGGAAAGGAGAAAATGCGTTTTCTTTGCAGCTTCTGATTACCAGAATGGGGAGCTGGACTGAATTTTGCAGCCCAGCATTTACAATAATAGTAGACAAAAGCAAAGTTCTTGCAATTCTATTGGAACAAAATTGAATAGACTGTCTCTCCAAATTTACCCTTTTTCAGCTGACTGTGATAGGATGCTATTTCTTTAAGAGGATAGTTTAAAAATGTTCTGCAGGGCTGTAAATATGACAGTAAAAATATGATATCTGGGATGGCTTCATGCAAATACCCCCACCCCCTGCAAACATAAGTAAACAGAAGATCCTGCTGTCTCTTTAAATCCACTGTTCATTTCACAACACCAACAAATGTTGGTTATTTTATTTGCATATCAGTAACACTGCTGATAACTTCCATTCCTACAGTATTTTTGTACCTCTGAGTGTAGAACTGGCTAGACAGTAAAGGAAATTTGGGGATAGAAGGAGAAATACCTGATACTATTTAGATACTCATTTCCCATTCAGATACACTTCCAACAAACATATTTCCATGATTTCCATCAAAACCAACTCTGTCCAGCCTGCAGGGGTGTTTCAAACTTCCTAGGAATTGTACCTGGGGTTTGCACTGGACCTTCTGTAGGCAGCAGCAGAAGAGATGAGGGAGCAGGGCTGCTCCTGGAGGGGGACAGGAGGAGGGTGGCTGGGGACAGAGGGGGACAGCAGGAGGGTGGCTGCTCTGCTCTGCACTGCTGGGTCTGGCACAGGGCTGGGGACAGCCAGCTGCAGAGGAAAACAGAGTGACCAGTGTGGGTTGGACCCCCATCTCTTCCAGAGGCCACTGCTGCCCAGTCTGTGTCACAGCTGCAGCCTCAGGAGGGGACTGGTCAGGTCTGGTCAGGTCACCTTCTGAGTGGGTGGAAAGTTCCCATCTTCTGGAGGGGGACAGGCAGAGGGTGGCTGGGGACAGGAGAGGGTCAGGAGGAGCGTGGCTGCTCCTGGAGAGGGACAGGAGGAGGGTGGCTGCTCCTGGAGGGGGACAGCAGGAGGGTGGCTGCTCTGCTCTGCACTGCTGGGTCTGGCACAGGGCTGGGGACAGCCAGCTGCAGAGGAAAACAGAGTGACCAGTGTGGGTTGGACCCCCATCTCTTCCAGAGGCCACTGCTGCCCAGTCTGTGTCACAGCTGCAGCCTCAGGAGGGGACTGGTCAGGTCTGGTCAGGTCACCTTCTGAGTGGGTGGAAAGTTCCCATCTTCTCTGGGAATTGCTGGGTGCAGGGAAGCCTTCTGCAGGACAGGTCTGGCTGGGGCCACCAAGCCACAGCGCGCTGTGTCACCTGCTCCTGTCCCCAGTGGGGGCAGGAATGCAGGGATGTCCCCAGGCACTGCTGTGTCAGCTCCCTGCCTCGCACAGGGTCACACTGCAAAGCCAGCAGGCACTGCTGGAAGGCTGGGCATGGACTCCCACCTCCACTCCTGAGGGGTCCTCTAGCAAAAATACTGTGGGTGGCTCAGCTGAAGCTATTGCAGGTTTACAGGAAATGGGGGAAAAGCCTACAACTTGGGAGGCTTGCAGTGGGTAGGACTTGAAATGTGGTGCCTGCTATGGGGCTGAGCAGAAATGAAAAATCTGTGGCCCAAGGCTGCCTGGGGAGGAGCAGGGTCCCCTTTCAGGAGCAGAGTGACTGCAGGTCTGCAGCCCTTGGGTACTCACAAGTCAGGCCAGTGAGGGTGGATAAGGGTGAAGGTCAGGACCCTTTTGTCCTTTCCAACCTTTACTCTGAGAGACATTTTAAATTTCAGTGGGAAATTCTTATTCTTAAAGCTCAGACAGTACTGTCCTTGAAAGCTGGTAGACCTAATTAAGAGAGGCTTAGAGGGATGGTGAATAGATCATCTTCGCTTCTTGAGTTAATCTTGATATACAATGCATGGCAAATATTGTCTTGTTTCTTTTAAAAACCGTCAGTGAGAGGAAATTCCAGAGACGGGAAATGCAATCTTTCAAAGGATTAAGAGAGAACTAACTAACATGAACCAGATCATTAGCTTTGTATTTTCTGTTCCACCTTCTGATGCCCATATTTCACTCCTGAGGATGAGTTGGAATGACTCCAAAAACTAAGTGGAAATTAATTTCTCAAAGGCTGATCTGAAAGTTAAAATGCATTTCAAAATCACTTGCTTTACAGATCCCATCCATTTGCCCTGAAGAAAGAAAAAAAAATAATGCTTTATGTAGCAACACAAAGTACAAGTTGAAATGAATCTGGGTGAGGCACTGCAGGAGGCTCGGGGGAGGCAGCCAGTGAGCCAGGCTGCTGTGAAATGGCACATCAGCCACTGGGAAGGTGCTTAACTGGTTTGAAAAGGATGCTTAAAGCTGAGGATTTTTAAAGGAAGCTGGGAGGACGATGCAAGGAGGATTGTACACACTGCAATTTCCCCTGAAATTTTAAGGTATCAGAATTAGGTTTTTGAGGGCAAGCCCTATATTATGAAACCTACATTACAGAAAAATCAGGAAAAAAAAATCAAAGGCTTGATTTTATTTTCAACATTATGTTCTCTAATACACACCATTTAAGAAGCTATTTTCAAATTGAGACTAATACTGATAAAATGTTAAAATTCTTTTCTTCCTCTAAAGCATGATTTTTATGATACATAAATTGTAATCTTTCTAAAATAGTAAACCTATGGAAGGTTTAATTACTGCAAGATTAATTTTTTGGTGACAAAAAACTGCATTGCAGAAGGTTCCACAGAGCTCTTTTGCAAATGGCTTTAACATGAGCTTTTTCCATTGCAAATAAAAAAAGAGACAGGTAATTAATTGGGTGTTCTACTCTGTTAGAAAGATTCTCCTCTGAACATATCTGAGCTCCAAATAAACACAGCAGAACTGGGAGAAAAGTAGGGCTGTTGTGAGGTCTGATTTCTAGGCTCAGCCTACATAATGTCCCTCATTTTAAAGCTGAGAAATAAAGGGTGAAGCAGTGGTGCTTTGAGTTATGAATGCACTTCAGATCTTTGCTGAACTATGACATGAGATTGAGGATGATAAATATTGTGAAAGTGATTAAAGCACAGTTGCACAGAAATGCATTTGTATTATTAATATTAGGTAATTAAGGTCCTCGCATCCTTCCTAGCTATTATTACAGAGAGGTAAGAGGAATCACAGTGACATTGATACCTTCATTTCCAGAAGTGCTGAAAACCCTCTTCTGGCACTCTTTTCCATGTGCCATGATTGCATCGAGCATCTCCAGGCAGCCACAGGGCAGCAGAGCAGGGGCACAAGTCAGCTGGTTTCAAATCTCTCCTGCAGAGCAGTTTGGAAGGGATTTCTCTTGGCATAGCATAGGGAAGAAAGGATCAAGTACTGCAAATAAGGTATGAATCATTTAATCCTGACACTTTGTACTGTGATTCACATTGCAAGTGAAAGTATGCCTTGGGGTAAATAAAATGCTGACTCTGCAGGAGAAAGTGTCAAAATCAGTGTGGATTTTAATAGCACTGGATGTTAGCACTGACATTTCAGCATGACTGACTGGGGAGATGAGTTACCACGTGCCAATCTAACTGAGAAAAATGCCCACTAAATCAGAGCTAAAGACTGAGTGGGAGTGACTGGTTCCTGCCTGCCCTGGGGAAGCACCAGGGAGCAAGAAGGCGAGCTGGCCAAAGTCTCTGGAGAAATTCTTTGCACCAGTCCAGAACTGAGGTTTCCAGAGCTGCTGTGTAAACTTCTTTCTTAAGATCTAACCTAATTGGAAAAATAAAATGCAGTACCCACAGAAAACTCCCCCTTTTTCCAGTCTTCAAATGGGTATTTTCATCCTGTTCAACCTATTTGCACTGAGTTAAAGCAATAATTGCTAATGCTGCTTTTGGTTCAGTGTTATTCTGGACAAATTATGGCAATTATCTAGATCCCAAATATATGTAAAACTCTCTGGTACTCTCTGTAATTGCCCTTGAAGTTCAAACACCTGATGTTTAATATGGCCTGTCCCATTAAGTATTGTTCCAAGTAAAGTCAATGGCAAAAGTCCCAGTGACCTCAGGGATGAAGGTTCACATCCTTGAACTGGTTCATCTTAGTTCAGAGGGAAATTTTGTTTTCTTTTAATTCACTAGGTGGTAGCAGTGTACAAATTGTGTTGTGTAGGTTTAGGTTTCTTTTTTTTCTTTTTTTTTTTTTCCCCTTGTTCTAATCAGACTTGCTTCAGGACCTTCCTTCAATTCCCAACCCATCATTTATTAGTCTTACACTGAGTTCTTGGGGGAAAGGAGACAAAAGGTTTTAAGCACCCTTCTGAAGGGATGCCAAAACTTGTGCCATCCTGCAGATGTTTTCTTGTGATGGCAGAAGTCACACTGTGTTGGAAGAGAACAGCTACTGCTGATCAGAGAATGGCATCAAGGCTGAGCTTAAACATTTTCATCCAGCCAACACATACAAAAAGAAGAGCAAAACATTAAATCTTCACTAGTTCTGTATCTCTTCCACCAGTTTTTACTGAATTCCCTGCAACGTGTCAGGCATTGTGATTAAATGAATGTCCATTATTATTGCAGTCAGTCCTGGGGAGGCCACTGCGTTCAGCAAGGGGTAATCTAGCTGACAATGGACAAGAGGACTTGGGCTTCCAAACTACCAATCTAGGCAGAGTTCTTGCTGAGTGTAATCCATATTTTTCAGCAGTGGATGTGCAGATTAATGAGAAGCTATCATTTGAAACAGATGTTGCTGTTTTGTTCACTTTTATCACTGCACATTCTGGGATTAACCTCCTGATCTGCTTGTGTCTACATGAGCATTAAGCATTTCTTGGGAGACAGCAAGGAAGGATTACAAACCCCCCTGTGCAGTCTTTCTGCAGAAGTTGTTTTCAGATGGGCAGGTATAACCTGTGACATCTCACTTCACCACTGCCATGCCCTGTCTTCTCAGTGGCCATGGCCAGCCCTGGGTGTGCTCTGAGGGAGCTGGCGACAGCAATGTGCCACTGAAAGCCTCCCTCCTGCCAAAGTGCTCCTCAGCATCTCTCCAGAGAGTCTGTGTCCCCCTGGCTGCCCATCTACCACTGCTCACCCCTGCTTTCACAGTTTGCTCTGCTCCTCAGGACCTTCTGGGGGCTGGGGTACATTGCAGTACCAGGTGTACCCAAAACTAACTCTGGAGAAGGGGCTGTGCTGCTGTGGGTTATCTCTAGTTTGGGATCACAGCTCATCAAGCACACAGGGGGCTCCTCTCCGGGCTTGTCTGGTCCTGCCTCTCTGTGTCTGAACAACCCTGGCCAAGCAAGCTGACTGCCTCACCCAGGGCAGCAATTTGAAACTAGATCAGCGTTTTTAAAAAATATGCAGCTCTACATTTCATCCCTAATGTTCTACTGCAATAGACTAGGGATGGAGGGATGATGGAAATTTGAAGGGCTCTATCAGAGAGACATTTTTAGCCTAAAAACGTGTGATGCTAAGTAAGATGAAGATATTTACGTACTGATAGATAATGGCCAGAAGTAGCAGAGATATGATGAATGCAATCCTCCAGTGAACAGCAAGAAGCAACTGTGGTTATCCAATATCTCTGTCTGATCCTAGTGGGATGCAGATAGGAGCCTTATCAGGAAGTAAAACAGAGTCCTGACTGAATCAGACAGGCTGACACTGGCATCACTTTGCAGAAGTTGCTCTATATAAAGCTTGTAGCAAATGTTATTTTCTGGTAGTACAATGAAATAAATCCAGGGGACATTTGCAGGAGAGCTTTCAGAATTCCTCCAGGCAATGACTGTGGAGGAGACTCTGTAATATAAGTACACTCTTGCCTTTGTGCAAAGCATGGTGAGACAGGCAGAATTAACATTGATGGGAGAAGGAACACTCAGGTTTCATAAAGATGTTTAAATATCTTATGTCATTTTGCCAATTTGAGTAACTGAGTGGCAGGAATATTTTTTATGTTATTTTTGGCAGCAAATGAGATACTGAATTTTAAAATGCTCATGCAAATGCAACAAAAAAAAAGTCTTCTTAAATAGATGTCATACCTTAATGAACTGCCCATATTCTAAGTCTTTGTATAATACCTTGGGTAATATGAAACTTTAATAGTTTCACATAGCCACAAAAATAATCCTAAAATATATGATAGAGATGATGATAAAACAAGACAGACAAGATCAGATTTCCATTTTCTTTTGGCCCTTGTTTTTTCATAATTGCTAACAAAACTTTCAGAATAAAGGTCTCAGTCTAAAACTTCAGCAAGGAAATTATTCACACCTGGAAAGTAGCAAACAAAATATTCCAGTTCATGTTGCAAAGAGGTGAATGAGAGGAAATCAGGGTATATGCTGATTCTGTGTCATCCTAATGCTACAGCTATCACTTAGGAATTAATAAAACATACAAGGCTCTCGTGCAGCTCCATCCCTGCTGGCTGCTGCTCTGGTGATACATTGCAATAATATGCCAGTGATAATATTCCAGTAATAAATGATGGCAATATCCCATCAGATCCTCATCACTCCAGTGATGCACTGTGCCCATCCATCAGCAGGCAATGGAGTTTAGGCATTAGTGGAAGAGGCAAATTTCATTGTACATGCTCTGAACACAGGGTTTGACATAATGCAGCACGTGCAAATGGGATGGAGCAGGGACTGCATATGGAATGTGTGCGGCATATGGAATGTGTACTGCCCTTCTGACTCCTTGAATACTTAAAATCTAAAGCAATGTGAGTGTGCAAACCATCATAGAATAGGATCACAGGTTCATTTAGGCTGGAGAAGAATCCCAAGACCATGGAGTGGTGGAACTGCTTGGGAATCAGCTCTCCAGGTTTTCACCATCCTGCACTATGTGTTGGGTGATTGTCTCTTTGTAGTATTAATACAGCAAAATGATGTGGAGGGCCCTGGCATGATAAGTCAGGGTCAGGGGGCTTTCAATTTAATTTGTGACTGCTTCTCAGCCTGTTCCTAGGACAGTGATTACTGCCAGAGGGCCTGTAAACTATTTTGGGAGTGCCAATCAACTCTTCTGCAATAATGGTGTGATATTACACCTGATATACATGCAGATGGACAAGTAATTGGAGGGAAAAATTAGAGATACTTCTCATCCCTAATTATTCTTTATTTCTTTTATTTGGCAGCTGTCTTCACAGGAAGCTTACACAGATGCAAATCATCACAGCAGTGACATTTTCTCTGGAGCCTTCTCAGATGACATAATTCACAGATAACTCTCCAGTGAGATTCCCTGATGCAGCCCAGCTCCCAAACAGTGATGTGAGTTTGGGAAGTCCTGCTGAATCACCTGCCTACATGCAGGTTTAGGCAGAAGGGAAGATTTTCCTTTGGAAGCCAAAGCAGCAATACCAAGAGGGTTAAGGAAAGTGACTCCATTTTGGGTAGCAAAGTGCAGTTTCAGATGTTCAGTTTTGATGACAACAGACCAGAGAATTAAGCAATGCACTTTAAAGATTTTTCTTTGCCTTTCTGATACCGAATTTCTCCAGAGGAATTCAGTACCAGCCAGCTCTGTGATCAATAAGTATGCTATTGATGGAAAGCAAGGGAAGGACTTACAGAATCATTAAAGGTCAGCTGACTTGTCCCTAAAGCTCACATGCTCAGCATCTGTTTCCCTCTTAGGAGTCACAGACTGAGGCAGTGAAATGCACCCAGGAAAGAGGTTAGATTTTGTATGGCTGGCTGAAATTTTTGTCTCCCAGCACTGAAGAATATTAATTTCTAGGGGCTGGTCATGAGGAAGAAAATTAGTCACTTCTGCTTCCACTGTTCTTTGATGCAAAACAAGTAAGATTGTTCTATTTGAGTTCAAATAAAAAACCCAAGCCGAGAAAAGCATCACTCACAAAACTTGGAGCACTACAGTTTCATCACCCAAAATGCTGCTATTGTAAATTTGGTTCAGCTACAAAGATTGCATCTTTTAGTACATTATAAATAAACTTTTCAGGATACTGTTGCAAGAGTCAAGGCCGAGTGCTGTAAAAAAAAGCAATTAGAAGAGAAGAAAGTGAGGGGAGGTGAGGCTCTCCAAGTGGAATATACATGTTGTAATCCTGAGAGCACCTAGAGCCACAGGGGCAAACTGCAGGTCCTGCTGGGCTTGGGACATTTTGTCTGCTTTACTTCCTTCCAGGAGTGATAGTGGGACTCTATCCTGAGGTGGGAAAAGTATCCACCTCTGATATAAAGATTGTTAGTGATGAAAACTATCACAACCTTCATCAAATTGTTCCTCTGCGTAGGAAGCACCATTGTTAGCAGCCTGAAATATATGTCTGGAACATACAAAATTTAGGTTACCTAAAGTTGAAGCAATTTTGGTTCTACCACAGATTTCCTTGTTCAGCAGAGGTTTCTGCTTTCTGGTGGCTTTTACCTTTCCAGTTATTTATTCTACAGCCAAGTTATTATGTGTTTTTCTATTCTGTTTGACCTTTAGTACACCTATTGATTTATTTTCTTTTAAACTTCCCAAGTCCATGGTTTTATTTTGTCAGCTGTATAGCAATGTTTTCCTGAAGCCTTGGTGTATTTGTTAAATGCTCTTCCTAAGTGAACTAGGCTAATAATCTCTCTAAGATTACCTTGAGCAGATATATTTTGCATCCTTGATCAGCATTAACAGTAGCTTCCAGTCTCTGTTAATTGAATTAAATATGAGCTTTTCCTTTGTTGTCCCATACTGAACTCAGCCTGTCAGGCTCTGTTGTCTCAGCCACCTTGCCCATACTTTTTAATAAACTAACAAGGAGCTAGCATTTTCAAAGTTTTCTGGAACTCTCTCCTGTCCATGAATTACTGAAAAATGAACATTACCTGCCAAAAAAGCTTTGCAGCCAGCTGTGTTAAAATTTCTCAATGCAAATTACCCAGAACTTCTGATTTAAGTATGTCTAACTACAGTAGCTGTTGATTAATATCCTCTTTAGTTACAGTAGGGATAGAAAGTATATTACCATCATCATCTAACAAATACTTCATCCTTTCCTCCAAATACAGAATAGACATCTTTATTGATTTTTTTTGCATTGTTGCTAAATAAAAAAGAAGTATCTGTTGTTTCTGTTTGGGAGCAGACCTATCGGTCTCTTTCAAGTGGGTTTTTTTCCACTCCAGAAATGTTTTGCAAAAACTGTTCCCTTATTAATGTTCTCAATGACACATTTTTGTTTTTGTTGTCAATTATCTGTCCTCTTTTACTATCTCATTTGTCTTTTTTGTCCTTATTGGTAAGACTTACTTTTATGGCTGCATTCACTTCCTACTGCAGAGGTTTTTGATTTATTATGCTGAGTTTATTCTGTTGTGTTTTTACACAGATACAGCCTTCTTTCTACTGTTAAAATAAGATGTCCTTAAGTTGTTCTTACAAAGCTCTCATATTTTCTGCCTTATTTCCTTCTTCCAGTTTATCTTGCTCATAATGCTTTTTGGCTTTAAAAAGCCAACTTTCTTAAGGCATCACTGTATTTTGTACTGGTTGAAACTTCATTTTCCTTGCATATAGCAATATTACTTGAATTATTACCACTCATATGTCAGTAATGAAGCCAAGATTGGTACTTGGTGTAGGTATTTCCCCTTCATTCAAGACCACATCAAAGCTAGGCAAAAATTACACATAAAACTGATTCATTCACTCCTAGCATTGAAGTATTCCTTTCTGGGAAAGGTTCCTCATCTTTCCTACGGGAAAGACCTGGCTGCAGAGTTAAACCAGGAGAAATGCCAGCCCCACCAGAGGAGTTTTATAGCTCCCTGTGGGATATGGCAAATCACTCCAGCTGGGCCCAGGCACAAATTCCCCCTCCCTCCTCCTTCCCCCATGGCAGGGTTCCCTGGCAGTCCCTGAAATGAGGACAGGCAGCTGTGAGGTGTCCCCTGCCAAGGCAAAAAACATTAACTCTCTTCTGATCACCCGTCTGATGGGGGATGTAGGACTTAGGAAGGAATCATTCTCAACACATGGGTTCTACCCCAAGGTTGCCTGGTGTCAAGGGAAAGCTCTCCTCACTGAATTCTGCACTGGGCTGGCTTCCAGTCTGTGCTAATGATGGAGGTAAAGGATCAGAGCTTGGCTTTCTAGAAGGCTGCATGGTGCATATTTCTGCTCATACTGCAGCTATTCACTCAGCTGCTGGCCAAGGGCACAACCTGCTTTAAGGATTTGTATCTGTGTGGAGCTGCTTTGGGCTCCCTCTCTTCTGAGGGAGAGAAAGAGCTGATGTTCCCCATTTCCCTCTCTCCTTATGGCCCAATATTATAACTGAACAAAACCCCTGCTCAGTCTGGAACTCTGGGCTAAAACATCTCCACGTTGTTTTCCTCCTTTGCACTTATTGCTGCTGTAATTGAAGCTGGTTAATGTGCAGTGGCTTCGCTGGGTGGTTAACAGACCCAATTAGGGCTGAGTTCAATATCTGTTCTGTTGCTTTGCAAGGACAAAACTGGCTTACATCTTAACTGATTAGAGAGGAAAAAAAATATCTTTCAGCAGCTCTTTCCCAGTGCATCATCTCCACTGTCTCTGGAAGTGCTTGGATTTACGTGTGTGTCCTCAGCAGCAAGGCAAGCACCCAGAGGGGCTGCTCAGTCCCTTCTCTGAGGGACACTGAGTCCTGTCACTCCTGGGGTCATACACCCAGCCCTCCCAGCCCCTGTTGGGCTGAAGGAACACAGGTCTCCTGACCCCTGGCAGAGGCTCAGTGGTCCTTGGGCTGAAGGAGCACAGGTCTCCTGACCCCTGGCAGAGGCTCAGTGGTCCTTGGGCTGAAGGAACACAGGTCTCCTGACCCCTGGCAGAGGCTCAGTGGTCCCCAGAGCTGCCTCCAAGCTATAGCATGCCCAGCTCTGTGCTCCCATCTGTGTGATGGGGGGTCCTTGTCTGCTCACTCTGCACAACAAGAACATCCCACTTAAAGTGTGGAGTCAGGCTGAACATCCAAATATGTCAAAAATATTAACAAAGCTTCTCTAGATCTGCTCTTCCCCCTCTTCAGCCAAAGGAAAAAAAAAAAAAAAAGAAACTCATTCTATTTTGGAGCTTAAGCTCTAGGCTTAAATAGTACATATACATGAACTTTCTCCATGTGATTCTGTACTTTATAAAGCCATGGAAAAAAAATATACTGATTTCTTGCCAGGTTCCTCCCCCTCAGTCCTGCTCCTGACACTAGGAGCTTGTTGTAGAGCCAGGAATATTCCATCCCTACAGCTAGGCTTTGACAGTAGCTTCCTTTTGTGATTGCAAGTGAGCCATAAAAGGAAAAAAAAAAACAACAAAAACCCAGGAAGAGTTACAGCAAATTAATAAGTCTGTTTTGCTGAATATGTTATTTCTATTAAAATTTTAAAAGAGTTTTAAGTGACAGTAAATGTGGTCTTATTTTAGAATGGTTTCCATAACACTACACAACAGTTGCCAATGGCACTTATGCCTTGTCGTGCATACACACAGTTATTTAGCTGACAACAGTGTTTAAGCTATTAAACAAGATAATATTGCAACTGTTATGCAATGGTAAAGCTCTCACTTGAAAGAAGTATTTGGGGTTTTTAGCTGAAAGTTGACTTTTTTTCCATATTCATTTATATTTGCTTTATTAGAAATGTATAATTTAATGTAATATTCAAAGCCCTTAGGGTATACACTCAGTTACCTATAAAACATTCATGCACATTGAACACTTTTTTGGTGCCAGTTCTTGGCTTTGTACATCTGCTGTACAATACTGAGTATTCTAACTAACAACATGCCACTGCCTTAATTGAGTTTAGGTGTTCAAGTCATTTATTTAAATTTAGTAGTGTGAATAATTTATTTCAATTTACATTTTAATTATTTTACCCACTTTTTTTGAGAGTAACCTCATTTTCTAGCTTCTAAAAAATAATCGGCATATGTTTACTGCAGCAACATTCACACTTACTAAATTCTCTGAGAAGTTTAGCTCCAAACTGAGAAATACTAATGAATTATTCATACCCCAGGCACTAGCTGGAACTGAGTTAGGATGTCCAGATCTAAAAGAGACCTGGCCTTCTAGAACCCAACATTCCCTAAAGCTCCCTAAGATTTGTTCATCTTCTATGGCAAGTTGGACTAAGCTGGATTTAAGCATGGTAAAATGTGAATATTTCTGATGTCAATATGGATTTGTATGTTTCTTTTATTATTATTCTTATATATTATTATCTGTAATTGACCAGTTTATTGGGACATCATACATGGCATGAAGTTCCTTGTGCTCTCTTCCCCATTTGAGTAATAGACAGCAAGGTCTGAGACAGGCATTCCATTTCCAGCTGGTGCTCCCTGTATTTAGGGCTCCCACAGGTGGGGAAATGGAGCACAAACATCTCATCTGTGGCACCCTCAGGCATTCCCCAGTGTGCCCAGAGCTCCAGTGGGATTGCTTGGGAGTCTGCTGGGAGAACTGCAAGGAAGTCCAAGCTCTAAGAACTTATGTCCTCAGAAAGAAATGGGGAATTTGCTGGAAAAACAGCAACAGTTTAGAAAGCATTATTTATTTATTTAGCTAATTGCTCATTCTCTGAAAAATCTGCTTGCTTTAAAGGTGAGATTTTAGAGGGGCTTAAGATCTGCAAACATACCCAGCATCTGAATCCAGCTCTTACAGAACATCTCTGGCACCTGCCTGCAGAGGTTTCAGAGTTAACAGGACAAACACTGTCCCCATTTTGTAGTTTTATAATCAGAAAAAGATGTCTTCAACAAAGGGCAATGAAAACCACCTGGAATTAAACATGTGATGAGTTCTTCCTTGGTGGCTGAGTCAATTTGCCACCACTGCTGTGTGCAGACATGCATCTACACGTGCACCTGTGACTCCTGGGTTGTCTCTTTTTTTAGAATGATCCTTTCCAAATACAGTGTAAGCACAGGCAAAAATATATGCATTGTTTCCAGCCTGGATGTCTTTACTGCTTGGATTTCTGCATATAGCTACATTTGTATTATTCACACTGTCTCTTTAGACTCATGCATATCTTTCCACACACACAAGTGTGCCCTGAGATGTTACAATCTCTTTTACCTGTCGATCTATAGCTATATAAATGTTTCTCTAGGTAATAAATTTCACCACATTTTACTTTAAAATGTAATTTTTTCCAAATTCAGTTTTACTGCTAAATATAGTCCATAATGGCTTGTCCATAAATGAACACCTTGAGAATGGAAAGTAGTAAGCAGAAAATATTTTTAATAATAAAAATCTTTAGCTACAACAAACTACATGCATATCTTTGTTTTGAATATCAATGGAGATGCTACTCAAAGTATTATTTTTCAGCTGGAAAAGCCCCTTCAGCTGAGCAGAATTTGGGTGCAGAGGGTTTTGCAGTGAAGCAGTGACCTGGGGAGTCGTGATTCAGATGTGGTGACAATCATTTTGGCCAAGGCCATGAACTGGAACCTTCCAGAGTTAAATTCATGGTCTGCAGCACCAGCCAAGGTGGTGTCAGTGCTGCTGTGCCACTGGGGACTTCCCTGCTCCAGAGGGGACACAGAATCTCTGTGGAAGCTGGCCAGCTCTGTGCTGGGGAAGGTCTGGCGTGGGTGGCTGTGGGTGCAGTGGTTCCCCTGCTCACACTCTGCACATCCCGCTGGAGCAGCTGATCAGCTCAGCAGCTGTTAAATCCCTGTTGGACCAGAGCCATCCCCGAGGCTGTGCCTGGGGAAGGAGCTGGGGAGTGACTGTGATGAGCACGAGGCTGGGCTCCTCAGAAGGGAGCTGTGCAGGGCCCCTGCAGGCGCTGTGGGGACGGGGACACGGGCAGGGAGCCCCTGGCTGGGGCTGGGGCAGCTGCCCCGGGCACTGGGACACGGGGCACTGCACGGGCCAGGGGTGCAGGGCTGGCTGGAACCAACAGGCAGCAGAGCAGGAGCATCCAGGAGGTGTCACACCAGAAATGAGCTCCAGGGACCACGAGCTGCTGCAAATCCACTGCATGACAAAATCCACCCCCCAGCCATCTCTAACTATCCATTCCTCAGTCCACAGTCTCACCAACACAGGCATTTTTCTCATTCAGACCCCTACAAACCCTGTCCTGAAACACAGCAGATTCTGTAGCAATGCTGGTGTGACAGGAAAAGCTCCTGGCCAGCTGTGGTGAATATGAAATACACACAGCTTACTGTGTTACAAACCTGCATGTGGCCTGGAAGTAATACAATTAAAATGACTTTTGGACAACATGACCTCTGTTTTGAAGTTGAAAATTCTTCCTAAAAGCTAGACAGAATATAAGCAGAAGGTGGAAAATTAGAATCAGTTGGTGAAAACAGGAAAAAAAAAATAGAAAACCAATTTTTTCCACACAATATATTTATAATTTTTTTGAAAAATGGTTCAAATATTTTGGTATTTTGTGAGCAACTCTGAGACTTACAGTTCTTTGTCCCATTGCACTCACTATCCAATACTGCACATATACAATAAATTTGCAAGACGGAAGATTGAGAGTGATGGACATAACTGAAAACAGTTTTGGTCGTGTTTGACTGTGAAAGGTTTTTCAGGGGCAGATTTATTTGAGAAAGGGACTTATTTGATGGCTCTGAACCTATCCCCTCTCCTCACCTTTGTGCTGGAGGCACAGTGGATATGCTGGCACAAGTCTCATGCCATACTTTCCCCCTAAGCCTCCACTGCTGGAAACAGGATATTAAATGCTTGGCAATAAAGCAGTTTCTGCTTGTTGTTCAGTAACCTTGTAGCCTTCAGCTCTGCTCGAAAATCTTACAGGAGCAGAGTACCCAAGCAGGAATCAATGATTTGTATCAGGGAGGTGGGAGGATATTAAAGATACACCGGAGGAAACAAAAAAAGAGGCCAACCTTGGAGCAGCCAAATGGGTAGAGACCCTTTGGTTCAACTCCTAGCCCTCATTACTTGTCCCTTCCTGTGGCTGAATTTAATCTTTCATGGTTCTTTCCAGCCCCTCTTCTGGCACTGCAGGCTGGCTTTAAACTTGACGAGTGGCTTTTGTGCTCAGGCTCTGCTGGGCAGGGAGTTTCGCTGGGGAGGGAGAAGAGGACGGTAGGGAATAGCTCTCCTTCTCCATCTGGGCTCTAGTGGGCCTCTGGCAGGACACCTCCCAGTCATGGGAGAGGGTTTGTAGGCACTGACAGAGCTGAGGAAAGCAGAGGTTTCTTCCCACCCCTCTGTTATTATTCCACCCGCTAACTGAGGGCTGGGTGCTCCCTGCATGCTCCCATGCTCCCACGTCCTGGTGATGTCCAGGAGGAGCTGTGCTGCTGATCCTGATGGGAGAGAGGAAGGCAGCAGGGGAGGGGCAGGCAGTGGGGCCAGGTGAGTGCTGAGCTGCAGGTGAAGGTGTCTGCAGGTCTCTCAGGTGCTGCTGGAGGTGCTGGACAGGAGCAGGGCTTGGCAGGGCTTGGCAGGGCTTGCTACTCCTCCCCTCTTGCTCAGCCACTTCTAATGGCCTCCCCTGCCTTCTCTATTCCTTTCTCATCTCTTAATAAAAAGCATTCAGACTTTTGTTAAACTTGTAACATCCAGGGAGCTGTCCCTGCAGAACGAGCTCTGCCCCTTGGCCTCTGCCTTTCATTGAGTGGTCAAAGCTGCAGTGCAGGATTGGATGCTGGCCAGCTAGCTCTCATTGTAGATAACATCCCAGTGGGCCTGGGGATCAATGCTCACACGGACAGAACAATTCTCCTCTTCAGGGGTACGGTTTTCTGAAGCTCCTGCTGAGCTGACTCAGCCTGCTCACACAGGGACTGTCCTTTGAGCAGCCAGGTGAGGTCAGGACTTGGATGCCTGCAGGGTCTGTCAGGTACATTTGGCAAGTGAGGAGGCCCTGGTTGTGAGTACAGGAATCAAAATACATTTCAAAGTCCCCAGTGAAGGAGACAGTCAGGTCTGGGAGTGCCAGGTGTGCCTGGTGCAGCTGCTCAGGGAGAGGGAGAGCAGCGGGGCTCAGGCCGTGGACACTGCTCGGGTGGCAGGGCTGCAAGGAAATGAAATGTGTGTGGGTTTTGCTCTTCCTCTGAAGTACATAACTCTTTGAGAAGTCTCCAGGGAGCCTTACTGTTTACAGATTCTGAGTCAGAATTACCTTGGTTTTTCCTGAGCGCAGTGGATCAAACACTGAGTCAGATCAGTTTGGCCAGGAGGATACAACACTCATGATGCCTTTCTGGAAGGGCAGAGGAGAGCAGGCTGAGAGACTGCATTCCAAAATGGAAGAACGAGAAGGTCCAGGACTTCATGCTGGTCTCTGAGAGCTCACAGCAGAGAGCTGTGAGGGCACTGAGCCATGATGATTTGGGGACCACCACGATGCAGAACTCTGAAGGGCTGAATCTGGTCCCAGTTACAGCAGTGCAATCCCAGAACAGCTTGTTAATTCTGACGTGTGGTGAAGAACCAACAGGACACATCCAGCCTCCATGAGCAGTCCCCTCCATCTGTCCCTGAATGCACTTGATGAAGCCTTTCCATAGCCCTGCACCTGCAGAGCTGTCCCCCAGCCCTTCTGCAGCTGAAGGGCCCCAAAGGCCCTGGAGTGATGGTGGCTCGCTCTGCAGTCTGAACAGAGCATCTCTCACCTGGTCTGAAATGACCACTCATTCTTGTGTATCACCATAAAATCCATCTGGAATGCTAGATTCCTCCCAATTAAATGCCAAGCTTCCAGATTAGTCCAAGTGTAATATAAGAACCTTTAACTAATTCTGAGTGTTCTCCTGGCCCTAGCAGGAGGCTGGGAGAGAGGATCAGTGCTGTTAAATCCCTCTGCTGTGCTCTCCTAAGAAATGCCACAGCCTTCAGCCCCATCTGAAGGGGCATTATTGCCATTGCTGTCCTTTAGGGGTTGATGTTAATGACGACTGAAAGAGCTTAATGAGCATGTGCCTTCAATGAGCTCTTTATACACCTTATAAAATAATTACATTTTATTGAAAATTCCACAGGGCCAAGCTCACAGAAGCAGTCAGGGGTGCCAATTTAATAGGATATGGTACAGTGCTTTACTCAAATAAGGCCAGATCCTTCAGAAGTTCACCTTCATGGCCACAAAGGACAGCGGGGCCTCGCTGAGCACAGGATACCTGCTGTTATCCACCCAGAGGCTCTGGGGAAAGGCACTTCAGCCTGAGGATCACAAAACACCCCTGAAAAGGAGTGGTGCTGTTTGGCAAGAGGAATAGGATTTGTGTTCTAACAGCATGGAGACACCTGGTGATCCCTGATGAAAGGTGGCTTGTCAATAGCTTGTTAAACTTTCTTTAAATAGGGATGGTGAGCTCCTTTTCCCGGTCTTCTTCACATCCAGACAGATCAAAATTGTTGACCTATTAAGGAAAGAAAGATATTCCCAAAGGAATGCTGTGTGGTGTCTTCTGGGATGCAGTGTCTTCTGCCTTTAACGATACGCAGCAGTGGAAGCTCTTAATGGGGCTATAGAAAGTTCTTAAATAGGAAGGAATGACAAAGAGCCTATTGAATCTGGGTAGGGTAAGTTTCTCATCATGTAAGCATTTTGTAAGAGGAAATGGCTGAATGACTCACAGATAAATTGCTTGTAATACATTTCATTAGAAAATTAAAATTTGTAAATTTATTCTTCATCTTTAAGCAAAATGCTTCCACATCTATCACTGAGGAAATATTCTTTGGGTCTGCACTGAATACAAGAAGGCACAAACAAAATACTCCCATAATGTGCTTTGAATGTTATAGAATACATTTTCTGGATGAAATTTAAACCCTTGTGAAAACCTTTTCAACCAGTGCCAGTTTTTAAATATTATATTATTTATACTGCAAAAATGCTTAAGGATCTCATAATTTCAAGACCAGACCCTTCAACAAAATGTGATTTTTTTTTTTTTTTTCACTAATGGGCCTGTGGAAACTCTTTTCAAAATATTCACTAGATGTGTGCAAGACCTGTGTGTCAGGGACTGCAAGGACCCGGGGTCAGTGAGCATCCTTGCTGCCCATGGTTCTCAAGGCAGGGACTCTGCAGCTACTGATGAGATCTGAGCTGCAGCTTGGACCAAAAAAACCAGGGAAGCCTTCAGCATCCAGATCCCAAACTCCACTGGTGGCAAAATCCTGCATTTTGTGTTAACACAAAATCAATGCAGAAAATCACAGGATGCTTTGGAAATGTGAAATTCTGGTGTATTTTTAATCTGTCTCATGGTTTCTGAGTCCTTACAGCAGACTACTGCTATGTTTTCCAGTTTTTCCTTTGTAACTGTAGAGTTTAACAGTGTATTTTAAAATGTCATATGCCTGAATAATTATCAAATTCCTGCTATTCCTGTGACATTTCCAGGCTCCTGTCCATGGCTGCTCATTCTGACTCAGCCCACCAGAGCTTCTGAGCCTGCAGCTGAGGAACACTCCCTATATAATTGCTTAAGCTCCTGGCACAAGTGCAGGGTGGGATGAAAAGTAGGGAATTTTCCAGACTGGGTCAACTTCAAGGAGAACAGAGTGGTTTCCAGCCTGTGAAGATGCATTTCTGGAGGTTTCATCCATCCCTCTTCTGCAGCAGGTTGTGGGGCTATCACAGCTCCCTGCAAGCTTCTGCCCAGCCTCAGTTGTAGCTGTCAGGAGGAATCCACCCCTGACGGGGAGAGATGTCCAGCACAGTCACACGTTTTGCCCAGAGCAATTGCTAGCTGTGCCTACAAGGCAAATAAACAGCACAGAAGGTGGGAAGAAGTTTAAACGGTGAAAAGAAGAAAGGCTTTAAAAAAAAACCCACCAAACCTGTTTGAGCAAAGCAAGGCCCAAGCACGTCCCATGTTTTACCCTTACCACAGGGAGCCAAAATAAACCAAGGGAGGGTCCTGAGGATGTCACCCTGCACGCAGGGACATCTGCCATGGGCAGTCACTTGTGCAGCACCGAGGTGGAGCTGTGTCCAGGCTCAGTGAGGCTCTGAGGCCAGCCCCTCAAACGTGTGTGTTCAGTGCCAGGGGTTACACTCTGGTGTCTGTCTGCAGTTTATAACAAAATAATTTCATTAGGCAGGTGTGAGGTGTGAGGTAAATGTACAGTGTAATCCTGTATAACACAATCATCATCACATTTTGATTCCCCTGCCCATCACCTTCCACATTTATCTTCAGAGACCTCTTAATGAAACAGCTGCTTAGATTTAATTAAACAACAGCATTATATAAACAAGTTCTTTTGTTTTGTGTGCTGAACAGGGCATTCATCTTCAAAAGCTTTTCTGCCAGAGCTGGCCTGGCTGCCCCTTGACTTGTCTCTACTCCAATTACCACTCCAGTTTAGCTGATTAATTTGTAGCCACTGGCAAACATGCACAGTTGGCAGGACATCATTCCATTTCAGTGACAAGCACTATAAAAAGATCATTATTTTCATTAGCATAAATAACTGCATGTTGATAGAACTATGGTTTCTGAAAATAGGTTAAAGTCTTAACTGTCTGTGTCTTAACAGTGGCCCTGAGTGGGCTGCCCCCTCCTAAAACTCTGAATGGTGCAAGACTTTATTCATTACCCAGATATAATTGGAAGGAAAATTATCACATAAGTGAACAATAAGCTATCAGTGTATAATGCTTAATGACTGCACTCAGCCCAGTCATAGTCTGGAATGATTTTTTTTTCTTAAAATGAGACATTTTTTGGTAAATGCCTGTATAGACACACACTAATTTTTTGCCAACCCATACATATTTGATGGTATATAAGAAAAGTCAATGAAAGAAACAATCATGCACAAATAAATATGTTTCCTCCTGCATTCCCTAGGACATACAGATATTATTTTTCCAGTCACTGGCCTGGGTTGGCTGCTTTGAAAGCTTTTCTGGCTGCACCCTACTAGTCAATCACGTTCCTAAGAGTTTTTCCCTTACTGGGACTTTGAGAGTTGATATTTTATAACACGGTCCTTTGAGAGGAAAGGTTTAGTTTTGTGCCATTCTCTTTTCTCCACCATGATGACACCTGGTGCACACCAAGGCACCAACAATAAGAAAAGAAAGCAGCAATAATAAGAAGCAGTGCTTGAAAGGTAGCACTTTCAATAGGTTTAGTCCCTTAGCCCAGCTTAGCAGCTCTTCAAATGAAAAAGTGTATTAATACACAGGATGTGACCATCTGGATGTTTTTAACTCACTGTCCTAAAGGGAAGGTTTGAAATGAGATTTCTGCTTTTAGCTCTTAGGGAATACTTGGTTTTATTTCACACAGAAAATGCCACAAATTTTAAAAATATTTATATATATACACACACACATATGAACACTCAGAACCCTGTCTCTGTAGCAGTGGTCTAGGGTAAACAGCAGCAAGTGTTGGCCAAGCATGAATTTTAGTCACTGTACTGCCCATATGTGTTCGTGATTCTGAGAATAACAGCCCTTCAAAGGTAGCACTGTTCTTTTTTTACTTAATTCACTACTGATAGCATTAATGGTAAAACAACTTTTTCTTTGTATTATACAGCAAAACAAAAAATGGGCATGGAAGAACAAAGAGAGGCTTTTAAAATTTTTTTTTTTACCATCAAGAAGCCTTGCCACTGCTTTGAAATGTTGCCCAGAGCATTTTTGTGCCCAGCTTGTCTATGTCTTTCAGTCTGTGTCAGAAGATGACTTTGAAAATTAGCTGGTTTATATAACAGAGAAGAGCCAAGGGTAATAAAAAAGAGAGCAAATGATTGCCTCAGTATTGAATATTTTCCAGGAAAAAAATGTAGAGGAGTGAAAGGTGAAAAGAAGATTTGGACTCCTGACATGATCTGCATTCCCAGAGCTCCTCACAGGTGTCCCCAGGCTCCCAGGCAGAGCCTTGCCCTCCTCCTGGGGCTGGATGGAGAGAACTGGAGAACCTCTTACATGGCCAAGGGATCACCAAACTGAAAATGCCTTGCAATATGCTGTGTAATGTTTGCTGAAATGTCACACCCAGAGTGGGATGCAGGGCAGAGGAGGGTGGCAGGTCTGACAGCACTGCTGAACACCAGGTGGGGAATGGAATGGTACAGATGGGATGGTGTGTAATGGAATGGAATGGTATGGTTTTGGATGCTAAAATGGATTGTTGGAAACAGATTTTGAAATCGCTCTTGAGAAATGCTGGTTTTGCAGCAAATAGGTCATAAACCAACAAATAAAGGCACACTGAAACATTCTTTTGCTTTGTCAAAAACAAGTAAAAAAATAAAAAGAAAAAGAAAGAAACAAGCAGGAGAACCCTCTGACTTCATCCTGTGGAGCAAGAAGTCTGGGAAATGCCTCTCAGGAGCAGTGATTTAGGAAGCCACGGTGTTTACTGATGGTAGCAGGAGCCAGAGCTGCAGCAAGCTGTGGTTGCCTTTTGGGGAAGGGAGAAGAGGTGAAGGGCTGTTTGCAGTAGACAACGACTTGCAGAGAGGAGCAAACAGTTTTCAGTTTTGTTTGTTTGCTTTAAGTTACTAAAAATTACCCTTGAAGGGTATACAAATTGTGGTTTGGACCCAATTATTTAGGGTGTTGCTGAATAGGATGCATTGTATGAGCAGGACAAAAGGCACTACTGGGTCAACAGAAGTCAGATACTGAAATAGAGTAAGAACTTGCCTATTTAATCTCTAGAGAAAACTGGATATTTAAGATGCAATGCAACTGCTGGCAAATTGTGGCCTTTTAGAATAATGCCATTGCATTTCTGAAATCTGCCCAGTTCACCCGGGTTGTGTGGACACAGGGGAGAGCTTTGAGCAGAGCAAGGAGTGCATGGGGCAGCAGTCAGGTGCCTGCCTGCAGGTCAGCTCTAAATGTGCTCCACCTTCCTTTAGGGAAGTGCTGCTTTCCCCGTGGCAGCAAACTGGCGAACAACAGCTTGCCTGAATTTTCTTAATGAAATAAAAAGGCACTCTTTATTTTAGACTGGTAAGCACCTCTGAGTTTTGGCAAACATGAAAATTCTCTCACCTGAACTAGCAGTTATAAATGGAAAAAAAAAAAAAAGAGGAAGAAAGAGATCAGAATAGCTTTTCACAAAAGATAAAAATCATCATCTTGTATTTAATTGACTTCAAGACCATTTACCTGGAATAGGGGCTGCAATGTTTTATTAAACTCCCAGACTGGCCAGTGTGCCCTCAGAAGCACCTGCTCCACCCACAGGCACAGGTAACAGCTGGTTTGGCAAGTTTGGCAAGTGACAGTGGGATTTTGTCCTCCTCAAACCCCAGGTAAACACAGGAGCTGCTTCAGCCCATGCTTGAGATGTGTTTGTTTGGTTTTTTTTTTTTGGAATGATTATTTCTGTTGCACCATCATTATCGCAGGAATTGTCCCAGAAAGAACAACAAAAGCAGGTGTTTTTCCTTGCAGGAATCAGTGCTGAGGACTCATTCTGATGTCCTAGTCCTTTGCTGAGCAGAAAATGCTTGTGCTTGCATTTTCTACAGCTGTTGCTGTCCCGGCTGCCAACATGGCTAAACTCATGATGGATCAGACTCACTGCTTGCTTGGAGCCAGCCATCCAAATGCTTTAAGAGGCATCCATGCTGCTCTCCAAGTATCACTGTTGGCTGCCCTCCAGTAGCCTTATCTGGCTAATCTAATACTGCAGAAACAAAACTGTAGAGATTAAAGCAAAAAAGCAACGTGCGTAGACATATTTGTATAAAACCACTGACAGGGGAGAACATGTTTTTAACGTAATGCAGGTGACCTGGAATATTTTCCATTCCTGTGTCCATTTCCCTACATGTCATACAGCACATTTAAAAACCTCTTAGCTTTTTGAGCCTGGATTTCTGGGCTGAAGGATCACAATGAAGCTTTATAGCCCTTTCTTATGAAGTGTGGCATTTCTGACATTATTTGATGCGCAAGAGCAGCTGCATTAGTCAAAGGCTACGCTCGAATAGTTATCACTTTAAGCCCATGCCCTGGGAGTATTGTATTCAGTTCCCTCATTATTTCCAGCCCTCCAGGTTATACCAAGAGTTGCTATTAGTACATTACAATCATAAAATGAAGGTAGTCACTTTCTATAAGGGTCAAGCTTTCCTCCGAGGTGCAGGCAAAGTTCATTCCGCAGCTCAGGTGTACAGGCAGTGCCCCATGCCGGGCGTTTTGGCTTCCCAAAGGTTTTGTGTACAGCTTTACTACAGCTCTACCTTTTGGGTCCAAGGCTCACTTGGACAGCCCTAAAACATTTAAGGAAGTCTAACAGTACAGCATCCACGTGCTGCAGCCATCAGCCTGCTCTTCTTACGCACAGGCCAGGGTAACTGTGAGAGTTTGGGTCAAAGTCATGGGTGTTGCACATTCCTGTAAGAGAAGAGCATTCTGAGCATGAAATGAAATAGAAAAGAAGGGGGAGCACTAATTACTAATTGCTAACTTAAAGCTCCATGTCTGGGGAGCTTTGTGGCTCTGCTGCAGCACATGGTAAACACAGGAGCTGCTTCAGCCCATGCTTGAGATGTGTTTGTTTGGTTTTTTTTTTTTGGAATGATTATTTCTGTTGCACCACCATTATCGCAGGAATTGTCCCAGAAAGAACAACAAAAGCAGGTGTTTTTCCTTGCAGGAATCAGTGCTGAGGACTCATTCTGATGTCCTAGTCCTTTGCTGAGCAGAAAATGCTTGTGCTTGCATTTTCTACAGCTGTTGCTGTCCCGGCTGCCAACATGGCTAAACTCATGATGGATCAGACTCACTGCTTGCTTGGAGCCAGCCATCCAAATGCTTTAAGAGGCATCCATGCTGCTCTCCAAGTATCACTGTTGGCTGCCCTCCAGTAGCCTTATCTGGCTAATCTAATACTGCAGAAACAAAACTGTAGAGATTAAAGCAAAAAAGCGACGTGCGTAGACATATTTGTATAAAACCACTGACAGGGGAGAACATGTTTTTAACGTAATGCAGGTGACCTGGAATATTTTCCATTCCTGTGTCCATTTCCCTACATGTCATACAGCACATTTAAAAACCTCTTAGCTTTTTGAGCCTGGATTTCTGGGCTGAAGGATCACAATGAAGCTTTATAGCCCTTTCTTATGAAGTGTGGCATTTCTGACATTATTTGATGCGCAAGAGCAGCTGCATTAGTCAAAGGCTACGCTCGAATAGTTATCACTTTAAGCCCATGCCCTGGGAGTATTGTATTCAGTTCCCTCATTATTTCCAGCCCTCCAGGTTATACCAAGAGTTGCTATTAGTACATTACAATCATAAAATGAAGGTAGTCACTTTCTATAAGGGTCAAGCTTTCCTCCGAGGTGCAGGCAAAGTTCATTCCGCAGCTCAGGTGTACAGGCAGTGCCCCATGCCGGGCGTTTTGGCTTCCCAAAGGTTTTGTGTACAGCTTTACTACAGCTCTACCTTTTGGGTCCAAGGCTCACTTGGACAGCCCTAAAACATTTAAGGAAGTCTAACAGTACAGCATCCACGTGCTGCAGCCATCAGCCTGCTCTTACGCACAGGCCAGGGTAGCTGTGAGAGTTTGGGTCAAAGTCATGGGTGTTGCACATTCCTGTAAGAGAAGAGCATTCTGAGCATGAAATGAAATAGAAAAGAAGGGGGAGCACTAATTACTAATTGCTAACTTAAAGCTCCATGTCTGGGGAGCTTTGTGGCTCTGCTGCAGCACATGGCCATGTTTCCACACCATGCCTTTCATTTGTTAATAACTTTTTGCAAGAGCAGTGAGATTTCTTTTGCTAAAGCAGTCTTTCACAGGGGTTCCTCATGTCTGATAACCAGTAATCAGTGCCATGGAAGCCAGCAGTTTAATGATAAGGTGATAGGATAAAATCTTAATGCATCTCATTGATGCTGCTTTGTTGAGGGGGCCAGGAAAGAACTTTATTTGGCTGTGTGTGTTGTCTACATTCTATAATGCCTTCAAGCCTGGTCTTTAGATTTACACCTTCCCTGTAAATAACTCCTGCTCTTACCTTAATTGCAGTCCTAACCACCACTAGTAAAAGAGCAACATCACAACTGCATCCTGAATAATTTCTTGTCATCTTAAATCGTAAGAGTTTCAGCAATACATAAAAAAAAAATAAAATTAATAAGGTATTTTCTTGGAAGCTTTCTGAGGAAACACCAAGTTCCCAGAAGCCTCAGGTCTATGGCATGAAATCCTAAAAATACAACAACCTTTCTTTGACCCTGCCTTTTTACAGTAGTATGTCAAGAAAAAATAAATATTCAAATTACAACCTTGCTTTTCTCTGTGAAGACAAATGTGGCTACAAGGAACCAACGGAGCATCCACAATTTCAATACTGCCTTGGTTCTCCTTCTGGGGAGAGGAGCTAAAGCAGCACACAGAGGACTCTGGCTCTGCCAACGTGTGTGTGGGAGAGGAGAAACCCAGCCCAGCCAGGCTGCACAACCACCCAGCAGCAGCAGCATGATGTATGAGCACCCTGCTCGTTTGCACAAGGCGGCAGTGGAACACTGACTTGTTTCCATGGCAACCCGAAAAAGAATTATGGCTTTAAAGCTGACTGAATGGTAGCCCCATGAAAAAGTAAAGGGCAGACCATATCTTTCTAAAATATAATTTAGTACTAAGTCACCTGAACAGTATTAGCTAAAAGGATTTCAGCAGTGGGCTTGGGAAGTGACCCATTTGGGATACGGAGTGTTAGGTTTTCCTAATGGTGTGCCTGAGATCTGAAAGGCCTGGTGGACACACCATGGTGTACAGCATAAAAAAAAGAGGAAAATACCTTTATGCCTGAAATCTCTTACCAGAAAAACAAGAATCTCTCACCTCTTTACAAAAGTGCCAGTTTTCTATCAGATTATTGCACTCCCCTTCACCTCTTGTGAAGATATGGGGACACATGTTGAGTGCCTGGTGCAAAAATACATGGGGAAGGAAAGAGAAATGTGGTGAAAATTAAATAATCCCTTGGGTGAGTAGGAGGAAACTTCTGTGTTCAGACTGGAGACACATCAAGTTAGACTAGGAGGCCAGAGTCTGCCTCTAGCATGATGCATTATCCTGCCCCCTGAACACTACTCAAATCTAATCCTCAATTCCCAAAACAGTTCAGAAAGTTTTTTAACAGAAAAACCTCCCACTAACTGCAGCCAGAGTTGAGAAAAATGCTCTGGATTTGGTCGTTTCTGTGAAATCAGGGCTGGGAAGAGGGGAAGGGGGCAGTAATTTGTACATGCAAGATGATATTTTTTACACAACCACAGTTAAAAGAAATAATCAAATTTATTATGGTTGAAAAATTGCAGAAAGCAAATTGCAGAACCTAAATTTCTTGTCAGATAGTTTTTTTTACAAACAAATAAAAATCAGATCCCAGCACAGTCCCACGTACATCAGTCACAGAGAGCACTAACCAACCAACATTTGGAAAGTGTGGTTGGAACAATGTAGAGAGGCAGATCTGGAGCCCTCATAGACTGACACCAAACACTGCACTGTTCAGGCTTTGGTCAGTTAAACTTCATTGTAAATTGCAGAAATCAATATTTTACCATGAAATATGGCCAATGCAGTATTGAGAACAGTGTCATGTCATGAAAATAGACTTTCTCCCAGGAGCGGGGGCCATTCAGCTCCTCCCAAGCCACATGTGACTCTGTGAGTTGTGCTGAAATCTGGGTGCCCCTGCTCTCTCTCAGTGGTTTACAAAAAGCAGCTGTCTGTAAAAACTCATTAAAAATCTTGTTCAAAAAATAAGTACAAGAATTGACCTCGGTTTCTAGAAATGGCCACAAGAAGGAATTATTTCTGTGTTTGGGTAAATGAGACCTTCGATCCGCAGCCCTTTTTTCCCTTTTCCCAGCAGAAACCTGCAAAAACCCATTGCTTTGAGTCTTAACAACACCAGTGTCCTGATTCTCAAGAATGATCAACACTGTTAATCCCTTAGGCCGGGATTTTCAGAAGAATCTCAAAAGAAAAACCTCAGTGAAAGAAATAAGCACTGTTGGCAGCCTGGCCAGCCCTGTCTGTGGGCCCCAGCAGGGGAGAAGCCCAAGGCTGGAGCTGAGTCCCCAGTGTGCAGGATACCTTTGCCCTCTTCTGGGAACACTCTCTTAAAACATCCTATTAAGGTATAGGTTGAAACAAATCACGAGTGTGTTTAATAACGTATAAAACAGCTTAGTAAAATTGTCATGAAAATTTAAAAGCTTGGGCAAAAACCCTACACCTCTGCCATTTATACTGATGACAATGATAATGAAAAAAATAATGATGTTTTAACTCACCCATCAAAAAAATTTATTCACCCTGAGAGAGTAGAAATGTGCAAAGCTGGTGGAAAGATATACTTACCTTGAATTTATAAACTGTTCCTCAGATAAAGAAATACAGGATGAGGAGTTGCCTCATTTACATTCATTCATTCATTCACCCTTGGCCATTTTTTCAGCCAAGTGGATGCAAATTCTTTGAAGCCATTAGAGCTGATAAGAGAGAAGCCCTAAACCTGAGCTCGTTGTCACTGTCCACACATCTGAGGTGATTCCCTGTGCACCCCAAGAGCCAGGGACACCCCCACTCACAGCAGCCTCCTGGCACCCTCTGCAGCCCATCCAGGCTTAAAGTGGGAGGGAAGGGCTCAGGAACCAGAGGTAAGAAATATTTCCTTGTGGGCCTGCCTTATATCAGTCTGCTTAACGACCTTTCTGCTTAATAGAAGATGAACAATCTTTCCTTACTTCAGTAGCCACATGGCAGATGAAATAGTAGGAATTAGATGAAAATTACTAATCTGAGAAGGCAATTCCAGTGCACGTGTTTCTTGCTGGTTGATGTCCAGAGAAGTTTCGTGTCCTGAACTAGAGCTTTGCCATCAGTTGGATATAAAACATATAAAAAACCCAACCAAACAAAAAAAGAGATTATTTACCCTTGAATTCACATGTTGAAAGACCCCGAAGGAATGAAAGGCAGCAGGGGAATCGAACAACAAGGGCTGTGGGGAGATCAACAGTTTCACAAGGAAGATGTTTCTATTTTGGAATTGTTTCATATCACAGGAGAGGCCCAAGCTGGTCAACGTGCCTGGACACAGCAGAGCAGAAGTGATACTTGAGCAGCCCATAAAGAAGAAAGCTTGGCTGGATGGGGCACTTCTCTTTTATAGGGCAACGCACGGGCATTTGCAATCAAAGCACACACATGGGCATTCAGCCAGAGATTTACTGAAGACAGTGGTGTAATGAAAAAAGGAGAGAGCACACGCTGAGCTGTGTGTGGCTTTCTTTTGTGGACAGTCACAGCTCAAGGAAATGGAGGTGTGAGTGAGAACTTTTGGGAAGGCTGCTGCACTACAAGACATATTCCTCCAAGTGTTTATGTCTGCCCCTTCCCAGCTGCAGACAAATGACAATGAAACTGTTCTTCTATCACCTTGTCTGGCATTAGCCCCTGACCTCACCTGGGTACCAGAAGTATGCTTTAATATAAACAGACACACATATTTAGCATTTAGCCACATTAGGTCTAAATTCCAGCTTTTTATCCCTGTGGTATGGTGGACTTAGGCAATTTGCCACTGCAAGGAATGAGAATCCCACCAGCAAATTGCTCCTTGCAGTGCCCAGCAGCAGACCTTGTAAATGACTATGATTGAATTTGTTCTAAATTAATTCAGAAGCGTGTGGGATTTTAAGACAGAAGAACTGATCACTGTGCAGTTAATTGGGCCTGCCCTCTCAGCCCCACGCCCCGTCAGGCCAGCTAAGCAGCTGTCCCAGCAAACAGAGCAGGGATGCCAAGGAGGCCAGAAAAAAGCCCTGACAAGAATTTAAATGAAATAAAATTGCCAAACTCTTTGCTGCCTTTGTTGGGGTTAGGTCTGCAGAGACCTTGAACCAAATGCCAAACACAAACAGAAGACCAAGCCCAACTTGTGTGGCATTTCCAGTTTGCCATCTCGGGATGCTCCTGCTCTGGGCTCTCTGGGGAGCAGCCTGCACTGGCAAAATGTGCCTGCCCTGACCTCTGCTGTGGTTCTCACAACAACAGGGCTTTGGGGCCCATTTGTCCTGCTAGGAGCAGGGACTGAACAGAGCAAAGCACCCTCAGCATCCCCCTCTCCTGTGCTCAGCTCTCCTCTCCTGTGCTCGGTACTTACTGCTGCTCACACTCTGCAGGCTGGGGGCTGCCGGGTGCCAGGAAAGAGATCCCTAACCACAAATAACTCCTGCAAATCCCATAGAAGTGCTGGGGTGTGACAGAGGAGCAGCACTGAGGTGTGCACAGCAGGAAGGCATTTGGGAATGCTGGCTGTCAGAGAGAAGTGCTGGGGAGGGGAGCTCTGCCAGCCCCAGGGGCCACGGTGCTTTATGTACACCGTGCTCCTGGATGAGGCTCCCGGTAACAACCTGCCCAGCAGAGCCTTTAAAACAAATTACGGATGATAAAGCAAGAATCCAAGGTAAATTTTCAGAGCTGATGAGTGAAAAACAGATCACATCTTTATGTGCCGGCTGAGCACATTTAGGTGAGAGCCACTGGGGTGCAATAAGCATGATTCCACACTGTGTCACTTTTTAGGAGTAAAACTTCATAATCCTTGGCAACTTCTGCATGCTAAAGAGCAGGGTTTGAAAAGTTAGCATGCACTGAAACACTTGCTCCCTCCAGGAGGCCATTTCTGCTCAGGTAAGTCCTCCCTCGGGGGCTCTGGGTGGGACACACTCACCTGCTGTGTGAGGACAGTGGCAGCTGGGGCTGGCTCAGCTGGCTCACGGACCAGCAGGTGCCTGGCAGGGCCACCAGCCCCACTCTGGGCTCCCTGGCTCGGGGGACACCAGAAACGCAGCCCCTGTATGAGCCATGCTCATGTGGCTCTCTGCTTCTGATCAATTAAATATTCCAGAATTCTTAATTTTTAGGCAGCAGTTCACCCTACACTAATTAGTGCAAATGGGGGGGTGGGGAGAGGGTGGGGAAAGCAGAGTTTAAACACTACAGTGACAGATGCATTTTATAGGACCTAATGATTCATTCTGAGATGCAATCATCTTTTCAAATACTATTACCAGCTACTGTTCAGGTGCTGCCTGTTTTCAGGGCTGTGCCCATCACAGGGCAGATCCAAACACAATTGGAGATATTGCAAAGACTTAAATGCCTTTGATGTGGGACATAACTGACATGTTAAGAAATAAATCTAATTAAATTCTCTGTTATATAGAATATTTGTGAATACAGGTACACAGAATGTTCTGTGAGGTGACTGTGATGGTGGTTCAAACCCAGCTGCAGTCTGTGGTTGCTGATGAGCCAGAAGTTTCTGCTTAAAAAAAACCCCAAAAACAAACCAAGATTTACAAATAGCCCTTCATGCTTTTGGCTATCTTGTCCATCCTGTGATGGCAAGGTAGAGTGACACAGTGTGCTGAAACCCATCTCTTGCACACCAGAACACCATTATAGACAATTTTCAGGCATGAACTCAGCTAAAATCATCAAATTGCTCTTGAACATTTTAAACATATTAGAGAAATAGATTATTTCCTTACCCATGTTTCACATGTGGTTTTTGTAGACTCTAGCAAAGCAGTCTTTAGGGAACAAAATCCAGAATCCTCAGAATAGAGCTTCTCTGTAAAATCTCTCAATCAAACAGAGATTTCAGCTCAGGAATCCAGATCTTCTTCAGTCCAGCTGTCATTTTACTTTCTCTGCCTTGACAGTGTTCTGGAGGTGTTTTGTGTGCAACAAGAAACAGGCCACAATAAAGTCTGTTTCTCCAAATTACTGCACAGTACTACACCCTTTGGGTATCTCAGACACCACTAGGGCTGTATATCACAGTCTTTCAAAACCCAGAAAGATAATTGAGCCAGCACTTCAGTTTAAGTGACAGAAAGTTCATCTATTCCATGCCATTCTTTATTAACAGGCATTCTTAGATGGCATCAGACCCCAAATATACTTAGTCCAGGTTGTTGTCTGCAGGAATGGCAAGGAAGAGGTGAGCAGAAGAGAAAGCAGGAGCCAGAGGCCATGGGTATAATGTGTCAGCCCATAACTCTCCCCAGAATTTCCATTGGAAAGCCAAAGACTCCAGCCAGCTCTAAGGAAAGCTGCTAATCCAGGGCTGCAAACCATCACACCTCAAAACCAAGCACACTCCCAGGGTGGAAATTCCACATCCAGAGCCTGCCTTGCTTGCTGGGTGGCAGCTGGGCCCAAAACAACCTTTGGCAAATGCAAGGTAATGCAGTTAAGCTGGTATTTGCTCCAGTTTCATCTGCAGTGGTAATTAATGAACATGACAAGCAGCAGACGCTCTCTTTGCGTCGTCTCTGAGCGATTTGCCACGCAGAGGGCACATCACTGCCTGCACACCTCGCCTGCCACTGTGGTGAATGTTTATACAGATTTGTCACCATGAGCTAGCATGATGTTGCAGTAATCATTAATCTGCTCTCCAGTGTTTAATTGCTCTTATCTGCTGCTGCAGAGAAAAGGAGCAGTTCATTAGGCAGAGGCAGCTCCCCAGCAGCATCCCTGCTCTCGCTCTGGCCAGAGGCTGTCACACCCTACTCCCTTCCCTCCTGTGGCTGCTGGGATCCACGGTCTGGGGATCACTTGTGCTGGAAATCTGCTGGGTTTTGGGGTGTCTGTGGCATCCCCCATGCCTGGGTGGGGTTGGACAGGCAAGGCTGTGGCTCTGGGGCAGCAGGGCTCAGGTGAGTGCAGTGCTGACCATACACCTCTGCAGCACTCTGGCTCCAGCCAAGCCCTGCCTTTCCCCCAGCCTGCCCAGCCTCATCCACCTCATCCCCCAGCCCTGGTTTCCCCCTCAGCCTTACAATGCCTCACCCTGACCCCTGAGGACCTGGCTCATGTCAAAATCCAAACCATGAGGCACAACTGAATGAGATTGGCTGCCAGCTCCTGCTCCTCACGCTAAGAATGTGAAGTATGTGCCTGTCAAAAATAACACTACCATCTACACAGATACAGCTTACCATCAGACAGGAAAAACCCAGCAGCTTCCCAGCAAGAGGTGTGGATGTGGCTCTCCTGGAACAGAAGGAGCAGAGCAATGTGATATCTACATAACTGAGTTTTCTCTGCTGCGTGCTCCAAATGACACCTTTTGCTCAGATGCCCCCAGGCACAAAGAATCAGGGTGGCTGGGATGTATAAAATAACATGTTTAGTTTTGGGGTAATAATATGTCTTTTAAATGAGAGTGGTCTATTGCTGCAAGCTTTGAAATAGCAGCCAGTGCACTTTTTAAAGCCCAAATAGGCATTTTATGATGCAAAGGATAAATCTGTCAGTAAAGATACTCGTAAGTCAAGTAAATACAGCTGTTCTCTTATGTGAGGAGCTGGATATTACTTTTGTGGGGAAATTGTGCCATTTCTTAATAGTGAGCAAAGAAAGAGGGAAAACCAGGGAGGTAAAAAGGTAGGGAGTTTTTTTTTTACACTGTGGAGCAGTGAGGTGCAGCCAGAGGTAGAGTGGTGAGGGATGGGCTCTG
The DNA here is from genome assembly GCF_017590055.1 of Onychostruthus taczanowskii. Classification (NCBI taxonomy): domain Eukaryota; kingdom Metazoa; phylum Chordata; class Aves; order Passeriformes; family Passeridae; genus Onychostruthus; species Onychostruthus taczanowskii. Next base: position 2,501,136 of record NW_024499128.1, on the reverse strand, counting down.
ACACTTCAGCACCAGCATTTGGGGTGTGTGGTGGGAAGAGGATGTGTAAGCTGTCACCTCCAAAACACAGAATGTTTGCTCCATACAGACTTCAGCTGGTCTTTCAGAGCAGCTCCTTTGCTGATTCCTCAGGTCTGTGGCAAATGTGGAAACACAGGTGTGGTATGAGATTCACCTGTAAGGGACAGTTTCACACTGGTTTAGCTAACCAATCTTTCAACAGTAGCCATGAAGACACAGCTATGTGGTCCCAGCCATGATAATTTCCAAAGCTGAGAAGAAAAGAGAAGAAAGGGACTAACATTCAGGCTCTGCAGCTGGGAATAAGCAGCCAGAGAGGGTTCATGAAGACAGCAACACAGGAGCCTGTGCTGGAGCAGGTGTGTGGTGGAGGAACAGGCACTCCCATGGTGGCAGCACTTTGTACATGGACATTGAGCTGCCCACAGACACAGACTGGTGTGACTCATCACAGAATGGGAGCTGGCAGGAGCTAGGCAAAGCTGGCATGCACATGCCCCTGTGACTCTGGATGTCTCATGTGCTTTGTGGTTCTGACAATAAGAAATCAATACTGATATTTTTATGAAGATACTGTTTTGTAATTCCAGGTCCCAAATGGGATTCTTGCAGTATCATGGATGAGAAAAGAAAACTCTTAGAGGGACAGAACCCTGTTGCTCCAAGTGGAGGGATGTACAAAAACCACACAAAAACCTTCCTGTTCAATACCAGACTGCAAGATCAGCTATAAAACTGCAGGATCAAAGGTCTGTCTAGCTCAGCATCCTGCTGCTGGCATGGGCTGATACGTGATGCTGAAGGCATCCTGCAAGGGCAGGATGGTCCTGAGCAGTCTCCCTGATGTGCTGTTCCTATTCTAGACAGTGCTCTACTTCCCCTGTCAGTGTTTGAGCATCTCCTGAGCCAGCAGCTGCCTTCAGCCCACAGTGTGGAGCCATACCTGTACATTTTATGCCTGGTTAAATTCCATCTGGAGCCACAAGCAATGGGTTTGTGGCAGCCTCAGGGGAGGGGTCCCAGGCTTTGGTTGTGTTACACCTAATGAAATGTGTAGAAGAAACCTGAGTTGCAGTTTCTCCTCTCACCTGTACCAACGGCTTGGTGAGCATGTGCTCTGCATTCCCAAAGACCAGTGCTTCACCTGGGCCTGGAGTCCAGCTGGGCTCTCCCAAGAGACTCCGGGAGAGCGGGGGAGTGTGCTGGGCTGGCCCTGCTGGCTGCCCCTGCCTCCCCAACTGCTCTCATCACCTCCTCCACCAGACCAGAGAGAAACGACAATGGAAAACTTATGGTTTGATATAAAGAAAGGAGATCTCTCACCAATTTCATGGGCAAAACAGATTTAACTTGAGGGAAATAAATATACTTTATTGACAGTGAAAATAGGGTTGGACAGTGAGAACCAAAGACATCAACCCCTTTTCCCGGTCTCAGCTTCACTCATCCAGAACTGCCCTGGTCTGTGGCTGGTGAAACCAGACCACTGAAAAATGTCCTGAGACAGGCAGCTGAAGGAGCAGAGTTTGGGGGTTAGGTTTCCTGTGTTGGGCATATTCTGCTTAATCCCTGAAGGTTTTTCATGCTTAATGACCTCCTGCCCTCCTCTCTCTGCCCTCTGCCCCAGAGCTGACTTTGCTGAACTCTCAGGATAAATACCAGCCCTTGGATTGGCACCAGGAGGTTTTCTCACGAAAAGCCACTTTCTCTGGCACAGCATATAGGGATTTATGTTGGATTGCAAAGGAATGATAAATAGTATCATTATAATTACAGAAACACGCTTATTCTGTGGATTTCCCACTTGTGCCACCATCCCTTCCCAATGAGCTCCAGCTGTCCCTCGTTCTCCCTGTGCAGGCTGGAGGAGACAACCAGGGCTGGATGAGCTTGTGGAGGAGATTCCCAGGAATGAGGCTTTAGCACAAGTTTATTCAGGATTATTCAACCTGTAATTGACTGTGCTCCAGTGCTGCAGGGTTTGTTCCTCCAGTACAACTCTGGAATAATTAAACAATAAGAGAGAGAAGGAAAAAAACCTGCAGAGTTAAGTGAGCTTTGAATGTGTGCTGGTCCTACAGCTTTTTGCAGCCCCAGTGCTCCCTAAACTGGGGCAGCAGGCAGGACACACTCAGTCCCCACTGCTCCCAGAGCCTCTGATATACTGATGCTTCAAAAGGAAAAGAGGAGACAATGACAATCACTTCCATCAGGAAGCAATTCAGTTCGTGTGGCTCTGAACTGTGTCTGCAGCAAAGAAATCTCATCACAAAGCATCTTTAAGCACAATGAGCAACGGCGGGGATGGAGAAATAATGAAACTCAGACTGATCTACTGTAACTCTTTCAAATGTGCTCTGTTAGGGAGAAGCCTAAGTAATAAATTATCATAATTTTAAAACTGGAAATTGAGCTATCTTACAAGTATTTTCTGGTTACAGTTCTTGCCAGCAAACAAATAGCAGTTAAAATCTCCAATTCTATTCTCTTCATTTGCTCAGTGGTCTTTCAACTGAACAAATTTGAGCTGGGTTGTACCTCCTGTCTGAAGCTTCCACCCAAAGATGATAATTTCTGAAGAGATGAAGAGCTTCAGAAAAAATCAGGATAGCAGCTTTTGAGTTATGTGAGGAAATGGGAAAAAATATGCTTTTCCCATATGTTGTGATTGAAATGTTGCATTTGCATACGTCAAAACCAGCTGTAGCTATAAAATTTTTAACTTAGCTTGATTTATTGCCCTCCTTGAGGAAGGAAAAACAACAAAAGATGTCTCAAGAATGATCCATTCAGTGGATTTTGAGCTAGGACATGAATGGTTGCGTCTGCCATATGTGCAGCTGCAGTATTTTGTAGTGGGGTTTTCTCAAAGCTCTTCCACAAGAAGGTTTTAGCCTGCATGGCACACACATCCAGGAGTTCTAGATGAAGATGACAGTCTTAAAGGACACTCAGAATTTGTCTGTTCTTAGAAATAATATCATTGCCTACAATTGTTTATTATCAGTAGTGTTTAAATGCTGAACAGTTATTTAGCTTCAGGCTAAGATACCACTGAAATGGACTTAAAAGTATCAGTGTGACATGTCACACACCCTGCCCCAAGGATCTTGAGTTGTTAAAAGCAGATACGTGGAAATATGTGCCAAATGAGGAAGGGACGGGAAACATAAGGAGGGAACTCACCATTTCCTGTACCAACAGGAACCATTCCATAATTTCTGTGAAAGGAGTGTACTTTGCTCTCAGATTTTTTTTGTGTTGGGTCTTGATTTTTAGTTCCTTCTACCCTAGGAAGAAAAGTGTCTTCCATTTTTCATCTTAGATGCACCTTGGAACTGGTGTTCCTTTCCCCTCCTAATGTGCTGTGAGAGGAGTCACCCTGCACATGAGAGATTCCATCTTGTTCCTCTCTCCCTGAGAAGTGAGAGAAGAAATAGAACTTTACTGCACAGCAGAGGAAGTGGTGCAGGAGAGGCAGGAGAAAAAAATTTCCATGCATTTTGGTGGGTGAGCAAATCACAGAGAAATGGCTGAGTCATTTTACTAGTCTCTGTGGAGTGCTTTGAGTTCCATAAGGAGACAGGTTCATTAGTGCAACATACACATTTGTTTACCTGTGCACTAAAAAGTTTCCATAACGTTTTCCAGCTCTACCACTTGTTCTAAACAAAGATCTCATCACTGCCTACACACGCTGTCCTACCTGTGTCCTTACGGGCTGCAGCAAGGTGCCAGTTTGTTATCAGCAGGAGTCAAAGGTGGACACTGGCATAATGCTGGAAGTAGGGGTTAAAGAATGATACAGTCCTTGTCAGCAGGAAGATTACAGAATCACAACCCGAGCAATTTCAAAGAGGGAAGCAGCCCACACGTGGCTGTTAAAGACAATATTAGGTTAATGCTGAACTGGAGGGAGCCACGCCGAGCTCCCGTGGCAGGAATGTGGTGCACTTGTCCTTGCCGTGTGTCAGCCTCTGACAGCCCTTGTCACCTTCTTGTCTCAAAGACTTCTTCTGCAAATAAAAATCTTGCTGAGGTCTGAAAAGCATTTGGAATCTGCATGGGAACACTTGGCTGCCCTGGCTGCAGTGCTCAGGGTACACAAGGCACACACGGCTGGTCCTGGGACTGCACTGAGTGCAACTCTGCCTGTTTGGCTTTCTCTTCCCCACCCCATGCTCTGCAAGTTTTGCTTTTGCTGGCAAAAGTTGTTTTCTCAGTGTCAAAAAACGAGCCAAAGTCTACACTGTAAAATGATTTTTTTCACCTCTCTCACCTTTCCGTGGCAATTGGCAGGATTTGCAGGTTTCACATTACGTGTCAAGCTGCTTCCAGAGGCTCCAAACTCCCAGACTCTTAAAAATCAATGAGCTAGACACAGTGAAAGCTCAGGAATTTCTTGCTTCATCACGTACCACACAGTATATAATGGTTTTTAAAAGAAAGAAACCAACACAGGTATACACAAACCTACCCAGAATTACAGCTTCTCTACATTTTGGAGGGCTGAAATTTTGGGGAACTTGACAATGTGTCTGCATGCATTAAGGCCAGATCTCATCAACACAGAGGTTACCAGGTAGGAGCTGTATGTGGGGAAGAGGTAGCAAACATACTCCTAGTTTTGTAGCCTTCCTCAACATTTTGGATCTGTGGCTTGAGTGGAAATAAGGGAATCTGACAGGAATAAGTATGATACCAGCAGTGCTTTGTCAGTATAGAGGACCCACTTGTGCTGGAGAAGAGTTCTGGGGAAGATCACAGTCACAGTGGGACTAGTGTGAAAAAAACCAAACCAACCAATAAAATAAATTAAGATTGTATAGAAATAATAGAAATATATAAAAATAAATAATAAAAAAAGATTAAAAATTTAAAAATTCATTATGATAACCTAGAAATAGAGCAGAGTCTAGTCTGTTCAAAATAATCTTAGGTAGATTTCAATCATGAACCTCATAGTAAAGAAAGTAAATGAGATTATTTGGAAGCACTAAGCCTGGCCAGATCAAGATCTCCAGGGAGCTGGGGTGAGGGAAGGAGCAGGTCCCCCCCACCTGGAGACCACCCTCCTCTGTACCCACTGGAGAAGGAACTGGGGAGTTGCTGCCTGTCTTTCTCTTCTGGTACACTGGGAAGGGACAGGATAATCAGCGTGCAAGTGGTTTGAAAAAACACCCCAATGGCAGGCAGAAAATGCTTATTCACTCATTTTAAAAAAGAAAATCCCAGCAACCTCTTTCAACAAAATCTGTTTTCCTCTTGGTGGAGTAATGAACCACCATATATTACATATGGGAAGTAGCACCTTACAGTAAATAGCTGGAAGTGGGGACTAATTTGAAAGTGTCACTTTGTGAAGGGCACCGGTAACATTTGTGAAACATTCCAGTTTTTGACCATCTGGCAATGTTGAGGGCTAAGCTAATGTATAAACCTTGAGAGACCCCATTTGTAGCAGGAACTGCTTTAGACTTCAAATTTTAATGGAGTGAGATCTCAAATCAATGCCACCCTAATAACGCAGAATGGATCTGGGCCAGGACACAGTGCTGTTTATGCTGGCTTTCTCTGAAAGGCCAGAATTACAAATACAGGGCTAAATCTTTCTCCCCTAAATTGAAAAAGATCTATTAATAATGATTGTGAGCGAAGAGAAAAATCTAGACCTCTCTAGAGAAAAAATGAACTGGCAAATACAAGTGGGAGGTCGTCAGCTTAAGCTTTGCAATTGCTGCCCAAAGGGGCTCTCTTTCAAACCTGTCAGGAAATTCTTCCAGCTATTCAAAAAGTGTCTGCTCAGATATTGCAAAAGTCAGAGTATACCCAAAGAAAGGACACAGGGAGGAAGATGTGAAGTTTAGCAGTGAATCCAAACCCAAGTTTGATGATTTAGCACAGAGGGAGTAACCTGGGCAGGCTGCTGGCCTGGCGGGTGCCGGGAAGTGTGGGAGGTGAGCTCAGAGCTGAATGGGCAGTGCCAGGGCAGGTCTGTGCCCTCGCCTGCCTCAGTTTCTCCGTGGCAGAGCAGGAGTAGTGACAGCGACCTTGGGAAGTCTTTCCCTTGACTCCAGAGCACACCAGAGATGGAAAGTGCTTGCCAAGGGAAAGTGCCGCTATTTCGGGCGGAGGGAGGTGAGGCCTGAGCAGTTGAGCGCCTTATCTGCAGGCACACAGCGAGGCAGAGCAGCCAGGAATAGCACACGGCTCTCTCAGCAACAGATAATGCTTAATAAAGAATTTAAAACAGCAATTAAGGGCACACTCCTACCAACTCCACATTAAATGAGGAATCCCCTGGCCTCCTTGGGAAGCAAATACAGCTCGGAGCGAATTAGGGCTGCAGACCTGGGACCTAGAGGACTGCTTGGGATGAACAGTGTCACTTGAAGTGTTTTAGCAAGCAAAAACCAAACTCAGTGCTGAGGATTAAGATTGGAAAGTAAGTGCTGACATACTGAGGTCCTTGGAAATTTTGTCTGTGAGGAAATCTACTGTATAATTAAATTTGCAGTTTCCTTAGTGGGACCATGATTTCCTTCCATGAACAAAAAGATAAATTTCTTAGATATTCTGTCATGGAGTCTTCTAATGTAACGAGCCTTGACAGACTGAATAAGTAAGTCCGCAGCTTTTAAGAATAATCTTTTTGATAGCAGCGATTCCCTGAGATGATAACCTTCCTAAAGACAACTAAGGAGTCTAGCAATGAGCTGAGAAGCGTGCTTTCGCCAGCCACAGAGGAATTGCAGTCATGACCTTGTCCAGACTCTCTGACAGGATTTTGGCAATGACTGCAGGAATTGGAGGCTCGAGAGGAAACGCAAACTTCCTGGTCAAAATGCCAGCAGATAAGTAATTCAGTGGGAGTCCCCGGGCTGCACCGGCGGGGTGAGGATGCCAGCACTACATTCAGATGAGATGAGAGCAGTAGTGTCATCAGAAACGTGTCCCACACCTCAGGCAGCCTGATAAGAGGTTGTTCACAAAGACCTTTTCTAACACATGGCTGTGACAAAATACCTGCAGATCATTTTATTCTTTCTGTGATGCAAGTTAGCCAACAACTTTTAAAAATTAACCTATTTGTAGGTTAGAAGATATCAAAGAATTCTACATTTTCTTCCTCTGGTATCTCCCATTTGTAGCTGCCATTTACATGGACAGGGCTGCTGCCCTTCAGACACCAAAGCAATGGTTACTGTTTTTACTGTTGGGAAAACCTCACTGGAGCTTTATTTTTTAAATTCTAATTTATTCAGGCTGGATGAGCAGCCTTAAGTCTTCGAGCAAGAAGGTTTAGCAGTCCAGGTTTTTCTTTTACAGGATTAAATTATAGAAAAATTCAAACCTACTCACTGTGTCCACCAAACTAATCACAGATAGGAGTCAACAATGGGACAGAAATCCTTCATCAGCAAGTGTATGGGTATGGACTTATGAAAATATGGGGCTTGGGGTTCCCACACAGCTTTTAGTTTGAGAGCAATTCATGGCTACAGAGAGAAACCAAACTGCTCTGCATCTCTTCTGCCTCTCCTCTCCCTGACTCACTGCAAGGTCACCCCAAGAGGCAAAGCAAGGGATGAGTGTATCCATGTTCCTCCACATGCAAAGCATCTGCTGGGAAGTGGTTTCCTGCAAGCACAAACTAGAAGCATCTATAGAGAAACAAGCTATAAAAAACCCATCAATTTATACCAATTTATGTCCACATTCACTCATCCTTTGGTTGTGCTTAGAGGACCCTCCTTGTCTGACTTGTGCACTTTGGGGCATTTAAATGTGTCTTTGGCACAAAAGGACCATTCAGAGCACTGGAACAATGTCAGGATTTGTCAAGTTTGAATGTCCTCTCTGCTATAACTGGAAATCATACTCCTGCCTGCTGTTCAGTCCTACTACACAAGAAGGCTCTGCTCACTCTAGACAATCTTTTAGGGTGTGGTAGTTAAATATCTCACTGCTGAAATTTGCACTCACAGCTCAGGGAGCAAGGAACCATGAACAAATGAGACTTTTTTCCTACTGCATTTCTCTTACTCTGCCTATCCTAAAGAAGACAGTTTCCTGTGTTGTTATTTCTTTCCCTTTCAGAGCAAAATCAAGCCTAAATTAGTCTGCACTGAACAGTTGAGTACAGGCTGATCTGTGAGCCCTGCATCAGAAATGCTCTGTACTGCAGCTGAGAACAGACTTTCAGGAAAGCTGATACCCAGGTCCTCAGCAGGCATTTTACCATCTGGATCCAGCTGACATTGAAAGGAGTCCAGCCCCAGATACATCTTAGAAGCTGGGTCTGAACTCTTATAGAGCTGTCTGAGTGAAGCAGCTGGATCTTGAGAGAATGGGGAATTCTGTTGTGGAATGAGCTGGTTTGAGCCTCTATCCAGTTTTTTTTTAACATCTGAATGGGTGCTGCATGTATGACAAACACTTCCAAAGCTGGTTTTCCCTTTTTGACATCTGGTAGCTTGCATGAAATAAACCATAAATTTTTTCTGCTAATTGAGTTCATGTAATAAATTTTAGTTAAAATGGAGTTCCTTCAGGGAAATGAATGAAGTTACCCACATGGCTGAGTCCCAGGAGAAAATACTCTTTGCATGTGAATAGCATTTTCTGACAGTCTGCAGTGGTGCATTCTCTTGGCAGAAGTCTATCCATAAATCATCAACTACAGAGTGTGAAAAAATGAATTTTGGTATGTTACCATGAGATTCCTGGCAAAACTGCATGTGAGAGAGTTCATTCACGTGCCTTGGCAGCTACCTAGTGATAAAGAATGAAAGATAGGTTCACAATGAGGGCCCTCAGGAACCTCAGAGGGACAAATGGTGCTCTGATCACTGCAAAGCTACTTAAGGATAAGGAAAAAAAAATGTCAGCAAGTTTCTGTAAGCCAGAAATACACTCCAAGAAAATCTGAAACATTTCTGTAACCTCATCCTGCCAGAGTGTGAAGCATTCAGATTTAAGCCTGAATGCCCCAGAACACAGAACAGTGAATTTGATCTGAAAGCAACTTCAGGGCTGTGGAAAGGGACACACAACATAAAGAAACAAAACAATCCTTCCTGCCTTCTACTCATGGTTGGAGAGCAGGAATTATGGTCATCAAACAGAAGGCAAAACATTTCTAGCATCCGCTAACAAACATGTGGTCACTCGACAACCGATTAGACCTCTGGGCCTTTGAGCAGAACACCATACCAGCCTCTTTTTTTCTTTTTTTCTTTTCTTTTTTTTTTTTTTTTTTGACAATGTATTCACAGTCATGAATGTGACACATTGTGGAAAATGCATTCACAGTGACATCAAGGGCTTGCAGACCAGCATCAAGTACCGTGACACCGATCCTACCTCACTGACTGTGAGAACACCTTTTTTTGTGGCTGCTGCCCTCCTGTGCTGCAGCCAGAGGCAGGAGGCAGCGTTAGAAGCCTTTCAAACACCCCCGAGGGCTGGTTTAGCCCTCAGGAGGAGCCAAGCCCGTCCGTGCCCTCTGTGCACACTGTTCCCCAGGGCTGCAGAGCTGCTCTGACAGGGTTTCCCCAGCATCCTTTGGGCCAGTGCCACCAAGGAGCTCCATCACAGTTAGGGATGAGTGATCTGCTGCTGCTGCTCCACCATGGCACGCCAGATGTGAGTGGCACTGCTGGGGGATGGATGGAGCACAGCAGCCCCTCTCTGGCTCCACCAGCAGTTGGCTGCCCATATGGTGGTGGCACACACCCCATGCTGATGGATGCTCAGCAGATGCTCTTCAAGAGATAAATAATGCAAAAAGAGGCTGGTATGAGCAATAGGCAGCTCTCATAGTCCAGGCTCTGCTCACAGCCAGCAGATGCAGTAAATTGGAGAGAGAAGGAGATGCAGTTTAAAAAAAAAAAAGAATAGTCTTAAAAACCTCAGAGCAGTTCACCTTTCAGAGTGTTAAAAAAAGTAGTTCTATGTGCTGCTAAAGCGAAAGTTTTACTTTATTAACAAGGTTCTGCATCTTCATTAAAAATATTTATTTTGAAGAAATTTCTTACTTGAATTAAATGGGTCTTTGGCCTTCAGGAATTTGTCTACTTTTATCTGGGACTGTACTAAAGACACCCATGCATGTGTGTCCTTAAAGTGCTTATAGTTTCCTCTGAAAACTCTGGGTCCCTCAAGACAAGAAACCTCCACTGCAGCTAATGGAATTTCTCAGTTTATCTGCAGACAGGTACAGGCAACTATTGGAATCTGGATCTTCCCAGGGTAATTCCAGACTTATTTTTATTGTCATGGTTAAAGAAAGATAACCTCTCTGCTCCTATCAATACTTTAGAGCATCTTCAGTGGCAGAAATTAGGTCAGGCAGAGCAAAACTGCAGGTAGTTGAGGTGAAAAAAAAAAATCAGTAAGGTTACCTGATACAGAGAGAGAACAGCCAGCAGCAATCACAATATTAGCACAATATGCATCAAAATCCGCTTATATGTGGGAGTCACAAGAAATGGAAACAAACACTAAAACCCACGCCAAGACATAAGCTGTGATTCATGGGATGAGACAGGAATGCAATTTTCAGAAGAAACACCACTGGAAACAAAACAATCCAAAGAAAAATGCATTAGGTATGAGCCCATTTGAAGGGAAAAGGAATCAGAGCTGCCAACATTGCCCTGTACTTCCTCCATTTTGATACCACAAGCAGCCACAGGGAAATGAAAGTTAGAACTTAATATCCAAGGTCATTAGTGCTCTCAATAATAGATTATCCCTGAAAACATGTTAAAGAAGAAAATTGTTTTAAATATAAAATTGAAATAAGCCAAAATTAGCCCATAAACTTGAAATTAAAAAAAAAAAATTCTATGCATTGCTAACGCTTGTTAAAAAGAGCAAAAACTGCAAGGGGTTTAATGCTTAATGTGAATTAACTCAGCCGTGTGTGTTCTACAGCCAAAGCCACAGAAATGGCCATCTAAATTGATTCCTGAGCTGGTAGGCCTGCAGCAGATTCGCAAATGATAATGAATATATTAATAGATACTTTCACTAATTTCACTAATGACCAATTTTAACGAGAAATTTGGATTTGTAGATGAACAGAAACATTCCCATTCCATCATCTGTACACGTGCAAAGAATTTCACATCCCAGGCCAGAGACTGAGCCAGCCACAGCACAGGCTTACCCCTCAAACCCAGGGCAGCACAAAGGGTCACTGCCTGCCCTCATGGAGCCTGCCCTCCCCAAGCACCTTCAAGATTTATGTCCTGCAAAATGCTGCTCGGCTCTGGAAAATGCATCCCTGTCAGCTTTTAGGACTGGGTGACAAATGGTGTGGGCTTGTGGTGCTGCTGAGGAAGAAATCACACAGAAACCAAACTGACAGCCCAAAGAGCAGCCTCTGAGTGACCCCCAGGGAGCCCTGGGGACCCAGCAGAGTGTCCTGCTCCTCACAGGGACCATCCCTGAGTGTGACACCCAGGGAGCCCTGGGGACCCAGCAGAGTGTCCTGCTCCTCACAGGGACCATCCCTGAGTGTGACACCCAGGGAGCCCTGGGGACCCAGCAGAGTGTCCTGCTCCTCACAGGGACCATCCCTGAGTGTGACACCCAGGGAGCCCTGGGGACCCAGCAGAGTGTCCTGATCCTCACACTGTGGTGGGATGCTGCAGCAGCTGGACTCTGCCTTCCCACCTCCCTTCCTGGGGGAAAGAACCACCCAGTGCCCTGGTCTGGGTTGCTGAGCTGCAGAAGGAGGGATGGGCTGTGTCAGGACACAGCTAGGGAAAGCTATCAGAACTGCTCTGGGGACTTCTGAAAAGAGCCTGCTGCATGGGAACAGAGTGGTCCTGCAGGCAGTCCCTTGATTCCTACAAGGCACTGTTAAAAAACCCAACAAAACCACTTCCAGTGTCCCAGCCTGGCTTTGGCAGTAACCACACAGCCAGAAAAACATCCTGGTTGTTGTCCTTTCCTACCATTTTCAGTCTGGTCTTCCAGCACCACAAAGGCTCTGTGGGCACCCAACACCTGGGTGAATGGAAAAATTATTTCAACTGCAACATTAACTCTGGAGGCTTAAAGGTTTTATTTTTTCCTAAATTTAATCTATCTTGCAACTAAAACAGCTTACCAGGAACACATACAGAGACTCATTATCTCTGCCTCTGGCTTCAAAAGGCTCTGGAGGTTCCTTGGACCCATTCAAAACCTCTTCCACTTTGAAGTGCCACCACACATTATTCACCAGTGGTAACATGAATTTCCAAACACAGACTGTGTCTGATCTTTGTGGCCACCAAATTTTTACTTCCTTTCTCTTCCCATCCTCTATTCTGTTTTTCTATGTGTTAAGGTTTTGTGTTTGATTTTTTTTTCTTTCTTTTTTTTTTTTTTTTTTTATGTCTCTGCTTTCACATATCTTCTGACTAGGATGCTTTTATGCCCAGCATAATTTGGTACATATTTGAATACTTGTACTTTCCTGGGCATTCAATAAACTATCCTTGAAAATGCCCAGTATTTATTCCATTAGTGTGATTTGTCAGGAATCCTGACAACCACAGCAAGCTTTGAGAAAAAAGCAGGTGGATAGAATTATAGAAGAATTCATGTTGGAAGGGACAACAAGAGGTCATCTAATCTGACCTTTCACTCAAAACAGGGACAAAAATGGGACAGCAGGCTCATGCTTGTTCTGTGCTCATCAAGGACAGGTTCAGATCATGAATACCGAGAGTTACAACATTGAGTAACTCTTCTTGTCCCTCATGAGGAAGTTCAATATTTCCTTTTCCAGGAAAGCTAACCTAACTTTAGAAACTAAACAGGTAGCATGGCTTGAAATGACACATGGGGAGTTTTCCTCCCCATTCTTTGCAGATACCTGCTCAAGGAGCATCCAGCAGCATGCCCTCCTTCACTGGATGGAAACCTAACCCAGTCTTGAAGGTTAGATGTGAACTCGAGGAAATCTGCTAACAGTTCATAGTGGTTTTTTTTTTTTTTTTTTTTTTTTTTTTTTTTTTCTTTCTTTTCGTGTTTAGGCATCTATCTGCACTTCTGTTTTTCACATCCAAGTCCACACACAATTTTTCAAATTATTTAGAGAGTAGCATTATTCTACAGACAGCCAAAGCTGTATTTTTTCAGATTTCTCTTCAGGTTTGAACTTGTTACATTCCCAGTGTTTCGTTTTAAAGTGCCAGAGCAGCCAGCTGCCCAGCAGGCTTTCCCATAAATGCAGGTCATGGTACAAGCTTTCAGCATGGACCCACGTGGAAAAGACCTGCTGCAGAGAAGTGGTGGGGTCTCCTTTCTTCATTCTTCCCACATCCACCCCAGAAATCATTCCCGTAACTATGAAGCATAATCCTATAAAACAGCACAGAATTTAGGCTTGACAGCTGTGCCATCTTGTTTTATGTATTACCCTGAGATGCTTTCAGCTAATTCGGTTTTATGAAAAAAAAATAATTAAAAAGTCCTTAGAGGCTTCATATACTGAGTCACTTACATACATATTTTCTTTTTGGTAGGCTGTGGTCTTGCTTTTTACCTTCCCTGTGAAATAGGTCAGTAACAAACTTCCTTTTAGGAGCACAGATGGTAAGGTTTATTTTCTCCACACCCCCAGCATAATCCCAGTTTACCCAAGTGGGGCAGTGGCACATGTACATGAGCATGCAGAGGTGACTTGGTGACACACGCCATCCAAACACTACAGAGCAGTTCATGTGCACAAGCACAGGAAAGAAATCTCCCTCTGAGATGATCTTCATCAATTTTGGGTGCTCTTGGCTTCCAGAGAAGCCATCCTGCTGCTGTCTGAGGCTGCTGTCCCCACCACAGCGGGGGATCCCCTGGGGAAGGGTCTTGTACCCTGTTCTCAGGCACTGGGTGTGAATGGGAGGCTGTCTGGGACTGCACCATGCTAAAGGTGCTGGTTGATGCTGCAAGAACCCGAGTTCTTTCCTGTTATCTGCATGGACTCCCCATTTTCCCAGAGCAGCACCACGACAGAATTTGATCATAGAGGATCTTTCAGTGCAAGCAATTGTTACAAAGATGAAAGATATTTCTAATAAACTGCTTGAAGAGTAAATATTGAAAATCAGAAGGGATAACAAGCAGAGTCTAGATGCAAGTTTACACGTGAGAAAGTTCAAGCTGTATTGGCTTCTGTTGCTGCAAAGTAGACCAGAGGAGATTTAGATCAGGGTAACTCTTCATGGGACCGGTATCAGTGTCAAAGGTGTGTAATAGAAAAGAATATTTTGGCCTAAAAGACACCACAGAGTCTGCCCTCCAATACTGTTAGAATTGTAACCTGTGAAAGATAAAAATGTACTGAAAAATAACTATAACAAATATAATGAATGAGATCAGAAGAGATGCTCTGTGCTGGAAGATCTGACAGAATCAGATGGATGCCAAAATCCCCTCTGCAATAATCTATAGCAGGAAACCAAGCAGGGTGCAGGTAGCCCTGGAGAGGCTCTGGCAGACATCCGTTCAATGAATTCTGTTGCACAGATGTTCCTTTGTAGTTCTCAAAAACCTTTAAGGCTCCTGGTCAGTAAGGAAGTTTGGAAAAGATTCAAACTTCAGCTCTGCAGTGTCAGCATAAATTCCTGTCTGTGCTAACTAAAGCACAGTGCTAGCAAAAAAAGCAACTCTGTAAAACAATGGCATGAAATCCTACCTTCATTCTCCCTGTTTGATTTCCTGATCAAACACTTATTCCCCTCCCCAAAAAATTGCTCTTGCAAGTGTCCCTCACTGGTGCCAATGCAGATAACCCAGCTGCCTGGGAACTGTTTACAGCAACACTGGAGACCCAAAGCTTGATTCAAGTGAAAGGAACAGAAACTTTCAAGTGAAAAATACTCTTAAGAAGGGTGAAGAGAGGACAAGCATTGAATGATTAGCTACAAGGAATCCTTAGCTCTGGAAAGACCTTAAAACCCAGACTGGCCTTTACAGCTGTCTGACTCAATGGGATATAACATTTGCACCAAGGTCTGGCTGCTTGGCTCAGCTCATTTAAACCTGACTGAAAAGGAGAGCTGAAATTCTGCTGCTTGCTTGCTCAGGGGAGGCTGGTAATGTCTGTACAAAAAAATTAAACTTGGTTTAAAAAACAAACAAACCTAAACCTCCAAACTGCCAGAAACACTGGAAATATAACTGTACCTTGTAATTTCTGCTGCAATTTCTTTGATTTAGGATGTTACCATGCATTTGTCTCACCAAATGCTGTCCTTGGCTACATATCAAATTTTCATTTGCTTTTGTATAAGTGTAGTGCCTCGGATCACCTCAGTCCCCTCCCAAATGACAGCAAGACCACATTGTGGGGACAGAGTGGGTAAGTAATGTCACACCTTGCCACTGAGGAGTAATCGTCAGGCCACAGGTAATGCAAGTCCACACAGTGGTGCATCTTCACATGAATTCACACTGTACAGCAAGATTTGTTAAAAGAAGGAGCCAGTTAGCAGTAATGCATAATCTGCATTATGAAATCATGAGCCCTGACCACCTACAAAATGTGCTACTTTGGTTTAAGCAAACTGAATTACAGATAAAATTAATGCACCTGCAAAGAAACAGTGAATATCAAACACAGACAGCAAAGACAAACTGTCTGACAGAAGAAAAGCTGAGAGGGATGCCTATAATGGCAATAAAAATCACATCAAATTTGCAAACCCAAAACATGATCTCCCCCTCCTTTCCCAACCAAATTCTTCTTGAAGATATTATATATAAATAACTGTGCCTTGCAAGCCTTTCCAACAGATAAAGAAACAGTCTTCAGGACCTTTTATGGTATTTTATAATCTTAATCTATTTTTCATTTTAGAGGTGCCAAACAGTGTTTACCAACATGCAGTTACCTAACAATTTTCATACTTCATGAGTAAATCAATAAAACATCTAATTGCAATTTTTTGCTTATATTACAACTAGTTAACAGAAACTGTTTGGCAAAGGTAAAAGCACATCCAGAAATGCATACAAAGCAGAGGCATTCAGCAGGCCTGGAAGAGGAGATCAGACATGCAAGAAGAGGGCAGGCATTTGAAGTCAGAGATTTATATTGGATCAATTATTCCCAACTCCCTTTGACTATCTCAAATGGCTGAGGAATACAGCCAAGTAATGGACAAAAGTTTCTTAAAATTCAAAGTCGGTCTTGATTTGTGTCTTATTTAGAATTTCTATATCCCAGCACACTCCCTGTTATGTTGCAAGACTTCACAATTAGCAGCTTGCAAAGGGAGATAAGTCCTGTCTCCATCAGTGCACACATGTGCTGGTGTGGTGTGGGGAGTGAGACAGTGTTTTAGTTGAGTTCTCCACTTTGTGAAAACCCAGACTGTTGTGAAATGGCAAAGCAGAATGAAATGGTACAGATTTCTGGGCTCCCATTGCACACAGCAAGCATTGGAGGCCAAGAGGTTACCACGGTTTGGAGAGCTGGGAATGCAGCAAACAGAATTTCCACTGTCTTCACAAGAAGCACTAGTCAAGTGGGGTTTAGAGTTAATTTGATTTCCACCCATTAAAATTATATGTTCCACACAGAAGAGTCATAAAGTGCCCATAAAAATGAGAGCGCTTGCACACTGAATAACTTTGGCGGTGGGGCTGGCTCAGGGGTGAGGAGCAGCAGGCACAAGGGTGCACAGGGAGCCCTCCCACCCCGTGGCACGAGGGCCGAGGGGTGTGCAGGCCCCCCAAAAGTCACCCTTGCCCCACTGTTTCACGTGCCCAGCAAAACAACACAGAGAACAGGACGCAAACCACCGCAAAAAGCAAGGGTGCTTGCCCTTCTTCCCCAAAGATGCCTGATCAGAGCAGGCCAGGGCTGGATTGCAGGGTGAGATGTGCTGTAAGTGTGGCACACGAGCTGCCACGCTCTTGAAAAGCAGCTGCTCAAGCACGCCAAGGACTGTGCCTTCAGATGATGTAAATCTGCTCAGCTGCATTGAGCCGTGGTAATTTACACCAGCTGAGGGATGGACCAAAGGCATTTATTAAGGCTGCAGTGTATTTAAGAACAAGCAAAGATCAATAGTCCAACAAATATTCATTTCACATCACTGCTTTTCAGAAGAGAGGTCAAATGGATCCTTACACATTTTTTTTTTCTCTCTCTAAAATTTCAAGCAGAGAGCAGAGAAAGTTGGTAATTAAATCCCCTTTGAAGGAAGCACTGGCAATGAAGAACAGGCAAGAGCTGGTACTGCACAGAAGCTGCAGTTCTGGCTCTCAGGTGGCATTAAGGGCTCTGGGAGAGCATGCTTATCCCTTGAACTGTTCTTCTGGGAAGCCTGGCATCTCATCAGTGACAGGCCACTTGGAATGAGTGTAACAAATGAACAGCTCAGCATGTAGGTCCCCAAATAAACCAAATTGAACTCTGGACATGTTGAAATCAGTACCTTTCCCTGGTTATTTTTCATTTTAATGTACATGAATTCAGTGAGCTTTGTATTGGTATTGCTCTCTGCCTGGCTATAAGGAAGAAATATAAGTGGCATCACAGGGAAAAGTATTCTCACGAGATTGCCATCCTAATTATGCAAACCCAAGACAACGTTGAGATTTTAATGAAATTTCCAAGTGTATTGACATTTTCAAATACGACATGACAAGCCTGACTTTGGAAAGGGATGCAGTGATTCCTGGGGAGAGAGTACACACAGCCTACAACTGAGCAATCATGCCAGACCTTGGGACAATTTGTATCAACAATGTGCCTCATCTGAATGACACAAGGAGTTATATCATCAAAATGCCTCCCTTAGTGAAGGAGAAAGAGAAGAAAGAACACCATATGTTGGGAACTAGAAATCAGGGGTGTCAGTGATAGTAATTTCCTGAAGTTATAATGAACACATAAATGAAAATTTTAGGTCAGGCTGCATTCCAAAATATGGAAAAATTATTTGTCTTGCAGGGTAATTTAAAATTCATATCACCATATCACCACCAGGCTGCTGTGGTTTTCTGTGTTGATCTGTTCTCTCCATCCTCTTCAAAGCACAGCCCAGGCAGCTCTGCTTACAGTTTACAGCAGGGAAAAAAAAAAAAAAAGCCATAGGGCTTTAAATTTTTAAGTTGGTGTTTTGAAAATACTGCTGTATGTATTAGGCTTCTCCTGTTTCAGAGGCCCTTTCCTGGAGAGTCTTCCAACAGGAATATCATTTACATCACCAAGGCTTTTTGGCAGTTTTTCTTTTTTTCCTTTTTATAACCATGTTGCAGTGAGACATCAGTTTAGGCAGCCAGCTCTGCAATAAAACTGACAACAGGTTTATTCTCCTGCTCCTCATGGGACCTATAGGAATTTTAGAAAAGAAAGCAGGAGGGAAGGAACAGCAAAAACATGTGTGTATGATCTGCTCTGTCCCAGCACACCAATTCTGCTGTTTCCAGAGTGATTCTCATTCTAAAATCCAATGTTTTTCTTATGTTTCATTAGATATTTATCCATTTGAATTACTCCGCAAAGGCAAAATATCCAGAGCAGAAGTATTAGGAGGTTCTGTCAACTTCAGAGCTGCCAGGATTTTACCTTTGGGGTCAAACTGCCCATTGTCCTGTTCTTGTCAAAGCCATGGAAACCCCTGAGAAACACCAGTGCCCTGGAACGCTTCTGCAAGAGGAAATCCCCCAAACAGCATGGAAAAGATTTCAAAAAGAAGAGCAAATGAAACCCAGGCTCTTCAGGTCATTGTGGAAGAAACTATTATCTCAGAAGGAAGTTCCTGCACCCTGTGCCTGAAGTCACACAAGTGCAGTTTCTGCTCCTCTCCCTGGAGGCACTGGGAGCAAAGACTTATTTTTCTTTGCACTGGGTGAAAAAGAGTGATTTTTTTTGATGAGAGAAGGGTGGTCTTCCCTTCCTCACCATCAGACAAATGACTGAAACTCCTGAGCATGCAAAGAGGGTTTGGGTTCCCGTTTAACTCTAGTTTAACCCTACATGATTCTTTGTGCCCAAGAGGCACAAAGTTGAACCAGCAGTCCGGGAAGGTCTCATGGCCTGGAGCCACGGGGTTGTATCTCACAGATGAGCTGCCTGTGGTGCACACCAGCATGCCTGGAATAGACATGCTGATAGATTAGAAATTCCACCTTGATTTAACGGATTTAGTCCCAACAGTCGAGGACATAATTAAATCTTTAAGGAAGGATTAATCCATCTTTACCACCTAGTATTTATCATCTCTAAACACTCACAGACAGTGTGTGTGTTGGGGGGTACGGACACATATATTTATTTAGAGAAAAATGGTGTTTAATTAGCAGGAACCATTTGCAGGTTTGCCGAGGCTCCAAAGTTTGTCTCTCTGAGTCGGCTCCGTTAATTCCAGCTGCAAACAGAGGCTGTGCCCAGATGATGGCGCCTGCAAATCACGGATCCCTTGGAAATAATCATTAGGTAACTCATTCTGGGGGGTTGCACAGTGTGGGCTTTAGGGTTTATTGCAGAGGAAAATAGAAGTCTTATTGTATTGCAACCCCTCAACCACCAAACCCCCAAACATTGCAACCCCTGCCTTCCTGTCCCCAGAAACCATGGACTGTGTTATGGTGTTGTGTTAAATTAGCTTTTACAGCTACCTTCTGTTTGGGGAGTTACGGCACCAGAATAAGATATAAGAAAACACAAAGGGTTCAGACTAAAGATACTTCACCCCATGGGAAATGCATAATTCAAGGTATTTGTAAATGTGTTTGTGATGTGCTGAAAAGCTGAACTGGAACAAAATAAATAAAGCCAAGCAACCAGGCCTGAGAATCCCAATCCTTGATGGAAATCAGACAGGCAGGTTTAGATGTATTTTTGAGGGGATTGTAGGATTTGGGTCAGCTCACTGAAAGGCTGCCCTGGCCAGCAATAGCCTCACACCAGAATGAAGCTCTGAGTTCTTTGTGCCAGGCAGGAACTACCTTTTATACAGGATAGCTTATGTTCATTTCGGAAGGGGTGAAGGAAATAAAGCTATGGAGAAAATAGCAGTCTGGAGGGAAACAAGATTAATTCTAAGTGAATCACACATGTTTCAGGGATTCAGGGTCTGCACACAGAGCAAAAATAAAATGCTTCAGACCTAGTGTCTGCAAATCAGCTCAGCAAAGCATTTGAGTTTGGCTGTTTATCTGGGACTGGCGTTTTCAGAAACCAGGGTTCTCTCTGAGCATTACCTCAAATAGTTGGAGATACCAGAACAGCCAACATGCAACAAATTGGTGAGAAAATCCTGTTTCCTAATATGAAAATGTTTTATTTGAATTTTGTGATCATTGCTAATAGAGGTTCAGGTTTAACACGCCATTTCCTCTAAATGTATGTGTTCAGATACATAAATGTTAATTCTGACCTTTGTCTACTAAGTACATCTAATTTTCCTCACATATTTCAGTCACCTATAACAAATTACCCATCCCTTCCAATTCTCTATGTTCAATGTCCTTCTAAAGATGCCTAGAAGAGGGGAAAAAACCAAACTGAGGAGTGAAGATATGCCAAATTGATTTCAGATTTGGGAGCTATGCCACATTGTCTAGATTGTGACTTTAGGAAAAAAAATCTCCAAAGAGGAAAATAATAAAACACCCTAAAACCAAACTAATGAGCATTTTTTTTTTTTTAGCAGAGAAGACTTTTCTAGAAGCTTTCAGGTTTGCTATTTGCTGGCCCACAGAAGTATCAGTTTTATAGGTCTTGCTCAGCACTGAGAAATCCCTAAATCCCATGAAGCTCAAACATCCCAAGTCTTCAACGTGAAGCTTGAGCCAGCAGCTCACTGCTAATCAAACAGCTGGAACAGCTGCAGCTCCAGCCTCCTGCCGGAGCTGGGGAAGGAAGGCTCTGCAGAGCTCCAGGTCCCTTCTCTGCACCTTCCACAGCCCCTGTCTGTGGGATGGTTGGATCCTGGGCTGTGTCCCCTGGGAGGACACTCCTTCCTTCCTTTGGGATCATGCTGGGGCCTGGCTGGGTGTCCCCAGCTCAATAACCTTCCTGTGGCTGAGCCCTCCCAGCTCTGGGAGCATCTCCTCAGCTCCTCAGAGGCTGCCCAGCCGTGGGTAACACACAGCAAGTGTCGCAAGTTCTCGTGGTCTTGTCCTCAGATGATTTCCAGTCCATGTTCGAAAGAATCTCATTTCTTTCTCAGCACAGCCTTGTGGCTGCTGGAGCTTGGCTCAGGCTGGGAGCAGAGCAAGCATTTCCCAGCTTTCCTGGCTGGGGTGCAAACAGCATTCATGCTAAATATGATTTTGGGTTCAAGATTTGGAGAGCCTTCAGAGTTTTCTTCATATACTTACAATCAAGATTCGCAGCATATATTATGAAAATTGATTAAAGGATTTAAGGCTGACTTAAGAAATCATGAATGACAAGAGAGACAGAGCAGATGGAATCATTAGGAATGACAAAACCAGGAGCATTTCCAGCTATCCTGTGTAATGCTTGATTAATAATTACAGACAGCGTTGGTTATAGAAACCCTGTGCTTAAAGATTAACATATTTTTATCTTAACATATTTTTATCCATACATGTCAGTGCCAGCTGTTTTGAACAGGGCTCATGTTTTCTGACACACCCCCTACAAACTGAGCACCCAGAGAGCCAACGGGGCTCTCCAGACTCTCGGTGTTCCCAGGGCCATTTCAAGTGCCAAAACATCATTGTGAGGATTTAAAGATAAAATCAAAATGCCTCAAGGAATGTAGTTGAAAGCCACAATCCTGTAAATGTCTTACTGTGAATTTCTTTTACTAACACAGATGATAGATCTATTAAATAATTTCTTCCTTGTAAATGCTAATAGTTTAGTCCCAAAATGGCATCTTTGACTTGTTTAAACATTTCTCTCATTCTGTCTAAGAGCTAGGGATGTACATTTTCTGAAGAAAAAAAAAAAAAAAAGAAAGAAAAGATAGGCTATTTCAGCAACTAGAAAAAATATTATTTGGGTTTAAAATTAATTCTGAAAGACAAATTTAACCAAAGTGACTTGAGAGGTGGAATCAGAGGTCTGGTTGAAAGCCCATGATGAACATCTGAGAGTTGTGCCAAAGACTGCTTTCCATCAGCCCAGTGTGGATCCAAATCTCTTGGGCACTCCAGAAGAAAAATGATCTGTTTGATCAGCAAAAGCAATGGAGAAATCCTCCTTGTTATTTGTTGGTGTCTCTTGTATGACCTTTTAAATAAAAAAAACCCCAACAACAAAACCATAAACTAAATCACACTGAGGTTTTAACTGTCATAAAATTCATTGAGCTGGGGAGGATATGAGGGGATCAAGTCCATGTCAAAACAGAGTTCAGAAGTTATTAAAACTATTACTGGGAATACTCCAACATTAGTCTCTTGCATCTGACTATTTTCAGGGAAACATACAGGAATTTAATTATCTTTTTATTTTAGGACTTCTAACCTGTGATAGACTGAGTTTAAGTCTGTCAATAGGCTCAGGGATTTCTGGTGGAGGAAAACACACACAGAGACTGAGTAATCTATAGAAAGTAAGTAAGGATTCCTACAGAAAATCAGACTGTAAAACTCCCAGTATTTGTCAGAAGCAGTCAGACTTTTTTTTTTTGAGTGAACCAAAAGGTTCTTAAAAGATTTCCAAAGGCTCAATTCCCAGTATTTGGCAATAGTTAGGCTTCTTTAGTCCTGTCCCCAAAATCCCTGGTGACTGAGAACAGGAATGTCATGAGGAGAGCTGAGCACTGCCTGTAGTTAATGCACTGTACCCCTGCTGCCAGCAGTGCTGGGGGAGAGCACAGGCAGAGCAAGACTAGGAAACTCAGCTCTAAATATAAATGTCTGCATTGATAGAGGGAGTTAACTTGTTTCTATTCTGCCTTCACAGAAATCAGCCTTACTGGACTCTGCAAGGCAGCCAGCTATTGCAAGTAATGCACTGTGCTGCCTTGCAGCACACAAATACCTGAAATGCTGCTCCTGGGCACAAAGCCACAACATAGCTTCACATCCCCTGACTGGACCAATACTGAAATTAAAAGAGGTGATATGAGTGAGATATTTGATTTTTCAAAAGCTCTGGCATTCCCCAAATTAATGAAACACTCCTCAGGTTTGGCTAAGGTAAATGCAGAATCAAACACAGCCATCAGGGTTAGCAAAGCAGAAATATCTAACTCCCAACTCATGCTGCAACAGAGCACACATTTATTCATACCCTGTTAGAGGCTCAAGCAAGAGACTCAGATTTTCTGGAACTTGTGATTTATTTGTGAACTGAAGGCTAATATATTCTTTAGAATAAAGAAAAAAAGTCTCCAACCCCCTCAAGGTTTTATTTGCTTTTCAGCAATCCTGGTCTTACCAATCAGTGTGTTCAAGCCAACTTAAAATATCTCCCAGTCAAACAAACCACAAAGCAGCACTCCTCCAGCTGGACCAGCAATCTTTCCCTATTTGTTTAAATTTGACAATAAACCCATCATCAACTGCAGAGGATAGTAAGAGAGAGCAGGGAAAGGACCAGGCACAGAAATTCTATTATTAGCTTTCTCAGTTGTGAGACCTAAGAGGGACAGCAGATATATTTTTGCTCCAGATGGTTCCTCAGAGAAAATCTGGGAATCCAAAACTAAGAACAAGAGGATGAAATAGAAAGAAAAGAGCCTCACAAACAAAGCCAGTAAAATACAAATAGACTACCAGGAAAAAGATATACAGAAAGAAGATAGAAATCTGCAGGATGTCTTGTAAAGAGGTGAAAAATCTCAGTGTTACAGACACATAAAGCTAGACCTGGATGAAACAATGCCCTTGAAATTTTCACTGTAGGAAAAAACTTTTATTTATCCTCAGCTGTGCTAGTGCCACTGAGGGAGGGTGCCACACAGGCAAGGAGGATTTAGGTCTACTCACATTTGAATGGTGAAAATGCTAAAGCCTTAAAATCTCTCTTGCTCAGAAAACTCTTTATTATTATTGGTAATGAAGCATAAGCCAGAAAAAGCACAGCTTGACAAAGAGAGACCAAACTGAGCTTGTGGATAGCCAGGGGAACCCCCCTCCTTACACTTAAACCAATAAAAAACCTCCCCACCAAACCTTTCTGGGAGAAATGAAACACTGTGGTGAGGAATGGCACTTTTTGGAAACCGCTGTTCCAAGGGGAGCTGTGTTTGAGCAGCCCAAGAGCAGCAGGAGCTCAGCAGGGCTCCTGAGCAGCTCCAGCCCTTGCCCAGCTGCAGGGATCGAGGCTGGGGCTGGGAGGGTGCCCAGTCCTGCCCTGCAGAGCTGCTGGTGCCCAGAGGGGAATTCCCTGCGCATCCAGCCAGCCCAAAGGGCAGGTCTGCAGGCAGCAGGATGCAGGGAAGCCCACTGCAGAGGCTGTGCTGCTGCCCTAAGGCACCTCCATGGCAGTGGCAGCATCCTGCTGCAGGACACACACCATGCTGGAGTGACATGGATGGGGAAAGACGAGGAAAATTAACGGAATTTGCAGCAGTGGACTGACTCTTTATATGGGAGATGTTTCTTTCCTGGTAATAAAAGTTGCTCCTACAGAATTCCACTCTTTTTTTTTTTTTAATTTTTTTTTTCAGTACAGCTACAGCTCCTTAATGGGGTGACGGACTATGCTGTCTGCATTAGTCAGCAGTGGAGCTCAGAGAGTCACTTTGCCTGGTGATGCCAAGCCTCAGTGTAATTTCTGCAGACATCCTCATCTGAAAACACCTCGGGTGACAGTTTGGCAGGCATGCTGGCATTTCCAGCTGAGTCCCTGCTCCTCCTCATTGAACTTCAGCACTGCCTAAAGCCACTAAATGAGACAGAAACCCCTCCACAGTAGGAAGGGTAGAAACTACGTGAGGACTATTCTGTGTCTCCATGCCTTAATAAAGCAAATAAACAAAATGGGGAAGGGGAAAAGGATGTACAGAGAGCGTGACCATCTCTGGTCCTTGGCAGCACACAACTTTCTGGCACCCTCTGGCCAGGAGTGAAGGGCTGCTGGAGTCAGAGCTGCCACCCACACCCCTGAGGGTGACATCTGTGTTGGGCTGAGTGCTTGTCTCCATCTGGCTGCTCCCTGCACATGCTGAGCTCACAGGTGAGAAAACACTGCTCTCACACACTTCCATGGGCCCTGAATTTTTGGCCCCACGAAGGATTTTGCTTTAGAGACCTGACAGCCCAAGTCAGGCCTCTCTCTAATCTTCCTATTCTCCTTGAAAAGCAAAGGCATTTCTATCTTTAGAGACCACAGAGGGCACTCACTCCAGCCGCCTGGTTCCCACTTGCTGCAGATACTTTGAAAGACTAACTCCTGTTAATTAGGAAAAGATAAAACAATTCAGGCTGCACTGCACCTTGCAAGTGCAGGTCTTGCCCTGGCCACTTCCAAAGGGGGAGAGGCTTTGGAAGTTGATTTACCAGGCACGTTCCCTGATTGTCACTAGAGTTAAACCAGACCCCATTTATTTTCCATGCCTTCTGCAAGCTATGTTCCCTGTGAAAGGAAAGTAACATATTGATAACAGCAGGCTCTGTCACAGGGGAGGATCGAGAATCACCCACGCGTTGCCTTGAAAACAAACAACCCCCAAACAATTGATCACTCACTGCTAGTACAGAGGCAGTCTATTATGGATAAAAATACAGGTGGAAAAAATTCATCAGGGATGTGCAAATACCTTTATTTAAATTCAAGAGCAGTAAAGCAAGCTTTGCTCCTATAAACAGGAGTAGTGGATTATGGATGCATTTCTCTCAAGTCCTGGCAGAGAGGGAATGCATTTCCAGGCTAGGGGAGCCAGAAAACTGAGTGATTTCCCTGTCGAGGCTGGGATTTCTGAGATGGCTTAACCTGACTGCCAGGAAAGGTGGAGGTGCACCACAGACTGCTGTATAAATTGCTGCTCTGGCTCCGTGTGTAACCTGAACATAGCCCCAGGTGAGCTCTGGATCCCACAGCCAGCAGCACTGAAGGGCCCTGCCCAAACCTCAGCACCCCTGGAGAAGCTGTGCAGCTCAGTGCCAGCTGCAAACAAGCCGTGCTCAGCCTGAGCAGCTCTCACTGGATATGGGAGCTGTTAAATTAGTTTAAAAAAAGCAAATTTGACTAAGACCTATGGAAAAGACACAAGGAAGGATATGAAAGACACCTACATGTGCATATTTATGTGAAATAAATAAATAGAGAGTGTGAGCGAGACCACTTCAGCTTCTCACCTCTGCTATCACTACCCCACCTTTTGCAGTAGGTGCCCATGTGTGGGATGCATTTCTCAAAGGAAAGGCTGACTCTCCTGTTGACACACGAAACCTGACTCAATATTGTCCTAGAATCAAGCATACCTTGATCTGAATAAAGATATTAGCCAGAATTTTAAATCCAGAGCTAAGAAAAGAGAGTGGCTACAGTGCCTTTTGGTTTTAATTTTACCCTTTCCAGCTATGGGCACACAATACAGTGTCCAATTTTAATTTAGTCTCTGCACTTAATTTAGTCACTGCTTACCTTGATTTTCACATCATTGCTTTGGGATGTGAAATCCTCAAGGCTTTCTCAGCAGAACGATAAACTTTGAATGGCAAAGCCAGACCATGGCTGTAGAGCCCTGCCAATTTCTTACAGACATTTCTGCCTAGGAGAGAAAACACCACAAAATATCTCAGATAGAAAGGAATCGTGACAAGAATTTACTCTCTTTGCAATAGAATAGGCAGACAAAGAGAACTTGAATTTCAAAAACTCAGGTAAGCAACGATAACTAGAAGCACTTAAAATTATTCAAGGCTCAACTCAAAAAAGTGAAAGAAAAATGTCAGCACTTTGACTTTTCTTCTCACCCATGACCATGCAGAGTTCCCATCTGTGCTGGCTGACCTTGGCCAGATGCCAGCCATCCACCCAGCTGCTCTGCTCCTGCCCTCCTCAACAGGAGCTTTGGGAGCCCATCTATGCAACAAACACTTTAGACAGCTTGCAGTGCTTAGTGGTACCCAAATTAGAAACTGTGTGAAAGGCTCTCATGCAGTGACAGAAGAGCAGGGTTACCATAAAGCATCATCTGCACACACACAGTCACAGCCCCTTCCTGTGCCTGCTCTGGGGGGTGTAACCCTGAACTCTGCACAAGGGATTCCTCTGTGCGTGGTACAGTGGTCTGGCATTGGAGGCTGAGTTTCAAGCAGAGTTAGTTCATACAAAGGAGAAGGTATAATCCATCCCAAAGTGTGGCTGGTTTCAGAATATATAAATTCTATTTCTAGATAGAAATTATGGAAGTGACAGAGAGAGAGAGAACATCTTCAGCATGGAGAATGAGAACAAAGATGCCTTACAGTTTGCTACTCAGAAGGCATTGGCAGAATACAGTGGGTTTTGTTGTAGCCCTAAATTATTTGGAGTTGATTTTTTTTAAAATTTATTTTAAGAACAGCAAATCAATATAAAATAAGACCATGACTACAAATGGAAGCAAAAGAAATTTATCACATTCTTTTCAATCAGGAAAAGAAACACACAATCTGC
This sequence comes from Onychostruthus taczanowskii, assembly GCF_017590055.1. Classification (NCBI taxonomy): domain Eukaryota; kingdom Metazoa; phylum Chordata; class Aves; order Passeriformes; family Passeridae; genus Onychostruthus; species Onychostruthus taczanowskii. The sequence continues at coordinate 2,473,568 of NW_024499128.1, read as the reverse complement.
CTTTTATGCTTACTATTTTCAGTCCTAGAGGTTTTTTTCAGCAATATCAACGTCATCAAGCAATGTATGACATCAGCTGGTGACTTGCTCATACTTTGGTGCATGCAGATGATATATCTCGACTTTCCCTGCTTGAACTCCATTCCATCTCTCTCTCTGCAATACCAGAAACAGAAAACTACAAAAAGTTATTGCAGTAAAAGTCAATATAGGGGAAAAGCAGTTTATTCACTTTAGCTGGGAGAATGGGGTCCCTGATGAGTAATCACAAGTCAGCAAATTCTGGGATGACTTCCAAAGGCACAAGTAGGTGCTGGGGCTCATAAGCCAAAGGCAGTCAATAGCTTTGCACCACTCCTTAAACAGTGACAGTCCCACTGTGCTGAATTGCTGCTCAGGCTGGAGAGGCTGGGAGCCATTTTCCCTCTCCAGTATCTCTAACATCACCTCTTCCTTCAGATGCACAAATACTGGACACCCCATCAGCCTCATGGACACAAGATACCTGCTCCTGGTCATGAAGTGCAGGGTAAGGAGGTGCTGCAGTCCCTGTGCTGGGTGGAGCCAGCCTGGAGCAGGCTCACCAGGAATGTGGGACGTGGACACACTGAGCCATTAACACCACCAGTCTGTCCACTGAGGACACACAGGGGCTGCAAGGATACCTTTGCTGCTATTTGCTTGCACTCCTTAGCCGTGGCACGCCTGATAGAGGGGCATCATTTGGTGCCTTTTGTCCCTGGTGCAGAGCTTTTTGTAAAAGATCCTTGTGAAATTATTTGTTTGAAAACAGGATTTTAAAATAAAGATGGGAAAACCAAAATAAAACCACCATGAAAAAAAGAACAAAATCTCCCTTCTCCCTGCCAAATCAGCCCTTCTTGGCTAACAGTGAGGTCATTCTTTGTTTTGGTTCAGACAATTTATTTTCCAAGAGCTATACTTTACACGGAGATACTTCATTCACATATGCAATTAAATATTGCTTTCCTGAACAGAAGTGGCCACACAGAGCATGCTGTCAACACATCCCTGCAAGATTTCTCCAAGAGTTCAGCAGAATAATTAGCTTTGGTACCGTTGCACAGTAGTTTTTATCTATCAGAGTTTTATCTTGCCTTCTCTCAGTGGTGAGTCTGAGAGAAATTCTGAACGTTTGCCTCATGGGTCTAATCATCTTACTGATGCTCAAAGCGTTTAAATGTGATCTGCAGCCCCTTCACTCTTTGACATTCCAGTTCTTAAAAAAAGTCAGATATTTTGGCAGGTGCTTAGCTCAGACTTGTTCTTTAGGCTATAAGGCTTTTGCCTGTCTAATTAGCTGTGGCAAAAAGCTGAGAATGTTGACAATCTGGGGATGTGAGGTAATAAAAAATAGATTATTTACCAGCAGCAAATTAAGCCCTCTAAGAACCTGTGCGATGAGTTGTGCCCCTGTGACAATTCCCTGTAGCAGATAGATACCACTGTCTCCATCTGTCTATCTTGTGCACAGCGTACCTGACGGCGAGTTTCTAATCTATTTTCCCATGCACAAGAATTGATCCACCAAAGCCTTCAGAGACTAAAGAAAGTAACCTTTCTGGTGACAGCAAGCAAAATCTGTCTGCTTCCAAAGATGATTTTTCCCAGTTTCCTTTGGGGCAGTGCAAATAATTGGCCAGAGTTGCCAAACGCTGCTCAGGACTGGAGAGGCTGGGTAGTTGTGCTTCAGGTTTGGGCTGGCAGGCAACAGCACGGAGGAAAAGGCAACTGTGGGTGATGGATGAGGTCTGGCTCCTCAGAAGCAAGGAGAAGCAGCCCTTAGGATGAGCCTGCTCTGCTCCATGGCAGTGCCTGCCTGGCTCTGGCTGTGGGGCCAGTGAGACAAAGAGCAGCCCAGACTTGGAGACAGAAAAATTCATCTCACAGAAGTTAGCAATGGAGGTGACATGACTTCTTGCCTAAGCACACGGTCAGCAAGGCAGAAGAGCATGCAGGTGCTACAGAACACATTCCCCCTTTTAAAACCAGTCTCAGAAGAGGGCTATTAAATACAGTGGCTCATTAGAGTAGTACTTTTATTTCAGCCAGTTTACTCCTAATAGCAACCTGCCTTGGCTTTACTCCTTTTTTACACCACACTACTTTGCAAATTCCTCTCCCAGAATGTATTTTAAGGAATGGGATTCTGGAATGTTTTTTGGCTTACTCAAACCAGGATATATGGATATGGGAGGATAGTATATGCAACATATACTGTCCTCTCATCCATATTTCTTCAGGAATGTATTAGCCACCCTTTCCTGTATGTTTCCCCACTACCTGTTAGCATAGGTATTAAACAACCCTTCAGGTCCTCCTGTAAGCCAGTGCAATAGTCTGATGTCAAAAGAATGGCAGTAAAACCCCTCTAGGTTACAATACTTGCTGTTATAATATCCCTTACTCCAGAAAATGGTGGATCCACCTTTGGATCCAATGACCAGTCACAGATTTCAGGTTGGTGGTTCAAGGAGTCCCAGAAGTCCAATTCTTTGTCAATGAGCTGTTATTGTAAGAATATTATTCTGCTTCTTAGGGAATTTGTTAATCAATATGGGTAGAGCACAGGATGACACCAGACCTTCTGTGGAATGGTCACACCAAGGCAAACACAGCACTTCAGTAAAGGATATATGGATATGGATATTCTGCCTTTTGAGCAAAGACTGCAAATTGTGCAGCATTTTCAGCTCTACCAACTCCCTCATGTTTTGGCTTGTCTCATCATCCTCAAAAGCTAAATACAATGTCAAGATTTATTGAGAAGATCACAAAGCAGTTTGCATTTCCTAACAGCTGGGGATGTCTGAATGAGTTCAGCAAACTGACACAGACAAGTTAAAACCCCGTTCACACATCTATGCTAAATTCCAGCAGAATTTACTCCAAGGTTTGGTCTTAAAGTTATGCAGCTAAATCCTTACAGAGGTGGACCAGAAAGCCAAATGCTGTTTCTCCCATCCAGGTAAAAGGCTGGAAGTATCAGGAATCTCATGAGTGTGATTATTGCTGAGAGGCTGTCGGTTCCATTTCAGAGATCAAAGATGATACAGAAACATTCTGTAGCTCTGTTCTGTAAGCAGTGTGCAAGGAACGGGTAGGTATAATTTATTTTAGCAGATTTCAGAAAGGGATTGAACATTTTTATGGAAATCTAGAATAACAAATAAGGACATCTATAATAAAAAATAAGAACATCTATCAAATGCCCATGATTAGACTGTGGGCACAAACCCCACAAATTACTTCTGTAAGTTTGGGCTGGATGCTAATGGGTATCAATTAAGATGAAGCTTTCTCTACAGATAAGCTATCCATAATTTTCTGCTAGTAAAGGTTGTTACACCTCAAACCACTTTGTCCTTTATAGCAAAGGACCTGAGGACAGACAAATTTTAATCTTTAGGAAAAAAAATTCTACTTAATAATTATGGTATTTTGTTAGATATTTACTGGAATAAATCTCACTGAATCTGCTGTCTCCCTGGTGGTCACAGATGGTAGTAACCATTACAAGCACAGAGAACATGTGAGCATACAAATTCCTGTTTGATTTTCAGCCTTTTCTTCCTGAAAATACTAGGAAAGACTGAAAAAAATTAACTTTCCAGTATTACAATTAATTTGAAAGGAACTTAAGGATCTATGTGTGCTTTGTAAGGCTTTAAAAACAGATACTGACAATGAACTTGGCAGATTTTTAGAAAGCTTCAATATAGTGAAAGGAAAAAAAATAATAAAAGAAGCCTGTGCAGTTTAGAAAGAGAAATAAAGTGAATTCCATTATATCTCTTTCTCCTTCCAATATCTAACACCACGTTACACTGCACTGCAGAAGCCGAATACTGAAGCAAATTACCTGTCAAGGGGATTTTATCAATAAATAATTGAATTCAGCTTTCAAGGAGGGCCAGGGCTGGGACATTTTCCCATTGAACTGCAATGGTGCCTTATTCTGTGCCCTGCAACTGCTACTGCAGCACCAAACATCCATCAGGGAGACAAAGATTTGCATAGGGAACAATTTGGAATTAAGGAAAAAAAAACCAAGGAGAGAGAGGAACAAAAAGTCTGGCTTCTTGAAGTTATGACCATGCATGTTCATCTGTCCCTGATACCCTCTGATCTGATCCACACTCACCAGGGGCAGGGCTATCAAATCAATTCCTCTCAATCTCCAGTACAGGAAACCTCAGTGAGGAAAGAGGTCTTGCTGAGGGGCAAACAGCCTGACACTGCATTTGCTAGGCACAAAGAGTTCCCACACAAGGGGTGGGTGTGGAAGGTGGGCAGAAATGGGAGAGTGCAATACAGGCTTGGCAAGGAGCCTGCATGGTCCTGGGCAGCAGGGAACCCAACCAAAGGGATATAAACCTATTGAAAAGCAGGCTTCATTAGGTGCACTGCTCATGGAGCTGCATGCTTACAGTTTGGGAGGAAATGGGCTGAAACTGAAACATCACAGCAAAAACATGGGCTTTAACGCAGGGTTTATAATGGGTTCATTAAAAAAAATACAACTTCTTAAAGGTCCTGGATACAATTACAGCCATCATGCCCTCAGTGCAGCAGGTGTTCATTGAGCAGGATGCACAGAGCCACCACGCTGAAGGTACTTTGGTTTAAATTGCAGCAGAGTGGTCAAATTTTGCCTGTGGGGAAAAACTGTCAGGATGGTGCTGCCTGGGCTGACTGGGAAGGTGCAGCACAGATGTTCTGAGAAACTCAGACCCGTGTCTGGAAAGTCACAGGCAGGGCTGTGCTCCTGTTGAGGCAGGGAACTCGAGTTGAGTGGGAATAACTCCATCATCAGGGCTCTTATTCATTTAGGGAAATTTTAAATAGTTTTGCCTGACTCAGATAGGCTGCCTCAGCATTTCACCCTGTGCCTTTTCAGGTGCTTTACAAACATCAGAGAGTAAAACAGTAACTCCTGAAGAGTTATTTGTGACTCAACAGGATCTAAAATGTTGTCTCTATAAAAAGCTTGTGCTGTCCCTTCAGCAGAACAGTACCTGCCCAGTCAAACCACCATGTTCCAGATTCCAGTGGGGATTCTTCATACACCAATCAGTGAAGCGCACAGGGGGAGATTTTGGGTGTGATGCACTGGAAGAGCCACTCATTGCTGCTGATTTTGTGCTGTGTGGCTCATCGCTATTCCTTTTTAGTTGTTTGTTTTTTAAATTTAATAATTCCCTGGTAGCTGTTGAATCTGGCTGTTGGCCATTTTTCCATTTAGCATGAACGGTTTTGGACAGAACTTTTCAAGCTGGTATGAGCACTTGTGGACTGGAGCCACACACACAATAATTACACTCACACTCCTATTTTCCTGGTGGTGTTTTCCTGTTCCTTTGCCAAGGGTGGGCTGTGCTGACACTGTACCTTCAGTAGGTGTGACACTTCTGATATGTGCCCTGTGGAAAACTGAAGACAAAATCCTCTGAACCTAAAAGAAGGCAAAATCCTCCAGACTAAGTTTTCAGCTAATCTCAGATATCCACTGCAGCAGAATGTATTCATTTTTAAAGTGACTGATTTTAATATATATAATGCATCTTAAAAGAAGTTGGACACATACATAATTAACATTAAAATTTATATAGATTTGAAACGCTAATGGTTACACTAACAGCAAAAATCAGAAAGAAAGAAAAAAAATCTAAACTGATTTAGGCTGTGTCAAGTCTCAAGTTCTATAGCAAAATTTTTAGCAAATGTAAAGTATTTTATTTTGTGTGCAGGTTTTTTGAAAGTGGTTTCTACAGAGTCTCTTTCAGCTCTTAATATGTGCCAGTGTCACAATGATAATCTCTGAACCAAACAGGCCACTGATATCATGCAGCAAGGCTACTCTGACCTAAGAAAATCTGAATTTCCAGTGGCATGCAGCTCACCACGAGTCGTTTCTTACAAGGTAAACGTGCAGCCATCAGTTCTGGTGCAGAGGACAGCTCCCCATAACATACTTGTTTTCAGGAGCTTGTATTGTGCAGGCAGAGAAGAAAGCAAGGATTATGTGGAACAGTACTGCCTCATTTCTTGCCTAGGACCAACTCAGGCAGGAAAGGGATGAAGAAACAGGCAGAAGAACAGCTGGTAATGACAGTGACTAAATGAGGCAGCAGGAGAGGAAGCTGCCACCTTAAGTCCTGATGTTTTTTCACTCCCACATGCTTGGATGCAGGGGAACACCTGAAGCCAGTGTCACATGGGGCACAGAGGATTTTAAAGCACTTTGGAGCAGCTCTACTCAGCCTGAGATGCTGCAGACAGCAAATGCAATGCACAGCATTCCCATTCTCCCACTCCTTTTCCTCTTTGCCCTTTTAGGGAACATTAAGTAGCAGCACAAAGAATTTCTGTGTGACTGAAGTGAAGCACTGCTTAAAGAACATCTACAAAAACACCAAGACATAGTGATGAAAAGGATTTTGGAACAAAGATCCTTAATTTGAATGGAAAATGTCTCTAAATCCTTTAAGCTGCTTTGAAAATCTCAGCCTCCATGATATGGTTTAAATCTAAGATAACAGTGCTAGTCTGAAATTAGACAGAACACAACCTTGCCTAAAAGGAAGAGGGATAGAAAAAGCCAAATTTCCCCTCAAGTTTGTGCTATTTTATTGTTAAACACTTGATTTATTTCGAGGGTAACCTGAAAATCTGAGCCTGTTATTTCAGTGTGGGAAGCACTTTGGAGCAGCAGCTTCAGGCCACAGGCAGTACCCAGATAAGCACCACAACAAAGGGGCTGCTCCTGGGGAGCAAAGCTCACAGCAGAGCTTTAAGCTGGGCTCAAAGGAGTGCTTGAGAGACTTTGAAGCACCTGCAACTACGTGGGAGGCTCTGGATTTGGAAAGAAACTTTACTGTCAGAAGATTATGTCACTGCCTAAAACAATTTAAAATGAACTAAGTGCTGCAGCAGGGATTCAAATGCTAAAAAAGAAACAATGTGATTTTATTTCTACAGATGCCTGCTGCACTTGCACTGTGAGGTAGAATGCTCTCACATCACTCACTGGAATGTAGCACACAGATATACACATCTGCCTATAGCTCTGTGCTTATTTATGTACCTACACTGCTGGCAAGAAAATGTCATCTTAAAATTCACTATTCTTTAAAAAAGGGGGTAAAAAAGAAAGGTGGCCAAGAGGCACAGAGGGCAAGGATGAAGATGTATTTAAAATAATGTGTAGTGTGAAGTAACCAGGGTGGTAAGTATTAAAGCTCCTTAGAGAGGATAGAGAAGAGTACAAAGAGAAATTTAAGCTTCGCTTGTGTTGGAGGATTTATTAGTTCTTGAAAAGGAAGATTTCAAAGAAACTAGTAATGAATGAGGGAGTAATTACATACTGAGTTTGCAGAGAATAAACTAATTATAAAAATATGGTATGTTGTAGGCCATCTGCCCCCCAAAAAAGAACTGAATTGTCAAATTACTGAGCCAGAGATGACACATTATAATTATACTGTTACTATGCAAGATTTTAATACAAAAATCTAACAACATTTCCCAATAACCACCATTTCTCTTTCTTGTTTGAAAATGAGAGTCATTATATGCTATCATGAGATTTGATGCTGCCTGTCAGCATCCCAATGTGTTGGGATAACTGCATTACCCATCTTTGAGGAAGGAGAAATCCTAGTGACAAACCCATGGAGGCAGGTGCCAGAGCCAGCTCAGGAAATGAGGCAGTTTCCACCCAGCTCAGAGCACAAAGGAGTCACTGATCATCTCAGCCAAATTATTTCATTCTGTGGAGAGGTGCACAGAAATTTAACAGGATGCATCAAGCTGCATGGGTGCCCCAAACTTTTGCCTTGCCTTTGCGCTTTATTTATCAATTACAGAGATTGTGTTTCCCTGCAACCTGTCTGATGACAGAGCCCTTTCTGTGAGAATGCTCACTGGAAATCCAGTTTAAAACCTAGCTTTGGTATAAATATTACAAACCTCGCCATTCTGGCTGTCTTAGGACCATAAGCCCTTCCTGGAAACAAAGATGTTTGGAACCTGGAGTCGACATTCAGCCAGTAGGAGAAAGCAGTGGTGTAGTGTCACAGACATATTTTATGAAAAATCCTTTTGCCAGGATCTTTTCTCCTGAGAAGCTGGGAAGCTTCAGCTTCTCCATGTTTTGCTGCTTTGGAATGTGATTTGGAGAATTGTTTACCCAGCATGTGAAATTGTTTTTACTTGATGACCAATGACAGCCACCTCTGTCGAGGCTGTGAGCAGTCACAAGATTTTATTACCATTCCATTTCTTTTCTTTCTAGCTGTCTGATGGATCCTTTCTCTCTATTCTTTTTAGTATAGTTTTTTTTGTATAGCATTTTAATATACTATAATATCATAATAAATCAGCCTTCTGAAATATGGAGTCAAGATTTTCATCTCTTCCCTCATCCTGGGACCCTTGAACACACCCACAGTGTAGGTAGGAGGTTTCAGAGGTAGGAATCAAATAGTTCCAAATAGTGAACTCTTCATTTTATACTGAAATATGGCTGTTATTTTTTTTCCCTTTCATGGTTCTTTCTGAAGATCTGCACAGTAATTTCCAGTGCCTAAGATCATCTTTCACATAATTTAATTCTGCCATACTCAATGGCTCTTTGGGATTTTATTCTCAGGAGACTTTCAGTTCCTAATGGTGAGTTTTGTCTTCCTTGAAGAACACCAAGAGGATATTCAAATAATCAGCAGCTATTGCTAATGTGAAAAATGAAGGGGCAGAGAGGAAAGTTACAAAAAACCAAAATGCACATGCTCATGCCAGGCCCACCTTAAACAAAACTGAGATCTTACTTTGAAGCTTTGCACAGCCATGAGCCTTTCACCCTCTCAGAGCAGATTTTCCTGAGTCACTCACATGTCCCCGGATTAGCAAAGATCTTTGTTTCAGGTGAGCAAAGAACCCTATCAAAGACAGCAAGATCCTTGTGCTCTTAGAGCACAGCTGCTCATGTGCCTTCTTGGTTCCAAACACTTCAAAAAATGCATCTAAATCTGGAACATGAAGAAAATAAAACCAGACAATTTTTCGTCATCTACTTTTGGTCCTTTGAAAATCCAGGTCCACACATTTTTTTGATGCCAAATACCCCTGGGAGGATATTTCCATTGGCTTTATTGGTCTTTAGATAAGAACCAACTATTGGCAAGTGCAAGTATGAATGAGAGATAAGGATTTTTTTTAAACAATGTGGTTCTAACCCTAAACTACTTCCTCCTACACCTAAGCAAGAATCTGCTTAATTTTTCCTCTCGCTCACCAGTGACTAAAAGTGGTGATTTTTACTTCTATGATGCATCTGTAGCGACAACCAAAATTGCTTGCAAAAGGAAAAGCCCACAAATATTGGAAAGAGTTTTTGGTGATATTTTCAATTCCTGACATACTAAAGTACAAGAAATAAAAAATCTCAATTCATGCATAAGGTCTTGGTATATTAAAAAAACCACCTCCAAACACACAAACCCCAACAAAAGTCAGAACAGAAAGAGGGGGCGAAAAGGAGAACATTCAAAAGTTTGGGATTTTTGTCCCAGTGCCCCTGAGGCTAAGAGGTCACTGCATGGTTCTGGGTCCCTCTTTGCCCAGGAGAGTGGAGACGAAGGTTCAGAGCTCCAGCAGCAGTTCCTGTGCTCAGGGTCAGCAGAGAGTCTGGAACTCAGCCACTGTCACCCGCGGCTTCTCATGCACCTTTTCTGTCATCTTGGAGACATCAGGCTTTGGAGCTGAGAGCACCAGTTCATACAGTTAATGCTTGTTAAAATTAAAACTGGTTCAGCATGTGATTAAAGTTTGCAGTTTAATAAGTAATTACAGCGTTCCTGCCGTCCAGCCTGCTGCACTTTTCTGCCTACAGCACTGACGTGAATACAAAGCCAGTGAGTCTATTCATGCTGATGTCTTCACTGTGTGCTCTGCTCTTATTTGCACCCCCCCAAATTAAACATTTAAGAGGCAGTTAATAAAACTAACAGTTAGATGAGACACATTAAATAGAATTTTTGAAGAATGTATTAAAATTTAGTATTAAGATAATTTTAAACCAAGTTACATTTTCTTCCACTTATTTTGGTTACAAAGAATTTTTACAATGCTCTAGTATTTAGCTAAATCTGAAATAATAGCTGTATTTCCAGTGCAATGAATTAAATGGGCATATTCATGGTCACATATTCGCACAAAGATGTGAAGCTGACACTGGCTTCCAAGAGAAAAAATTCCCCAGAAGTTTAAGGCATTCAGATTGGCCATGTTCATTCAGGTCCTCTTCCAGGTAGGAAAGTAGACTACATCTAAAGAGATATAAAGAAATTAATAAATAAATACTAAAGATTTATGCTGTGTATCCACCTTATTCCAAGAAATTTGTACACCAGTTTTTCCTCCCCACCAATATATATGTAGCCCTGTACATGCCAGTGCCCCAAGGCACATTCTTTTCAGTTGTCACTGTGGTCCCTGAGTTGTGTCATCACTGTTAGATGCACTCAGGCAATAATTATATTTTAGAACTGCTGAGTTGTTCACAGAACAGTATTATTTTCACCATCAGGGGAACAGATTTTAAAATGAGTATCCCACAGCACAGTAACATGTATGTTTTTGGAGCGGGTGTCAAGCCTGAATGGCCACTACTGCAGGACAATGCTCCCTGTGTTGCACTCCCTGCCCTCAGCACGTCCTGCACTGGGCACAGCCACGGCTGCAATGCTGCACATGTGAGGAGCAAACCAATGTCACCAACCCAGCAGAGCCCTCCCTGAGATTAATTGAAAAACAAACAACCAACCAGAAAAACCCTGAAGAGAGATTTTCCCCATCTCAGTATATTAGAAGAGGGATTACTCCTGACAGCAACTTGAGAGAAGAAGAAATAAAGGACAGAGAAGGGGGAAGTAGTTTGCAGCATTCAATCAGTATGCAGCATCAGACTCTTAATTTGCAAAAGCTCTGCTGTAGAGACATTCCAGCATCGCTGATGGCCACTTTGCTTCCAATGACTGTAGCTACTGCAGATGAAGCCTAATGACTTCTGTAGTTGTGGAAAGATTTCCCCAAGTGAAAGCACTTGTTAAAACTTTGTTTCCCCACTTGTAGGTCAGTCAGAGAGAGCACACACAAAGGGGAATCCATTTCTCTGATTTTTGTCAGGGCATGTCCTCTTGGTTAGTGCACAGCATATGTTCAGATGGCTTTGATTAGTTTTAGCTCTTTTGGTGTGTGCAAGAAAAGTACAATAACTTCAATTGTGTCGTTAGCTCCATCTCAGAGCAGCTCCCTGTGAAACACCTGTGAGGTTCCATGACTCAGACATAACCCTTTTTTCTCATTACTCCAGCCCCAATAGCAGGAGTGCAATATTGTCTCCCACTGATCTGTATTAGCTGAAGCTTGGCAGGGAAGGAGGTTTGTATGGGATCAAAGCTCCAGCCTCCACTTGTCCACCTGCTCCTGGTCAAAAAAAGAGGTCACCTGGCTGTACTTTTAAAATAAACTCAGTATCTAGTTAGCCTGTGGTAGCCCAGGGAATATTTTAATTTCCTTTCACAGAAACTGAGTAGATACTGCTGACCTCCAGGAAAAAACCCAAAAAACAACAATACAACTACATTAACACAGTTTAAAGTAATCTCCTGAATTTCCAGTACGGCAATATAAAGTAAGGTTAAAAGTCTCTCAACTAGTTTACTCAATACAGACTCAATTATAGAACTACTAAAAATGACCAGGTCCTGACAGCATCTCTGCTGTAAAAGAGGAGCTGAAAGCAGGCAGTGCATGCCACCCACTGCAGGCTGACAGTGGGTATAGTGTTAATAATAAACACTCAGTACATGCCTAGCCCTGTGCTCTGCACCTTCCCTACACGTGGTGAATGCACTGTGGCAGGGGCTGAACCCCAGGTCACCAGGTTCTGCTGTTCTGCCCCAATGGGTTTAACAAGTCTTTGTTGTTAATGCCAAGCAACTGCTACCAGTATCACTTCAACCTTGAAATGTCTGCTTAAAATGCTGCTCTTCCTCCAAGTAAAATAATTTTGATCACATTCTGTCCTCTGCGCTTCTCATCTCTCCCCTAAACTGAAATGTGAAACATTTAAAACAATAAAAACCACTGTACTGGAAAGCGGCACTGTTTATTTTTCGCACACTGCACGCAAGTGTACAGCAGACCTTTAAGAGTTCTAAATTCATTCTGACCTTCTTCATCGGTTATTTACTTTGAGCCTTGAGGAAATGCTTAGCTTAAATGGCCTTTTTCCCTTTCAGAAATCTAATCTTCCAGAAAAATTCCACTGGACAGCAGGTTTTGTAATGGAATTACTGTAGTTAATTCCTATCACAGCAGTTCCTTAATGAAAGGCTGGAAGAAAGTCAACAGGTACTGTATTCTGTAAAAGGTGTTGTAAATATGAGTGTCATAGTTCAGAAAGGTGTGTCATCTCCCCATCAAGATAATTAATGGTCTCTCGAGTCACACAATTAAAGGTTGCAATAATAATCTATAAGATATCTCCCTTTGTTTCCCAATTAAAACTTTTCAGACTAATTAAAACCATGCTTGTGTCATGCAGTGTGGTGGTTTCCAACCGGGGCAATAAAATAATGGATCTCAGCCAGAGAAGATAAATGCCTGAAAAAAAATTACCCATTTAAGCCCCATCTTATGTCAGCATTGATCTATGAAGTTTTGCTTCACATAGTGGAGGAAACCATCTTCTCTTTAAGGTAACCTGCAGTCATTTTCATAAAAGCTGAGAGCCTTGACTTTTAGTAGTTCTCTTCAGGGAAACCTTTATCCATTAAAGTCCTGTAACCAAGAGCCAAGTGCTTGGGTTCCACGGAACAAATGAGCCCAACATAATGTCAATTATACAAAAAAAAAGAGAGACAGATTAATTAAAACTCTTCAGAAGTCTCTTCAATATTATTGTCTGATATGCTTGCTATCAGAAGAGCATGTCTTCCATATGGCAGGCTCCACAATATAACATTTTGAGGCTGTTCTTAAGATAATTATATCAAATATATTGAATGTGATAGGGAGCAATTGGTCTTAGTTACAGATTAATCTCTGCACATTCTGGCATTCCAGTTCTGCCCTCAAAGCCTGAATTTGCTTTCACTGTGATGAAAGCAAATTGATGGTCAAGAGGGCTTCCCCCTTTCTGGTTGGTTTTTTGTTCTGTTAGCTGGGATTACATGGGAATTCCATGTTCCAGCACTGCTGGGGCTCTCCCAGAGGAATCAAAGGGGCAGCGCACAGTACTGTCACCTCATCTCTGAGATGAGGCTAAGAAGGACAGATCCCTTATCTATACCCTCAAAGATATCCTGTAGCCTTTCCTGACATTAGTGTAATAATTTTTAGACTTAAACTCCTCATTGTCCACTGCAGAGATCTGGGAATTTATCGTTCTTGTGGAATATCATTGGAGTACAGCAAAATCACATCACTCAGCAGTTATACCCTGAATGACTTCTGTCTCCATTTCTATCCCTGATCTCACTACTTAATTAGTGGTAGCTAATTACTGTGAATAGCCTTGCATCTTTAACTAAATGAATGTGTGTAATCCTCTCAGGTTTTCTATTAGAAAAAGGGAGGGAGAGGGAGTTTGATGGTATCACACAGATAAATATATTGTGTGGGAGCATCTACTTGGCACATTGCAGGAAATTTGTGCCCATCTTCTGGAGAGATGTGTCAGCAGCTCTGGGACCATGGTGGCCAGCAGTTCTGGGACCATGGTGGACAGCAGCTCTGGGACCATGGTGGTCAGCAGTTCTGGGACCATGGTGGCCAGCAGCTCTGGGACCATGGTGGCCAGCAGCTCTGGGACCATGGTGGCCAGCAGCTCTGGGACCATGGTGGTGCTGAGCTGAGAGCTCTGGAGGGTGCACTGAGGTGATGGGGCTGGTGGCTGCTGGGTGACACCGAGGACAAGCAGAGCTCGTTCCCCTCTGTGCAGTGCAGCACATCAGGACAGTCCAGCAAGAGAGATCTGAACATGCTGGGAGAAACCTCTCCCTCCAGGACCACAAGCAGCCACAGGAGGACTCCTGCATTTCTGTGCCTGATCAGCCACCAACAATGAAATATTGTCATTCCATCAAGTTTTTCTGTTTGTATAACATACATCATCAAAGGATCTGAGAGGTTAAATGTGCAGACACAGTTGGTAATGCAGGCACTGGTATCTGAGCCCTTCAATGCTCTGGCAAAGCAGAGAGATCAGAAATCTGCACAGAGCAAAGTGCACACAGCAAATCAGTCACAAAGATGGACAAGGAGGTCAAGATGCTCTGTAAGGAGAAGTTTCACCTGCCAGTGGCCACATGGGAAGCTTGGGAAAAGCCTGGTTTGGGGAGGCAGAGCAGATACCTGCACACACCACACAGACCTGCCACGCTGTGGTCAGCCGCAGATTCTTTAAAGAAATTAATTAATAAGGAAGAAGGACAATGTGTTTTGAACACCAGACTCTCCTGGGATTCAGTGCCATAACTTTTTTATTTCCCTCCTAAAATGTTAATTCAAATGTGCAACTAAGTAAGTGCCAAAACAACTTGTAAAACTTTTAGTAACCCCACATTGACAGAAAAGTAGTATTGCAGAATATGCTCCATTCCCTTTGATCTATGATTTATTGATGCACACTATGAAATATTCATTAAAACAGACTGCTGTTTCACGTTGATTTGTCATGTTTTTAATTCATATTTTAACACATTAATAAAACTGACACTATTAATTATTTTTTGAAATACCAAATATATTTGAGATGTAAAACTGGCATGCGTTATGTTTGATATTAAAGTATCAGGAGGAATTAGTTCAAGCAAAATATGATCTGCAAGTGCTTGTAATGATCCTCTATATTCTATCGCCCCAAACAACTCCCTAGTTCCCTTCACTACTTTGAAACAACTTTAAATTACAAATGCAAACTGCACTTAGAAGCAGTTGTAACATTAAGCTCATGCTGCTTCTGCATTTCATACAAATACATGTGTTCATCAGTCTCTGCTATGGAGGTAACACAGAAATATATTGGAGGGGCACAGGAACCTGTTTTTCTGAAATGATTACTGATCTTGGTCTTCAGTGGTGTTTTTTCCCAGCAATGGTTTGGTTTAACAATCCACAAGGCAGCTCTGTTCTGCCACTCCATCTGCTGTGTAGCAATAATAGGGAGGCTTATGCATTTTTAAGGGAAATATACTCTGTCTTATAAAAGGCAGACTCATAATTACAGCTTCCAGCTTGGAGGAGGAGATGTTGAAATGTGCCTATGAAAAATTAAAGTTCATACTGGTCAGACAAACACCACTGAGCTACCTTCATTTATGTCACCCAATTATTTGGTCCTCAGAGATGAAGTATTGCTCAAAGAACAAAGAATAAAGTATTGCTCAAAATAAGAATGACCACCTTTTAGGACTGTATTATTAAGCAGTGGTATTTGAGATCTGTCCATTTCTACTTATGAACATCTTATTTTCTAGATTTCACAGAGATTTATTAATTTGTTAATTAAAAAAAATTTAAAATTCCAAATAAATAAACTATTTTAAATATCACATCATATGAACACTCAGAGATCAACTCTTCTTTCTCAGTTTATGTTTTCAAGAGCATATAGCTAGAGAGAAAAGCAGAAAAATATGACTGACCCAAGACTACTCAAATGCCTCAAGAATCTTCCACCCTTCTTGTTGCCAAAATTATTCAATTAAAAGAACTGCAACTTTTCAGCTTTCACTGGAGCCAGACTTGCATGTTTTTTTGGTGTCAATGCTGACATCTGAGAAGGGCACAGCTGTGCATAAAATATTAACGGTGCCCAACTAGGGTTTAAAAGTTATCTTTAGCTCCATGAGACAAATTAGGGAATCTTAGATTTCATCTAACTTCTGCCCAAACCTTCTGGGTCCCAGTGAGACAGCAGTTTGTAGGGGTGGGGAAAAGGGCACCATTGGGCAGGAGCTGGGAGCCCAGAGAGTGTGACAGGGGGATTGCTGGCTGTCCTGTGTCTGCCCAGCTGCTCTCTTGCAGGGATAAAGCAATCCACTGCTCGTGGTGCTACCAGACAGGAGCAAAGCCTGGGATGGGCAGAGCTCACCAGGGCCCACCTGAACCCCAACATTCCACACCACTTTCTCTAGTTTGCCAGCATAGTTCAAAAAGGACATGCCCAGCACAGTTTAAGGGATTGGAAACTTGCCTAGGGATCACTAAAAATGTGTAAATGTGTCATTAGCATCTTCCTCACACGGCAGAAAGGCAAAACACAAGAGAGCTTGCCTGGAGATTTGAAAATGCTCACACATGTTTTGTGTGGAGAATTCCAAAGGCAGCTTCTGCAATTCTCTGACCTAATGGGCAAAGGTCCTTTGACTGCCTCCTACCAATTCAGACCTCCCTGCCAACACTGGGTGCTGTGTGGGAAGAGCTGTCCTTGAGGCCTCATGGTGCTTTAGCTTTAGCAAAGAAAGGAAGAACTGTTATCCACTCATTACACCCACACATAATCTGCCAGTCTCAAATCCACGTGTTTTCTACTGGCAATGTGGAAGTTCACATTTTTCAACCTTTTTTTTTTTTTTTTTGGTGTGTGTATATTGATTTGTTTTATAGCAAATCAGCATTTCATCTGACCTTTAAAATTGAAGTGTCCATGGTTCAGCAGCTCCCAAAGCCTTTACCATCACATAATTATGGAACTGTGATTCAGGTCAGTTTAACAGCCAACCTCAGGCAGGAAGTTCTGCAAATATATTGTAGCTGTTTCTTTATTAATTATCAGCAACTTCAGCTATTGGGTTTCAAAAGATACCAATATTCCAAAGAAACATGAAGTCCTGACTGAAAATAAGAAAGAAACAATACAACAAGAGGCCAGAGTCTTGCAGACCATTTCGCAAGGATGTGTCTATGAAATTCCTGATGTTGCATTTCCCATGCTGTGTCTCCAACCTCAGGGCCAACCCAAAAAAGAGACTGTATAAATGTCACTTTCAACGTGGTAATGACACTGGAAAGCACTCACTGATCTACAATAAGCATCTCTTTCTCTACTGTGTTGTGGAGAAAGCTTCAAATGCAAGTAAGTTCAGACCCTATATTGGGATGGAACAGATGCTGGTGAATTATCCTGTCAATTATCATTTTCTCTTTACTAGAACTGAGTAAATATGCAACAGAAAATCCCTCAAGATGCACGTAAAGCTTGTTATTTGAAATGCCCGTGCAGATGGAGCACAATCCTTACTCTGGTAACGCTGGGTTTGCAGCTGTATGCCCACAGCTTTTGTTGCGCTGTGGTGTGAGGGTACCTGACCACCTCACACCCCAAACTGCAGCAGAACTGGGGGACAGAAGGGATAGGTCAGTAATAAATAGATCCAGTCTCAGCTGTGGTGCAGCTGGTTTTGGGGCTGTGCTTGGGGCACACCCAGGTCCGTCAGCACAGATTCTCTGGGTGGCCCAGGAAGGCCTAGGCAGTCTCTGCACAGATGGGTGAGGGACTGGCTTGGGACAGCAGGCCAGCTGGAAAGGAGGTGATTGACTGAACCATCACGATTAAATGTTGGCATTATTGTTGTAGGAGCTCTCTGGGAGGAATTTTGGGCAGTTGCAGAAGTTGCCCCAGGCAGCTCCTGCTGTGTTTAGCCCACTCTGAATGCCTAAATGTGTTAGTTAACAAACTGGGTGGAGAGTGCAGCCTTGCCCTCCAGAGACTCCCCGTGATGGTTTCTGCTGTGGAAGGCATCAAGCTGTGCACCACTATTTGTAAACAGTTTATGGAAATTGTTGCAGTCATTTGTAAGTAGTTAAGCTATTTAAGAGATGTTTTGTCTTTAGTTAAGATATACCAATGGCAATGAATTAAACGCGCTGGAACAGTCCCCTAGGACCACAGGCCAGCTGAGCGACAGCACTTTGGGGTCTCACCTAAACCGGCTGGAGACACTTCTGCAAGGACACCTAAAACAGAGACTCCCACCTCACCCAGGAAACAACCACCCATCCTTTTTGGGAGACTGGGCTCCCCATGTGAACATTACCTTATGCAGAGACCCCCCAAAACACCCGCCTTTAAAAAGCCCTGTCTGGGAGTTCCTGTGCAACGCCATCCATCCACAAATTCCCTGGAAGGACAGAGACCCAGGGGGACAGACCTATTCTGCTTTCAGTACAAAAAAACTACTTATAAATCTTGTTTAGATAACACCAATCACCTTGGCATGTGCACATCCCACAGGAGCTGTGCTGAGCACTGGACAGAGTCAGGGAGGTCCAGCTGACCCTGCAGGAGTTATTGGGCTATTTACTGTGCATATACCTCAGTTTCCCCCCTGTGAAAGGGGGTGATTTACAGCACTAGGAATTTGTGGATGATTTAGGAGCTACACATTTATTATTAGTTTTCTCGCCTGGTTTCAACAACTAGCGATATCAGGTCAAAAGCAAAGCAAGTTTTCATTAATGAAACATGAATCCTTCCCTAATACAGTGGGACTGAGCAGTCTGCAGGATGATTTTGTTGTCTGATATCGTTACCCTTTATGATCTCATATTTTATGGTAGTTAATGCCATTGGAGGAAAACATGATTAGAGCAGAAAGCAGCTTCAAAGCAGCCATTGCTGAGTGCATTCATCACACTTGCTGCAGAGCTGAATTTTTCCTCTCTACAAATATAATCAATCAGTGCATGTAAAGAGTTAGTTGCAAATAGAAGCCCTTTAGGTGAACTAGTGTGTATCCTGTTTTTATCAGTGTTCTGGGAAGTGTAGTTAGACTGGGATAAGTTATGTGGTGTGGGCTTAGGCATTAATGAATATGAGAAACTAAATTATTGAATTTTGCAATGCAAATTATTTTTTGAGCACAAATTCTTCACTTTTGAATGTTAAGGGCTCATAAAAAATGTCAATGGTTTATGAATTAGGCCATTAGCATGCAATTTGTGATTCAAACAGTACCACAGCCTCATGTAATAAGTGACTGAATAAAGAGCAGCATTCCTCCCTGCACTTGCAAAATAGTTTGTCAGGAAGGCAAATGCAGGGAGATGTCACACGAGGGACTCATTCCCTCCCTCTGGAGATGCACAGTTACACAGCAGAGGGGTCCCATGTCTATCCCTAACTATGGTGCCTGGAAAAGCTGTGTTTGTGTGATCCGTGCAATCATGGCAACAGGCAGAGCACCTGTACCTGTGACACGGGCCCAGAGCTCCCCAGGCCCCACAGGTCACGGGGTGTGCCTGTCCCCACAGAGATGCTGCTACCTCAGCCTGTCAGCAACACTGGGACTTTGGCCAGGGGTACCCAAGAGTTTAACTGGCTTGAGACCTCAAAGAAATAATATCTGAATATTTCTGAGTACATACATGCATCTCAAGTGAAAACAAAATCTGTGCTGAGCAAACATGTCTGAGGGGTGGGGTACCCTGCACAAGGCAATCTGAAGGTGTCCCAAACACAAAGGTGAGCTCAGAGTGCAGGGAGAGAAATGTTGTCTTGGTGGCAAATTCCCTATTCAAACAGCAGTGCTTACAAAGGTAACCAAAAATGCAAAACTTTTATGGATATAAAAATTCCTACTTGCCCAAGATGAGAAAAATTTTGCAAAGAAAACAATAATTATGAGAATATTTATGTGACAGGTTGAATATTTCTGTTAACTAAAAGGTCTCTGCAGCTGCTCAAAGTTTCAGAATCTGTGCCGGGGTAGAAAAATTACCCAGAAAAGAGGCAGAGGAATGGATAGAAAAGGGATGTTAAATGTTTTTGATATATATCATACATTTTACAAGAGTATATATACATTACATGTGATACAGTGGTATATGAAACTCCTGAAACTGCCAGTTTGAAAATGCAATTCTCTAATTTGTGCCCATGGCACCACTGACCCTCCCTTTCTCCACTCGCATATTGGTGGCAGGGAGGCTGAAGTTTGCTGCACTCCAGAGGCTGACCTCTGGTGTAGTCTCTAACGAGGCAGAAGGTGACAATTCCAGAGACCTCGGGAGGGGATGTGCCCTCCTGGCAGCTCCTTACAGGGAGCAGCATTCATCTCGTGCTCGTGGCTGAAGTGGAGAGGGGCTGAGCAGCTGGTGGCAAAAGAGAGGCGTGGAGAGAAACCTTTGATTCTGTATCAGAAATCAGGATTTTTGGCTGCCCCTGCTGCTGGCCGTGGTCAGTAGTCACAGACAGTTCCCTGTCTGCCTAGCTCAGCTGTGTTACTGACCTTGCCATGGGCCACAGCCCAGAGCCTCTGACCTGGCTTTCAAGGCTACAGCAACTCATGTCCTGCATGTTTTCCTCTCTGCTTTCCTGCAGCTGACCACACACACATATATTCTGTGTTTGTGTGTACTAACCAGCAATTAACAGATCCACGTGGTGGGTGTGTTTAAAAGACTGAGATCAGGCCAGTTCCAATATTTCAGAACAACACCAGATTAACATTCACTTACCAATATAGGTTAATTATTAGTCTTCATGAAAAATTAGCATTACACATGCAATTAACTTAGCCCTTAAGAATCTTACTCTAAATTAGCTGTGAGCGTACAGCTACCATGAGGATGGTGCAAGTAGTTAATGCTGAATCAGGGTGGCCAAACTTATGAGCTCTTCACTATCTTTCTTATCACTCCTGTGGTTCTGCTCATACCTCAGCTCTCCGAAAGCAGCTCCAATCTGCTTCTGACCATTTATTATTTTCAGGGACACAGGGACTTTTTCTGTTTTCACTAGACATCTTGTTTGCTTGTTCTATATACTGTATGCAGACCCATATAAATAAGTACCTAAACCATATATATTTCTTTTTGTTTCCCATATAAATTTCCCACCCTTTTATACCCTCTTTTTTTTGCATGTTTTAACATATACACATTTTTCCAATACCCCCATTTGTGCAAGCATACAATTCCTGAATGGTTGATTTGTTGATAGACATTATTTCTATATTTCTGCTTAGATTTGCACATTTGTTTCTTTTTTAATTAGTGGTGTTACATCAGGGAATACTTGCACATTATCACGAGATATATTTTTAGCATGCATATGTCCAGGTTAATAATATTTTGCTTGATATTCTCTCACTCCATGGTGCAACAGGGCCTGCTTTGGTTAGACTCTTTCATGTCCAGTGGATCTATTTTGCTGTCTTTTCTTAAAGAAAGTGTCATTGCTCCTAAAACTGCACTTAAGATGCTTTTCTCTCTGCTTGTTTTACCCACCTGACGGGACATTTGCCCTGTCAAGAGTACTCACAGCCTGTTGCTAATCTCCTGCCCTCCATAGTTATGATGTTACTCTCTGTGAGCGACCACTGTCCCTTTTAGAGCAAAATTTAAGCAGGTGCCCTTCCCCTCTCACACTGTAATGGCTTGTTGTCATCCTCACAAGCAGAGTGCCTAGGCTGATGGTCAGCAGCTGAATTCAGTGGTGTTTAAAACACGCCAAAACCCAGGAGTGCTGATTTGTGACTGTCTGCTGCCACCTCACCATAGCACGGGGTCCCATTCAGTATCATGGGAAGCTGTGTATTTGCCAGGACCTGCCACCTCCCATGAGCAATGCCAGCATCAGGGCGCCCCAAGGACCTGCTTTTACAGCTCACCACAACATCAGATGCCATACAGACCACATCCCTCACTCCTGGCAGCAAGCAGGGACTGAGGAGACCTGGGTCTCTCAAGTGTGAAGGGCGAGCACTCAGTACCTCCAGCGCTGCCAGGCTGCCCGTGCCTGGGGAGAGGCACCTCTCTCCTGGCTGGGTCTTGAAGCTCAAGTATTACAAAGGTCAGAAATCATAAAAGAAAACCTTAGAGGGGATGTTTAGTAGTTTCAATTACCAAAATAACTGAAGTGAAGGCTCTGATCATTGGCAAATGTTGCTGTGCCACCACCCGATCTCTTGGAGCCATTAACAAAAGCTGATAACCAACCTCTAAAAAAAAAAAAGCTGACAACCAGCCCCTTTGTTGCACACAAACACAGGTGGGCCCAGACCTGCTGAAGTACAACCTGCTGGAGTACAACAGGTGTCTGCAGGAAAGGTAAAACTCTGAGCATGCAGCCAGTGGTGCTCCCTGAGCACTGACCAAGATCCCGTTCTCCAGGGCTTAGCACGCTGTGCCCAGAGCACTGAGCCAGCAGAGCCCAACCCCTGAGCTGGGACAGGGAATCCTGCAGGACAGGGATGGACTGGCCTGTGCCACTCTGGGGTGGCTGCCCAGGGTGCGGTTCCAGCGGATGGGCTGCTGAGGGAGCTGAGATGGGGCCCAAAGCATAGGACTGACAGGCTGAAAAATGAGAATGTGGAGGTGTTTGTGCTGTAACTAACCACAGAGGCACAGAGTTATATTCTACCAATACTATCTCAAATTTAGGTCAATACCAGGCTTTAAACTAATAAATTGTGGGGGAAAGGTTGCTTTTTCAATAAAAGACATAGAAATAAAACCCAACCTATGGTCCTTTTCATGAATAATCCTGTTCTACGGGCTGTGCTCAAGCTCTAGTTGACCAGAACATGTTTGATTCAATGCAGCTGAGTGGGTTTACATGACTCATGGAGATGTGGCAGTCATTTTTAAATTATCCTGGGGGCTTTGGATTTTAGTGCCATGACCAGGTTTGCCAGTCACCTCTTAACATGAGAGGCAATAATTTTATTTTATTGCAGTGCCACACAGTAATGTAGAATATGTTACAGTCAAATTCTTATTTATGAGTAAAGAGGGCACAGACAATTTTGCATATTTTTAAACTGACCACTAATGAATTGTTTACAGCTGCCGTGTCTTCAGTGTCAGTTCTCTACCCCATCTCCTATATTCCATGTTTTTCACCCCTCCCTGCTGCATTCTGCACCTCCTTCTCATCCCTGCTGTCACACCAAGCCTGTATTTCTCTACACTGCATCATTCTGCTGGAGTCATAAATATCCCATTCTACCCAGAACACCTGCTTGTTACTGCTCTCTATATAAAAGTGCAGGTCTCCATCACAGACAAACAAAAGTAAACCAGAGACAGACTCCTGATCAATTATAGAAATTGCCATCCCAGCTAAACCAAGGAAAGCAAAGGCAGAGCAAGAAGAGATCAGACAAGGTGGGCCTGACAGGCCTCAGTCCCAAGGTCTGACAAACTCAGGACAAAGCTCGTGGCCTATTATCCACACAGACAATTCTGTATTTCTTCACTGCTACAAAAAAGGAACTATTTGCTTTTTTGTTGTGCTGTGTTTGTTTGTTCTTAACTGGGAAGGAGTTGCCTGCAAAGCTCAGTAGAGGTGTGCTGTCCTGCTCTGCTCTGGGTGGGCTGTTGCAGTCACAGTGAACCATGTGAAAAACTTGTATCTGACCTTGAAAACTTATATTTCCAACTAGTTCAGCTTTTAACTTATAAGAACGAATTTTTAATCATAAGAAAAAAAAAAAAAAGGAATTAGAAAAAAAAAATTACAACCAGAGTGCACACATAGAAAGGAAATCTGAAAAATTGGTCTGAATGTCAGGACTCCTTTCTTAGAAGACCCAGGACTGAAAGTGTTGTTGAGGTGATTAGTCGCTAAATACAAGCCAGAACTCCTTCCCTCCTATGCCGACCATCCCAGCATCCTGGCTTTTCAAACCAGCAGTCGCATACCCTTCCCTAGCAGTGAATGATGGTTGCCTTGTGTAATAAAATATTCAACTTCACAACAACGCTTTATAAAGAAGGAGGTTCATGAATTTTTAAAATTATTTTGTAAATCACTCTGAGAGCTGACAGTGAAGGCTAACACCTCTGCTGGTGTACAACTGCCAAGTTATCCTTGTATTCATCTTGACACTGGGATTTGTGGGAACCTTCCCCTCTGATGTGTCAGAAACCCTCTTCTGAGTGGAGTGTGAGAGGCATTGCCCCCACTCTCAGTGTGGCAATCCAACCCACGCTCTGAGAGCTGCTCAGGCACTCAGGGCAATTCTGTCAGGAGGAGATGGTTTGAGGGTTACCTGATGGGACGTGTCTGTCAGTGCAGCAGGGCTGTGGGAAGCACGGGCAGCAAAGCTGTTTTGGGGCATTCCCCAGACACCAGACAGGCAGTTTGAAGTGTATTTGTTTGGCAGCACTGATGACTACTTCCCTTCATGGAGAGAAGCAGGTGGGTGACTTCGTTTCTGTCTATAACCATTACCAGCAGTGTCCAGATCAGTTTTTGTGGAATCAGAGAGATCCCCAGCACCAATGACTGCAGGAAACTCTCCTATGTAAGATGGCAATCTCTGCAAAGCACTACAGACATGTAGTGCTGAGCATGTGGGAGGAAGGGAAATGCCTTTCACACTGACTTTCTCAGTATTTTCTGTGCAGCTGCCTGTTCTCAGGCAGCCTGGTGATGGCTGTTCAACAGCACAGCCAGAAAGGAGAAGTTACCCATCAGCAAAGTTAAAACATTCATGAAGGTGAGCAACAGCACCTGCACGAAGGTGGGAAACATTCACACATCATCAACTCAATAGACATCAACTCTTTTAGAAAAAAAAAAATTAGTTACCATGGTTGCATCTGTGGAGGGAGAAACCCAATCCTGCTAAATGTCAGGAAACGATTGTCTGGAGAGATGTTTTGCTGTGACTGCACTAGAAAACAAACTGGCCACATTTTTATTGCATGGTGCTGTTTAAGTGAGAAACTCCTCCTTGGCCATCCCCAGCAGGGAGGCAGCACGAGGGAGAGCAGGTTTATTGTGCATGGCCCTCCACGGGTGCTGCAGGAGAGGCTGAGAGCCTCCCCGTGCCTGCAGCAGGGCACGCTCTGGGTTCAAACCCTGCTGGTGACCCAGATGGAGGAGTTGTTATACAACGTTCTTTAATTGGCAATTTTCTGCTCTGTTCTCTTCTGCATCTGTTATTTATGTATCACAGCTTTCCTGCATGCTGGTAGACAACAAGGAGCTACAGCAGTGGTATCCCCTCATATTTAAAACATTTAGACAGACAAAACCCCAAAATTCACATAACAGAATGGTTCATTACACTCAGAGGAAATTTTGTTGCTTTACAAAACATTTCTCTGAGATGATAAAGCCCACATGGCTGCTGCACAACAACTACTGAGCAACAGAGGAAGAACAAAGAATAAACCAAACAGCAAGATGCTTCAGCAAAGATGCTGACCCAATATAGCAGCTTCCAACACGCAGAGCTGCAACCACAGCACCGCCGTGGAGTTAAGTGCCGATGAGCTTGGTGTTATGCCAACAAAATCATCAAGAAGCTGGATCTCTCCTTGTTATTAAATTGGGCAAGCAAACGAATGAAAGGAATCAAAGCAATAACAAAGGGCAGATAACCCCTGGGCTATCTCGTAAGCAGTGGCTGACAGATGTGGATTACTGAAAAAGTAAAGAGCTTGCCACTTGTATGTAATAAAGCCACAGGGATTTCAACAATACCCTTTTTGTTTTAAAGAAGAGCAAAGGCATATATTGTCAAAACCATAAAGCTTGCCACAGTGCACTGCTGCACTATATAAAGACATCACAGGCTTACGGTTTTGAAAGGAGTGACAGCTATTACATGCTGAAATTTTTCAGTGAGGCACTGTGTGGAGTAACTAAGGATCATGCAGGGAACCAGCATCTATTTGTTCCTTGACAAGAACACCTGGATGACCTCTTTGAATTGGTCAGTTGGACTTGGTGGCCTGGACATTTATCACTGCTGCTGTTTTTTTTTTTTTTGTTGTGGGTTTATTTTATTCAAACAAATTCTAAGAAAGCAGCACTTTGGTTTCATAAAGAACCCAGAGGCAAAAAAAAAAAAAAAAAGGTTGACATACTTGTTTTCAGTCCTTGTACTGACCAGGTATAATTTGTCATCTGAGGGTGCGAGCTGCCTTTTGAACTAGAACTTGGCTGAATTTTGGCACAATTTCTAGCAGAGCTGTAAAAGCCCCACCTGTCACAGTTTTCACTGCCTTGTCAGCTTACAATGCCAAGGAAGCATTAAAGGTGTCTGTACTTGGCAGTGGTGAGGCTGCACCTTAAATCCTGGTGTCAGTTTTGGGCTTCTCATGACAAGACAGAGATTGAGGGGTTGGAGTGTGTCCAGAGAAGGGAAAGGATCTGGGGAAGGGTACAACTCTGAGCAGCAGCTGAGAGAAGTGGGGGTGTTTAGCCTGGAGAAAAGGAGGTTCAGGGGAGACCATTCCTCTCTATAATCACCTGACAGGAGGTTGTAGCCAAACTGGGGGTTGGTCTCTTCTCAAAAGTGACAAGAGATAGGACAAGAGGAAACAGCCTCAGGCTGAGCCAGGGGAGGTTCAGACTGGGTTAGCAAGCATTGGCACAGGCTGCCCAGAGCAGTGGTGGAGTTCCCATTCCTGGAAGGAATTAAAAACCACACAGATGTGGCCCTTGGGGACTTGGTTAGTGTGGCCTTGGCAGTGCTGAGGGAACTCAATGATTGTAAAGGTCTTTTCCAACCTGAACAATTCTGTGATTCAGTGACAAGATCCTACCTTTGTTGCTGTTGTAACACTCTTTAAGCCCTTCCCTGTCAAATTCAAACATACACTGTACTCTTCTAAGACCAATTCTTGTCTTAATTAATGTCTCATTTCAGTTTGTAATGCTATTTTTCTGCCGGTGTAAAACTAAACACATTGCATAAAGCAGCATAACGGTAACCTTTTCATACAACATATATTCAGGCATCTGATACACACACACAATCAATGCAACACAGAGAAAGCCCACCTGATGAAAAATATGTCCCTCTGTTCATCTATTTCCATTACATCTCCCTCTAAAAGCTTCAATGAAAAATATGGGAATATCATCTTTAACAACCTGACGCATCTTAAACTTCCCATATGGCACAGAGCAGATTTCTCTCTGCTCCTTCCAAGTATTGTTGTTCAGCCTTTTATATCACAACCCTTTGGTGTTACCGCTGGGAATTTTCAACAGGGCTGCTTCCCAATGATGTGATGCAGGAAACATGATTCCAACCCTGAGGAATCCCATGGTGTCCAACTCAGCATCTCCCCGTGGAGAGTTTTGGCTCTTCTGCTGAGATGATTTGCAGGACATATTAAACTACAGCAATATAAACTATTAAACAATGTAAACATATTAAACTACAGCTTCAAAGTCTCTAAGTTTGCCTGATGTAAATCATAATCCCACAGCTACACACAGGGTCCCACTGCATCACAGTGGAGAATATGGAAAACATGTATTTAAAGGTTAAATTGTTTTGAAACCACATTGTCTAAGTGTACCTATGGCCCATGGAGTTTCTTTGCACTTATTTGGGCAAACAGCCCAGAAAAAATTGCCAGAATGGGTCAGTCTGTCAAAGCTGGCACGGAGACTTTGTTGGTGCTTAAAAAAAGGCTGAAGGAGTTCAGAGGAAAGCAGAAAAGCAGGTTCTGGATATACTCTTTAAGTCTTATCAGTATCCAGCTGTTCAAAATCCAACTTTAAACCAAACTGCAATTATATTTTAATAACTCTCTCCCATTTCAATTTCCACTTTTTCTTGTATGTCATGCCTAAATGAAACCATGAGATGCCAATTCTGCACTAGAAAATGAATGAAGAGCAATTCAGTTCTAATAAAATCAGGGAGAACAAGTCCTGCTAATAACAAGATGAAGATTTAGAATTAAAACATTATGAAGTAGAAATCAAAAAAGGACTTTCCACTATATATATAAAGACTTTTCAAAATATGACAGAAAACAAACAAAAAAGGAGATAAGAATATAGCAAGACATGGAGTAATTTCAATATATAAAGAAAAGGGCTACAACATAACTTATAGAACCTCTGAATAAAATATGTGAATAATGAAATAGAGAGAAAACCAGACTATTGTATTTATTTTAAAATAAATTTACAGCAACTATTTATAAAAATTGGTTCTTGGGGAAAGAATGACTCCACTGGAAAATATTGACATTAACTAACTTCAAAATATCTGAAATTATCAAATAAAACAAGTATTACAACCACTTCAATGGGCAAAGTCTCCTGTTTCCTCCAGCCATCACATGATAAATCTCAGCCCACACATCAATTTATTAGAAGGCAAGTCAGAACAATAACAAACAGCCATTAGTGGACAAGACAGTTTCATCAAGCAAGATCTTACAAATAATATATTGCTGTTTGTCATCAAGACACTTTCAATACACCAGAGTCCTTTCCAAAAGCACCTATAATCAATTCCTTCTAATTTACAAACTCAGAAAGACTATGAGAGTAATGGTAATTTCATATTTTACACACCCACAGAGGTTATGACAATTGATTCAGTTCAGCAAAGAACTGTAATGACTTCGAATGCACTTGAAAGATTTTTGCATTTGTTTTCTAGAGCTGTAAAAAAAGTAATTCAAACTCTGCCACATGGGCACGATTTGTAAAGGTTGTACATGAAAAGTATGGATTCAGCTCTGACAAAGACAGCTCTTGTCTTATTATACCCCATCTGCAAGGCATGCTGGGCCCTGCACTAAAACACTTGGCTCCCCTTTGTGTGGACTTTATGCCATCTGAATAGATTTCAGAATTCCTACAGAAAAAAAAGAGGGGCAGTGAAAAATGGGTGACATTTTAAACCACTTCAGAACAACTGGGTTTTAGTCAATTCTTTTCATCAATGCTTAAAGTAAGGATATGCAACCTCTGCCCTTAGATTAATAACCCCCATAAAGATGAAAGCAACCAGAACTCTCCGTAGCTCAATGCAAGGTTTCCAGCTATAAAACAAGACAAATGGCCATGTGGCCTGCCTTTCACTAGCCAAAAGTAACCAGCAAGGAAACAGCAGCCTTGCTATTTCTGCCCTCAGAATAATATGAAACAGCTCAATTTACAAGTTCATCACAAAAGTGAGTTGTGCTTCTTTCCTGTTGGCTCTGTTAGAAAAGGTTTAGTGACCAGAATCATTGTCTCTGAGGGGCTATGGCCTCAGAGCAAAAAGACATCACTGGCTCCAGCCTGCAAGAGGGACCAAGAGCTAGCTAGAAACACATTTTTAGGGTTTTTTCAGCTGTTTAGATGAGCCCTGTCAGATCCCAGCTAACCAGACAAGGCAAGAGCAAAGAAACTCCATCTAGTTCTAGTGCCAAAGAAAGGACTTGATCTATCAGTGCTTGTTAGAGAAGAAAGGAAAGAAAAAGATACTCAGATATCATAACACCATAATGTGAGACTTTAAATAGCACTTTTAACAAATTGGGGAACCTCCTTGGTGCCGAGTCCTACTTTAAGAACCATCTCTGAGTGTTTCTTCTTTCCATCACAGAGAAAGATCAGTAGATCTGCAAACATGGACTACTTCCACTTGATGCTTCCAGCAACAGAAGCCTTCACAGGATCCTCTGGCCATCAAACAGATTATTTTTCATGTGTGCAATCACCTTCCTTTGGTGCTTTATGAGATGTTGTAAGCTTTTACTGTGGGACAGAAGTCCTTATTATTATTTCCAGTGCTTGCTATGAGAACACTGAGTGCACATTTGAGTGAGTTCTGCTTCGTGGGCAGCCTTCCTTTGGATGTGCTCCATCCTCCCCAAGGCCAGGAGAGAGGACATCCCCTGCAGTGCCCCACACACCTAGAAGGAAGGGAGCCCTGGCAGCACCTGAGCAGTTCCCTTGTGAAATGAAAGGATGTACAGGGCACATATATTCAGCTGAAGCAATTCTTTGTTAGTTCACTGATATCAAAGGAACTATGCCTGGTATGCTGAAGAACTGATTCATAATTTCAAATGAAACTTTTCATTCATACTTAAGACAGTTTTGACTTAAAGATATCACTCAAGAACTCTGTGCTGTTAGGAAGACACAGCAGGAGCTGGAAAGCAGTAACACAGCAATACGTTTTTAATAATACTTGGCAGTCTTGCTCATCTGAAAGTTCTCTAAGGTGGGTCCCCAAAATTGATACTGAGAGATGGTGCAGCTTCTGCCAGTATGGAATGGGATCTCACTGGAGGGTTTTATGCTAAAAATGGATGCTACAAGAAAGCTGAAAGGAAAAAAAAAACCACCCCACCCTATATAGATTAATGCTTTAAAATATGAAATCTTATGTTCAGAGAAGACTATGGCAATTCTGCATTGTATTCAGCAGATCTAGAACTTCAAGTAAAGTGTTTGGGGGTTTAAAAGCTTGCCTGGTTAGACAGCTGATGAAGTGAGAAGCAGAAATTGCTGCTTTCCTCCAGACCAAGGGAATCAGTGTCATGGAAGACAGTGTAGTAGCAAAGAGATGGTACTGGTGTGGTAACACACTTGAATGATTTTATGATTTATATTCTCCTCCTTATCTGTGACAATATCCATTCTCTGAAGATGAAACAGGAAACATACAACTGCTGCATATATATTTATTTTCATTGTGTTCTAGCTTTCAGAACAGTGTGAAGGTCCATGAACATAATAACCTAAGGCAGCAAGAAGAAAAAGACAGAGCTGCACTGAACCTGCCCCGTGCTCCCCCTGCAGCTGTGTCAGTGCTGAGCAGGGGGTGCCTCGTTGCTGCCAGCCACCTGTGCAGCTCCAGTGCAAGGACAGCCTCCCTGTGCAATACAATGTGCCACTCATTCATTGTTTGCTTTTGACCCTATTGATATGACTTACATCTTTACATATTTACCCTGTACAGTTTGCTAAGAACGGGTGTTGAAAAAGCAGAATTGCCTGCCTGGAGTCTCTGATGAAAAAGAGGATGAAGCCTCATGGTGAACCTAACAAAAGTCATGAAACAAATTTAGAAGCCTAACTAACTTCTTGGAGAAAAGCTACTTCATCCTTAATGAGGGTGAGGTTAGGGCTCCTGTGCATTTTGGGTACTTCAATAGGAGAACAAATTCACCACAATGGTTAGTCCCAAACATTGGCCCCTATGTTTAACACATACACTTCAATCAATCTAAGGTTGTTGATGCTAAATTTAATTGAAAATACAGTTTCTAAATCGCTATTTTTCTTTTTCCTGTATGGTTAGGTTGAATGTTAAAATTACAATATATGATTAGAAAGACAAAATATGATCTTGCTTTGAAACCAGGATAAATCACTCATTTTCCCCCAAAACTCCTACAAACAAATACATTAGCATGGATCTCAATACAGAATCTCAAGTCTGAAAAAGCACACTGAGAATATTGGAACTTTTTTCCTTTCCTCAAGACACGTGATTCTCACAAGGCTGTGTTAAACCTTTCTATCTTGGAACCTATCAGAAATACTTTGACAAATGAAGAACTTTAGATATTTCTTGAAGATCATGATATACTCACGGAGTGAGTTCCAAGTCTAGTTGTAGTTCCAAAGATATTGCACTGGCTGAAAAGTGGTGAATGATTTTTATTAGCCATAGACAAAAATCAAATTTGTGCCTCAATCTCCATCAATC
This sequence comes from Onychostruthus taczanowskii, assembly GCF_017590055.1. NCBI lineage: Eukaryota > Metazoa > Chordata > Aves > Passeriformes > Passeridae > Onychostruthus > Onychostruthus taczanowskii. The sequence goes on along the minus strand of NW_024499128.1, from coordinate 2,442,054 downwards.
TTTGTAAGACTCTGATGCAGTGATACTGTTTTATTGGCTAGACTAATGAACACTGGAGTCAGTTCCTTTGTCCTCAGCTGGTTAAAAAAGTTATTCAGGTCCTATTCTCAGTATTTCAAAGCTAATGGTCTGATTTCTGCCACTACATTGATTCCTGAGAGAATGCCACTGATGTTTTCTCCCTTATTCTTTAGTTACAGGTTTTTCTTTGCACACAAGTGAATGAATTGCTAAATTTTCCCTATTGCAGCACCATTCAGCCTGTTTTTGCTAAAGCTGAGTGTGCATCATTTTGCTGTTTTGTGATTCTGTCTTGTGGTTCTCAGCTTGGGGCTGGGACTCACAAGAAGCAATAAGAGTCAAGGGAGCAAAATTGCTGTCCTCAGCCTCCTCAAGCACAACGCGAGCACTGTAGGGGATCTATGTGAACCTGCTTTACCTCATAAAGGAACAGGTGCTGCTACATCACCAGTCACTGAAATTCATGGGAAGAGTACCAGCTTAAAGCAAATGGCAACTTAGTTGGTGTGACTCAAGCCCTTCACTTAAAGGTCCTATGTACTTTACAAAATGAAGCTCTTGCCACAAAGGGGGTCCCATATCTCAGACTGGATGGATATCCTCTCCTTTGCAGGCTATTTCAGAACAGGAAAATAAATGATAATGGGTTAATTCTCCCCATGGCCCTGCTCCACCCAGGAGCCCTGCTCCTGCCTCTTGAGGCTGTGCACTGGGCTCTAAGTGTTCCTACAGCTTGCTGTGCTTCCAGCATCAGGCACTTGTGTTACTTTGCCCAGAATGGCCCCCAACAAAACCCCAAGCCCTGAATTATTATTTCTGATCACTTTAGAGATGGATCCTACATCCTTCTTTGCCGTAATTTATGTGCCAATTCTTTACCAGCACTTAAATCACTACTAACTACTTCTAACCAACCATTTTTTTGCCTTGAGATGTTTAATTATTACAGGATAAATGGTACTAGTGAGGGATTCATGGGGAAACAGTAATTAGCAGTTCCATCTATCTCAATAAAAGAAAATATTATTATTAATTAATATCCATACAAGGAAGCAGAAGGAGTTTTTAAAAATCTACAATAGAGATATCTACAGGGGCCACATTTGCTCAGAGTGTCTCTTTGACAGGTGCCCATTTATTATTTTAACAAGCTGAGATTGTCTGCATCTTCAATCACAGGAGGTCAATCCTTCATTCCTGTCAAATCTTTGATAACTAAAGTGTCTGTATTAATAACTAAAAACTGGAGAGAACAAGCTCAGATAGCTCCAGTAGGGAGTCACATTGCTTGAAATTGCCAAATGCCAGTCACTTTGAAAAAGGAAAGAGTTTATCAAAGTATGCTGTGGTGGTGATTAGTTTAGATTTGCCTTGGCACAACTTGGCTTCCAAGCAGCCTTTTTATGCCCAAGCAACCTCTTTTCTACCACAGCATTTCACTTCTGCAGAGGAAGCTGTCACTGAATCTATGAAGGGAAGGCAAAAATACCCAGATAACACTTGAGCTATTGCAAATATTTGATGTATGAAAAATAATTACACATCAGGCACCTTATGTAAGAAATGTAATAACCAAAAGTTACAGGCTCTCCTGGAGGAACAAGTGAATGTTCTACCCAGATTGTTAGATTATTAAATTGTGTCTCAAGGGGACAGTTTGCAACTGCCCCAGGAGGACTAAAGGATGGCAAATACATAGATTTACTCTGTCCTTAGCAAGAAATTTTCTTACTTTAAAGAAAATGGCATGTGAGTTTTCTATGCCCTGGCTGGTTTTGGAGCTAATAGATTTGAAAGAAAATTTCTGAATGTCTGTGGTGGGTCAGAGGTTTGTCACAGACAGAGCTGAGGACCAAACCTGAGGTTATGAGCACTTGGAGAACTTTGTGTACTCACAGATTCTCCAGACTGACTAGTCACACCCATCAACCACATGTTAACATCGCTGCTGTGTCTAAAAAACTCAAAATAATGTGCAGATAAAGAGACCAGACGCTGGTGCTTTCCATTTATAGAATACAGCCCAAACAATTTGCTCACAAAGAACTCTCCTCCTCTCATGACACAAGCTCATGGTGACAAAAATTATCTCAACTCATCCTCCCAGACTGCATCCAACCTTACAAATTGATTTGATTCTCCAATTTGACTTTTGGAGACTTTCCTAAACCCTGCAGATTCTTTCAGCTGTTCCCCTCTTCATCTTTACAAGCACCACATTTCTGTCATCCTTAGAACAAAATATAAAAGCCATTGGGTTTTCAGAACCTCCCTGTGTGGCTGCACTCAGGGATGGGCTGTACAAGTGCAGCTCATTAACCTCAGCCCAGGCACAGCCACAGCTGTGGGGGGCTGTGGGGTCCCCAGCCTCACTGCTCTTCCATGCTCAGCAGTTCTGGTGAGTACCTGCAGTTTCTGAGGATACAGCATAAAAATAACCTAATGTCTAACACAGTGTGGGAACAGGAGGAAGCTCAGTGTTTTATGTGAACCTAGTTATGACGTCCTCTAGGCTTTGACCTTCTAGGAATGCAGAGTTTAATAGTGGTGGAGACTTTTTATTGCCCCATTAGTCATGGGCTGGATGGAGTTTAGCAGTGGGTGCACTGACAAAGGTGATGTTCGTGCTACGAAGCTTAAAGCCAGAAACACATCACCACTGTAGAGGTACAAATCTGGGCAGAATTAGAAGCGAACTTGAAAAATCTTGGACTTATCTACACAGGTGAAGCCTCAGGTTTTGTTCCTGACATGTCTTGTGCAGCCAAGTAATTCCTGTGTCTGCCTTGGTTCCTCCTTTGCCCCCTAGAGCAGCAGTAACAGTGATGGTCTCTCCTGCTAGGCTTTGCATGAAAACTGGCTGCTTCCACTGTGGTCCTAAGGATTGTTGTTTGTACCACAACTATGGATTTCTTTTAAATGGTATCAAAATGTGACAAGTATTGTATGAACACACAGACATATACAGTCCTAAACCTGAATTAACAAAGTGGCAATCTGATAGAGAGGGAAAGTTTATTCTTAAACATGTCTCAGAAGAAGAGAAGGATGAGTCTGTGTTCCAAGAGGGTGGATAAGTTTCTTCAATCACCCCTATTTCTTCCTCTTACAGGTTTGATTTGATTTGATCTGGAAATCTCCTGAAAGAAAATCTCCTAGTGTTTGACAAAATTTCCAAATTTTTCCATATATATAAGTTTTAATTAAAAAGTGAATTCGAATTTGTTTTAACATGGAACATCAACTGTTCTATTGCAGAGGGAAGAAGATAGAAAGAAATTGTCCTTGTTCTTATGTGGTTCAGAAAGATTTTGTCCTTCTCATGTCTCTCATATTACCTGCTCTTCTCATTTCCATATTTTTGTTTTCTCCTTCGTTTTGTTCCATGGCAGCAAATAATGCTGAATACAAATGTAGTTGTATTCATCCATTTACAGATCATTTCTCTGAGCACCACACACAAGCACTCAGCTTTTCCAAATACAAATCAAGGCTGGTTACCTTAATTACTCATGGATTTCTGCAGTGCACAGGTGAGATAGGCTTTCATTACCCTGCCTATATTAAAAGAAGCAGCTAAATCTACATATTCTTTCAATGACTGCTCAGTGTTCAGTACTGGCACAGATGAATACTTGTCAGGAATAATTCAGTTTGCCTGAACAAGGAGTTTCAGGAAGTGACATTACTTTTAAGTCAGGAGATGAACAATAATCCAACTGATCGCTTTTGGGAGGAACATTTTAAAAGAAAATCCAGTGACTTTTTCACCCAATTTACTGTTTCTAGGAGTATCAAAACACAATTTAGACATGCTATCATAAAAAGGAAAGATTTAGACATGTTATCTTTAAAAAGGGACTCTGGCTTCTCTTTCAAGTAAATTGGTAGCAGAGTATTAACAAAAAAATTCACCAAGCAAAATGGAAATGCTAGCAATGCAGCAGTGCTTAAATTTTATGAGAGTTAGATTATCACTAGGTACATAAAAATGAGCGGGAAATCTGCAGTCGACAAGAGCTTGGTGCATAATTACTTTTCCTCTCTCACCAAATGGCTCCAGGTCGGAACACTTCATTTAAACACAAAGACAGTGACAAAAGTGCTGACTTGTGGTAAATGTGTGCAACACAAGCAGATTTAACACTGCTAAAGAAGTTAAAAGAAATGTGAGACTGTAGGTGTGGTTTAAAAAAAAAAAGTTTCTCCACATAATCATTTTGGTCAGAAGGGACTGCTGGGACTGCTGGTGGTCTCCAGCCCAAAGCAGTGGTGGGTGGGGTGGGCTGAACACAGAGCAGTTTGGGACACCTCCCTTGCTGATCACCTACACAGGAGAAAGCTCTAACACCTCTGGATAGTCTTTCCAGGTCCACCTTGTGCTTGTTTCCTTCTGGCCCTGCCCTGTGCATTCTGAGCAGAGCCCTGTCCCACCTTGGGCACCTGCAGAGCCCTCGGGCCCTGCTCTCCTCCAGGCTGAGCCATCTCCTCGGGCCCTGCTCTCCTCCAGGCTGAGCCATCTCCTCGGGCCCTGCTCTCCTCCACGCTGAACGATCTCCTCGGGCCCTGCTCTCCTCCAGGCTGAGCCATCTCCTCGGGCCCTGCTCTCCTCCACGCTGAGCAGTCTTCTCGGGCCCTGCTCTCCTCCAGGCTGAGCCATCTCCTCAGGCCCTGCTCTCCTCCACGCTGAGCCATCTCCCCAGGCTCTCCCAACTCCAGCCCCTCAGTGTCTCTGCCGGCCGGTTCCGCTCTGTCACTGTCATTTGCAGCCAGCCTGGCACACAGGGCTCCAGCTGCACTGTCACCAGTGCCAAGGGAAGGACAAGGATCACTTCCCTCACCTGCTGGCTTACACAGCCCAGGGAGCTGCTGGCCTGCCCTGCTGCAGGAGCACACCGCTGCCATGTGTCCTGCCTGTCCCTCAGCTCCTCTGACAATATTGCAGCCTAATTAAAAAGAACTGCCGTTGTCAAAAAGGAAAGCAAGTTGGTGATTGTTTCAGCTCAAATAACTGGCTCACTGCTCCCTTCATCCAAGATTGGTTTGCTGTTCCCTGTGCCTGAGACCCCCAAAGAGCAGCACACTCTTCATTGGTTTGCACGGTCCATTTTGATGTTTGTGTGAAATGGGCTTGTCTGAGGAACAAACTAGATTCTCTTCCATACTTCTTTCTAGACAGGCAAGAAATACTGTAATTTGCATTGCTCTGAATAGAACAGTATTTTAAGTTCCAAATAAACAACTCCCTCCAGTGCACCTCTCAGTGTAAGCAGATGCTTAAGTCCAGTCTGATTCAGCAAAGCTTGAAGCATGTATCTAAGTGTCATTGCCTTCAGAATGAAAGTTAAGTGTGTGCTGCTATGCTTTGCTGAATTTTGGCCTCATGCTATAAGAAAAGGATAATTTGGCTCATTATATTTTGTGAATGACACAATGCCCCTGGACATTAAAGTTTATATCTATTTGCATATATATGTGCAGCATTAGGTTTGGCTCTCAACTCTGTAGAGATCAAAGTACACAGGGATCCTTAGAGACTATCAGACAGCAATTACACTGCAAAATAAATTAGAGGCAGTCTCCCTCTACATCTCACTATGTCCAGTTACACATTTCCTTGGGTCCCTTTACTGCCCTTGAACGTGTTTTAGTTTTAGTTATTGCATAAGATCCTCTTAGATGAGGGCTTATGAAACAACCACTTCACTCCCAGTGATGAAACAAAGCTCAGATTTAACCAGAATATTTTCTCAAAGTCGAAAAAGTAAAAAAAAGAAAAAAAAAAAAAAAAAAAAAAAAAAAAAATTTTTTCATGGGTTGTGCCCAACTGTTTCCAAAGGTCTTGTTAAGGCTTTTAAATAACTTTCTGCAGAGGACAAGCAAAGGCTGTGGGGCAGTCTCTGAACAAAGCACATCTTCCCATTTCTGGGCAGATTTGTTGCCTTTCCACAATTCCCGATTTCTGCGAGTGTTAATTAAGTTTGAAGCTGTCTGTGTTAGTGCTCAAAGCATTCCTGTCACAGACACAGCGCACTCTGGGTGCAGGGTTCCACTCTCACTCACACAAAGTGCTTGTGACTGGGAGTGTGAGAAAGTCAAGTCTGAGTTACTCCACTGCAATGCCTAATTGAGGAATGTCTCTGCGTAAGGACTCTTGCCTGGCACGCTGATGGGCTCTGACATTCTTCTTCTCTGTCAATGTCGAGTGGTTATTTGTGACTTTAATGACAAATTACCAGTATCGGCATCGTGATTATATCTGACTGCACTTGGGATGGAGATTAAGAACAGATTGAAGAACTGAGATATTCAGCTCCTTTCATCCATCTTTATGAGGTGAAACACAGCATCTGAAAACTCTGAGCTCAACTGATCACAATGTTTAGCTGATTTTTGGTGGTTTTTTTTTTAAGTGAATTGTTTGTTAGTCTGTGATTGTGATCCTAAAAAACTGAAATTATCTTTTCAGCTGCTGAAACATATTGATCAGGAAAGAAATGGCCCCATTCCCCAGTCCCATATGGGCATAGCAGATCCAGAATAACAGGCAATGGCAGCTGAGAACTGCAGATTCTAAGCCACCTGGAAAGGCAGTCCACAAAAATACTGTTTTCCCCAGTGTTTTGAACACTTTCCTCCACCCATCCAGCTCTCACCACACAGGCACGGAAGATGACAGACCTTCCCTGGGACTCCTGACCTTAGAATCTTCCAGCTGGCAGCCACTTCTTGCTGTGGGCAGAGCAGGCAATTGTGGAGGGCAGCAGAATAAGGTGGCAAACCAGCCATGGATAATTTGCTTATTTTGCATAGGTGAGAGCTCTGGAAAGCCTGAGCCCTCAGCAGAGAAGCCCAGTGTCTGGTACAGGCTGTGACAGGGATTAAGAACCTTGGTTTGTAGCAGAGCAATCACCAAGCCTGTCCCTCTCATCCTGCAGTGGCAGCAGGAGCAGCAAACCCTACTCTGCACCCCAGCTCCATCCCCAGTCCTGGGACAAGATACCCAAACCAGGAGCCAGTTCTGCTCACTGCTTAGGAAACTCTGAAATCTGACCTCTTATTAATCCTCTACAGCTGGGTACAAGTGTTGGAAATTTGCCCAAACCAGGTCAGCCCTGCATTAACACAATTCCATCTAACAAAGGCTGGAAAGGTGTCATGGGTGATGCTTGTTGCTGCCACTAATATCAAATCTGTTATTTCTCAACATGTCAGCTCCTACCCAAGAAAGTTTAGCACCAATTCTGTTGCCTTCCAGCCACTCACCAAATGTATTTCCAAATATCCCTTAGAATGAGAAGCAAGCACACAAACCACACAAATCCCACTGTAGCCTGCTGGTGTACTGATACTACAGCATCTCTCTTACCACTTAGATTTTTTTCTTGCTCTCCTCCATTTCTCCCTTGAGATGCTAATTTGAAGTTCTTTGAGAAGAGGAACATTTTTTCCCCTTTTTAATGTACAATGCCTTGCCAAATGGTGTGTTGGTGTTTGATTAGGGCTTTAAGCTCTATAACAATAGAAATAAATGAGTCTAAAAGAATGCAGTTCAATATTTTACAGCAATGGTAATTTTTGAATCGTGCAATCAAAGTTTAACCCAATCTCTGTCTGGAGAGAAGCTCTGTGAGGCTGTGGTATCTAAAGGTACTTGAAAGCTCACATGATTTGTGACCCTTTACTTCAGTTTCCTGAGTTTTCAAACTTGCACAGTGCAAATTCTTTCTAAGGACAAATATAAAAAGATGAACAGGAACAGGGTGATTTGTGATGAATAAATTTTGAAAAGTTCAGAAGCTATGCTCTAATGGGATATGCACCACAGATTTTGAAAAGCTATCTGAAACTGAAGCAAAATTCATATTTTGTAAAGCAGAGTTTAGGGGATCACAGTCTTTCTTGCCCAAGGTGAATTTGGTTGTGTCATTCCATAGAAAGCATATAATAATTTAGATTAATGCTCATGACTGAGACAGAAGCATCAGGTAATAGAAGCAAAATAAGGAAAGTGAATCTTGCAATCTAAAATAAGATTTCAACTTTCAGTAAAAGCTACAGATAATAGAAGGAATATTCATGTGCTTTATTATTTTATTCAGAGTTTCCCACCTATCCCTGAAAAGGATTTTTCTTAATTTAAGAGACAAAGTAAAAGAGCTTTGCATTGAACTGCATAACCAGTGAACCAGACAATCCCAAACTGCTCAAGCATATCCGACATCTGCTCGAAGAACTCGATTGCAAATAGCAGGAGAAAGTTTCCATTACAGTACACACAGGGCTGGGCTGGGAGAAGCAGCATTAGAAAGTGTGATTCCCATTTAGTAATTATGTCTTGATTGTTGTTTATATGTTTGCTCTACTGTAACTTGCCTGCCTTATGGTGGCACTACTGCTAGAGAAAACACAAAAGTAATTTAGTTTTTAAGGGGAAATGAAAGTTTTAAAGCAGTTTAACATTTCTGTGAAACTGTAATGGTTGGAGATGACTGGATTCAGTCGATAAAAAGTACTAATTTCAATAGTAACTCACGCCTTAATTCTCCTCACAGCAACAAACCTCCCTCCCCCCTTTCTGGCACACAATATAAATACTCTTTACACCACAATCAATAGAACCTGGGAGAGAAAAAATATTCATTTTTATTCCTCAGAGGCTTCATAAAGACCAAGTTTCCCCTAAGCTCTTATTTACTCCTATGTAAATGGCATTGGTTTTGTAATGAGGTGTAATCACCAGCACATCATTCATGTTCCCTTCCTCTCTTCTAGATTTACCACCCAGTTTCTCCACTGATGCCTGGGATCTCAGAGCCAGGAAGCGGTGATGAGTCTGTTGCAGGCAATGCCCTGATACCAGTGATTGCATTTAAAAAGTCAGTATTTCCAAGACACAACCCTGCAGAGGACAGCCAGGGACACCTGGTGGGAACAATGCTGTGACATCAGCTCTTCCTTGCATCCCTAGAGAAATGCAGAGGCTGAGTGGAAACTTCCTGAAGGTCTCCACACTTCCCTGTACACCTCACAAACCCTTGGGCATGGTGTGGTGGGTGTAGCCCTGACCATGCCTGCTGGGTAGCTGCCATTCCTCACTCTGCTTTGGTCCAGCTAATGGGCATTTGCTCCATTCCACGTGTTCTAGCACTTAGCACTTGGCCCCAGAGAATATCCTGTGATTAATGCATCAAAAGACTTGTCTTAAAATCCTCCTCCCCTCGCTTTCCAGCATTTTATTCTCTCAGTTACATTTTCTCTTTGTTCCTTTCTGCAAACCCTAGTGTAAATGTTTTTTGAGTAATTAATGTGTCAAACACCAGACCTGAATTTTCATGGGCAATTAGTGGGCTGAGTAAAGCCAGCAAAACGCATTTCAGTTTTAATAGTGAATTGTGGCTCATTTGCTGTTTTGCAGAAATGTATCCTGGAATACTGAGAGCTTCATATGCCTGTATATTTTTTATTTCTGTTTCATCTACCAAAGCTCCCTCTCCTTTTCTATTTTTCACCACATACAAGATGCTGCTTGTAGTCTATTACAATTTGCATATTGTCCTTCTGCCTCATCGATAATTGATCAGGTTAACATCTGCTTTCTGCTGGTGCCAGGAGAAATTTGTTTGTTTCTACAGGACTCTGTAATTCCTCGGGGCCCCACAGAGTTTCACTTCCCAAAAGAGAGGTGCCACGTGCCCCCCACAGCAGCACAAGGCACACAGCCTGCCCACGTGGCTGTCCCTTCCTGAGGGGCTCAGGAGAGGCTCCAGGGCTGTGTGAGGGCTCACCAGCTGAATTACACGTGGTGGCACAGCCAAGTTGTCTATTGTAGGCAATGCAAGAACATCATAAATTGGATTACAGAGGAACCTCACACTCCCCAAAATCTTGCTGAAAGCATGAAGCACCCACTGTGAGGAGAGCAGGTGAAGGCTCCAAAAACTGCCCAGAGAGAAGTACTGGTGTGCAGCTTTACCAACGGGACATGTACTTCCAACCAATTTATAAGTGTGGAAAGTACATTGCTTTGATATTGCAGTGCTATTAGAATGACTTTTATTCTCTCCACGGTTTCTGGGGATTCAGCTGTCTGATTCAAAAAATACCAGAACCGGAATCAGTTCAGCTTAGAGACAAGTAATCAAAATGATTAGCAAGGCAAGGAGCTGGTTCAGTCTCAAGGACACAGCATAGTAGTCTGAGTGGCACAATCCATCACAGGTTGGATGTTCCATAATTGTACACCACAGATTTGTAAATAATCTCTTTCTTGGTGTCTGTGTTGACAAGGAATAATATACGTGAGAGCTCCCTTCGTAGGTTACCTTCTGTCTAAACACACTGTCCTGATACTTAAGTGTACCCAGGGCATCCTTAGGAGGTTTCTGAGGAGCATCAGAGGAGGATGAGATGAACAAGGCAGTGTAGCAGAGGTATGCCATGACCTGGAGGGCAGGCTGACCTTCCCACCCAAAAAAGCTTCCTTTTTGGGCACAAATAAAAGGGTTAAGGTGAGGACAGAAGTATGCACCAAGGTTGTTCTATTTTCTCAAATACACTGTGCCTTAGAAGGAATAGATGAGCTTTCATTAAAAAGACTGCCACTCTCACTGGAATCTACAATTCCAAGCATATCTAGACAAACCCCTACTAGCACCAAAATACAGATTATCACTGCTGCACAGTAATGAATGCAATGTCCCATCAATGCCATGGGACCCACAGGGACCCAAAGGCACAGGTAGAGTATGGGAGGACTGTCACACAAGGAGTGCACAGGAGGGACAAATGTGCAGATCATGTTCCAGTAATCCATAACAAAGAATGAAGACCAAAAGTACAGTTACTGAGGAGAGCAGAATGAGAGAGAATTTGTCAACCATCAGTAGACAATGCCACATGGGATGACAATTTCTAAATGCAGTTGGTAGCTTTGGGTGAACAGTTTGATAAAAAAATACAACTTCTATATTGCTTTGGAAGGTACCAAGCATCCACCTCAAAGAGTAAAGCCCTCTGCAAGTACCTCTACTTCAACTTGCCTGACTTCATATCACTAGCCCAGGGTCCTCCTGTGCAGGACATTCTAACTGGGCCCTTTGCTCACCTGGATGTGTTTGTTCCTGTCAATTACCTGCTGTTGTAGTGTCATAAAACTCCTGTGTCTTATATACACAGGGATAGTAAGGACACTTTTCCACATTTCACCTACTCTGTGCATGGCAGTATAGCTGCTTCTATTGATATTCACATTAAAAACCCCAGAAATTCATTCCAGAAAAATCTTTCTCATCATTTCAGATATTTGATTCACAACCCACTCCTTCCTCCCGAAGACCTACACTGTAGGCAATAGCACCTCTAATAAGCTTAAGGGAAAATAAAATACATCAAGGAGGATCAAGCAGAGTTGCAGCAGTCAAACCCCACACCAGGCACGCAGGCATGTCCCTGCTATGAAGCCAAGAAAGAGACAAAGAAAAATGAGTTGTCAAGGAGATGATTCTACTGAAGAGACTCCTCCTGGAGCTGGACATCTGGGTGCTTCACATGCCAAGTTTAAATCATCAGTCAGCTGGTTGGGGGGGTTGAGGGGTGCAAAACAAGAGTAAATGTTCATTGCCAGAGCTGGGAAGGGGGTGCTGCAGCACAGACCCCAGGCTGCAGCTGCTGGCTCCCCACCTCCAAAGTCTGCTCATCCTGAAGGGATGGGGCCAGAGCAACTCCCCAGCACCTCTCTTGCTCCAAAAGGCTTTCCAGCTGCTTTTTGCAGATCCAAGTTTCATTTTAAGGCTATAACTTTTGAGTGTTTCCCCACCATGACAGCAGGTCTTATTTTCTATTTGAATTGCACAGACCCGAAGCAAAGCTCATTTGTATGGATTACAGGAAAACAAATACAAACTCATATCCTGAGACAGGCAGGCTTCCTAAAGGAGAGCTCCAGCCCAGTTACTCAACCCTATGTCCTTCCATTTTCCAAATTATTCTTTCAGAGAATTTTCAGTGCTCTTTAGGGACAGCATATTTCTAGACAATTAAGACAGCCACATGTATGTACAGACTTTTGCAAAGAAACTGTCTTATCAGCCCACCTTTTTAACCTAAAATAGAAATTTTGAGCACCCGATTACATGTAAAATTGTATGCAAGAAGCTTCTGATCATCACATGGGTATCGGCAATGCATGAATTTCTGGAGTCTGGACTGGAGTCCCAGCTTTACACTCTCAAGGCCAGCATTTGAAGGAAGAATAAAACACAGAAAAAGTATAACATTAAAACATTAAGCATGGTTTACAAAGTTCATGGTTTATAAGAATCTGCAAATCTATGCAAGAGTTTAAATATCTTGATAACTGCAAATGGGGAAGAGAAAAAAATCTATAGGAGGGGAAAAATATAATGGTTAGCACTTGAGCTTTAAGTGGAGTTTACAATTCTTTCTAGGATGGCAGGGTATGGATGTCATTTATCTTCAGTTTCAGCAATAAGCCTGAATTTGCTCTGTTTTCAAGCTTTGTTCATCATATGCACCACGTTCAGAGCTTGTGTTTTTCTTTAGTTTACTGATGGTCTTATTATATCCTTATTCATGAGAGAAACAGTGTATTGCCCTGGTATTAAAATTGTCTCCTGCAAAAGGGGAGATGTTCTGAAGTGAGATATAATTTACAACTTCAGAATACTGGAAAAACTTTGGGTAAAAATCTGCAGTATTCACGAGTTTTATGCCTGAAGTCAGAGCGGCTTACAACCAGCAAAAGAGGAAAGTCCCAGTTAAGCTCTTCACTTCCATCAGGGAAGACTGACAAGCACAGAACAGGGAGAGCACTACTGGACCTAAAATATGCATTGAAGATGAATTATTGAGAGGGGCTTGGAATGACTTGGCTTGTCTACCTCAATTTCATGTTCCTCTCAAACCCAGCAGTATCAGTTTCCCACCAGGTCTAACTGTTGATCAGATCTTAGGTCAAGATTTCTGCATGTTTCTATTTGAAAGGAAGGGTGTCTACAAAACATGACATTGGAGTCAAATACACATTGTCTAACTCGATGTCCATCTGACTAATGGAGGAACAAATATGAAGGTTTTAAAGTGACCCTTGAAGACAAGAAATTCATGTTAGCTCCTTAATACTGCTATAATATTTAGCATAGTCCTTAGCCAACATTTCCAGTGAAAACAAGGGGATGCTCCCTTTGTTCCAATCCAAGATCAGCAGATCCTCTGTCCCTGTTATTGAACCCTCTTTAGACAGAGTCTGAAGTCTATTAATTTTGTCTGCCAAATCAGAGCCACTTTCCATTGTGAGGACAGGACACTGAAACCATTGGTTTCTGCCCATGAGTCAGCTGTGTTTCCACAGACTTTGTTTCATGCGTTTTCATAACTTTTAAGTTTCATTTTTGTCTGAACTCAGACCTGTCAGGCTTTTGATCAGCTCTGGAACCCTTGTAGTTATCAGCACTTCATCCCACTGACAAAAATCTCCTGGAACTTACAATAACAGATCAGGGGGAAAAAAATACCAAAATTGCAGCCCACTGAAAAATATTTCCTATACCTTTACAAAAAGAGAAAAACACCAGACTCTGATAAAAAAAAGTTCAAAGACATAAATCAGACTTAACCCTCACTTGCACCTTCTATTAAGCTTAAACCTGAAACTATGTGCTATTAGCTTGGGTTTTGGTTTAAAAATGAGCTAGCAATGGCACTAGTAACCAAGCAACAGTAATTGCTTCTCTGAGATTAAACCACAACATGACATTAAAGCTCTGCTACTGAACTTCCCTACAAAGGTGCAAAATTTTTGCAGGCAGAAGTTAATTATGTAGAAGGGCAATTTCAATTTAAGTGCAAGAGTCTCTGAGCTGTACGGAGGCAGGAAACAATGAGGTCAAGAGTTCAGCCTACCTGAGTTTTAAATCTAGAGCAGGATTATTGTAGCTTCCAATTTATAATTGATGCATCCAGCCCCTCAAAATAATTTCAACTAAATCAAAATAAATGACCTTTAAATAACTGCTATCCAATAATATGATTGGACTCCACAGATTTTACCATGGCTGCAGCTGTTAGAATTCCACTTCCAAAGTGGCAATACTACCATGAATAAGAACTAGAGGGCATTGTATAGCTTATAACCAAACTAGAAAGTTCAAGCTTCTTTTTATGAACATTCAAACCTATTTCCAGATAGCCAGCATGGCTCTTTGTGTTTACAGATATGAAATTACTCATTTGGACTAATTATCTCTACTTGAAGAGTACCATCACTTTACAAATTATATCTATCTTTTCTATCAACACATATGGATCCTTTTATTTATTCTTAAATCTAAATTAATTAAAAATTAAGAGTCAAGCAGCTTTCTTATTTGAGTGTTACACAGCTCATGTGATTTTCAGGTATGAAATATTTAAAGCCATATCTAGGTTCTAGGACAATTTTCTGAGGGTAGCTGGAAAAAGAAGAGTGACATTTTGCAATCCACAATATCTTTTAGTTTGATATAGGGGGATGGAACAGAGCAAATATTATTTAGAACATCAGTTGAGTGTAGAGGAATTGAGAAGAGGAAGGTGAAAGGAAACACTGAAGGCAAGCTAGAATCCTGGAATAGGTAACAGCTTATGAAACTTGGACCTACTTTGCCACGGTTTTCCAGCATGAGATCTGATAAGGCTATCAGGTCTTTTTATGCTTCTGTTCTCCATCTGAAAAATGAGAATATCCCTTCTCATTTCTCCCCCTTAGAGTCCAGGGTGAAGATAAACCTTACAGAAAATGCCATGGCCATGAAATCTAAAGTTCTTGAGACAGGAAAGACAAGGCTCAAGAGATCTTGAAGAACAGATATGTCTCAGAAATGAGGGAGTGGCTGATGGTTTCAACCCTGCAATGCAAACTGACACCATTGTGGCACTTGCAAATCAGTGACACATGCTTGGTGTGGGGTTCTGCTGACTGAGGTTGTGGTGGATGGAGTCCACACCTCTGCCATGGCTGAGGTCATGTTGCTCTCCACTGAGGACACCACAAGTTTCCCCCCTGGTGGCAAATATTCCAGATATTTCTCATAGCTGAGAGTGCAGGAGTGGCTCCTACAGAACATTGAACCATGCCAAGAGTCTGTTGCTTAAACAGTTTCCTCACACCAGAAGGCACAGAGGCATTTTTGTCACTTGCACAGCAGTTGCCATTAGGAAGTCAATGTTTGCCAACATATCAACCCAGTAGGCTGCAATTGTTCCATATGCTTAGAATATGGAATTTCTGTGGTAACCGTCAAATATCCAAGTGCTAATAGCGACTGTTCTCCAAATATTGTTATTTTAGCTCTTTTCTCAGAGCCAAGGAGGAAATGGACTTCTCAACCAACTCCTTTTCACCCCCCACTGGTTTTCAGTAAAAGTCTATTTTTTTTAACAGGGTTAATGATACAGCAATTCTGTCTTTTCCTGTTGTCACAGTTCCTTTTCAGGTCCACTTTTAACAAGACAATAATCACTTTGCTTCTGGAGTATGGGGGAAGAAATCAATGTGTTTTTCCTGATACTCAAGTGATACATGTGATGAGCAGATGAGACCTAAAATGCTTGGGTTTGCCAGGACACAGCACATTATGTCAAAAGCAAAGTAAGTATCAAAATTTCTCAGCTGAATATAGAAGATTTTAATGTGTAGCCTTAAAGAGATGAAACATCTGGAACAGTATCCAATTCATAGCTCCAGATTCCATATATTAAGCTCTGACACTAATATTAGTGTTCCAGTATCAAAGCCAATTTGAAGATCAGTGTTCTGAGAGAGCGTGACTTAGAAAGAAACCTAACAGCAACAAAATTATGTTGTAGAAAGCAGCACGGCCTCGTGGCCTTGCAGAGAAGACTGAAGGAAGTCAGTCTCTCAGGGGTGTGTGTTTGCTTACAGATATTTGCTTTTCAAGAGGTTGGAACAGCCGTGAAATCTAAAGGAGCTCAGATGAGTTCCTCACCATTCCTCTGCACAGATGTGAACTGCTCCCTCACTGGCAGCCCTGTGGTCAGAAGCTGAACTCACAACATTTACTTTTCTATAAAATGACCAGAATCTTCTTACTGATATTAAACCACCAAATTTTAATTATGTTTTCCTGTGTGTTTCCCTTATTATCTGTATATCGGGTTTGTTGAGTTTTGTATTTGCCCTCCTTCTTCCCAGAGGTAAACTGTTCAACTTAAATTTTGAGCACAGATTGCAAAAACATTCCCACTGGACTTACTGACAAGTAATGCTCTTAATTAGAGACAAGAAAACTGATTCAAACTAAATACAAACCAGCCCAGACTTCAGAAAAAAGTTTGAAGGGAATTTTTTTATTATCAAAGAAAATAATTTTCTGCCCAGACTCTCTCATTTTTGTTTGTCCTCTCTGACCTCCCAGTTATTTTTGGAATGCTTTCTCTGTCTGACACACTGTAGACAGAACACCCAACTACTTTGTTCAGTAATATCTTTAAAAGGTAATAATTGTGATATAAAGTTAGATGTTTCCTGGGTCACTGGTTAGCACTCACTGTCAAGAGCATCCTGGACATTTAAATTCTTCTGAAGTTCTGTTTACTCCATACATTCTTGCTATTTATCTGAATGTCCAATCTTGTGCTGACTCATGCTCCTGGCCCTATCACAAAGGATTTAAGTGATAAAAATGGGTAAAACATCTTCCTTCTATTAAGGCGTTTGTTTTTAGTATCATATCAAATGCTGACACTGACTCTCCCTGAAGCTTCAGGTCTGCAAGAGAAGATGTAGGATTTAAATACAGGGACTAATATGTAAAACCATGTAAAACATGCCAGGCCTTTTAGGAATGGAGTGACTGAATGAAGCTATGTTAATAAACATACAGAGGCTAAAGAAATAAAACATTTTGGATTTGTCTTTCCCTTTCTGGCCAGGTAAAATAATATTAAATGGCTTGGGATGGGGGGCAGAAAAAGCTGGAAGTGTGCATCACAACAGAACAGCACAATGGATGCCAAAACCTGCACACAGTTTCCACCCTCTGCTTGCTGTTTGACCTTGAGACTCTCCCTGCCTCCTTCTCCTGGCAGAAAGACTTTCTTTTTTAAGTCACTTCAAGATCTGCATAGGAAAATTGTTATTATGTAATTCCCATTCATTGAAATATAAGCAAAATCAAAATAACCATCAATGTCAGATTATAGTTTTATAGCATGACAACACAAATAATGTTTGCGCTCTCTGTAACACAAACCCATAAATCCTCAGTGGATTAACCTTTCAGAAACCCTTGCCAACTGTTCCTGCCACTACAGCACAATTCAAAATCTCAAGCTGCCAAAGAGCTCTGTTGCTGTTTTCAGAATGCTGCAATCAATCATGTTAAGGAAGGGAAGATGAGAGAGCAGATTAAGCAGAGACAGAAATGTTAACTTTAGAAGTAAGCTTCTAACTTTAGTTTTTTTCTGGAAAGAAAAAATATAACTCAGAAAATTGAGAAGCTCCCTCAATTTCCCCTGATTGGGTGGAGGACCATTTCAGCTTCATTGGACTCTTCAGCTCATCACACAAATGTATCTGTCCTACAGCACCACTTGTGCTTTGAAGGTGTGCAACCAGCACAAAACCCAAATGCCACAGGTGAGAACAGCCCCTGCAAAAGCTTCAGCTTCTGGAAAGACCAGGAGTATAAATTCCTTGGGAAGAGCTCACACTCAGAAATGCTCTGGTTGGTGCTTGGTGATGCTACATCTGAATCTCCCTCCGTGTTTAAATTAGTGAGCCAGCAATGTAAGTGTACCCCAAGGAGCTCAGTGTGAGCTGCACAACCTCCTGCAGCAGTACTCCAGCTAGGTCTCTCATGCCAGAGGGAACTTCCTGGAGGAATTTCCTGCAATTTTTCTGGGTTTTATTTTTATAAATCTACTAATTTGCCTCTGTGTTTCATGGCTCTATAGAGCAAGAAGTATTACAGACCAAATATCTATGTGTGCATGTGTATGCTTTGTATTATTTATGCTATGTGTAAAATCTGTGCAATGGATGCACACACACCAATACTGGAGTTTGGATTTCTAATTTTTATATAGAGAAAATCTGCATATACCACTTAATCTACACACACAGGCCCGTTAGACAGTGCTCCGTGAACATCAATATAAGTTAATTACTCTTAGGCAATGATATTCCTATAACTGAATGTATTTTATTTTTCAGATATAAATACAGTATTTTCTTGTTTAAAGCACACTCCATAGTTTCATCAATTTTTTATTTTCCTTTTCTCCCTAGGGCAGAATGCATGAATGTCACTGTCATAAAAATTAATGGAAAGGAAAAAGAAAACAAACCAAACCTGATTCCAGCCTGGTCAGACTAATGATGTGCGTGATGTTAAATGAAACCAGAGGAGTGAACATGCAAAGGTGACCAGCACTAAAATGAAATCCCAGCTCAAACCCCTGGTATAAGGCTTTCACCAGAGATTCACTGCAGAGCCACTCCCAGAGTGCTCTGAGGGGTGACACCAGAGCTGAGGCTCATGGCAATACAGCCTGATATAAACTCTTCTGACAGCTTCAATATCTGACTTCTAGGCTGTGTGCAAGGGGGAAATTACATATGTTTGCTTGTCTCATGGAGGGATCACACAGCTAATTTCATTAAAGCTCACCAAAGGCTTCGAAATGAGGAGGCAACACTATATAAAATACAACTGTTAGGCCTTAGAGTCAGGGGAGTATGATGAAAAGAAGAAAAAGACTGAAAGCACCTTCTGAATTTCTAGATGTGCTCAGATCACTTGTTCTAATTATAAATGACCATCCTATAACACCCATTGTGTGAAAAAAAACCAGAAAAAAGCCCCAAAAAACCACACCATGACAATTACAATCTACGAATTAGTGACGTGAAAACTACAACATTCATAATAAACTTTTCACCTCAAGGCATCCAAAGTTTGCAGTCTCTTATTTGCTCCCTTTCAATACCAAGAAAATGTCATGGGCTTAAAGGAAGTCACCGGTTCTGTAGGTCCTGCTTTAGCAACCCATTTCCACACAGAGCTGATCCCAATGAACTCGTTCCTGCTGGGATCGCCAGGCACTGACCACGAGTGATGCCTAAACCTGGAGGGCTCAGTCAGTCTGCTCAAGTGTTTCAGCAGGAGCTTGTGCCTGTGCATTCCCCGGGTCCCACAGTCCCCTCCCGTACCAGATCTAAAGCATGATATTCACTGCTGTTCCCCTGTGTCACTGCAGAATATACAAGAAATAAACCCAGCTTGCTGTAACCAATAAACAGCCAGCTAACCCTCAAGGTTTATATAAATCATGAGTATCTGCTTTAAAATTCTCCTGAGGTCAAAGAGATGGCAGAGATACTATCTAGCAATCTTCATGTATTTCCTGTTTTCAATGTCCTAATGACAATCCTTGCATCTGTGGATGCAAGATTTCTCACAAATTTGTTTCCTTGTATTACCAATACACGTTTCAGCCTCTGCCTGTGTTTCCCATGTGCTCTGGGAGGATCTGGAGAAGGATGGAGCTCGGGAATGGCTCTGCCTGGTTGTCAGGATGCAAACAGCAGGTTCAAATGCCTGCCACAGCTGCGTGCAGCACACAGCAAGGAGCAGGGCAGGGGTGACCTGATGCATTAGTAGTCAAGAGGAGTAACCTTTGCATTCCAGTACCCAGCACTTATTGTTGCTGCCAGGCACCTCTGGACTGATTTACAGGCACTCAGCTTTCATGGGAGTGGAGGAATTTGTTTCTCTCTGAGTCAGACTGAGAGTAAGCGTGAGCTTACAAACATTGATCCAAAACACACTCACAAAAGGCACAGGAGAAGGACAAAGTACCAATTCAAGCTACAGCCCTTGCTAGGAAATAGTTTTTAAGGCTAAAAAGAAAACAAACCTCCACATTCTTATCAAAAACCATGGTTGCCCACAAGGAATTGGAGCTGTGATACAAACAGTGGGAATTTAATGTTAAACATGGAAACCATCATTGTAATTTGTACTTCTGGAATTAAAAAAATAAAAGTATGCTTTATTCTTTGATGCTTATGCAGCACACTAAGATTTGCCAACTCAAAGGAAAAAAAAAAGGTATTTCTTAGCTGAAAAACAAAACAGAAGCTAAATCTGCTCACAGCCAAATGGCTGCTCTAGGACTGCAGTGGTTTGCACTGAAGGGCCCAGAGAACCACCTGCAGAAATTCATTGGGAGGCTTGAGGAGGAAATTAGTTTAGGGGAACAACCTTGTATTTGACAAAAGTAAATCATCTGGAGCTGATTTGAAATACCAAACCTCCATGCTGGCAGGTGGAACAGGAGTGGGGGTTCCAGTGGGGAGCACAGAGCTGCCACAGGAAATGGTGAATTCAGGTCATACTTATGGATTACTGTAATCATAAGTTTCAAACAGTCTTTCAGAAGCTTCAGGTGTCATTTCACTGTGGTTTCAGTGGCTCAAGAGGCAGGTAAGGAAGACTCAGGGACAGACTCTGTATCACCCACTCCTCAGTGGTTATCTCTACTCTTTAAATGCTTATAAGCTAATTTCCACATTTAATTTTTAATTGGTCATATTAAATTGCTTTGAAACTGTCTTTTATGAAGACAGAAGTATGCTATCACTTCTATAAAACTAAACCTGTTCTAACAACCCTAAATATATTTCTTTCCCAACTCTGCAGTTGCAGAATCCTTCCATCCAAGATCTTCCTCCCAAAAACCACTCTTGATTTCCACCACATACTGCTCACAGAGTAATTGCTGGCACTGATTCTTTACCTGCCTTATCTTGCAGTCTTACTTACTCCGATGCAATCCTAATATCTGCAAGCATGAACATGAGTTAGACCCACATGGATTTATATGGATGCATGTATGACAAAGCAGGGAAATATGGAGCTCTTTAAAAGAGACTGTGACCCACCTGTGCAGTTACACAGCCATGGATCCCTGGGGCACACACAGCAGGGAGGGCCCTGAGTGCTGCACAGCCAGCTCTGTAAAGTGCTGCAATCCTTTTGGCACACCACAAACACCACCCTGTCTCTCCAGGTATGACTCCTTTTTATCTCTTTAATTCGGGGCACATTTGTGAGGATTTATTTTCACTGCCTGAACTGTTTCATTTGAAAGTTACCCAGGGTAGTTTGAGACAGATGCCAAATCCAAATTTGGTAAGTAAAACTGGAGCAAAAAGAAAAAAAAAACAAACAAAATAGCAAAAAACCCAAACCCTGAAAGAAAATATAGTCTTGGACAAAAGATCATAAACTATAACAAAGAACAGAATTACTGGATAAATTAATGAATATGATTATTTGGTGGAGAAGTCACCACAGCTTTTGCCATGTCTCTCAAGGCTAATGCTGCTCAAGCTCCTTGCTGAGTTCTTTTAAGAAACCAACAAGCACAGGAGTAAAGGAGTTTGAGCTGGTATAGTCTATTTGTATTTCCAAAAGATATCTGACAAGGTCCCTCATCAAAGCCTTTTAAAGAAGCTGTGCTGTCATGGGGTGTGAGGGAATGCTCTGCCACAGATAAAGAGGTGGTGCAAAGACAGGGGCCAACAGCAGGGCAGCTTCCCCTGTGCAGGACATCACTGGGGGATCCCAGGTACCCAAACCAAGCCTGCCCAAAAGGGAGCTTGCAAAGGGCACCAACAGTGAGCAATTACCTGAAAAATCTTCTCAGAACACCAACTTTTCCCAGGCAAAACTATTTTTCCCAGGGAACTTGAAGGCCACCTGTGGAGAGGTGCAGGAGGCTCTTGTGATACTGAAAGGCAAATCAGTTCCTATACTGATACACATAGTACAATGCATATAGGAAAAATTGCTCAGGTTTGAATGCACAGAAATAGGTTCTGAACTGTTCATCACTGAGAAAGACACCTCAAATTGTGAGAAGCTGGTTTGGTGAAAGTGGCAGCCCACTTCTCAGTCACATCCCAAAAAGAATTTGGTGAAAACAGACAGAGAATGTATCAAATGTTTTCAAAAGTATAGCTTCCACACAGAGAACTGTCACACAGCCTGACTGCCATGATCCTGCAGAAGAGGTGAAAGAAGGGATACAACAGAAGTCTGTAAAATCATGACTAGCACAGAAAGAGCTAAGAAAGGAAGCCAACAGCTGCTCCATCTCTATTCTGCTACAGGAGAGAGGGACAGCAATAACAACAAAAGGGCAAGTTTTAGAGAAGCAAAAGAAAGTATTACTCCCCAGAATATGTAAACCTTCTGGGATAGTGATTATTTATATGAGTTCAAATATCAGCTAGAGAAATTACTGCAAGAAAAAGTCACAACAGTTTGTAAAAACAAAGGAAATCATTAAGCCAGAAGTAAGCAGGAGAATATTCCAGGATGTTTTTGCTTTGTTTCTGACTTTTCCCCTGGCACTGAGCTAGACTGTTGCTGGATTTCCAGCCTGCCCTCCTACAGTCTGTTCTATAAGGTTTCAGTGGGGTATGTTTTACTGAGAACTTTAACACTAG
The DNA here is from genome assembly GCF_017590055.1 of Onychostruthus taczanowskii. NCBI lineage: Eukaryota > Metazoa > Chordata > Aves > Passeriformes > Passeridae > Onychostruthus > Onychostruthus taczanowskii. The sequence continues at coordinate 2,419,493 of NW_024499128.1, read as the reverse complement.
AGAAGAACATAAAGTTTTCTGACAGCATTTGCAATTGTAGGAGGAATGAATCTGACTCCAAGAGTGATGACAGCAAGATCTGACTCCTTTTTCACCCTTACCCCTCTCCCTGTGCTTTTGCTTGGGGTGCTGGTTTTTAGTGCCAGGGCTGGAATGGAGCATCAAGTTCCCTCCTTGCTCACACCACTGAAATCAGTGGGGTCCTGTGTTTGGAACAGAAGGCTGAATTGGGTGGTCATTGCTCCTCTGAAAAATGATTTGGATAATTTATTACTTTAAGTAGTAGCACGAGGTACAAAACCTACATAGCTCGGCTCCTTAACTTTTGGAGTTGTGATGTTCTGTAATGTTGAGATCAGAACATAAAATGAACACTTAGCAGTTTAATTCACCATAAAGAAAGAACTTTATTGTCATGAAATGTTCTTGTTGGAAATGTTGTTTCTTCTTCATTTCGCAAAAATAACAATACCCCAAGGGTAATGTAGAGTTGTGAGAATATAAGCTTTAGACTTAAATAAATAATCCAAACCAAAAATAGTTCTTTACGCTGATAGCTCAACACCACAATGTAAAGGTGTTATTGTTAATACTAATTTTATGACCAAATCTGGATGATAATTCAGTGGCTCTTTAGAGTTCACATAAAACCAGATAATTGACATCCACAGGGTATCTGATTGGTCTTTATCCAGTTCTTTCATTTTTTTGGCTGTGCAGTAATGTCTGTTTTCCTTATCTGAAGGAAGTTTGATCCAGACAAAACAGAAATACAGAACTTAAAAGACTGGATTCATACTTGTCTCAACTATGGTTTGATACTGACAATTTCCCAGCACATGAATTGGGCCAGTAGTTTTATCAGCATTATCCTAAGGTTCATCTTGGAGTCAAGTCTCTCTTATGTGAAGCCATGGGCACCAACAGAATCAATAATATAGTGGAAGCACTCAAAGTCAGAGTATGATCTCAGTATGCTCATGTCTGAATCTCTCTGTTCAATTATAATGAAAAATATTTCAGTGGTGTTTTTCTAGAATATACCCAAGAAAATGCAATTTGTGTTATTTAAAACTGATTTTTTAAAAAAAGAATTCCTCGTGAATTATCAAATGCCTGAAAAAGTCTGTGCTTTGCTAGTGGTTTATATATCACAGCAGTGTGTTTTTTGCTACTGACCAGCAAAAATGTTATTCTCCATATTAAAGTATTTCTTTCCAACAGACAAAGGAAGATGTTGTCTGCTTCTATTATAAGCAAATTAAGAGTAATGGCAAATGCTCAGCTTCATATGCTTATAGAAATTCATTGTTCTCCTCTTATAACTGAGCCTTTTATTTTATAACAAACAAGGACAGTCATTGGTATTCCAGCACTGTGGTTGCCTACCTTCTTAACTTCCACAGCATTCTTCTTAATTTATGTGAAGCCTTCTGATAATCCTTGAAGGCCAAAATTAATTGCTGTCTGTTTTTCCAAACTCTTTTCGGGTCCAGATTCATAGCACTGTGATAAAGATTCCTTGCCCTTCTTCTTGACTGAAATATATCTATATTAGTCTGCAGGTTGACACTTAAGTAAATCATTTATATGCAAGGCTGAATATGCTAATTGTAGAATAATTTTGAGACTCTTTCTCCTCTGCAAGATAATTATTTCAGTGTGTTTAAAAATATTTTAAAACCGAATTTCATGTGGAATTCCTATCCACCCTCAAAATCATTTTTTGAAATAGTATATTTTGACAGTTCTTGCATGGATAAGGATGTTGGGGTTTTAGCAGAAAATAAACAGAATTTAACACATTACATCCCAGATAAACAGAATTCAAAAATACTTCTGTGGAGCAGTTTTTATCTTTTGGGCCATCCTGGTCTTTTCATGAAACAAATGCAGTACTTCAAAGTCAAGAAGGTGAGAATGTCAAGTCCAAGCAGCATGAACCACCTCCCAGATCGATTTCCCCAGTTAAAAGGAATCCTCAAAGAACAAATCAGCTCAACAAGAGTGGTTTCTCTTAAAAGATATTTCTTTACAGTTTCCATTCCCTTTATTACAAGTAATCCCATGGAAGTCACAACTCTTTAGCAGAGAAATCTGTAGATGCTCTAACAGGCATGGGAGGATCTGTCAAGCAAAGATGAATCTGAAGAGTAAGAAGTGCTATAAGCAACACAAGATGGGCCTTATTGCTACATTTTTGTGATAGCCAGAGTTTGCACAATGCAGGAGTTTATGGCATGGGAACAGGACTGGATCCTAAACCTACGGATTTAAATCAGAGAAGGAAAAAAATGTACTGTAAGTGGCTAATTAAGAAATCCTTTGTTCCCCCAGATGTTCGTCATTATAAGGATGTTGAACAAAGCAACATTTTGGGCCATAAAGAATTAAAATTTATAAAGCAAAAAATAATTCTGACTTCTGCCTCCAGGCAGATGCTGTTGGTTAACAGTGGTACAGAACTTGTTACTACATGGCCATGGTCTTGGCTTCAGATGTCATCAGTGTTAACAGATGTGCACTAGATAGATCTTAAATCTCAAGTTACCTTCACTGCATTGCAAAAAAACCAGAGAAAGATGTCCCATTCCCATAAAGCTTCACAAAGCTCTCATTTCCTGTGAGACAGATTTCATTGTTCTCTTCTGCAGTAGCTTAAATTTTTCCGGGTTTCAGCAAGTGAAATGCTTAGTCATCTGTCATGACCACATTTCATTTTAATGCATTTTTCCATGAGTTTTTTTCCAAATGGCCATGCTGGTCATATTTGTTGTCCTTCAATATATTAAAATTAGTTTATGATCAGGAGAAAATATGCTCCCAAGGAAATTTTAGGATGCAAAGTTAATGGAGTGTCCCAAAAGCCTCCAAGTGTCCTGTAGAGTATCCATCAAGCAAACCCCAAAGGTTTTGTTCTGTTTTACTTCCAAATTGATAAACAACTCCCTTGTCTCACACTATTCTGCCTTGGAGTTCTAAAACTTGTGCTGATTACAGGTACATTTTTCATCAGCTTCACATTGTCTTTCCAAAGTTCTTCAATAATTTTTTTCCTCCTGTGCTAAGCAATATGAATATTCATCTTGGTGCTCAGAGCAAGGCTGGATATCTTTGAAGCAGCAGTCATTTACGACTGGCAGTGACAGGTATTACAACATTAAAATGGAAACACGATCGGTTTGATCTTTGCCAACTTTGTTCTTTCCTTTGTAAGAGTCAGTGTGGACGTGCATCACTCCATTGTACTCAACATTATCTGCTCTTGCTGCTTCCACAGAACAAAATGTCTGTCCTGTCAGCGCAGTAACAATAACTTGGTTATGTTCATTGTCACTCATTTAATTAACATCAGGTCTTGTTTTAATCTTGAAATTTTCTCTGTGTGCTATTTTTCTTTATATCAAGGCTTGTTACAAGTAGCAGCCACTTTCTGCAAGCAGATTTCTGTTCTTTTTCCTCCTGTCTTTGCACTGCAGTAGCACAGAAGAAAACTGATCTGTGGCTTGGTTCCAAGATACTCTTATGTTACAAACAATGACCATGTATGAAGAGCTGAAATCTGTCCCTACACGTAGTGATTTTCTTTGAGAGGCACAGTGCGAGACTTTGATTTATTTAAATATTTCCTAAGAATGTACAAGGTTGAAATTTCCAGAAGCAATCAGTTTGGCTTAACTGCATCCCCATCAAAGATCCCCATCAAATCCAACAGTGGGTATATTAGATGTAAACCCAGAATAAACTGCTGAAAACATTATTCACTAATGTTATAAAGGAGTGAATATTCAAAATTATATCCAATTTCATTCTTCTCAAGATGAGAAAATTATGACCTATCCATGTTGCATAGAAAAAACCCTCAAGCTTAACCACTATATATCTCAATCCTGTTTCTCACAGCCAAGTCTCCCAGGTAATTGAGTAAAACTAGAAAGGGAATCCCTACTTTTCAATTTATACTAAATCTTACAATTCTTTTTTTTAAGAATGCATATGACACATATTACATGGCTTAATTTAAGGAACCCTAAAAGGGAAATGTCATACAGAACTATGTGAAAATGCATGTCAAAACACTACCCAGTGTATTTGATTATACACTATCACTTAGAAAAAAGTCCATTAAAAAAAAGGGAAATGTCCATTTGGAGTACTCCTTTTAACCTTTTCTGGATTCTGCATGCAGGAAAACTTTTCAAACAAGCAATGAAATTTGCTTAGCATGTTCACAAACCTTACGGAATACTTCAAACTTATCTCTACTACAAGAAATTAAGCACAGTGAGCATTGGAACAAGTTCTTTTTTTCCTTTTCCTATAGTTAGCCAAGACATGGTTAGAATTAATGCTACCTTAACTCAAGCTGACTTTGGTTTTCCCTAACTTTGAAAAGTAATGAAGATCACCAAAACCCTGAGGAATCCAATACAAATTATTTTGCTACCATTGTAAGGATTTCATATGCAGGATCAAAAAAAACCCCCAAAAACCATAAATAAAAATTAAGGAAGCCAGTGTCTAAAGTACTTGATTTTTCAAGGTCCTTAAAAAATTAATGAAGAAAAGTCAGTGCAATAAAAGGAAGATCAAATGGAAAACCAATTAATTTTCACAGACCTTAATATTCAGTGTGTATTTATGGAAAATAAGTACATTTCTAGTAGGACAATGTCTCAGACTCCCTCTGTTCAACACTGGGAAAAGAGCAGGCAACAAGAGGGGCCAGAAGAAAAGAGACATTAGTTTCAAAAGCAAAGATCTGAACTGTAGCACTGCTTTCAGATTCAAGGAGAAAGCTCTGGATTTTGTCCTCCACATCAACTGCCCATTACCCTGTGAAATCTAAATATAGGCCCCATGTGACAAATAGATTTGACTCTAAAGAGAGTCAGGAGAAAATATCTATCAATCAATAACTTTTAAATGTGGTGTTTATACAGGTTCCAAAGTAATGAATATACACAGGACAGGGAGGCTGTCCTGGAAAAATGCACTTTTTTTTTTTTTTTTTTTTTTTTTTTTTTTAGAAAAAGTGCAGCATAAATTTTCTTCTGATATTTCATGTCATTCTACTTATTGATTGCATACCAAGTCTCATGAGCAAGCACAAAATTTTAATCAACTTCTGGACTCAATCCTGCCACCACAGACTTCAATGGAAATTGGATCAATCCCATTATCTACCATATGACTCCACAGGGCTTCCACAGGGAGAACCTCATTTCTAGCTCCAGCCCGCAGGGCCCCCAAGGCTACATTTAAAGCAGTGAGCAATGTGAATACCAACTAGCCTAAAATAGCATTAAATGTGTTTAAATAGGCCAAGATAATTTGGACAGCTACAAAAGCATAATCCGCACTGAAAGCCCACCAATATTTCCCACACATTTCTTACAGAAAATAAGCTATAAAGTCCAGATGTGTTAAAAATATATCACATGGCCTCCTCCCGGCCAGGAGCATGTCAATGGCTGAAAAAATTTCTTGCTGATTTACTCAGGATGAAATTCAGCCTCTCTTTGTCCCAGGAGTACAGACAGCACAAGCTGGAGAACACCTTGTTCGGCAAGGAGAGGTTCTACCTGTCTTGTTCCGTCGTGGTGCCGTGACTGGCATTGCTAATCAGAGCAGGGAACCTGCTGCAGCACACACAGAGCTTGGTTAGATCCTCAGCTGGAGCAAACTAGCCAAACACCCCCTCTGGCCCAGCTTTCCAGAGGATTTTGGAACATGGGAAGCCATGGTGTTTGGATGGGCTCGACATAACAAAAATGGGGCTGGCTTCCAGCTTAAAGGTGGGCTGGGCTGGAGGGGACACTTGCTGGAACCTTCTCTCCACAGCCCCAAGGGCCTCTGACAACGACTCCACTGCTGGCAGTGGACAGAAGGGGAGCCCCAGACATGGTCTCCCAAATTCCCAAATGCTTGGATAGCAATGTGGTGCTTGGGAAAAGATTTGGAGGTACGTGCAGGAGAATGCAGTGTTTAGTACACAGTGTGTTTGGTAACTACAGGAACATACAAATGAAACCCTTTTCTCTCAATAAGTCCCCCCCAAAACAGCAGATACCTGCTCAGTAAACATCAAGTTGAGACACAAGGTACCTTGACTGATCATTATATGACAGTGGAAAAAACCATTATGAACAAACCCAAAATCCAATGTTCTGAGTGGTTGTTCACTTAGTGACAGTACCACAAGAATCATTTACAAGCCTAAGATCCACTACCAGCTTTAGACCCTTCTGGAAATTAAGTGCTTTTGACAATTTTGTTTCTTGTTCCAGTTTTCTGTATGATTAAGTATCCAGTAAAAGAACTGGAAATTTCAACTTCTGGGACTGTATGAACACCCAGAAGTGAAATGTAGTCCATAGGATGATTTTGGAGCAGGTTGCCTCTGCTGTCCTTGAGAGAAAAAGGGAACAGCTGTTTTGGCAGCTCCCAGCTCCTTGGCAGCCAGACATTCCCCACAGAGCTTCTGCTCAACACCTGGGACATCCAGATCCACTGCCACCTCGACACAGGGAAAATGCCCCCACCTCAGTGACACCAGGCAGGCCTTAGGAGCTGGACAGAGAAATCCTGCTGGGCCCAGGTACAGCATTCCAAACCCTGCATGATGGGAAAGGGGCTATGCACAGCAGCTACTGCTCATTACTCCAGATAATGGCTAGAATTAACTGAAACATTTTTGTAATACTCTTCAGGAACCTCATTCAATTTACCAATCCCTAGAAATTAATGGTATGAACTTGCATTAAATCAGTCTGTCATTAGCTTGGCTTTCTTTATGGCAACTCATTATGAGGCACTTCCTGCCAGCCAGAAGCCCAGAGAACGTCTGCAGACACAAGTTAAAAAGCACCATGGTACATTAGCTCCCTGCAGAGCTCAGCTGCATCCCACAGCACATGACAGTCCCCAGGGATGAACACAGGGTGACAGGCTGGGGACACCATGGCTGCAGAGCCAGTAATAACCAGCATTTACCCCACTTTGATTAATTCCCTTGGGGCTTTGGAATGGGGTAATGTTGTGCTCACCGTTCTTGTAGCTCTGAGTTATCACAGGGACTAGGGAAACACCTGAAACAGGCATCATCCACTAGGGGTGTTCTCCCTCAAAATGCAGGTCTGTGGGATGAGAATCCCACTATTTCTCAACACTGTAGAGAGGGGACACAGACCTGAGTAAAGCCCTGCATCTGCTGGCAGCCCCAGTGACTTCAGCAGGGATCCAGCCTGCCCTGGTGGTTAAGCCACTCAGAGCATTTGGGCACTGGGAATTAAGACCCTTGTTATTGGCAAGGAACACTGCTCCAGAGAAACAGTCCAGCTCCCGGGGAGTGCTCTGCATGGCTTTGTGAACATCAGGCAAAACAAGATCACAGAGTACAACTGAGCTTCGCTGGGCTTGTGTTCCATAGCTATGTGTTTGTATATCTATGTAGGCCTACATAGTATTATTGCTATAAAGAGGTATTTGCATGGCATTATAGAAAAAAGAAAGAAAGAGTTAAAAAAAAAAAGGAGCTAATTTGTAAGATCCATATAGCAGGAGATGTGGGTTCTTCCTCTGCCTTCTATAAGGAGCACAAAGGGAGTTGAACCGATCCACCAGCCCTCAGTAACCAGCTTGCAACACAATTCAAATTGCTCAGATTTCCTTTTGAGGCTTGTAATTTTATTATTTATTATACACAGTGAAACTCCACTTACCCTAATGTCTTATCTAAAAAAACCACACTTGTTTGAAATGAGGTCATGTCCCTTGACATACATTAAGTGATGTGGAAAGCCCCCATTTACCCTAACGCCCATTTATCCATTTTAATACCATTTGAATAAAGAAAGTTTCGCAATATGTCAGGCTTTTCTTTTTTTTTTTTAACAAAACTCAAAGTTAATTAAACCAAACTCTACAATATTTATGACTTTTTTGGTAGCTCAATGTGGTTTAGAAAGGTGATGTTAATATTGACATTAATTAACGTCAATCTTAATGTACTATTACATTAATAGGCTGGCATATCATTCAGCCTAAGGCAATGTACTGTGCTGCTCAAGCTATTTATAACAAAGTATTTTAAACAGCTTTGCCCCCCACTAAAAAAAAAAAAAATCAATTTATACTAAATGTTGTTGCAGAATCAGATTCATCACCGTGGGGATTAAGAAAAAACGAAAGACCAATTTAATGACAGGATTTAGTTCATTATTTATCTTCTAGCATGTAAATTATAGATTGCCATGAATTTTTCATCCTTTTGGTGCCCACTACCTAATTCATGCGAAAAACATAAGTCTGTGTTACAAAGAGCGAGCTCCCCAGCTCTGTGTACGAGGAACATCTCCTCTGCCTTTTGACAGACGATAATCTGTCAAAATGAAAAATTAATGGAGGCTCCCTTAATTCATCATCTTCTGCCTCTTTTCTATTAATGGATTTTTTTTCCCCCCCTCTATAACTCTGCTTGCACTGAATAGAGCTGGTGGGTGGGGGGAGAAGATAAACAGGTCAGCTGACTGCTTCAGCTTCTGCAGGGCACTGTAATTCAGCTGATGGATGGATGACGTGGTATTTATTGAATGCATTGAGGAATCCTGTGGCTTCCAACACAGTCTGGGAGCATGCTGAGATAAAGCTCATACCAAATGTCTCACCACTCTCAGCTTGGTCACAAAGACAATTACTTTGTACAAATGATCATAAAGGAGTGGCGTGAGCTAAGTGTGTTGTACTGCACACAGCTCAAGGCATCCATGGAGCAGTCAATACAAAGAATAATTAGGATTCAGTTTGATTATAAAATGCATGTGAAAACAAATCAATCCCTCTCTCAAATTACCTTTGATGAAATAGTTTATGTTGTTCAACACTCCACTCCTCCCAGGGTCTTAGAGCACAAAAAAGCATTTGTCCAGTGCACAAATATGCCATTCCAAATACTCTTCCTAATTTCCCTAATCACAGAAATCTAAAATCAGAAAGCTGCACCAAAGGTTTTCTGCTTTTCACAACTCATCTGCTTCTGCATGTCTGATGCTTTGCTATGGTTGTGACAGGATAAAGCCCAGGAAAAGCATGTCTCATCACAGCCAGGGCTCTCTGACAGTCCCATGACATGATTGCTAAGGACAGAGGAGCTTTATGGAAATGGATCAGCCTACAAGTGAAATGAATATTTGCTAGGAAGAGCAGAGGGAATTATAATAACAGAAAAGCATTTCCTTTTATAAAGCACATGCAGTGCATACCCATACACGCTTTGATAGAATCATTTTATGCTATGGAAATCCCTGCTCAAACATCCATTTTGAACACTACTGTAGCACTGTGAGTAACTCCAGAGCCGTTTCACAGAAAATAAAAAACCCCTGTAGCCTGTGTCAAGCTGAGTGGTACTTTCAGAATTAATTTCTGAACTAGTAACCTGCAAAGCCCAGAATTAACAACCTCTCACATATTCATTTTAACCTGCAGCCAAACAGGGCCATTTCCTTTGAGAACTCTCTGTTCCTCACAGAGCAGTATAAATACTGCAAACAAACCCATTTATCACAATTGGTGGAATATGATGAGGGCACTGCAGCCTGGCCACGTCCCCCCAGTGCTGATGGAGAGATGCCCACGGAATGCAGGAGCAAGACTTGACCCACATTTTGCAGCTTGCTCAAACCAAAACTGCTTCATGTTAGGTAGAACCAGCTTGAAATTAAGGAGTCTTGGCTTGGCATGACAGAAGCCAACCTGACAATACCCATTTCTGAATCATGCTTACTACAGCTACAGCTCCATGTCTTAGGCACTGAATATGATCAAATAATATCTTCTTTCCCGGTGATGGGAAAAATAAAAATGATACTTTACCAGTTTCTCAAAATAATTCCATTTATTTGTAAAATGTCTTGGTTGAATATGGTAACTTTTGGAGACCTTTCTCACCTCCCAAAATAAAATCATAAAAACCTCACAAATATTGAAGGAATTCTAATCTCTCTTAATGGAAAAAAGACTAATTTATCATTAGCAAACACCTTTGCAAATTAATTGACTCTACACATTGAAAAATTGTTTCAAAGCAAGATATCTTCACAAGAGTGGCAGGACAATAGATCTGGTACAAGAAATCTCCAGGATCAAAACTCATCAAGAGTTGAAAGATGCTCTGGTAGCCTCCATAGGCTCCACAGGTGAGCATCCACTTACAGAAACCACCATTAAAAAACCCAAACCAACAATCATTGTTCCACTTTCTTTTCAAGTCTCAAAAAACATCCAACAGCTTGGAAGGCCAGAATATTACAGCATGCTAAAGAGAGCTCTCTCTCACCAAGTGCAAAGAGATGAAATTTTTATTGCTGCTCTCCATGCTGTACTTGGCCTGGAAACCAAACACCTTTCTCCAAAAAAAGCTTACCTGCTATTCACCTAAGCTGGTGATTATTTCTTAATAAGGCACTTCTGTACAGGTGAGATTGCACCCATGCAGCAAAGCTATTTGCCTTTAAATTCTTGATGATGGAGGATAATGCAAAGGGGAACAAGGGAATCATATTCCTACCTGCCATGGGTCATAAAAGGAGCCCCCAACAACTTCTCTCGTGATCAAGTATTAAATCCTTCAGATACCTAAAAATTATTATGCTGATATGGCTGTTAAGGTCAAGGTTTAAAGTATAATGTGGATCTTAGAAGAAATTCTAGTGATTGATGTAACACATCAGACACTTACCTTGAAAAAGGTATTATTCAGCTGCCTCCACAAGAAGATTAAAAGTGGGGGAAAAGAAGTTGAAGAACTGGTTAAATGACGAGTGGTTGTTCTCAGTGGTCAATGTAGCAATGAAATTACTGTAAAAAATAGCTGCTGATATTGAAACTTGCCTGCAACATCTTCTGATCTCTCTAATACATGTCCTCCAGGCAGCAGTTCTCTCCTCACCTCAGTAACCTTGTTACACCAGCTGGTTTCAAATATTAGCAATTTTCAAAATCATGTCTGAAAGATGTTTTCTGTAAACTCTGCATGTGAAGTTTCTGAAACTTTCTGACAATGAATCACACTCTGTTTTCATTTGCTTGGAGCTCAAGTTACTTGCACACAAATTGTTCCTCTCTCTTTTCTGAAATTGTATCTCATTATTTTTAATGGCTGCAGAGAGCTTGTGACCACCAAGCCTTTAGATGGCATTAAGATAATGACAACAGAGAAAAGTGGGCAGAATTTTGAAGAACACACAGAAGTTATAGGGATGTAGGATGAACCATGCTTTGCTGAAGACTTACTTCACTACAGGTAACAGCCTGGGGTTTTTCCACAGTCTGTGTTTAGTAACTTATATCAATTTATATCAAAGCTCCACTGCTTTATCAATAGCCATCGTCTACTTAAACAACAATATTATATATGATATATAAACACCTTCATCATCCAGCCCATTACAGAACACTGACATTGTACAGATACTTTGCCCTAATTCTAGAGTTCCACTTCAGAACATCAGCACTTCCCTGTGGGGCAGAAAATAATAGACACGGGAAAGCCATAGAATCTCCACAGCTGGTGCTGCTCTGGTGTGACCCTGGGCTCAGAATGGCAGTAGGAGGACCTGATCCCCCTCCTCAGCCTCCTCTGTCACATTCATGCTCACAGAAGCTGGGGGCACAACAGAAACATCTGCTCCTTGTTGCTTTGTTTACTCCTAGACACAACCAACTGAAACAAAAAACTAGAACAAAAAAGGAATAAATAAGGGGGAAAAAGTCTTCAATTCACATGATTGGAAAAATTCAGTATCAGTTGCATGCATTTAAGTCAATGAGGCACTGAAAAGAAGTCCCTAGACAATGTGCTTCTCAGCAGAAAGTTCACCTTTTCCAGGTACTGGATGGAGTTTGAAAGAATGAACTTGAAATTAAGTGGGAGAGGCTGGGGAAAAGCAAGAGCTTTGGTATCCATAGGAAACTTGCCTCGAGGCTGCATCAGTTTAAGTTTTTGCTGCTCTAACACCACAGCATTACCAGACACAATGTACCACATTAATATTTAGGGTCCTTTACATCACTTTTGCTACAAAATTACATAAATGCTAAAGCCCCTTGAGGTCTGTTCCATCCAGGCTACCTTTGTTCATACCTGGCTGTGCCCTCACTGGTGTTAATCCTGGTTTCCAGCTGGGTCAGTGGGAGCAGGATCAGTCCCTCTCCAGAATCAGGATACAACCATGTTGTGGCTACAAGATGTGTTTATGACTGAGATTAGCTTCATTAAAACACAAACTCACAGAAATAAAAATATGAGGCACCTGATTTTAGAATAAATTACCTTCATAAAATTATGGTCTTTTCTTTGCACTGCAATATTCACAGGAAATTAATGAGGTTGTCAGATGAATTCTATGAAGATTTATGTGCTGATTAGGTGACATGTCTTAAAACAAAATAAAATAATAAAGAACCTCTTCCATTAAAAAATCAGCACATTTAATTTGAATCCAATCTTTTATCAGATTACTTCTGTTTAGTGGCAAATAGTTCCTTTGTTTAAAAACCCTTCACAAAGACAAAGCCTCAGGAAAACATTTTGTAAAAGTATTCTGAAAGTCAAAGTCATTTTGACAGAAATCAAACCAGAAATAATTTCTCCCTGAAGGAATCCTGCTTTATTTTAATGATGTCTGGATTGTTTCCATTTAAATAGAGTAATGGGAATTTTGTTAAAAAATTTGATTCAAACTGTCCTTTTTAACAATGATCTTTCTTGTAAGCTTAGCCAGTAATTTGTCATATACATTTTGTTCAAGCGGAGAAAACAAATATTAAAGGAAAACAATTTGACTAAAAACATCTTTCCTTCATTAAGGAGCTTTATGTTCTAATGTCTGAAAGTGAAAGTCTGCTTTAATGGCTGCTGGGAGCTGGGGATCTCTCTGCCAGACACTTACCAAGGCTTGCTTTCTGGGTAATAGAGGCTATTTATGGGGCTTTTCATGACCTTTCTTCTTGGTACTACCAACAGAGGAATACTGAAGGCATCTCTTTTGCATCCACATATCTGCTTGCTCACGGATTATTGTCTTGATTGTTTTCTTCATTTTGAAGAAAAATGTTGCATGTAATTAAAACAAGATAACAGCACAGGGCTGTGTGTTCTATCACACATCTCCCCAGTCCCCGCAGTCATTACACACACTGAGGTACATCACACTGTGGAGACAGATAGATTGGAACTAAACTCCTGGCTTTATCGCCCCGTGCAGCTCGCAGCCTGTCCCACATTCTGGAAGGTACTTCTTCAGTGAGAAAAGTGCTTCCCGGCTTTTAATAGTACAAGATAGCCCTTCTTTCACAAGAAAGAAGAGCCCCACCCTGTAATTGTTTACCCAAATCTCAGAGTCTTCCCAAGTGAAATTGAAAGCCTATTTACTTTGAGTCATCCATTTAATTTTGCTTTGTGAAAACCAGACATTCTCTGATTCAGAAGTGAGTTCCAGAAATCCCCTCCACATAAACACTTGATCCTGAAAACTCCTTGTCTTAGCTTTAAACAGAGCTACTCTGGGTGCAACACAAGAATTAAAAAAAAAAAAAAAAAAGAAAAAAAAGCTCATTTTGGGGATTTCTAACCCAAGAGCAATAAACCTCTAAAGAGCCCCATCCATCAGCTCTACAGACACATACTCTAGTGCCAGCTTCAGACTCCCAAGGAGTTAAATTCCTGCATCTCACACCAGCACCAGTCAGCTTAACTTTTTAACATCATTCTCAGCATTATTTCCTTTTACAAAAAGGATTTGTACAATGCTGTGCACTGATTTACTAAGTTTGGTTTTGAAGTTTAAGAAGAAAATGGATATAATGTGTTCCACTCCAAATCCACTGGGAGCACACTTTAGGTAGAAAAACTCACACATTTCTATTCTGCCACAATTGCTGTTAATTAATAGTCCTTTGTCTAATGATAATAAATTTGGACCCAAGTACTGAATGTCTGAACTGGCCCCCAATGCCCAAGTGCTAGAAATGAGCCAGGGGTTCACCAAGTGTCAGCACCAAGCACTTGGATTTGGAAAAGGTGTTTTTGCATAATAGTGCAACCAAAGTTTGGAAAAACAAGCTTCCAAAGCAGCCCCAGAGAGTACAACCTTCACTAAAGCAAGACCTGGTTATCTAAGCTATCAGAGTTGAGCAGCACTGGGGTAATTGCCACTATGTCCTACTGCCCACGTTTCCCCTATGGTTCCAATTTGATACAAAAGTTGAGAGCTATATGAGGTTCTGAAAAATAAATAATTCAGAAGGTTATTAGGCTTGTACAGTTCAGCATGCAAAACTTTGGAGGCACCAGGTAGCTGGTTCCTTTTCCAGCCAGAGAGAGGCTGTTTGTGTATACATCTGTAATGAGAAAATAGTCTTGAATTTCAAGAAATAACTGATCACAGAATTCTATCAAGCGAGAAGGACTCCTCAAGCTGCAGTGGCAGAGACCTGGGTACATAGCACAGACTTCTACCTCTGGCTGTGATGAGATGTCTGGCAACAATAAGCAGACTGTTATCATCACAAGGGATCAAGTGCTCCAAGCAGGGAGGGTTTCACTGTCTCCCTGTGCTCTGGTTCAGTGCTTAGCACCATAATTGTCTCTGCATTTGCTTCCTCCAGCTGCCAGGCTAAGTCCTGCACAGTCCCTGCAGTCTGGTGATGCAGCAGGCTCAACATAGACACTTTCTGGACTGAATCCAGAGAGCTTTTATTTTACTTTCAACATTAGAATAACCAGATGAGCATGGTTAGGCTTAACACCACTGCAAGTTCTTGTCTGCATATCCCTGCTCTGTCCTCTCCAGAGTCCTCTGCAAGTTAATGCCAAGAGACTTCACCCCAACTCAAGATGCTGCTGCCATTTGCTTGCAGAGTGTTGGTCAGGTGTGTCAGAGGTGTAACACATAAATATACATGGGTTGGACATTTCTAAAGCAACTTTAAATTTTGTTTTTCTCTCTATATAAATAAAACATCAACTGCTGATTTATACGGTATGACAGTCCTGGCTCCCAGTTTAAGACCCAGAGCAAACCCTGGCAATCAGCTGAGCTCAGGGCCACCTGGAAGCCTGGCAATAGCACATCTCAGCCCCCTGGGCAGAGCTGGATAAACCACAGTGCTCACTCCCACCACAGGAACTGTAGGCTGGAGCAAAGAAGGAACAGTTCCAGTCCTGTGGATATCTGTGAGGCAGACAGAGAGCAGATGTGGATGACTGCGGTCTCCTTCAGCTGCCCTTGCAAGTTAAACAGATGTTGGGTGGCCATGGCCCTGCATGGTCCCCAAAGGCCAAGAGCAGGAGCTCCCTGGGTTCCTGGGACTGTTGCAAAGCACAGCACAGTCAGCTCAAGGCTCTTTGGACACTGGTCTTGGATTGTCAAGGAGCTGAAGAAGGCTGATCTCTGATGTTAGAGCAAATCTCTCTGCCAATTTTTAAACAAAGAGAAGACAAACCTTTCTAATGAAATCATTAAAATATTTTGTTTATCATGAGGAAAAGCTAATCTCCTCTTTTCCTCAGATTTCCGTACTCTTGGATGCAGATGAACTATTTTTCCTGAAAGTTCTCTAAAATATTTAGCCTGAAGCAAATATTTGCATAAAAACTTTTAGTCTGAATAATTAAAACCTGGCAAGTGAAAACGCCAAATGCTGGACTACCTTAAGAGTAAGCAGTGTTACCAACTCCATCTGCAACAGACACTTGCATAACATTTTATGAAACCCTTTAGGGCAGGAAAAATTGCACTTTCTCTGCTGACATAATAATAATTTTGTATATGAAAGTGCTACAAATCTTCTAAGTTAGAGATGTCACTGCTAAAAAGCAAACAAGGACCAGAAAAGATCATAGCTCTAGTTTCCAAAAATCATGATATAGCTGCTGCACAAAATCTGTGTGTAAAATGCCTCTGAGAAAAGCTGAAGAGCAGCCTGGTTTTCAGACAGCAGTCTGCAAAATAGAGACACACTTTTTTGCTTTTATTAAAAAAAAAAAAAAAAAAAAAGAAACCAATTTTGAATGAAAAGTCTTTAAGTTAAAGACTTTTTTTTTTTATTTGAGCACTGATTTTTATTAAATGTGGATGTGACTTGATTTCTAAGTGAACAATTAAATGTTATATGTATGAGATGGATCAGAATGGTACATATACAAACAGCACTTAATACATCAGTGAATGTTGCTAGAATGTTACCATAGATTGCCTAAGTTTATTAATTAAAGAACTCTGAGCCACTGACTAATCATTCATTAGGTTATATAGGAATAAATAACTTTTAGGCAATGTATAAAGGTATTCTTTCTATCACCTGCAACAAAACATTTGATGGATGAAATGAGTAAAAAAAAAAAAAAAAACCCTCCACAAAACAACCAAACTAAAAAGAAGCTGCACAGGAAGACAGAATAAAGGACAGGGTTTATAGCCCAGGCCTCTCCCCAGAATTACAGGTTCTCTTTAAAGATGGCTTAGATAAATATCTTTCATGAAAAGCTTAAATGTCTTGCTGATCCTGCCTTAGGATAGGGGAGGATTAGCCAACCCTCTTGAGGCTGCCTTTCATCAGAACTGTCTATAATGCTATGTTTGTAAAATGTTAGGGATTATCTTGGCAATAAGACTGTCTCCTGTTAGAACAAGACCTTAAAGAGACGAATTAATGACTCTGACTAATTGGATAATAGAGCAAAGGATGGGTCACGTGCTGCGTGGAGGTCGAGCCCTGGTCCTGTTTGGGCTGAGCAAGCTGGCCCAGCCCTGCACTACAGCTGGCTCTTGGCTGCACAGATTGAGAAGTTGTGGCCAGCACTGGTGGTGGGGAAGTTGATCCTCCAAAGGTCATTTCCTAACATGATAAATGCTGCAGTGAGGCTGGCCCTGCCCGCTGCCTGGTGCGCCAAGCTCAGTTCAGAGACAGCGCGGCGAATTCCTGCACGTGTGGGATGGAAATATCAGCTGGCTGTTTGATGTGCTGTGGCAGTGTGGGAGGTGACCTTTCCCCTGGCTTGCTCTTCTCATCATCTGCTCACTGATAGAGCAGCAGCCGGGCGCAGACTGAGAAGGAGGCAGCTCTTGCAGGGGTGAGAGCAGCTGCTGCAGGAGCGAGCTGTGCTGGAGGGTGCCCGGCCACCCCCTCACTGACCACTGACCACAGGGGTGCCAGAGCAGCCGCAGCAGGAGCTCTGCTTTGTTGTCATTCCCTAGGACAGGTGTGGTTTAAGCAGACCTGCCCTGTTCTCAGTGAGAGCAGCAGCCCTGCTGCAGCCCAGGATACTCCCCACCTCACACAGGACAGGGCAGTGCCGCACCTCTCGGGCTGCCTGGCACCAAGGGTGCAATTAGCACCCAAATGACTGCAGTGCAGACTCTCATGCTGCTCTCATCCTGTCAAAGTCTCCCTGCAAAACTCCCTGTTCTCTCTTCAAGTCCCAGCCCAACCAGCCTAAGCAGAGCCTGGCCTTGAGCATCCTTGAACAATTCAATATATTTCTCAGTTATTCACAGACAACACCATGGCTCTTAACTCATCACCTCAAGGTCCTTTCCGGAGTAAGGCAGGCTTTTTTGCAAAGATATCCATTAACATTTGACAGACTGAGCCTTATAGCAAATGTTCTGCTTGGACCTCAGCAGGTGATCCAATGTTCCTCCCTCCCACTGCAGGCTCTGCTGGCCTTACAAACACTTAAGTAAGGACCCCAAATCTATGCTTCTGTGCCATTATTTCTCCCGTTTTCAATAAACCAGGGCCTCAGTGGGGCTTTTTATTTCTTCCAGGCACTTGATTGCATTTAGCCTTTTACCGCTTTAGTGAACTAATTTTCAATCAACTTAAAAATGAATTCCAAATGCAGGGTCCATAATTAAAAAGAAACAGTTAATCCTTTGTGACAATCTGAGTCCAAAATTATGCTTCTAAATTATTTGGACAATCATTTCAAGGGAAAAAAAATCTCTTTCCCATGGCTGATTACATCAATGCTCTAAAGAAACATTTCTTCCTTAGGTCTGATTTCCCTGGTGGTTGTGATATAAACCCTGAACTTCTTAAATGTCACTTAATTTATATGATTTTTCTGTTTACCCTTTTAAAATGACAAGTTGTTCTCTAGTATTTATGTCTGTTTGAAAATTAGATATCATGGGCAATCCAGTGCTGCAGTTGCATTTCTGTTAGCTTAAGCTTAGTAAGCACTTACCATAAAAAGAGAAAATAAAAATATGCCTACTCTTACTTTTTCAGTCTTTCCCTTTTTTTGTTGCATCATCCACCAGTTTTAAACAAACTACTCAACTAACTTTTTATGGTTTGATTCCTAACAGGGTAAGAAATTTAAACTGGTTACTACTTTGCCTTTGGTGAGTGATCGAAGGAGTTAAGGGCCTGCTTTTGACTCTCCATTGCTGCCAAGGGTTAATTAATTTCACTCCAGCACGTGGTCCCCACTGAACTCTCCTCCTGTGCCATCACCTTGCGGCGGGCAGTGGCTTGCAAACATTATAATCTTTTCAGAAGACCTTTTGACAGTAATGAAATTAAATTGACCTGTGTTGCATCTGGTCTCTGAATTAAGATGGCAAGATTTGTAGACATCAATTTGGGCTGGAAAAGCATAGCCCAACTCCCCAGATCATGCTGAGTTTAAAACAATCTCTTTTTCCCATAATAATTTTACAGTCTTTCTAAAAGGCCATCCCTCTTAACACAGGAAAGGCAAAACAAGTTTATCATAATCAACAGGCACATATGAATTACCTCTGTGTTTATAACATGTGCTTGCAGTTATTTTATATCAGTGAAAAAAAAGTGAGTTAACTTTTAAATTAACCTGTATGGCAAAATACTTTTGGAGAATTGTAGAGAATGCCCACATTGTATTTGAGTCTGGGAAGACATCAGCCAGGAAGAGAATTCATTAAAATAAAATGTAAAAAGATCTTTTCATTCTTGCCTAAGGAGACAAGTCTTGTGTTGCTGCACTGTCTGTATGCCTCTAATAACTTCTGAGACTAAAAAAGTTCATTTTCTAAGTTTATAGCATGGGGCAGATCTCTGGGATGTGCATTCCCAAAGATTTGGTAAAGAAGGGACTAAACTCAGTATCAGAAAGATCATGGATGTGGTTCTTTCTCTGGTCAGTGATCACCACAATCGAATGTCAGACTGAAAGAAAATAGTTTCTTCCCCATCTCTCCATGCAATTTAAGTCTCAAACTAACAGAAATTCCCACCAGTGTCAACCACTTAATTCTACCTGATTACCTGCTATATTAATATGATGATTTGCTCATTTGAACCCATTGATCTGTTGATTCAGTTTTAATTGCAACCTTGATTTGATCACTGTGTTGCTCCACTCTTAATTACCTCAGAGATACTACCTAAGATTGGCTCAGTTATATGCTGTTTTAATTTCATAGCTCCTTGCTTATTCTAAGTTTTCAATCTAGAAGTGGGACACCAGGCTGCAACACAGCTCATGAAGGCAAACAAAAACTATTTGCAAGGCACCGGTGATACTTCCAAATGGGCAGCCACAACATTCTCATAGCTCTAGAAGCCATTGGAAGCCCCTTCTATTTCATTTTTAAATAAGGAACATAAAAAATCTGTCTGAACCTCCCATCCTAGGGAGTGTATTTGAAGATTAGATTTCCACTTTGGGATTCAAAGGTAATCCAAATTTTAGGCAAAGATTTCTGAGTTCCATGAGCAGTAATCCCAAGATTATTATCCCCTAAGAAATAATACATAAATAAAAAATTAACTTGATATAATTTTTTACTCATACCGAATTCTTACATAACCCTCCCTTAAGACAAAATTAAAATTTCTGCTGGAACACAGATAAAAAGGAAATGAAGTTTGATAGAGGACACCTGTTGAATAAAAACCTTAAGGTCACTTTTTTTTTTTTTGGTGTAGATGCATATGAAGAGCCAAACCCCCCAAAGGGCCTTACAGGAGTCATAATTAACTTTCATTGTCTCAAAGCCCAGGGCAGAAAGAAATTGAACCAAGGGTAAGGAAAGAAAGGTCAGAGATAAAGCGTTGCAGGAAATGTCACACGCTACGCAGCAATGGCACACCGACATGTTTGCCAGCTTAGGGGAAATGCATAAATGCTCATTTTTCACCTGTTGAACACAAGGGCATGGAGCAGGAGAATAATGCAAGATAAAGCAAAAGACTTCTGAGAGATCAAGATGCTATCCAGTGTGCTTTCTCACCTGGCATATCTAAAAACCTTAGCTAGTACTAAGGTGAAACTTTAGAAATTTGAGACTTGCCACCTTCCATGAACACCAAGCTACTTTGGGAACCACCAAGGAAGAAACTCTGACAAATTTTAAGGCAAGAGCTTCAGCACAGTTACTTTTTCGTGCAGCTGTGGGAGGTCCAGGCAACACACACCTCATTTTGTACTTCCTTCTCTGAATAATTCAATGCCCCAGTCTGCTGGAAAACCAAAGCAACTGGAGTGTCTGAGGCAGTATGCTGACATGTGTGTGTCAGTCTGGTGAAAAAATGGAATAAACCAATATTTATTTGCTTGACTGGAATTAACTGTGTGTCTTTGCCTTGGTCATATGACCAGAATTTCCTTAATAACTTTAATGTGATTTTTCACCTCTTGAGAATATCTGGTGGGGATTTCTCCTGTGCACTAAAAGAGGAACGAACTTTGGGACCTGGGGTGCACCAAGGGTCCAGGACTATTACTCAGTTACAGGAGGTGAGGGTGAGATCTGTGCTACCAGCAGCTTATAGAGGGACTTCACAACATTTCTTAGCCTTCCTCTGTGGGAGCTGCTTGTGTCTGTCCCAAGATACTCTGTGCTGCAGCAGGCTGAGCTCTGCTCCCCCTGAGCAAGGCAGCGCTGCTCCTGCTGCCTGCTGGATCCTGCAGCACTGAGCTGTGCCCCGGGCTGCCCTCAGCCTCCGAGCAGCCCCCACGTGCACTGCAGATGCTCAGGCTCTTCAAAAGGCACAAAAACTGCCCCCACATTTCCTCTGCCAGGTCTGTCTCTCGCTCTGTTTGTACCTGCCTGGCATAATGGGGTCTCCAGGCACTGCACTGCTAATAATAACTTCAAAGCACCTTTTTAAAGTTTAAGAGTTGAGTTGAAAACAACTCCTACACATGACATCTTTTAAAGACAGCAGTCAGTGGACTAGAGAATATTGACAATTGCAGTACTAGGATAAGTAAACAAGTCTCTGTGGATTTGATAGCCCAATAAATATCCATTATTGCTTTGTTGCCAGGCTATGTGCCTGAAAATGAAAATGAGGATAGAACAGTTCTTAATGGCTGATAGCAAAAATAATCTAGTCTTATCTAAATCAAACTTTATTGGCCTGGATGAATTATTTTTGGCCTCCTGTAATCAAAGCTGAAAATTCACCTGTCAGGCACAGTATGGTAAAACTCATTAGAGCCTCACCATGTGCTGTTATGAAATTGCTCCATATGGCAGTGCATGATTGTTTATTTACTAGATTCAAATATAGGCAGGTTTCAGAAATATAAAAAAAATATTATTTTCAAATTCCTTCAAGGCAAAAGTGTATATGCTGAAGTTCCAGACTTCTATAATGGAAATATTTCACTTGTAGAAGGAATTTTGCCTCGTGCTGCAGTGAAGCTATTGATCAGGCAATTGGCAATCCTCAAGTGTGAGGACTCATTAAAGCAAAGGTATATGAATCATTTTTTAATGACATCTCTTTGCTTTCAGCAGCTTAGCATGTGTCCTGGTTTCAATGGATGCACTGTAATTTAGGCAAGCTGTCTACAGACTTCAGCCATTACTCTTACCATATGTTTTCTTCAAAAATTACCATGCACTGGGGCCTGCTCGCTGCAGTCGTGGAGCGAGGTGCACTCTCTCTGCTGTATCAGCACGTTAACATTACTTGAAAAAGCAAGAGTAATGCGCTTATAAAAAGAAATTCCCAATTAGCAAGTTTAGTGCATGCGTGTTAACTTGGATTAAATACATTCCAATTATGGGCAGCTCATTATTAAAACTACAGCCAGCTGTTTGCCAGAAATGTGAGATCTGGTAAACAAGTCTTTCCCTATTTCCCTGCAGAAGATCCCGGGTTATTTCCCTTTCTCATTGGTTCCCAAACGAGTGCAACACTGCAGTACAAAAACTGCAGCTCTGCCACACCATGAATACATTTCAAAGCAGAAAAATGCCAGGAAGTGTGGTGAGTTGGTTAAAATACAAGGAAAGTCAGATTTTAAAGGCCAGCAGAGCTTGCAGGCTCAGGGACAATTTGGGAAACAGGCTGTTAGCAGCTTCCCTTATAAGAACACTTGGGGGAAAAAAAAAGTATTGAAACAAGGAGAATTTCGTTCTTCTAATTCCATATAGTTTGATGGCCTCAGGTTCAAGTGGCTCATGTGCATGTCTTGGCTTTGTTGTGCTTAACAGCTCCATCTTTAAGGTGTCCCATTTCTGGGGCCTTTCAGAGTGGGCTCAAATTACAGAGAAATGTGCACTTGTCTTAAATTTTAAATACTAAATGTTTTAATAAGTGGACACAAAGCCAAACAGAAAAAATGAAAGATACAAGGTATGTTCGCTGTTACACCCTTAACTTCTTTGTGTCACCCAAAATATATCTACTTAAAAATACAAGCCATATTTTCAGCTTATTCCATGATCCAGTTACTTAAACAGAAGTTAATTACTGAAGTAGGACTTAAATGTTTCTGAACTGCAAAATATTCTTGGAAGTTTCAAAATATGACCAGTGTAGAACAAGAGGATTTTTCTTCATGGCCTTGTTTTAGGCATACATTTTTGGGAGAATGGTTTTATGCCAGGAGGCCACCAGTAACATTGACTTTTGTGCTGCTGTATTTACAGGAAAACAGCTCTCAGCAGTCGGCAGTGGGGCATGTGGAATATGTTAAATTTGACTTTTATTCTGGCATCAATCAGATTATGACTGATTGATGACAAAATCCAGGATCTGTTCCCCACTGCTGATACAACAGAGGCAGAAAACCAAGGACCCTCTCTCAGCGTGGAGATGGAGGAGCTGGTGGCTACAGGGAAATATCACAAACAGCAGCAAACAACACTTGCTTTTGATGCCTGTGCTCACCCAAAGCCCAGCTAAATCCAAACTTTGGTTTCTAGAAGAAGGATTTGTTTCTCAGCCCTTTGCCTGCACAAACAGCCCAGCCAGGGGTGTGCCAAGCTGAGCCGTGCCAGGAAACTGCTGCTGTCTGTTCACAGGCCTTTTAGGTCTGTGATATTTCAATTATATTTGTACAGTGCCAAAATCTAACAAAAGAAAGACAGTAGATGCAATTAAATAGAAAAAAGATTTGCTCATATAGCATATTTCATTCAGATAGTGCTTGAAGCAGACTCAGGGACAGAGGACACACATGGCCAACTCAGGTGAGGGTCTCAGTTTGGTGCTCAGGTGACCTGAAACCATCACACCAGCCCAGAAGACCCAGAAAAAAGCAGGAAGATTCTTCCTCACTATTTAAACACACACAAAAAAAAATTAAGATTGTATTCCTGGGTCCTGCCCTTATCATCCCATAGCTGCTCTGTGTGGCTTCCTTGTCCCTACCCTTGAACTGAGGGTAGTATTGAAAGAGGAATTTCACACCTCAAAGAAGCACATGGAAAATGGATGGACCTCTGTTCTGAAATTTTAGGACACAGACAAACATGGGAATTTTTAAATCTTCCATGAGGAGGCACCAACTTCAGCTGTCTCCAGGTGTAATTTTAGTTTGACAAAAATACCCTTATTTCCAACAGTAGATGGTTTAAACAGCGTGAGGGTAAGACAGATGCAGAATCTGTCTTGAATTATGGAATACCAATTCCTTGTGTTACTTGAACAAAACAGGCAACCAACAGTTTCCCAAAGCAAAAAAAAACAAAACAAAACAAAACAAAACAAAAAAAAAAAAAACAAAAAAAAAAAAACCACAAAAAAAAAAAAAAAAAAAACAAAACAAAAAAAACCACAAAAAAATAAAAAATAAAAACAAAAACCCAACCAACCAAACAAAAAAACAACCAAAAAAACCGATCCAAGCTAGTGGTAACTGAAACAAAAGATAGATCTGAAGGACACCTCTGTGTCTTCTCTAAAACTCTTTTCAAAGCCAGAAGAAAGAGGATAATTAAGAACCACAAGGAAATAACACTCATGAAATCATAGCACTTGGGAGCTCATAAAAGAGGAGGAAAATACTTGTATCAAATATGGACCAAAGACAGAGCGCTGGAGGGTTAGGGAAATGACAATCCCACTGTAGGCTGTCACACACTTTCACACTGTCGTTAGAAAATTCTGTTTAGTAGACAAAGAGTTTAGTGGCTCAAGGGACACTGCTATAGAGGTTTTCAGCATTGTTTGTGCATAATCTACGTATAACATTCAACTTGGGAATGAGATATGATGTAGAAAATTGCTTTTGCAGTCCTTGAAGCCAATAATTTAGCTCTGCAACCTTAATTTATAAGGGAAAAAGGAAGGTAGTTGGAACATGAATTTGGATCACCGTCAGATTTAGGAATGAAAGTAATTAATGCTTCTGTGAAACTCCCCTGATAGTTATTTTTGGATTCAAAATCTTTAAAGAAAAGTTTTAATTTAGGGGCAGAAGCTCATTATATTCTCAAAAGAATCCTGCTGTACTAAATCATTCTGTCTCCAATTCATAGCCCCACATTCCCTCTGTACATACAGCTCCTGATAAAGCAGCAAATTATTTCCCACCTGAACTACTGAAACTTTGGCTCTCTGAGTTGTTCCCAATTGAAGCTGCTTGTCCCATATACCAGGCCCTTACTATTACCATGGAATGAATGATTCCATGGTAAAGTAAGGGCCTGGTATATGGGACAAGTATATGGGACAAAGTCTGTCTTTCCACTTCAGTTCAATATTCTCTGCTGGCTGCCACACCTCCATATTCTGAATTTCCTAACAGCTTTTCAAGCAACTTCCTTGGAAAGACCCTGCTCTACACCACTCCTCGACACCCTAAACCACTGCTGACTGTTGTTTGCCTCCCAAAACATCATGGGGTTGTCAAAAAAACTATTGAGGTGGTGACTTCATGTGACTGACAGTTGTGAATTTCACCTCTCTGCTTTTCCAGCTCCCCCCTGCATCAGTTTGTAATTTCACCTGACATTTTTCACTTGTAGATTGTATGTTGCTCCAGACTGTCAAATGTTCAAGCCACGTTTGGTGATATTATGATATATTAGTAATAAAGGACAATGGAATTGTACTCCTGGGGAAGGGAGAGTCAAGGACTTCAGTGATATTTAGGCTGTGGGTTTATGTTTTTATTTTACCCTGTTCTTTAATGCCCTCTGTGACTAAGTCCCGGGTGATACCAACCAGGCAGAAATTAATATTTAATCCTACTCCAAATTCCTGAGTCCTTCAGCTCTGTTAGTTCTGTAGGAGTCTTCATTTGCACTTGGAGCTACAGTTCCAGGGATCAGCACAGGTCCTGCTGAAGCCAATGGAAAGGTTCTGGTTGGCTACAAGTGGCACTGAAAGAGGGGCTCAGACAACTGAACAGAGCAGCGAGTTTAGGAAAGGTTTCATCTATTTACTTATTCCCCCTTATTCAAAAAATCACCTTTCATCTTTGGTTATTTACATTCTCCAAAGCAAGTACTTATGACAGACAGCTGCAAACAAAACCCAAAGGTTTTGGAGCTGAAAAGCAAGCAGCTGTGCTCTGCCACTTCTATTGGCATGGGGACACATTTTCAGATTCTCAGTCAAGCCTACAAGTGCTGTTCAAGGTTCACACAGGGATAACTGCAGTTTGAAAACTTCCAAAAGGCCAGCACAAACACTGGGGCCTTATCCTTGTTTTCAAGCCAAGGGGACTATTTATGTGAACAAATTTAAGCACTGAGCAAGCTTTACAGGTTTGTGCACTGATATTATAATCCTACACATGAGCAGAATTGTTAATTGTCCTAATTCCTTGGTTATTTTAGTAAGAATAATGAAAGGAAAATCATATGCATACTTCAGTATTAGCTTAGTCTCTCTCCTGCTGCCACTGATAGCTCTTTTGACTTAGAAATGATAGCCAATGTTTGCTGAAAAGGATGGCCACACCATTCTCATTGTTAGCCCTTGAAGAATGTATTACTTCAAACAAATCCTATCTCTATGATTTGGGTTTTGTAAAATGTCTCTCTTGGAGAAGTGCCACGAAACATTTTATTCTGCCTTTTTTTTTTTTTTTCCAAAGTAAGATTTTCCACCCCTGTTTTAATAGGCTGTTCTAGCCTTTAACATGCCATGAAATTAAATGTCTCCATTGGGGATCCATAACTTATCATAACAATAGTATTTCTAGCACTTGTTGGAACTATGAGGAAAGTTGGAAGGTGGTATAATAATAAGTGTAGCATTTTAAAGGACTACAGAATTACACTGTACATTACTGAGCTCCCATAGTTAACACCCATGAATTAAAAGCATATAAAAGTGATAATAGCTGGGTTTCTAAAGAAATGACTGACACTTGGTGAGATTATCTCTTTGCTGGAATTAACCTGTGATCCACTGGGAACCATAAACCCCACAAAAAATGTGGAAGCATATTAATTTGATAACTGACCCTGCTTGAAGCAGGAGGCTGGAGTAGCTGACCTCCTGAGGTTCGTTCCAACCCAAATTATCCTATGATTCTAATCACTTCTACTAATTTTTGCTAGGTACCTGTAATGATACATATATTAGGTACATAGCAAGAACAGATCGCTTTCTTCTTGCTTGCATAACTTTACAAAATCTCAAGTGTGAAATTAATTAAAAATTGAAGGCCAAATTATGCCAGATATAAATGGCCTTTTAAAAGAAAAGAACTGATATGTGTACCCCTCTCTGGCACTGCAGAGATGCACACTGTCTAATTTATAGAGGTGCCAAGCATTTACAGTCTCCAACTAAATTTCTTTTCTTTCAAGAAAGAAGGGAACTTCTTCACCCAAGCAAATTGCATCTCTCAGGAAAGGAAAACTTCTGTAAGAGTACTCACAGCTCTGTGTGCTTCAGTACCTTGCCCAGAACCAAAACTTGACTCAGTGTTCAATCCTTCAAGGCTCCAGCAAATGCTCAATATAGAATCATTTATGTTGGAAAAAAGCTCCAAGACCATCAAGTCCAACATTTAACCCAGAACAGCCAAGTCCACCACTAATCCATGTCCCAAGTGCCACATCTACACGTCTTTTAAATCCCTCCAGGGATGGTGACTCCACCAGTTCTCCAGGCTGGCTGTTCCAATGCTTGACAGCCCTTTCATGAGCCACTTCACATCTTTGCCATGCTGGTTTATTCAGAATCACATCAAACCCTCCTGAGCTGTGTACACCCCTGTATTGTTTGCTGGTTTGAAAGGTCTGAAAGAACAGGCTGCCACTGACAATCTTTGAACATCTTTCTAGTTTTAAGAACTATAACGTTTTGGACTGTTTGATTTTTATAATGAGAATTTCTCAACTCCTTTTGAAAGAATTAAGAAGAAACCTACACCTCCTCAAGGGAGGTGAGAGACACATTGCATAAAACCATTTTCACAATGACCAGAGTTTGGCAGAGATGAAATCTGCCAAGCTATACATTTAAGTAAGGCACTTGCAGGACTGAGATTACTTAAAAAAGGAAAATCAGTGATTATTTAGTTAGAATCTGAGAGGGAACAGAACCATCACATAGAGAACTTCAACCAGCCTTTAAGTATCCTAAAAAGAACAGGATTTATTTTGACACAAATATCAAAATAAAAAAAACGTAATTGAGGGTAGCCACAAGAGAGGTCAAAAATCTTCCTAAAGAGTCTAGGGCAAATCTATTTTTATTAGCGGGAAAACAAAATGCTCTTTAATTAGCATTGCCAAAGACCTATCAACACTACTGGAAAAACATTCATTTTCTTGCTCTAAATGATAAAGCCAGGTGCAAAGGAGTTTTTCTGTAGTGGTGGAAATTTGGAATAGTGCCAGTGATTTAATCTGAGCCTGTCCACATTGGAATCCTGAATACACAGAGTTTGAGACCGCACCTCAAAAAACGTTAGTTTAGGGTATGGGCACTACTACCATTGATGACTGAAGAGGCAAGAATAGGAAATCACATAAGAAATATTTGCACTGTCAATTGTCACTGAAATCTTCTTTGGTATCTCATTAGAGGAGCATGAGGAGGGTGAAAAAAAATCACCAATTCCACCTCATGCAGGCACCACTCCAACATAATGCCCAAAGTTTTCAGGTCATCTGAGGATTTGCCCATCACCAGGCACAGCTGATGGCTCCACAAAATGATAGCTAGGACTTGTCAGGATGAAAAATAACTAAGGAGTAATAATTAAATATTAATGTACACCCTGTTTAATTAAATGACAATATCATTTTCTTGTAATCCTTCTCTAACTCTGCTGGAAGAGTACAGTGTTGACATGATAATTTTATAAACTTCCTTGACAGTTCACGTTAAACCATCCTTCATTACCACAGATTGATAATTGGCACTTACAAAGGAAATGAAATGTCTGAAAAATTCATTAAACATGCCAAATATCTGAGGAGACCCAGTGCAATGGCAAAGTTATCTAAATCACTGTGTAAGCAGCTAAAGGGCTGCTTTCCTTCAAAAATCCTCAAAAAAAAAATTAGGAAAAAGTCATGACTTCCTATTATATTTTTAATGCAATGGAAGTGAAGCAGTTACTTTGAAACAGATTCAAGTCTTCCTTCCATCAGGTGATTTTGTCAGCAATTTCAATTAAGTCAATAAAGTTATAGTATTTGGCTTTAGATCTTCTCTCCCCTCCTTTCAACTTCCTCCAGGAAATAGAAAAAGGAGATAAATCCTTATTTCTGCAGCTATTCCCTTAATATTCTATTACAACAGAGTCTTGTCAGAAAGCCTTATTTGGATATTTCTAAGTGATCTATTTCCACTGTACTGGTCATTTCATCCCTCACAGTCTATGCAGACCCATCCAATAAACTGCAGACACCTTTCCCTTTAATGTACTTTGGCATTTAAATTCCCTGTGGCTGCTCTATCAGTGCAGTTCAAACTGCTTGAAAAAGCAAGAACATTGTTTAATTACAGAAAGCTGCTAAATATCTGAGCGAAAGAAGTTATTGAGGATATGCCAAATATCTTGGCCTATCCTTCAACCCAGGCCAGGCTCAGGAAAAAGTAAGAAGAAACTAATAAAGAGTAAAATTTCCGTTGTCAAAATTACTCTTGCTTGGCTTTTCACTGGTTAATAGAGATGGAAAAACACTTATAGAAGTCATACTTTTTGCAAGCTACACAGAATCATAATAATTTTCTGAAGTTGTATAACAGGGACAGAAGGCAGGGACAGCTGAGCATCAGAATTGCCAGCTTCATTTGAGCACTGCCTGACCACTGGAACCCCTGAGACTGGATCATCCCCTGGCCACAACTATTCACTGAAATTCTGGACAAAAGAGTGGACAAGGTACAAGGCAAAGTTGCCAACTGCTGGATACTTTTGGTCCCATTACAATAATTTATTCTAATGAGAAATCACAGCTACTTAAACAAGCAAAACCACCATCTACCTTTACATGCAAATAAAATGGCAGAACCAGATCTTTTTCAACTTTAACATGACTGAAATTTTCAGTTTCTGTTTCTCTAAAATGATAAAAATAATTAAACAAATTAATTATCATATATACAAAGGAACATCTTATGAAGCTCACTTGTTTCTGTTGATTGAAGCTGGATACTTTGTGTATCAAACAAATCAGAGATGCATTTCTGCTGTCACTTCCATGTTCCACATCACAGAAGCTTAATATTCTGGAATAATATTTAGCATAACTGACTTTAAAATGGCATCCTGCTCTCTGAAATCAAAAAAAGAAAAACATTCTTTACATTTCCTAATTTAGTTAATTATTTTCCCAAACTGTTTAATTTATCTAATGAAGCAGAGGACAAACCATTACTAACATACATTATAGAATGAAGTTTGATAGAATTTTTTTGAGACTATATAAATAGACTTCTGAAAGTATAGGTGAAAGGAAGATCAGTATGGTAGATACAGATAACAAAAAAATTCTGCCACGATTGTCTTTGCCTCTAATTAGCCATCAGCTCTTCTCATTAACAGCAGGAATGTAAGGTACAAAACACATTCCTCAGGAACTGGCCTAACTTCCTCAGATTTTTGAAAGTTCTATAAAAGGCTTTATTAGCCAAGGCCTCAAGGTTTATGAGGCAATAATCACAAGGCTTGGCTTAGAGCTGTAGTGCAAGGATGTGGTCTTGGGGACAGAAAACCCTCAGCAGAACCCTCGTGAGGGGAGCAGCCACCCCCATGCCCAGCTCTCACAGCACCAGGACAAACTTCTGGGAAAAAGGCAGTGAAAGTGGCAGCTCCACACAACACCCATGTGAGGCAGAGTGAATTTATGCTTTAAGGTGTTCTAGGATCTTGTAAAACCACAGAATAAATTATTTCCATATTTCAGCTCTGACCTTACCGTAAAACTTTTGCTCTATGAATAATCCCATTTCATTATTGCAAGGTTGCATTTCTGAAGGTTGGTTGTAAATTATACCTATAAATAATTTTGCAAGTTACTGTTTGCAAGTTGCTTGTAACTTTTATCTTTAGGAAGGTCTGTCCTTAGACCACCTCAATTCTGGTCCTTCACCTCTGCTATTAAGCTGAAAATCCAAAATATATAGTGATGGCTGCTTGAGTTTGTATTCATGCTGCGAATTACCATTTAAATTTCTTCCCTAATGACAACAGAACTTGCCCAAACAATCTGAACCATTAAGCTACTGCTCTGGACATCATATTTTTACTTCAGCCTTTCTTTTCTCACAGCGTATTCTCTGACCATCAAAGACTCAATGGAAAAGGAAAGTTGGAGGTAGGTCAGATAACTGGATTCTAATTTTTTGTCACCCCATAAAAAGATCTAATCAGCTCCTTTGTGACTTGCCCATATTCCATGGAAATCAATGTAAAGAGTCACATTGATTTGACAGAGTATCTTTGCCAGGTCTTTAACGTTTCTAAAGCAAAATTTAATAGGATGCCTAATTAAAGACTTAATTAATGCCTGGATGATGTTTTCTGAAAAAGAACTGAAATTAATGCTCATGGTATTCACAATTCTCCACACCAGCCTACTGATTCTATGCTGATTAAAATCTCCTGAATGTATTATATATTTAGAATTACAGAAATCAATAACAAAAAAAACCCCAAAACAGACCTTATTCATTTAAGAGGAGAAAGAAGAGGATTCTTCTCCTTTCTCTACCTTGTAGGTGCTAAGAGCTTACTATAACCACTGAAGCCCAGAGAAATTTATGGTTTTATTTACAAAAGGCTGAATGCTATCAAAGATGCAGAGTTCTTTTTTTTTTTTTTTCTTGTTCTTTTTTTTCCTACCCTTGTAATAAAGCTGATTTTTTTTTTTTCTTGCTTTAGCCTGAAACAAAATAGCTGATTCTCAGGTGGAAAAATAATTAGCAACATGGGAAGCTGTATGAATTTTGAGATATTGAGGAAAATGTAGTTTGAACTGTCAGGTTTACTCACTTACCCACAGGAACTACAAAGCAGCAAAGAAATAAAACCCTCTTAGAACTTAAAGCTTTCATCGACCTATTCCCTCTGGCTGATTTTTTTTCCCAAAACTCTCTTTTCCCAGTGGTTCCTATTAGAAACACAAATAGTTTGCTTCTCTGCATAGTGAAAAATGTCATACTTCTTTTAAAAAGACCATTAAATTATTATTACCTTTTAATATGAGGACAGCACTACTATGCAACCTGTACAGACAAATATGCTTGCACTGCCTGGATTGTCAGAGGAATGGGAGCTGTCAGTAGTTCAGGTATCACTGTTTATTAGGCCAAGGGGAGCTGCCCTCTGTTTGGCACCCCAACCAACACAGGTGTAGGGCCTGCCAATATCAGCAGGACAAGATCTTTGTATGGATTGGCACAGAGGATCCCTGCAGCCTCTCCCATACTCTACTGTGAAAAATTTATGGGTAGAAATTGATCCTTGGTGTTAAAATTATGAAAGAATGAGGAAGATCAGCACCCAGTGCCTTAGCAGGACACTGAGTCTTTTGTTGTTTTGTGATGTTTTGTACCTTTTGTTCATAGTTTTGGTGTTTTTTTTCTTGTACCCTCTTCAAAGTCAAGAGCCCCAGGTGTAACAATGACAGGGCTCAAATGGGGGCAGCTGAAGCTCCATGCCTGGTCTGAGATGTGTTCTGTTATAGGGATCTCAGGAACTTGCTAGGAACGCTTGAGAGACTGAAAGGCCACAATGGATGGCTAAAAACTCCTTTGTGAACATAGGAAAGGAAGAAGAAGAGGTGAAGCTGCATTTTAAGTAACAGAAAAATCCAAATGTATGAAGGTGAGCTGAGACCACAACAAGTCCATTGAGTGCCTTTGGGTCAGGACTAGTGGGCTCATCACCAAGGGGGATTTACGTTTGGTGTCTGTTACTGACCCCCTAATCAGAATGAATGAATGATGGAACCTTTCTTCAGCTGCTGAAAGAGCTCTTGGACCCCCTGGTCCTCAGGGGGGACTTCAATTACCCAGGCCCTTGTGAGCACAGCTCAGCCTGGCAGGAGCTCCAGCTGTGGGCTCTGACACACCCTCCCCCTGTTTGAGCTCCAGTGATGGCAGGGATCATCCCTCTCAAGGTGTCTGCTCCTTTGATCGGATGCCTGCGCTCTCACCAGCATTTCTGACTGGAGCCTGGTTTGCCCATCCTGGCAGCAGTGGTGCAGTGCCTCCCTCTGCCAGCAGCCTCTGGCCACAGGGACACCTGCACCCCGCTGTTGAGTCCTTAGAGCTCCGTGCCCCTAGCCAGAGCAGGTTGTGCTGCTCTCTGTTAGAGGCTGTCTTCTCCTCCTCTCCCACCTCCTGCTCCCTTCAGCTGACCTGCACTGTCCTAAAGCACTGCTTGCATCAGGAGCACGTTAGGGGAGCACAGAGAGCCCATGCGAGGAGGTGCAGGATGTGCTCCGCACAAACTACACCAGATCCCTTAGTGAGAACCACTAGCCTGTAAACTCTGAATTCACTCTCAAAGGGAAGGAAACTGCTGCAAGCCGGGGCACACAAAAAGCACAGGAGATTCTCCAGACTGAAGTATTTGCTATTTATTTTGAAACAACTCCTCTCTTACGCTCCCCCTCAGAAGATTTTAAGCGCTGCAGTTCCTTGTTAAGCCATGCCCAGTAGAAGCACCAATTTCTTTGTGCATTTGCACTAGTGACTTGTAGCTGGGCCCCTCTCCTCCTTCACTACAGCCTTTTCCCAGGGGATGGAAGTGGCTCTGACTGCAAATTCACTGCACTGTGAGCCCACAAGGCTCAGTGCCATACCCAGCCCTGCCAGACTGGGCATAGAGGCTCTGAGCAATGCCAGCCTAAAACAGGAGACAAGCATGCTACTGTCACAAAAATCAGAGCTGTGTTTCTAATTTTTTCTTGCAAATCAGTATTTTGTTGGCACTGTTGCTTGTGTCAATTATATTTAGGAATTCCCATTCATATGTGTGCTTTTCATTAAACACTAAGGTCATGGTCCTTCAGGAAGATAAAGTGAATTAAAATGCTGTGTATTAGAAAGAAGAATGGGGTGATTCCCCTTGCTAAAATCTCACCTGCTTCAGCCAAAGATATTAAAAGCACATAAAGAACTGTTAGCTATAACCTTCCACTGAAAGATGCTGTTTGTACAGAACATTAGTAAACAGGGGAATGGCTGCATGGATATGGAAAGTCTTCATCTTCACTGCCCAGTTGCTGAAAAGTAAAGAAATCAAAAGCAACAAGCTCCAGGACAGTAGAAGCCTACAGGAAGGATGGCAAGGAAACTTGTCATGGAGAAATTGCAGATAATATTCCTACCACAAAATTGTTGGGAAAGTAATTGCAGAGAGATCCAGGTCTTGGCAGATAGCAGAACAGGTAAGGGAAAGTCATGAGGGAACTTCTCATCACCATGATAAGCACCAATCCTTTCCATGGCACCATGAAAAGTGGAAAGCATAAATGACACTCCCTAACTAGTCTATACTAAAAGACACTGTTAGAGGGTGAAGAGGCCATGGAAAGCATCAGGGCAAACCAGAAGTGATCCAGAGAGCAAACTCAATACTGGGCATGGTAGAAAAGGGGGGAAAACACATTTAAGAACAACTTATTCAAAAGCTATTAAAACAGCCAATCACTGTTAAATTGTGTAGAGGAGGAAATATGCCCTGGAGGGAGTGCAAGCCACAAGATTGACTTCTGCAAATTCACAGCTGTGGTGGAGCAATCAAAGAGTCCAATGGCAGCTCTCCCCTCAGAGATGAGACAACCTGGGGCCATATGACCTCAACCTTTGATACGCACAAGGAAAACTTAATGAGAGGCTTGCTATAGAATCTGGTGTCTAGAAGTGACAAATTGCAAGCTTTGCTGACCCCTCGTGAAGGCAAAGTTTCAAACTTTCATCAGCAAAATTGAGCAATTGGGACGAGCTTGGAAACTGAGACATGAAAGGAAAGGAAAACTGACTGTAACGAGAAATAGGTTGATAAAAGCAGCTTAATTCCACATTCTTGCTAGTAAAAGTGAGATGGCAATAGAAGAACACACAATATACCATAAGAGCATCAACACATGATTGAGATGACATCATTGGCTGGGAATATCAATTTGCTTCCCCCCAAATTAACACTGCTTGAGAAGAGGTACTCTGGTGATTTAGTCATTGCTGAATTCAGGTAGAACCAGGAGGGCCCCAAGTGTTCACAATCACAAGAAAATAAATTAGATTAAACTCTTCCAAGTTGTCACAGCTTCCAAAAAGGCTTACTTTGGATTCTGGCTACAGGATAAAGCACAGGCACAGCACAAAGCAGAAAGCTTATCTTTAGGAGCTTGCATCTTTGTAATTGCCAGAATGTTAACTGTAGGAGATTGCAGCACTGAAAACAAGTCAGTTAATGTTTCCAAGTGCCAGAGATTTTACCCAGATTTCTGACACCATATCTCATGCAGTTAATAAGTTTCATGCTGATTATTAAACTGAACAATGCAGAATATCATGCTGTTGGCAAAAGTCCCCATTATCATTAATAAGATTAGAAATTTGCCTCTAAAAAGGAAGAAACAGCTCTAAGCAATTGATCTGTGCCTCCAGAAGACTAATAATGTGAAAAAGCAAGTGATTTGTCCCATCAGCCTCTGTTCTAGCTCCTATTCTAGCAGCAAAAGAGCATTTCTGACAATTAAAAATCTCTACAGATGGAGCAAATGTTAAGTTTGAGAAGCTTTTTTTTTGCTAGATCAGAGTATGGTATCTGAAACACTGTCCCTTAGAGCCATCATTGACAGCTTCAGAACAGAAAGTAACAGAGAGTCAAACCCAATGATTTGGGGGGTTCTGCTGGAGGCAGAGCTTTTCTAAACAAGCTGAATATGTGTGTGCCAAGCACTGAGCCTCTCTGGAATGTCAAGTTAGGTACCTGAAGGCAGAGACACCCAAAGTCACTATTAAAGCTTAAAAAGCGTAGGCATTGTTCCCAACACCCACACAATCTCTCTCTCTCAAAAAAACTCACACTGGCAAATTGAGAATAAATCACTCCTCACAGAAAGTCTTAAATGACAGGATTTGGCTGCAGTGCCTACAATTCTTCACTGAAATGTTACATCATGTCACTTTTTATTGTCCTGTGTGCATGCAAATGTGTACAAGATTAGTGCTGCTGCTGCAGATGAGGAGATGAACAACTGCTCTTCCTAAGCCTGAATCCTTTAAAAAAATCATTGATATAATGAAATCTAATTAAGAACAAGCTTAGTGTCCTTTTTTTTTTTTTTAATTTTAGGAAAAGGGGAAGAAGCAGAACTCAGACAAATCATGTGCCAAAAAAACCCCCCCAAAAAACAAACAAAAAAAAAACCACCTAGAAAAATAACCCAATTTCAGTGTCATCACAGCAACAAAGTTTAAGAAAGGAAAACATACCAATAGCAGACTGTTTTAAAAGATCTCACAGTAAAATCCAGAAACAAAAACCTAGAGGAAAAGGAGATTTAAAGGTTCTGATAACACTCTCAAACTGAGACCAACCAAACTGAGGGTTAACAATCAATACTCTTTAGGCATGTTAAAGCTTCACCTTCTAGCTATAAAAAAATCCAATGGTGGCTCCTATATTTGTATGTGGAATTTTGACAGCAGAGCAGATATATCTTCATCAGCACTTTGTGTCTGCCTGCCCCCTCACTTCAGTTCTTATTGTCATTTTGCAATGTATTAATGATCCAAATCATCGAGTGATTCCAGTTAGGCTGCAAGAGGTTCTCTGAAGTAGGCAGCACTCCTTATAATGATAGATTGCAGGAATAATGGCCTCTTTACTGAAAGCAAAACATCAGAAAACTGCCTAAAAATGGCAGAAGAGGAGGGACTGAAGATAGCAAGTTCTTCATTAGCAAAAATGGAATCAACTGTTTTTGAGGGCAGCATAACTTTATCCTCATTTCTGCAAGGCTTACTTGTGTATTAATCATCATGCAGATATTAAACATCACACACCTAGGAATGTA
The DNA here is from genome assembly GCF_017590055.1 of Onychostruthus taczanowskii. Lineage (NCBI taxonomy): Eukaryota > Metazoa > Chordata > Aves > Passeriformes > Passeridae > Onychostruthus > Onychostruthus taczanowskii. Next base: position 2,382,744 of record NW_024499128.1, on the reverse strand, counting down.
AAGTGTTAACAAAAGATTATTAAGGAAGAGATGGACTTAAATGATTTTAAAACTTAACTCTTAAGAGTTTTTCTGTATACCAGAAAAATATGCAGCTTTTTTCTTTCTTGTAACTCCTAAACATGAATATGTAAGTTTAATAACTTAATTTTAGGGACTCTGGAGACAAGAGAAAATTGTACAGGTACTGAAAAGATTTCTTGAGCATGACCTGGACTGGAGCGACCACCTGTCTCTCTGAGGCTGTCAATGGAAAAAGTCCATTGGTTTGGCACACCTTAAACAGTCTGAAACTTGAAGTGTTAAATAAAAATAACATCTTTCACCGGTCGATTAAAACAAACTGTGCTTTTCTCCCTTCCTCTCCCATTCTCCCTCCCTTTTATTTCATTGGACTTGCTGCAGAAATGACCAAATCTCATCCCTTTCAACTGCCCTGAAAAGCCCTTTAATTGCTTTCTGCTACTGCAATTAGTAAATGCAACATGGTGGCCATTATTATATTTCCAGGTGCTCTACAGATTTTCTGACAATAAACTGGACTGATGAAAACCATGAATGCACAAACAATCTGTAAAGTTTAATGCTTCCATTCATTAGGCTACCCGAGTAAGAAAAATAGCATTAATATGGATAAGTCCTTCAACTTCCCCCATTAATAGCTGGTCTTAACTCACAGGTGCCTTTTTACTCTCTCCTGAATTCCTCTAGAACCTAATGAATACATGAAATAATAACATCAATTCAGAATTTAATCCTGATTTTAGTCTGTCTTAAATTAGACCTCAGTCATTAAGAGATTACAGGATAGTGAATGATAGTTAATCAATGTGTTTAATTTGGCCCTATTATTTATTTGATACACTTTCTCACATAGTGACTATAAATCTTTTTCCCCCCCAGGCTTGGCCACCAGAAGCAATCCTGAAATATTGAGCAAAAAAATATTAGATTTGATGATCCTCTTAAGTGCAGGTTAAACTATAATTAATCTCTCTGCATGTGCTCAAACCTTTCAGACCAATGCATATATGCACATATGTAATTCATACACAGCAAACACTTCAGGTAAGATTTATTGTGCTTTATTTTTTTGTCTCTGTTAACTCTTAGCCCTATCAGTCAAGATTTCCCAGCACTTACCACAGCATTAGCCCTAAGCATCAGGAAATCACATTTCTTGGTGCCAAGGGTTTAAAAAGATTCTAATTCAGCTATTAAACCGGAGGCAGCGTGTGCCAGCCCCACAGCGCATTCACCCATTAATTCTGTCCCCTGGAAAAAATGACTACCTCTTGCACCAGGCTGATAAAATGAGGAAACATGCTGATTATGTCTGTGGCAGCTATTCTTGACCCAACCAACAGTGACAGTCATCAAACCGCAGCACCTAGAGCGCTGCAAGCTGTGTGAGCTAACCCAAGACATCATTAATTCTAAACACCAGAGCTCTCGTCCAGATACTGGAGTTCAGAGAAGCTTAAAAACAAATCCCTTTGGTGGGTGGAAATTCTGTGTGCTGCTCATAATCACTTCACTGACGGCATTTGGAAGTCATTTCTCTAGCTGGACAGGTCAAACACGAGAAGCAAAGTGCCAATGTCTTTCACTGGATTGCTCAAAATTGGGCCTTCCATTCAATTAATAATGTTAGATGGACAGAGAACAAATGGATTGAGAGACTAGCTGGTCTTTAAGGGTTTTTTATCACTTTTAGCACGACAGGATGGAGGGAGCAAAGTAGCTGTGAATGCTGCAGACTGGGTGACTTGCCCAGCCAGGATCTGAAAGTATATACGTGTTCAGTACAGGAAAAATATAGGGGGAAAACCAACACAGAGCCCTTGCAATCTAATCCTATCAAGTCTTTGGGAAGACACTAACTATTCAGAGGGGTCTTGGGACCTGAATTTCTTGGCAGTCAATGCATAAGATAGGATCAAGGAGGTGTCCCATAGGATTGCTGTACATTTAGCTTCCATTGTAGCTTAATGAAGGATTTGTTCCCCCAAAGAGGTGATGTACTTCATGCTGACGTGTGCACTGTGTGACTTACTCTTGGCTGGAAAATTACAGCTTACAACATTGTCATGAGGCTGCAAAAGACACTCTCTAAGGCTTGGAGGTACAGTTCTAACATCAGGGGCAGGAAAGGATGAAGGAGAACCAGCCCAAAGCCAGTGGCTTTCTTCTCCTTCATGTCAGAGAGGTAAGCTTTTGGCTGTATCGTTATGACATGGTTGATACCAAAGCCTTACCCTGAGGGAAAAAAATGGTTTAGCACATTTTTATATTCTCTTCTCATTTAGGTTCATTATGATTATTGCCACTGTCAGGTTTAATCATAGATCCAAAGCATTCATAAGACAGAAGATCTCTGTATAGACCTCCCAGAATCCAAGAGTATTTTGGATACAAAATGTGGTTTTTTTGTTAAGTGCTACCCTAAAATTTCTCATTTGCACCTCTATGCTCATCTGCGAACAAAAAATCCCCAGGCAGACACATGTGCATTTTCCCATGGAGGTGAGTATCCAAATGGTATCTCAGAAAGTGTTTAGGTTATGGACAAAATACCATGGAAGTGCACTACTCAGTCTTCCAGTTTGTGTTTCTAAAGACAAACGTGCTAAAAGCCAGTGGCTGAGTCCTGCATAGAGGAAAACCACTAAATATTCCTGAGTATTTTCACATCTTCATCTTTCCTTTCAGGCATAAAGAAAGTGACCAGAACTTCAGCAGAGCTGAGGATATTTAGTTTGACAGACTGTCCTGCAATACTGGTAATAAATACGAGCTAAACAGCACTAAGCTCCCACAGTCACATTTCAGTCCATTCAGGGCCTACTGCGTACCCCACCAGTTTCATCTCTGGCTTTTTATTTCAATAAATACATTCTGAACTTCTTCAAAAATATGGCTGATTGGAATGGGAATAAAATCAACAATTCAGTACAGAAACATCTTTAGCAAACAAATGGTTTGAATTTTTAATAATTCAATTGTTTTCCTTTAACAAAAATTTTGGGTGCTGCTTTTCAGTAGCAAGTATTTTAGTTTTGGATAGTCTTGAAATGCTATTCAGATTTTTGCAGATTTTAAAATGGAAGAACTTGTGTTGCCTTAGCAATATAATTCCATGCTGTGTTATTTTCACAGTTTCTGCATTTGTGTTTATTTGCCCACAGTAGCAGAGCTAAGAAATTTTTGCTTGCTCATTCTCCTTTTAAGAAATTTTACTAGTTAATAAATAAGGCTTAGCCTTGTTGCAGGGGTCCGTCCCTCAATAGTTACTATTCTCTTTCTGACTCAAAGACCAGCTGCAATGAAAACAATGCCCTCTCATTCCTCTCAGCACTTAAAAAGGTTTATAGATCTCCAGCCTCCTACAACTCAGCAGAAAACTGCTCGCACTTGACAGTCTTCAGAAATCAGCATTGTTTCCACCCTCACTAAACCTGTCAGGCACACAAGGTCAAGAAATGAGGAGAGCTGATGTCACCTGAATCATTACTACCTCTGCTCAGACCTCTTGCCACACTCCTCTCTTCCAGAGAAAGCCGCTATACCCAAGAGTAAAGACTTTGAAGTCTTTTAAAACTGTCATAAAATAGTTTCTGGAAACTGTTTGGAGGACTACAAAGAACTCGAGCACTTCAAATCTGTAAACCCATGAATACTTTCTTGCCAGAGTTGTCAAACTGCAGCAGTGTTTTGCAGGGGGCTCATGAATATGAGCACCTCTGCAGTAGCCTCTAATAGGTTTTTTTATTTTCTGGATGTGATTCTACAAGGACAGCAATAATGAATTTTTCAAAACTATCTAGACTGTACCTACTAGTCATGCTAATTAAAAATCACTGTGCAAGTCTGTGAGACAGCTCAGAGAAAGCAGTTTGCTCTCTGAATAACATGGTATGTGTTCCTAAAAACGATGTCCATTGGAAAAGAGGAAGATTAATTCCATCATATGCCTTTGAGACAGAAACATTGTTTCTGTTCTGTTTTAAAAATCATAGAAGCTGTTCATGACAGAATACAAGCAAAAGGCTTTTTGTGAACCGAGGTACTTTCTCTGGTGCCCGTAGGTACTTGAGATGCCCTCATGGACAGTAATCATAGTTCCAAGACAATGAAGCAGTTCTAATTAAACAGGAACATGCTGCATGCCACCGACGGCCACAACTGTACAAAATGCATTTACAGGTCATATCTATAAAACCAGACACAAATATATGATATATATATTACCCTGATCCCCAAATGAGAGCATCATCATTGTTCACCTGAAATCCTGATATTTTCCTCACAAAGTTTTCACAGCCCAAGCTTATATAGATGAGCTTTTTCTCTGTAAGGCCTGGTGGGGTTGAGTTTAGCATCATGCTAACACCCAGAACATGTACCAAACACCAGCTCTGGTCTGGCATCCCTGAAATCTACTCAAGTTTCCTTTCAACTTGACTTTGCCAAATCAAATCCATGTCAAATAAAATTCTCCCTTCGTTCAACAGGAATTTTTGAGCTGATTTCAGCTGTGGTAACTTTAGAAACCCCATGAATTGTCTTTGGTCAGCTACAGTCCTCCCCTCCCCACTCTAAGCAGACCACTTTATAATGCTGCATTCATCCTTTTGTTAATGATAATGGTAAAAAAAGAAATCAATGGCTCAATTAACAATCAGGAATGGAGCTTCCAGGCAACAAGCCCCATGATCAATAACTTATGTTCAGTGAAATTAAAGGTACTTGTTAAGTCAAGTGTTAAAAGCTGCACACACTTAATATGGGAATATCAGTCACGAACAGTTTGGCAGTTTAACTTGAGAAAATCAGTAAGTACAAAGTTCCCATACTATGTTCCACACCAATGAGTAACTAATGAAGCATAAATATTCACACAAATTCATTTATGTAATAAATTCTCTAATCCCCCAATACACAGCAGTTGTGCTGAGTCGACATAAGCTTTCACTTTTGTTATGAGTTTAACTTTAGAAATATGAATCCAAAATGAAGTTGGCAAAACCAAATTCACAGCTTGCACAAAGGTAGTTCCCAGTGGTTTGAAGTAACATCAGTGCACAATGGCCTGGCTGCTGTGAATGTCAAAATTTTCCATCAGTATAAAGGGACATGCTAAGATTTCTCCCAATAAATTTCTCTGATGCGGCCAAAACATGCTAAAATGAAATAAAATGCATTCATCTTATGGGACAGGTGAAAGCAAGGATTCACATGGCATGTGATAAGTGACATGAAAATGTTTGAGCCCTTTGGAAGAGTTAGGAACATGCATTACAATATAAAAATCAAGAAACCTGTGCAGATGTAATCTGACTTACCCTGTTACTAAATTCCTACCACATTTTGTAAGACGGTGGTTTAGGGGGAGATTTTTCAAAGGCATGAAGGACAGTGAAACGCTCAACTCTCAGTAGAAGCCTGGGTAAATCAGATGTCTCATTCTCATCTATGCAATCTAAAACCTCCCGCTTAACTTTTATACATCTGCTCTCAGTAGAGCTTTTCTTTGACAAGAGAACATTTAGAGCAATGTCAAAACTGACTCCTACATCAAGCTTGTGACAAAATTCATCTCATGGTCAATAGCCTTGTTTTTAGAGCTCCACTGATAACAGATGATTTAGCAGCATACTCCTACTCTGGGAATAGCCAAATTGAAGGCTGCTCTTCCGATTACACTGAACTGCTTCTACTCAAAGTGGGGAATATTCAGAAGATAATTTATCCTTGTTCAAAACTTTTAAAAATAAATAAAATAAACGAAGAGAAATCTCTGCATGGTTCATTTTGCATATCAAGGACTCTCTCTTACTGCAATGTGCTCTATACTGCACCCTTTTCCAAAGACCAAGAAGCCTCATGAGGCTTGAATTCCTGAAGCAGTAATAGAGAATATGGGAATGGGGCTGTGATGGGGTGGCAGGGTGATTCTCATAATTTAATGAGTTGCCCCTTTCTTCAGTGTCTTATGATCATATCCTGGGCACTGCTGACTGCACTTTAATGGGTACCTAATCAATGAAAATCAATCATCTGAAATTGCAAAGACAGCGTTTCATCTCCATCAAAAATCATCTTCCCACGGAGCTCCATTAATCTCCTCATCATTGTTTAACTCAAGAAGAAACTTCTGTTTTCAGAGATACCAGCCTTTGGTTTTAAATTATAATTAAAGCTGTGCAGTGTTCACTTTGCAAGAAGCAGTAAGGCTACGGTAAGTATTTAATTTCCCAGGACCATTTTCCCATGCAGAATTAACCAATGCACCTTGACTATATGCAGAGGGATGAGAAACTGATAAATTTGAGTGTGAATAACCCTATTGCTGATAGAAAAACACCTTACCCTTTGATCTTGCTCAAGGAGCACATTTTCAGCCCTCATGAGCAAAACCCCTGCCTTGAGGGAATCAGAAGCCCATCCCCAGCTGTCCCCAGGCCAGGCTGGGAGGCATATCCATGGCAGATGGGTGGGGAGGTTCTTTTCTACAAGCTATAGGTAAATGTTAGGGTAGGAAGCAGACTCCTGTTTCTCAAAGTACAGGTCTTTCATACCTGCCTCCCCAGCAGGTCCTTATAGTCCAGCCTCAGCACCCCATAAACTTTTGGCTCAACCTATTTTACAGGAACACTTTGAGCCCTTACTGTACCCTGTTCTATTGCCCTGGTCATTTTAGTCCAAACCCCGGGTCTCTAAGGACATTTCACAGTGTGGGTGTGGTGTGTTAACCCATAAACAGGGTGAAAGAGGCACAGTGGGCACTAAGAAATGCATCTCTGCTGACTGGTGTGTTGGTGGTGCCTGCTCCAGAAGGAAGGGTGAGCCTGGTCTGCTGAGGATACACTGGTATGCTCAAACAGAGATGATGTTTGGAAAGCAGGTAGCAAAACACCCAGAAAATGGCATATCTAGGTCAGTAGAAAAGACTGAGAGAGCAGCAAGAAACTTGCTGGTAGCAGGGAATAAAACCTCAGCTGATGGTTGTCACAATCCAGCAGGAGTCCTTGCTCTGCCCAGTGGCTGCACTGTGGCCTCTCAGCACAGCTGCCCTCCCTTTTCACTGGGCACAAGTTGTCCTGCACAGCAAGGAATAACCCAGAGAAAAAAGCATCCTCCAAAAATTAGGATTCCATAACTAACCTAGTGGAGAGAGACACTTGCTGCTTTTCCAGTTCAGATTAACACACCCCAACACACCCCAGAAAAGTGCCTGCAGTGAAGATTTACAGTGGTATGGGCTATCACCCACGGGGCCAGTTCTGACTGCAGCAGCTCTGGAAAGACAGTATATCACACAGAAGGAAAAACAGCCCTGTGACACAAAGCCAGCAGTGGGTTCAGCTGTTGTTTGCACTGGGAGCAGCGCTGATGCTGCCTCTCAGCCCTCCTCTGCTAACAAAGAAATGGGACTGCAGCAGGAGTTATTACCTGCCTACCCTTTTTTCAGAAGCATGGGACAATCTGTGAGCTGCATAACTCTCCACTGTAAATATTTAAAACAAAGCTAAGCCATTGAATGAACAAACAAAAGCACTGTAAAAGAAGTGAAACCTAATTCACAGTTACTGGATCTAAGAGTTTCCTCTGTCCTCAACTCCTTCACAGCACTTTCCTTTTGAACCTGGAACCAAAACAGGGATGTTACACATTAATACATCTAAAGGTGAGTTGAAGAGGCAAAAATAACACCAAAAAGCCAAGGACCAGTGCTGTTTTCGGAAACAAAGGACTGTCTTGAGTGAATCCTGCTTTAATCTTCTTTATATCATCCAACCACAACTACTTGACTGGAAACAGAATTTATTTCAACCAGGTGGACTATATAGGTCAGGATCACTACAACAGCCTTTTCTAAGCTTAAGATATCTAATCAACACAAGACAGAGTTTATAAACACTTGGGAACAAACAACAACCTGCCTTTGTCAATCCTCCACCACCATGATCAACAAAATTAAGCTCGACACAGCTTTTGTGTACCAAGCTAAGCACAGAATCTGTTTTTCAGAGCTATACACAATACCTTTGGCTGGCTTTGACAGCACTTTTCAGTGCTCAGTGCTTGCTGATGTGCAATACCTCCTCCAGAATTGTTCATGTCCGATAAAGTCCCTGGGAACAAACCTCTCAAATGTGCCCTTCGACGGAGGCAAGGGAGAGGTCATTTCATACTCAGGTCATTTTAAGCTCCTCCTGATTGTACTTTTGAATTTTCACTGCTTAACTTTCAACTTTTTGGGAAACCAGGGTACCCTTCTCTTCCTATCCCTGTGGCCCTAGTGAGAAATATTACTCCGGTGTTTTATGCATTCAGTTCCATGTTTCTCCCAGGAAATCTGAGGGAAGGATGGCAGAGGCAACTTGGGCAGTATCAAAGCTTTTCACGGTCTGTTTTACTGCCTGCCCTTCAAACAGCAAACAGCAGAAGCAATTTCAGTTTTCAAAAATCACAGCTGCTCTTTGGGCTTGTCAACACAAGATGGCATATACTTTACACACATCTGACAAGCATGATGGATACTGGAAAGCAAGAAGGTTTTCTGTGTGTTGGTTTCACACTGCCCCCTTACAGAACAGTCTTACTGGAGTTGTATACTTTGTGCTTTATTAGAAACTGAAAATCAGATTATCAAAATGCTTTTAAAACATAGAGAAGCCTCAGACTCAAACAGGTCCTGTTTTGTCAGGGCTTTTTCCCAGCCCTTTACAGGACAGTCCCAGGCTGTTGGCATAACAACCTCCTCCAGGTACCTTGAGAGTGAGCAAACATCATTCCTGGCAAACCTCTAATGTCACAGAAACAAATCAGGATGTCAGTGCAGAAAATTGGGACCCAAGTGCAGGAGCCATAAATCTGTCCCATCCTGATTGAATGAGTTGTGCCCTGAAGGATTGCAGAGTGCTGAATGGCTTTTCCCTGTCAGCTCTCCGATGCAGGCTGAGGGGGAGCAGAGTTATGAGAGAGGGTAGAGGTGAGCCCTCTTAAGGGCCCAGTGGAGAGAGGAGATGAAAACTCTGAGTGTGGACCAGACTAGCTAAGGAGAGGAATCAAACAATTGGACTGACTGGTATATTATTCAATATGATATACTCAGAGTTGGTTTTTTTTAAAAAACACTTAAGGATGTAAATGCATTATGGAAAAGCCTGAAGAAGGAAAAGAGAATAATTTACTTCTCAGCAGAGTTAAGGAGAATTGGCTAAACAGTGAAGTCTCCAGAAAGACGATGTGGCAATGCAGCTGTGAGTTAGAACAACAGCTTCATTTTTTACTATGGAAGAGGTATTGCTTATTTTAAGCAACTGTTCAGTAACTGATGGTTCACAGAATGACAAAACTGCTTAATAACAAAGAGCTTCTGGGATATCTCCTGAAATATTTAGTGAGGAAGGCATGTAGAGTGCAGCTATCTGTTCTGGTGTGGGTAGTCAGAGCTGATCATTTATTTATTTAGAGAGAAAAGTGGGAAAAGCAATTTGGATCTGTAAGAGAGAATGAGACTTTGGCTTAAAAATTCTTGAATCACTTTGGAAAATAAGGCTTAAGTATCTATGTCACATAAAGCAAAGCTGGACTTGTGCAGCCCTGGTATTTCTACAGCTGATGGCAGCTGCCTGCCTGAACACTCCCCGTGTCTTCCAGGGCAAAACCAGGCATTTTATTTTAAACTTTTTTCTTAACTGGCTCAACCTAATCCAGTCTGACAATCTGTTATAGTGGCATAGCTAATAGGGATTGTAACAAACAGCAGGGGGTTGTAACATCTTAAACAAATGCATCTGTTCCCAAACTGTATTTGCATGTGATATTATTATGTTGAAAAATTGATCTTGCAGTCTTCGTGCAGGTTATGAGTTTCAGGGTTGATATTTTGTGCTTCATGCAGCCTGAGTGATGCTGGGCTCTTTGGATTCTTTTTTTCCAACAAAAATACAGAAAATAATCCAGAAGATACTATTTTTACAAGTTTAAGGAAGATACTCCTTCTGCAATTTGAAGCATTAAGTAGAACATGGAAAGTTAGAATTATTTAAAATATTCCAGAGGAAAAAATATCTCTGGAAGCATCAAAAACTCAAGCTTGTTTTCATTACAGGTAACAGAAATTTTGCCATTGACTTAACTAGGAAAAGGAAGGAGTTTCTAGTAAGGCAAAAGGGATATCTTTTAGTGTTCCAACTGCTGTGTCATAACTTGCATATGTCTAATGGAAAGCAGAACTGGCTGGGGAAATACCTCTGAAAGATCAGAGATGTATATCAGATTTATTGTCTCTCCGAAAGTGAAACAATTCTTGGGAGCCACTGAATTTTCACCAGTGCCACTGAAGTTCACAGAAGCTTTTTCCTACCAGCCCACCCACTGCATGACTCCTCTCCCAGACATCTGTGGAGAATAAATCCAAGCTGGGCACCCTTTGGGCTCCCAGGAATTGAATTTCTTCAATTTCAGAAGCCAGGTGCTGAAATTAGCTATAAGTATCTCCAGTAGAGCTTCCTGTGTAGAAAAGCACAGGAAAGTGGGAATCTTGTTCTCTAAGGAGAGCTGAAGGAGTCCGAGGAGCAGACTAAGCAGTCTAAGGAACCTGACAAGTAACTTCATAAAAAGTTACTTGTATGCCACATTGATGCCAGGTCAGGATGCCTACCCTTGGGGATGAATTGAATAAACAGCACTGTTTAACACTCCTGTGACACTGCACACATCCTCAAGCTGCAATATTCTTGTCAGGCTCCTCTTATCAACACCAATCCCTCCTTGAGGGCTGAGCACAAACTGCTGAGCTGCAGCTGCAGCCACCACCAGGGATGTCCTGCTGCACCAGCAGGATGCACAGGAATGGTTCTTTACCAGCATCCTGGGAAAACTTATTGGGCTGCACAAACACTTTTCCTGGGTTGAAAAGAATTAATTGTCTTGAATCATTCTGCATTAACAAGGTTGATTTACTCAACACAAGCCAGTTACTGGGCATAGTAACAACAGCTCTGCAGTCAGCCCAGTGCCTCCTTTTCTGCTCTTGTTTCAGCAGTTCTCATCTCCTCATGTACAATAAGATGAAAATTGGGAAGCAAAAGCCTAGGTTTTGAAGGCGCAACGTGCAGAAGCATCTTTGTGCAGTTTCTGCCTTGCTCACGGAAGCCAAAGCCTTGCAAAGTACCTGCCAAAGCTTGAACACTGTGAAGGTGGGGCTGGAAAAAGTTCAACAGAGTTGAATACTAAAACATTTGACATGAAAACATGATCTTCCTTACTGTGGCAGCTTTTCTGTTTTTACCTTCGTCTCCACTTTTCTTCTGCCAAAGATGTAGAAACTTGTTTCAGATATGCATTTCTAGTTATTTTATTCTCAAAAAGACACTGAATGCTATGAATTCTTGTTTACTCTCATAAATTTTTAACTTGATATATATACAATTTTCTTGTTTTGAATGGTGAAACAGAAGAAAAGATCTGAAGTGATGAGTGTGCACACAAGAGAAAAAGAATGGACAGACAGGAAAATCCCTCAAGGCCAAAGGACTCTTCCACTGAGAGATATTATCTTTGAAAAGCAAGTCTTATATCAAGATATTTTTATGTCACTTTGGCAGCAAAAAGGATTCTCAACACAAAGAATTGGACTCCTGAGAACAAATCCTACAAGAAGAGTGTCAGTAATTGATGAAACAATGTCTGAAGTCTCCTCCAGCTTTGCAGCCAATACAGGGGTTGGATTAGAATGAAATCTGAATGTACTGAGCTAATGGCTTTTCTTCTTCCCTGGTAGCAAAATTCCAGCAAAGGGGCAAAAACAGGTGACAGGCACTGAGATGCCAGAGAAAAGAAAAGCCTTTGTGTTTTTCCATGTCCAAGTTGAAATCACAGCACAGCATTTTGGTTTGCATTTGTTCTTTGGCCACAGCACTTCAGCATTGCTCAGGAACCTGAGAAAGGCCAACCCCGTTCCAGCCCCACTGCAGCTGCAGCTCTGGCCTTGCCCCCTCCAGAGAAACTAAAATTCTGCAATGCCTTGCCTATAGAATGTATTCAACAATGTAACACAAAGGGATCTCATAAATTCCCCAGAGACTGTCCTGAATAAGGACCCTGCAGAAGAGTGGAGAAAGAACACAGAAGAGGCAAAGTAAGAACTTGCAGTACCAGCAAAATCATTAAAATTTAGAAGAATGTTTCTAGAATTATTTTCTTTAAAAACATCCAGGAAAAACAACAGATGCACATAACAACGTTTAGAGAACTGCATTTTTCTCAGTTTTATTATTTCTTATTCTTTTAAAGAACAACACACATGTTCTACAAGATCTTTTTTCCCTCTTCTATAATCACTAGCAAATCAGAATAAACTGCTTCCCTTCAATTAAGTTTAATTGACCTATATATATATATATATAAAGGTAAAGCTGGATTAAAGGATTCTACCTTGACTTTTGGAAGGTTCATTCACAGCAAGTACCCAGCAAGTCCAAAGTGCTTTTCTGCCTCAACTAACCTCAATTAGTTACTGCTCAATTCTGATATAAATATATGATGAGAGAGGAACTTGTAGGTTAAGGTACATTCACCCCAACCTGGATACAGCCAAGAATCTGAATGAAATAAAAGCTTCCCTCAGTATGGAGGTTACAACTTAAACCAACAAAACTGTGAATGTTTCTCTGATCTTTTTCTGTCATGATCTAATTATTAAAATACAGACTCTGATTCCTGTCTTAGTTACACTGACTCATACCAGCAGTAGCACCACTTGTTTTAAATCAAGACCTGAAGATTGTTCTGTAGTTCTTTTCAGAGTCATGGCATTTTTGTGTTGGATGGTGTGCTGGATATTTTCCTGTGACCTGTAATTGGAGCAAAGCACCAATTTTTATGATATTGCAGCTTTAAAAGAGATTCTAAGACCCTCAAACACTGACACTGTTTTATCTGTCATTGCATTGGAGCTGTGCCTGAGCTGAGCAGTCCAGCATGGAGCGGGAAAAACCACTGAGGATTAGTGGCCATGAAAACACAGCTCTCACTTGTAATTTGGTAATTTTTTTCCTCCCTGTCATAGAGCACCTACAAAATGAAAGGTTTTTGGCATCAGTTTTCTGGTGGCACCAAGGATATATTCTTTTTTTTTTTTGGAGAACGTGAAGTCTGTAGGGGCTGTACTCTGAGTACCAGCATAAAGAAACATATTCCCCTGAAAAATCAGCCCCAAAGATCTCCACAGAGGAACACAGAGTTGGTTGTTACTTCAGTTTTTGGCTGATTTCAAAGTACATTTGCTGCTTCTGCCACCTACTCTTGGTCAGTCTCTTTCAAACATGGGACTAAAACAAATGGCCCAGGGTCTGCCAAGCCCCATCCCAGCTGCCGTCTCATTGACGTCAGATGAAAATTTTCAGGACTATGGCTCTCAGCTCCATTTGCAGCGCCTTTATCTCAGAACAGTTGTCCATCTGTCTCAGAACTGTTGTTTTCCTGTGCCTTGTTTCCTTACTTTCTCTTTCTCCTGGAAAAGCATGGTTTGTGTGTTTGTGGCCAGGTAGAGGCAGTGAGGGACTCCCATAGGTGGTTTGTTTTGTTTATTCTAAAGCATTTTAAAACAACCTTTTTTGTTAACTTCTGTAAGATGTGAAGGGAGCATTTCAACCACTTCTACAACTTTCCTCTTCCTAAAATGTCTCTGTGTTGTTTCTTCTACATAAGAGTTACATCAAAATTTTCCCTGAGCCTCTCCAGAGCACTTTACTCAGTAAAGCAGCTATCAGATCAAAAAGGACTTCTGTTTATTAGTTCAATCTCCTTCATTAGATTCCCTGAATCATGTGTTTTCCCACACAAACAGTGATAAAAAAATCTGCTAAAACCCACTGACAGCTGTGGCTGTGATAGACTTTTCCTTAATCCGATTAGCTGCCGCCTCCCTGTTCTCACCAGTTTCTGTGAGCAGTTACCATATTACACTACAATCTGCTGATTTCATCTGCACTGGCATCAGGCAGCATTCAAAGAAAGTCTGGCCCATAATAACAGGCTTTGAGAGCCAGGAATCTCCTCTCCGCACAAGCTGCTGTCTCTCAAATCAGTCAGTAAAAAACTGACTGATCCAGGAATTCAGCTCTGAAGGAACAGGGCATTCCCACAAACAGCCACCTGAAACTGCTGTCACCCAAACAAGTCTCTGCTCAGGCTTGTCTTTTTTTCAGCTCTTTCATTGTGATGCTTAAATTTGCTGAGATACTGAAAGAAAAAACTCATCCTCACTCAGGCTTGTGGCTCATGGTAAAAAAAGGGAAATGTTTCTTCAGATTGGAAGGGAAAAAAGCAACTCGTGTTTGAACACAGAAATCTTGTCTGCTCAGCCCTTCACTTGTGAGTGCTTGCACTCACATTTCTCGCTCCCAGCAGTCCAAAGGGATACACTGAGTGCTCCTTCTCTGCACGAGTGCACCAGAAAGGGAAGGCAGGTTTTCCAACTCCTTCCTCACTCACAGCCAGATTCTGGGAGGAAAGGCCATAAACAGTTGAGAAGAGGGCTTGAACAGACCTTGACTCTACAAAGACCAGGGGCATCTGAAGAGATCTAAGTTTAAATAGAACTTATAGATTTAAGGTGGATCTTGAAAGAAAATTCTTGTCTTCTGATCATAATGATTTTGTCCTTCCAGCCTTCATCTAAAAGTCACAGCGGTAGCTCCCAAAAAAATGCTGTTTAATTTCCTTTCTCCACCTACCAATTCTGCAAGCTTTTATTTTTTAATTTTTTTTTAAATTATTTTTTATTTTATTCCTATTTCTTAAAAAAAGAGAAGAAAATGGCAGAGCACCAAGTCACAGAGGAATTTTTGGAAGAGATAGGGAAATTATGGCTCATAATACAGTATATAAATGTTGCAAGATGCCAGTTTAATGGTTAGGAAATAGGCAGCAGACTCATTCCAGGGAAAAGGCAAAGTAGTAATTGCTCCTGAATGGTGTAACAAAGATTTTTCATCCTGTACATGCCCTTGGTCTCTGAGCAAGTAGTTTTCTTCTGAATTCAGGGAGCATGGCTCTATCACTGATCCTGACATTACAGCATTTGCCCTTAAACTGTCTGGGATTTTTAATCCAAACCAGCAAAACAACAAAAAGAAAACCAAAAAGAACCAAACCTGTTTAATCTTCAGAACTATCTACTCATAAGAACCTTTGGCTTTGCTTGTTTGAGCTTTTGAATTTTTCCCAAAGTTATCAAAGGGAAAGCTCCTCTGAGGATGTTCCACACTGGCCAATTCCAATGCAAGGAACAACGGGATGCATTTATTGCATTTATTGATTTATGCATTTATTGATTCTGGGCAATGCCTTGGCCCTGAGCAGCTGGACCCCCAACCTGCCCAGGAGATCAGGTGTGGCAGTGCAGTGAAGAAACTCTTTAAAACTTCACTTACAGGAGAAGAATAAGCACTAGAGCAAGAAGGTACAACTGTACTCAGAGGATCATTTAACATTAACAGTCTTCTTTGCCATTTTCCACTTCTTCCAAAGCAGTCCATAGCTCTAAAGAGATTACAACCTCAAAATTCAAGTCTAAGTATTACATGCTATCAAACAGGATGGTTTAACACTGTCAGCATTTCCCTTGTCCTAGTTTTTTGCAGATGGAGAATTTCAGCACCTTTGATAACTACCATTTTAGCTCTGCTAGAAAGGCAAACTCCAGCAAAAATGGCACTACCAAAGTGTTTTCTAACTTGGTCCTAGCTGGAAGTTTAAGAGCCTTGAAATAAACATATAATGAAGCTGAAATTTCTTATGCTTATTTTTACTATTACATAATATGCATTATTATAATACTACATATAATATACATTAATATAATATACATTATTATAAGAATATAATAGTAAATAAGTATTATAATAATGCCTTATTTTCAGTAGGGAAATGCATATAATCTACCACTATAAGTCACCAAAAATGTTTAGACTAATAATTAGATTTAGACTTGACACAAGTATAGAAAACAAAATTTAAAATTTCAGTTACATGACCTGTTGTTCTTGGAAAAGAAACTCTTATGAGCTTGTTTTTTGCTCAGGATCTAAACAGAGGCATTGAAACAACACCAAACACGTACTGGAGGTATTGTGAGGGCAAAAAGTAGAAAATTGGATACTTATTCCCCATGGGAACATGGGAAACAAATGAGAAACTCAGAAATAAAAAGATATGATTACAAAAACTAAGCACTAAAATGAAATACTCTGACAATGGAAGGTTTCAAAATCATTTGTTACTTCTTTAATTCCATAAAACAAATTTGTATTTGAGAAATGAGATTCTCTGAATAATCCAAACAAGTCTTTCACTGTAGCAATGATTATTATCCTATTTAAATAAAAGACCTATGTTTCTGTAGTAATTATCATACTATATCCCTAATTAATTATTACTCAAAATATCTGTTAAAATTCTTGCCAACCATTTAGAAACAGGCACAAATTATTCCCTTTGATCAGACTTGCATTGCTAAAGGCACATTAAAAATACAGAGAGAGTCTGGAAAAGCCTTACAAAATTGTCCATAAAGCCAGAATTATGTTAACTACTGCAGCAGCCCTTACTCTGCATATTCACAATTTGATTGCACATGAAGACAATTACTGGTTTTGGACAAGAGGTCAACCCACACCCTCAACATTAACTTATATACAGTTCAAAAGAAAATTATTGCCCTCTAATTTGAATACATGATGAAAGAAATTAAAGAGAAAAAACACAACAAGATTTGTGAGCTTCAAATCGTGCTACAGTTAAATAGGCAATAACAACTGCCCAGATTCTGCAAGGCTGAATTCGACCTCTGGATGTTTAGCACACTGCCAAGTAGTTATTGAAGAGAAAATCCCGGCCAGAGAATGTGACGCTCTGCTCCTGGTCCTTTGGAAAACTCTATGGATCTTTAATTCCCATGAACAGAATCTCATTTCTTAAAGGATTCCTGTGAAAGACCCATGACAGCGAAGATAGATGTTTTCACAATTCAAATTTGTGATGCTGCTGGACTCGGTCTTCAAATCTCTGATGCTTCTTTCACTAAACCTCCTCTGGAGTTCCAATTTCTATGTCAAGATCCTCATTTCTGTTTCAGAAGGTACTAAACCCACACATGAAATGGGTAATGTATGAGAACTCAACCTGTCATCAAATTAATACACTTTTTGCAAAATTATTTTGCCAATTTCCATGCAGATGGTCCCAGGTTATTAAATAATTTCTGATACTCTCTTAAATGAGCAAAAGCAGACTAAATTAAAACATGAAGAATGCTAGGGATGTATTATTATAAGAGAGCAGCTGCATCTACCACGGTTAAACTCATTTCAGCCAGAACTTACAGAAAAGGTGGAGGCATTGGAGATGTTTCCCTGTTTAAGTCAGTTTGCAGGATGTGCTTGGCATTGTCAAAGCAGCCCAAGTTGGCAGTGGTGGCAGCTTGGGTCTGGGATGCATCCTGCAATGTCCAGAATTTCAGCAGGCAGCCGGCCGCTCCGGGCCACAGGCCCCTGAACACCAGTGCCAGCCTTTTCCCTGGGAAACAAAACTCACCAGCCCAGGTCCCCGGTGTCAGTTTACATGTGGGACCCTGGTGGGCTGTTGAGTTTTACTGTCCTTGATTTCTCCCCTACCAAGTCTGCACCATCTGATCCTAGTCACAATGACTCCACTGGGCCTAGAACTCACAGCCTTTGGACCTGCAATGTCTTACCCAATCCACTCTGCTCCCACTGGCCCTTTTCAAATCCATTCCACTGCAGTCCTAAAACTCCGCATTTCCATTGAGCATCCCCTCTGACCCTGACCTGACCATAAAAATACTCAAAAAAATTTTCTGAAATAGCCTTTAAAAACCCCTTACAATACTTGAAAAACAAACAAACAAACAAAAAAGTCCTTAGAAACCTTCTAGTATCCCCTATATATCCTTAAAAGTTGTGAGAAAATCCTAGAAAAAACCTGCTCAGCCTCCAAGCCCCACCTATTTCTGTTTAACCCTCAGATGCCTTCCCTACCTTTTTGCAGTGGGTCTTGCTGTCCTCTCAGGGTTCTGTCCTTGTCCTGGTGTGAGGGTTGTTGTCTTGCCGTATTGTGAGGGTTCCAGTCTGGCCTCACTGTTGGGGTTGCTGTGTTGTGCTGCTGTTGGGGGAAAAGGCTGTTGTTACGGGGGCTGGTTAGGGAGAGGCTAGGGCTGGGCTGAGGGGTGCTGCACGTGTACCATGACTTGCCTCCTAAGCTGTACCCTGTAGCCGTGATCTCCACTAGACTGTCCAGCCCTCAACCCCACTCCCTTTACTCAACTCCCTCCCCCCAGCCCTCAGGCTCTGTTTGCCACCCTCAAGCCCCCCCATTTGCCCTTCCAGCACCCTCTCAGCTGCCCCTCACAGCTCCTGTGTGTCACCCTTAATCCCTTTCCTTTTCCTCTCAGCCCCAGCTTCTCTGTGTCACCCTCCAGCTGCCCCTGCCATCCCCAGCATCTCTGTGCATCACCCACTGTCTTGTTCTCCCTGCTCCTCCCTCAGCTCCCAGCCCCTGTCACCCTCAAGCCCACACAGTGCCCCTCAAGCTGCCCCTCAGCCACTATCTTGCCCTGAAAGGACCCTAAAAAAGGTATAAATCACCTAAAAACCTCCAGTTTTCCAAGTGTCCTAGAAAGACCACAAAAACCTAAAAGAAGCCCCAGAATACCCATAAAGTACACTACAAAATGGGTGCGGTAGGAATCCTGTGCCATGTAGAACCTCTGCAGGTAGCCGGCCAACAGAAGCCCCAGTTCCACGAACACCAATGCCCTCCAATACCCAGGAAAGAAAACACACCAACCCAGAATCCTGATGCGAGTTAGCAGGAGGCACTTGGGAATCTCCATGCAGTCAGGGCTGGCGGTGCAGCTTAATTCTGGGGGGAATCCTGTACCATGCGGAACCTCAGCAGGCAGCCACTCAGCCACTCCGGGCCACAGGCCCCTGAAAACCAACGCAGGCCCTTTTCCCTGGGAAACAAAACTCAGCAGCCCAGGTTCCTGATGTCAGTTTGCAGGAGGCACTTGGCACTGTCAAACAAGCCACACTTGCCTGTGGTGGCACCTTGGGTCTGGGAGGCAACCTGTGATGTTCAGAATTTCAGCAGGCAGCTGGCCACCCCGGACCAATGGCCCCTGGACACCAACGCCGGCCCTTTTCACCGGGAAACAAAACTCAGCAGCCCAGGATCCTGATGTCAGTTTGCAGGAGGCACTTGGCATTGTCAAACCAGCCACAGTTACTGATGGTGGCACCTTGGGTCTGGGAGGCATCCTGCGACGTTTGGAATTTCAGCACCAGCCGGCCACCCCAGGCCACAGGCCCCTCAACACCAACGCCAGCCCTTTTCACCGGGAAACAAAACTCACCAGGCCAGGTTCCTGGTGTCAGTTTGCAGGAAGCACTTGGCACTGTCAGTGCAGCCTGAGTTGGCGGTGGTGGCATCTTGGGTGTGGGAGGCATTCTGTTGCATGCGGAACCTCAGTAGCCAGCTGGTCACTCAGGGCTACAGGCTTCTGAACACCAAGGTCTTCCTTTTCAATGTGGTTTTGAAAATCAAAGAAAATATACTTTAAATCTTATGTCTTGCTTTTGAAAAAAATACAACATCTTTTCCCCTTATTTAGCACCGTTAATTAAAAATACCTCAGATTCTCACACAGGGTAGATAACTGTTAAGAACATGCAAATTGTGAAGAATATTGAGCCAGAATGGTGCCCCTCCTTCACTTATTACATGTTGGAATCAAAAATCCCCCACTAATGAAAATACAACCTATGGAAAATTCCAATGAGATGCAATCAAAGCAACAAAATACTTTCCTGAAGTTTATTAGCCCAGCTTTTGAAGCCAGGAGAAAGGACTCTTTTTTTGTATCTAGTTCAACAAAACAAAGCCAGGACACCTCCAAGGCTCTCTGGAGGTCCTGCTTAATTATTCAGATATTTCAGGCTCTGTACTTGAACTGCACAGAAGAGCTGCAATTGACAGATCCTTCTTTTAAACCTTGAAAGAAGATATTACCACAAAAAAATATTTTAATCAGCTGCTAAATGTGGTTGAGAGCCTGAACTGCAAAAATAACCAAGTACAAATTTTAGAAGGAATGTTCTCCTCTAACAACTGTTGCAGTGCACCAATGAAGCCATGAGATTTGTTTCAATATAGTTACCCATCTGAATCAGTCTAGAAGCAGGTAGGACTGCCCTAAAAAAGCCAAACAAAAACTATGAACAAAAAACACCCTAAGCCCAACACAGATTAAGGTGCTTCTCCCTCCACCTCCCAATATATAATTTGTGATGCTAATGGGAGTTTTGTGCACTTTTAGAAAAGCATAAGAAGTAATTCCCATATGCTGCAGTTGCCAAAGGGAATTTGTTGAATTCACTGATTTTAAATTAGGCCATTGTGTATACACTTCAGAAACAGAGGCAGGCCATAAACACTCCTACATGTTATTACTTGATCATTCATTCTTTAGTTTGTCTCTTTGCTGATATTAAAGTCTGAATGTTGTTCATCAGAGATTGACTGATAATAAAGAAGTGATTGACAAACTTATTACCTGGCTTTAAAAATAAGTTCTCCCAATTCAAAAGATTCTTCTCAAGTCCAGGGAGACGTGGCTTGTTCTTTGTAGGAGAAGCTGCAATTGAAAAAAAAAATATACACAGAGGGGGAAAATAGGCTTGGTTTGTATTTAAACTGTGCAAATAACTGGATAGGTGGTTCTTAGTTGAAAGTATCTGGCATGGCTTAGAGAGAGGAGTAGGAACTGGGGCTGGGAGCTCTGTTCCTTACTTCAGCATCAGTCTGAGTAAGTGGGGTCACTTCATGGCACACTGTCAAGGAGCTGCTGCTCCAGTAGAGTCAAATGTGTGCAGCAGCACAATGGGATGCTCCTTATTTGTCACCCAGGGACCCATAACCCCTGTGCACTCCCATTTAAACCCACCATGACCAAAGCAACGATCCCCCTCTTCCCTCCTAGTCCTCTTGCTTGTCCCCAGTCCCTTTTTGCTGCCAGCAGCCAGGGAGCTGGGTGGGCTCCCTGCTGCTGAGTGAGCACTGTTGAGGGCAAGAAGGGCTGAGCATGAGGGTGTGCTGGGACCAGCCTTTGGCAGCAGCAGCTCAGGCCCATGCCTGACTAACGTGACTCCATCTGTGCCTTGTGGGCACTTCCCAGATTGTGTGTGCAGCCTTAAGGCTTCTCCTGGTCATGATTTCCTGTCTTTGGGTGAGGACAGGACCCTGCCAGCAGATAACAATTCCCTAGTTATACTACACTTATTTATCACCTTTTTAGCTCTCTGACCATCTATTGCAAGGTCAGAGAAGCAACAGTGCTGTCACAAGGAAGCAAGAGGCAGCTGCATGAGCTGCAAGGCCAGCCATGCCTGCCTTGGAGCAGCCCCAGAGCTCCGACTGCAAAGGTGCAAATAGTCCTTCAGTGCCAAGGAGGCCTGATTGAAGATTGTTTTTCATTCATTGGGCTCCAAATTAAGATCAGACCTGCTCATTTTCTTACTTTCAATGAACTTTTAGCCTCAGGTACCAAGCAGCAAACACTTCAGAAGTCAAGCACATAGACTTCAGCAGCTCCTTCTCTCAAGCACACTTGCAACAAGGTCACTGAGATTCACGCAGAGGATGGAGAATTCTGGCTGGCAAAATCCACAGCCAGAAAGTGCAGCATGCGCATAGGTGTTTGCAAAAGCACAGGCAGTCTTCGAGTCTCCTGACCTTGAGATATTTTCATAGAATATGCCTCTAAAATTGTAGGCACTTAGAAGCAAAACCAGCTGAAACAAAACCATACTATTACAAGCTGTAGGATGGGATAATGCCAGCTCATTTCATGAGCAAAGTTCTATGCTTTCATTCAAAATAACTGAGCAAACAATCTCTCTCAAGTTTCTCCCCCACTTCCCATTTTTTTTTTTAATTCTGGGCCAAACCCAAATCCCCTGTCAGCTGTGTGCAGCTAACCTTCAATTTCTGTCAGCATGGTTTACCATCAGCCTGAAATGCTCAATCATGAACCTACACACCATTACCTGAAGCAGCTGCTTTTTTTCTAGTTAACCTTTTAAACTATTGAAGCTCATTTTTTAGTCAGGGTCATCTTTCCTCTGCTTCCCCTTCCCTGATCCCTTTTTCTCCCTCACCCAATTAGTCACACGTGAGCTTAAAAGCATGGTAAATGGATTTATTTGGCTCACCCTCTTTGACTCACCAGCCTTTAAATAAGCAGTAGATGTTTTGTTATTTAAGATAAACCATTGCCTTTCTGCATCTATTTGTCTACTTATACAACTGCATTTTATTTTCAGTTTGAATTATAATTTACAACTTGGAACTTGGTTGCATAGCAAGAACTGAATCCATCTTCCTGTTTGCTCAGGGTTCTGAAGGCATGCCAATGGCTTTTCAATAGTGTCCTGCCACATCCATACACAAAACTATAAAGCACCTTATATTACCTCAGAGTGCATCAATAGAAAAGCTATTTCTAGGAAAGTCTACAACAATGCCTTGCTGTCTAGGACTCCAAAACCACAGCTACATCCCAGCAGCACACTTCAGATTTTATTCATCTTAAGATGTGCAATGACACAATGCAGCTTTTTGTCACTACAAGGTGTGGTGTGAACAAGGTTTCTGACAAACAGTCAATTAGCCCTGAAAAAAGAGTTTCGTTTTGGCTTGAAAATCAGCACAGATGAGTATTGTTCTTTAATTAAATAAAAATTTACATATTTTGCAAGAAGTAGAACCCTTGTCCTGTCTTATCCAGAAAGGAAAAACAGTAGGCAGTGTTTTACTTGAACCTCTGCCCAACCTCTGACTTGTCTTTAGGTGACTTTTATTACTCACAGCAATAAAAAGACAATTACCTTGAAGTTCAGGTACGCAATTGAGATATTTCCAGATAGTTCAATGACATTCAAAATAAGTGGAAAAATATGCATATTGATTTTCCATTTTGACAGCATTAAGATTTATTTACTCTTGATGTTGCAGTGACCTCTAGTTTGTCTTGGTCAATACATACCTCAAGGGTTGATAAACCTTAATATTCACCTCCATGAGAGTCAATATCCACTTTATAATATAAAAGCTATCCCATGGGACAAACATTAATATTGTCGAATAGATTCAGTCCCTCACCTCTTTCTTCTCTTAATGTGAAAAATGACCGAGCTTGGATCGTTGGCAAAATTGAGGGGAAGGAAAAAAAATGCCAATGAATTCTGACAAACTAAAGAATGAGCAAAATGTGTCATTGACCTTTATCGAAAAGGACTCTGGATGAAATAATCATCCAGATTTGGACATTAGAGAAGAGTCAGGCTGGTTTTCACAGGACAACTTTAAACTTGTTCTTGTAGAAATTTACCTACAACTGAAAACTCGAGATAGAACTTGCCCATTTCTGACTGACTGTCTTCTGGTGATGCTCTCCCCAAAAGGCACCAACAGATGGAGTGGGATGTCGATGTTCTTCCCAGAATACAACAACAGTTGGATGGGATGTTGTTTTCCTAGTACCAGTGTTAACTTCTGGTTGATCATGCAGCTCCCAAAAGTTCATTTTGGCTATCATGAATTATAATTACCAGTGCATGTTTGGGAGTTTCCTACAGAGACAACCACAGTCCAGAATAAAATATAGGAATTTTGTAATCTCTCTTTTAACCCTTCAGGTTGGCTGCTTTACCGCTGGGGGCATCTTAGGCCCCACAGGCTGTGCTCATTCCTGTCAAGGAACTTAACCAAGAGAATAAGTTTCCACATACTACAGAATAAGAGTGTAAAGCCAGTCTGGACTCACTGGTAATACCATGAAAATATCTTTTTTTTTTTTTTTTTCCCAAAGCTTACTATAGTAAACATCTGGGAATTCTTCTAGTCAGGTAGCAGAAATCGTGAGATGAATTTTTTTTTAGTTTTTTTACAGAACTGCTGTCTGCCTCTGTGAGTGATGAACTGGCACTAGGCCAGGCTGACACACATCTGTGTGTTCATCTTCTAAGCTGAGGAGAGTTATCAATGCAGTGCAACTTTCTGATGATTAATTCCTAGTTTTGAATTTTCTAGTGGGAAAAAAATCCCCTGCAACAGCTGCTTCAGCCCAGAAAGGATCCACTGCTGGAATGTGGGCAAGGGGGAAATGTGTCCTGGTGTCCAACAGACTTGCAGATGCCAGAAGAACTCTGAAGATTTTAAGAGATAAGTTATATTAGGATGGTTGCAACTTATCCTGGAAACTGGACCAGTGCCCAGGGCTAGGCTAAGTGTCATGACAAGCTTTGTATGTCCTCCCACACTTTTCACTGTATCATCATAAACTGCTACATTCATGTTGAAAAATGCAAGATTTTTAATAAAACACATGGTGTAAAACCATTTTCAGTTCTTCTCCACCACTAAAAATCTTAGGTAATAGATTTTTATCAAATATTCTTGCAAATTATTTGGGATATTTCCATATTTTCACTATGCATGTTAAATCAGATAATTTATTTCCCAGACAAATTAAAGAACTAATGAAGTTTTCAGGAGGTCTATTTTACTTGCAATTTTACTCTTAACTTCCATTAATAATACAGTACATGAAAGTATTCAGTTCATCTTCATGCTGATTATGGCATTTTGTATTCAATGGGTACCTCTTGGTCAGCAATAAGGAAGATATAACAATAGAAGTGAAATAAAATTCAGTGAGTATTTTCAGGTATGCATTCTTCACTTGTAATTAAAGCTCCACTAATCTCTTTTAGAAGGAGTATTACCTGCAAGATTGGTAGCACCTCACCTAAGTAGAAGAGCTGTAAATCACATAGTGAAACAAATCTAATTTTAAAACTACTTGATTCTATGTAAAGCCATTCACTAAACTTTAATACTTACATAGATTCTTCAGAGCAAGAAGGAAAAGAATCAAATCTGATCTACACTTTAACAATAAGTCCCACTGGACACAGCTGAAGCAAAATCTGGCTTGTGAAAATTGCCAGTCAATGCATAACATCTTTTATTGCCAAAAGCTGGGGTTCTGCTCAACTGCTATGGTCCCCAACTGAAAGCTCTTCCAAACCTATCCTTGTGATTAGAAAACCTCTTTTAATCTCCAGTCTAAAATTGCTGATAACCAGTTCAGATTTATTGAGTTTTGTTATCATAATTATTTGGTGAAAATTCTTCTTTCCTTGAATAGACCCTGAACTGTTCTGCAGGGTTATTTCCCTCATTGCCTTAAATTCTTTATTCTGCATCACATCAGATTCTCTAGGCCATTCATCCCTTCTTTCTTGTAACAGCACCTTGGGCACCACCTCCAGTTTCTTTTACTTGAGGCCACAGCTGCTGAGTCACAGGGAGAATTCCTGCTGGATTCGCCTCCTGGACATCAGTTTTTATCACCAGACTTCCAAAAGTGAGGGTTAATTTCTGTCTCTGTGCTGCTGATCAGACACAGACACAGCAGCATCTGAACTCTAACACAAACTTTCATCTATCTGCTCCTCTCAAAGCACAACTTGGAATTGTCTGTATATTTTCACTATCCAGTGTTAAAGGTGCTGCTACTTTTCAGTTGAAAACCAAGAGTGTTTTTTTTGTTGTTTCAATGGTTTGCCATTGAGCTGGGCTTCTTATGTGAACAAATCTACAGAAATTAAAGAATTTTCTCCTAAAGTTAAAAATAATTACCTGCTTTTCCTTGGGGAAACCAGCATGTTTGCCTCAAATACAGATTTTGATTTTTGTGTTGCTTTGGAAATCACCAGGTTATGCCATAACAAAGCTTAGAGTTTTCTGTGAAGTTAGGCTTGTCCCTTAAATATCCAGTACCTCAGGAAGAGCTGATATCTGGTGATTTGACTCCTTTTTGAGACACAGAAAACTGAAGTTCAAGGGTTTACACTAAAACAGAGTGAAAACATTTGTAAAGTATGACATTTTTCACAGGATAAGATGTCATTTCCTACCCAGATCCATGTCCATATTCTCTTTCCGGCACAAGAGTACAGAAGTCTGAAGAAACACTTGTAGTTTTTTTTTGTGATGTGTGTTTCTGAACACAAGCTGTGACATTAATCTAATGTATGTCTTTCTGCATTAACCAGTCAACAAATTCTTGAACTATTGCATTCCCAAAACTGAGTGCTGGAGGTTAGAACATACCTAAAATCTCTGCTGATAATTTGTTTCTGCTTTCGCTTGGGTGGGTAAAGTCTAAATATTTACACTATTTGGTATATAAATTGTATTGTACTTTGAATCCTTCTGAAGTTCTGCAGCCCAGATTTGTTCTAGAAAGTTATGATATTCAAAAAGGTTTACAGTCGAGCATTAAAACAAACAAATGCCAGTATATATATAGATACAGTATAGATTTGGTTGTCTGGTACTAGTGGCCAAAATATAGGAAAAATCATAGAGAATTTTTTCCCCCAGATCACTTTAACAAAGAGCCTGGAGGAGTATAGAAACTCAGTAGTCCAAAAAATCTGCTGCCCGTGTAACTGGTTCACCTACAAATCTGCTGCAGTCTGCTTGTTCTCTTCTCTTAGAGCAATCTTTAAAGATCCAGGAAATCCAAACACCACTGAGAACAGCCTCCAACCTCATATTGAAGTCAGAACTGCTCCAAGGAGAAGAAGATTAACAGGAGAAGACAAAAGCTGCACAAAACCTTTGCACTCCCATGCAGCATCCCTGTCAGAATGTACAAATCAGGAAATGGGACCAGAACCCCACCAATAAACACAGCAGACATTCTCACTCGCACTTCTCATTTACACTCGATAATTAACAAGACAGGTATTAATCCAGAGCTTTTAGAGAATTCTAGAGAATTTTAGAGAATTTGTGGCTTTCTGTTGTCATATTATTGCAAAAGTTCCGTACTGTTGTCTCCTAATCACAAAAGTTTCATACCTTCTTGCTGTTTTCTCACGGGCAGCTCCTCAGAGCACTGACTCTTCCTCACAAAGCAGCCAGCTGACTCCAGTTCCTTCTTAACCAGCCAACCCACTCTTCTATAGCTCTCTTCTTCTCACTGGTCACAGCTGTGGCCTTTTAAAATGAGGCCTGTTCCTAATCTTTGGTAATTGGCCCAGCTGCAACTCCTTAGGGGTGAGATTACTTTCTGCACTACGTTTATTATCCATATCCATATATTCCATTGTGTCTCCTTAGAAAGAAAGGTTTTCATGACTTTCCATCCCAGCTGCTCAGTGTCCAGTGCTTTAGAGCACTGGTACTACAGAAGGACAGTTTCAGTTTCCCATCACAGTGGTGTGGGGTGTGGCTCTTCCAGCAGCTAAATGCCACGGAGGGATAAAGATGGCAATAATTAATTTCTCATCCAAACTTCCAGACTTTGTGCAGTCCCTTCATGGCTAAAGACTCCAGGCAGGTTTTGGAGGATGCACTCCTCCCCAGCAGAGATTTGGGGGAGTCCTTTTTACAGCAAACCCCCAAACCCCAGGAAGGAAATGCACAGTAGTCTGTAGGGCACGGTGCTATGGGAAGCTCAGTCTCCAGCACAACCCACAAGCAGGACAAGAACTGGATTTTTCTTTTTAAGGAAACAGCCAGAAATCTGCATTTATGCCATGGACCCAAATGTACAGAGGCAGCTAAAAGACGCTAAACCATTTTTGATTAGTTTCCTGGAGGTGTGATACAGACCAGATTAAAATACCTACAATTTTCTATAGAGGACTTTCTAAGATACCAAACAATAAAGCAAAGTAGCTGACATTAACAAAAACAAAACAAAAAAACCTCAAAAAACCCAGAAAAGCTTCAAAACATCCTTGGGAATAAACCTGGAAGAAAAATATTTAGAATCATATTCAGTATAGCAGGCTGAGTTCATGCTGGCACCATCTCTGCTGCTGAATTATAAACCTCTCAGAAACCAAGGCTATAATTACAGCTGGGTGACACTTGAACTTTCCATGGCCAAACATTTCACAGGACATAATTTCTGCATGAGATTTCATGGCACATTGTAAAGCCTCGAACTTCTTTCATCATAGTGGAATTTTGTGATCCTCTTTTGCCAAGACATAAATGAATAATTATTGGTAAGTAATGATAAAAATTAATTACTTTCCTTTTTAGGAGCAGAATCGGTAACAAAGCTGAGGCAAAGGCTGGAGAAGAATGGCCAGCAGTGTTACCTGCAATGTTTTGTTACAGTGAGTGATAGCTCCTGGTTTAGAGGAGAGGGCATTTCATATCTTCTTCTGCTTTCAATCACATCTTTTCATTAGTGGTGACTGAACCTCAAACCCAGCTGGAGATGGTGCAGGTGAGCACTTATAAGCACGGATGGTTATCTGGAGCTTATCTGAGCAACTTTTATCAGCAATATTGCAATAGGAATTTCACAAGAACAGTTTTTCTGGTTCTTCCTTTTCCTCATTAGGTACTACAGGAGCTTGTCTGCTGCTGCATGCAAGACCCAGCCTGCTGCCTGGCTGCAGTCAGAATAGCAACAAAACCAGTCCATTTCATCTGGTTTCCCAAGTGTCTTAGGGGATGCAAAATTAGCACTGAGGTGACATCGCAGTAAATATAGCTATTCTTAATTTCCAGGCAAACATCAGATAGAAAGAGAAACCTGACTATAGTCTGTGAGCCTACCTCTCCTTTCCCCCCTGCTCCTCTTTCCCTTTTTATGTCATGAAACAAGGAAAAAGCAAATTCAGATCAGGTATGGGGAACAGCTGCTAGGATTTAGCGCAACTGGATTGAAAAATAGAGGAAAATGAAAACCTGGTTATTTGGGTCAGTGGAAATTGGACAAAGCAAATTAGTGGAAAACAGAATATAGAGAGAACAATTTTGAACTGGCTGGAGGGTAAATACAATGACTGATGCGAGCATCCATTTCCAGGGTGTTGGATTCCCCTGCACAGCAAACAGCTTTTTCCAGCATCAGTGGGGAGAACTGGAAAATAGATGCTCGATTAATGCTGGTTTCCCTTCCTGTGGCTCTGCCTGCCCAAAGCAACTCCATCCATTCTTGGGTGCTGCCAGCTGGCCCAGGTTTGTCAGAGAAAGGAAGGGGTGAGGCTCTGCAGGTCCCTCCCAGGGACCAGGCTCCTGCCACTGCCACCCCCAGCTCAGACACAGCAGAACCCCAGGGGCTGCTCTGACCCATTTTTCATCCCACTTCTAAAGTCAGCACAAAGTGGATCATGCCTCTGACAAACAATGGCAATAAAATTGTTTTCTTAAATACTTTTAAAAAGGTTTAGGTCATCTAATAGATTTAGAAATTAAACACCTTGCAGTACTTCCCTTTCTTTTTTATTGGATTTGTTTTTCCCTTCTGTTTTGTTGTGGGTTGTTTTTTTTTTGAAGAAACACATCAATTAACAGATATTGCCAAAGGCAGACTTTTTGCTCAACAGCTGTTCTTTCACTCTAAAAAAGCAGCAGAATACATGGCAGACAGAAAAAGCCTCCCTCACTATAGGCTGGAGTTAGATAACAGAGACCAAAAAGACGTTCCGAGGGTGATCAGCCTGATACTCATTTTGTAAAAGTTCTTTTCCCTTTACATTGATTTTTCTCCTCTGAAATGTGAAATGTAGTTCAAAATATCCCATGTGGCATGTCAACTTCATTTACCCACTGCATTTCTAATATGTTTTCTCTATACTCTTCTATCCCATCACAGCAATTGCTGCATGCCACAGCATGCTATCATGTTTTATGCAGAATTTCACAGTGAATTCAATGGTGACTAATGCTTAAAAAGAGCTGCCACAACATGGTCCTACCTTTTATTATAAAAGCACCTACCTGGGGTGTGAGATCTGGCTCTTAAAGAGGAACAGTCCCCTAATTTCTGTCATTCATTGCCACGTGTGGGAGGAGACCCACAACAAAACTCAGCTCCAAGTACCCATCAAAGAGTCACATCCAGATCTGAATTCAGATTTAGGATTTAGAACAACCTTTAAGTTATTTAGAAGCAAAAGGCTGCATCCAGCCCTACATCCACACCTGCAGAATGGGTACAGATTGCCTGGCAGGCAAAACTCAGTGAGGTTCCCACCATGTACCAATGTCAGTCCCTGTGACATCTTGGATGACAAATCCCACTTCAGTGGGAGAGGTTGAGTTACTCCCCTGTGTAAAGCAGAAGCTGACACTCAGTTTGCTGCTGTTTTTATCTGCATTCCACTAAAATCTGAGCAATCATAATTAAACCCCATTGACACTGCCCAGCCAATATCAGACGCTGCAAACCACATAATCCCAGTTTATAAAAATATTAAAGCTATTAAGAGAACAAACATTTTCACATTTGTTAATCACATCCAGCAAGACTTGCAGCGGGGTTTTGCTGTGCAATAAATATTCAGGAGCTGGGAACTGGCCATACAACCAGCTTTGCAAACACTGCTCTTTAGAAAAGTCCTTTCCAATGGGATGTAGGTGGCAGTGTCTTTTCTTCATTGACTGTGAGGGAGTACAAACAATTTGCTCAGTTGGGGATGAATCATCCTTAATGCTTCCAAACAGGAATTTGCCAAATTATATACAACACTGATTATGTTTCCTAGTGCAAGAAGATACAGTTTTAATTATATGACAATTTTTCATTCTTATATTGCACAAAATTGTTGCTTCAGACAAAGAATGTCACCTGCTATTGTGGCATTCCCTAATTCTTGCCTCTTATCTCATATTAGCAAAGACCCCTGAACAAAAGGGAGAGCGACTACTTTGACTTTTTAGTGCAGCAGTATTTAAATAACAGGTAAAATTTAATGCTAGCTGAATTTAAACAGTCTCAGCAGGTTCACAGCAGTCAATCTCTCCTCAGAGTTGTGGGAACACTGAATTTTTACCTTTCTGCGCCAAATTTTAATCTGAGAATCAGAATCCTGCCTTGTCATCTTTATCTCTGTCCCCCTGCTTTGACAAAACAGAAGCAAAGTTAAAGCTACATTATTTTGTCTACATCTGTTCTGGATGTGTGTGGAAAGGCAGGAGCAAAACTTCTGAGCTACTCATACATTTTTATGTCTTTAAGACATTTTGGAATCAGCTGCTCTGCATGGAAAATCACAGCTCTCAAAATAGTTCACTTTGTTGGCAGGTAAATTGCATTATTTGAGTCTGTAAGGTCAGGAAAGGCTGATCTTCTGGACATCAGAGAGGGAAAGTGATGGCCATCATGAGTAACTGCTTGTAGTAAAAAACAAAAGGAGGCACTGTCTGCATTCCAAAATGTGGAAGTAGATTACAGGGTAGAGAGCTGCCACTGGCATCTGAAGGTGCAGCTAAAGGAAGCCACAAATAAATGGAAATTCAGAAAGAATGATATTCAAGGAAGAAGAAATAATGTGGTCAAAGAGAGAGGATTGAAAGAACCAGAGCTGAACAGGAACGTAGGCAGCAGGAAAATGGGATCCAGTTCTAATTTGGGCTGTGTGCTGTTGTATTCAAACAAAAAGTGAATTTACTGAAATTTTCCTATGCAGTTGGATCAGAAACAAGGAATTACTATATCAGACATATTCACCCATTCTTAAACTTTTTAGATGAGCTCAGATTGACCTTCTAGTGTCAAAAGCCACAAGGTACATATTACTGGCATTCCTATATAGAGGTGGAAACACACGTAGGTGACATTCATCATGCCTTGTTAACTGCATTTGTAGGCTCCCCATGTGATATGAATGTCTGAACTCCCACAGAGTTGGATGGGAGCAAGATCAGGTCTGCTATCTGTCACATCAGTAATTGCTACATGCATTAAAAATTAACCATCTAATTTGAAGGAGTGGCTTGTGAACAGAAGCTTTATTGGGTTGAAAGCAACACTTCCAGCAAGAAACATGGTTTATCTACTGCTAAATCCACGCTTCCCATTACTGTTCAAATGAGATCTCTCTCCCATCTGCAATATATAATCTACAAAGACCCTGATCCAGTGATATTCTTTTAGAAATGAAAGTTTAGACTGATGTTTTGCTTGAGATATTACAAAGCTTTCTATTCCCATCAGTAGAAATTCATGCCCTGTCAACACAAAATTGACTGTTAATGTACTCAAATAATTTAGTTGGGAGAAAAGACAACTAATGCAATTATCCCTGAATGGTTTAGATATTAATGTCTCTGGAGCATACTAAGTGCCCCAAAAGCCAATTGTAGCTTCTTGGAAATAAACCTTTAATCCTCTGCACCCCTCTATAAGAAAGAAAATCCACCTGGGAGCTTAAAAAGAGAGAAGCAGCCAAAGTTTTATCCACATTACTAGAGAAGAGCTTAGTTTACACAGGCTATTATTTTCTCCTTGTTTCTCAAACTCAGCAACACACTCAGAGGTAACAAAATGCACTGACCTTTTCTAAGACATTTTACAGCTTCATGATTATGCCATTCATACATGTAGATTACTAGTCTCTAATTAATATTCCCAAACCAAAATCAACATAATCATGACCTAAAACTTTTTATCCCTTTTCTCTGGAACCTCTTTACGTTGCTGTATTAAAAACAGAATCTTGAGATCAGAGAAGAAGCTAGAATGAAAAAGGAGGCAAATTAAGGCATTTATGTTGCTGATACCCTTAATCATGCATTTTACATATACGTGTGTCCTATGCACTTGGGCAGCACCAGCAGCTGTGCACAGATATTTAAAATAAAAGCTTCCAGAGAAAGCACCATACCTCTTAATTTGCAGTAGGCAAAACAAGGTGGAACCAGGCTATGAGCAGGTGGTTTGATTGAATCAGCTGCTAAAACTCACAGCCAGTTCCCAAACTGTCTACTTAACACTGCCTCCAACAAGCCCTGCTGTCCCACAGTGCCATGCCATCTGTGCCTGCTTAGTGTGCAGCTTTTCCTCCTCCTCTCTCACATGTTTAGATTGTACCCCAAAGCCTGGATTTCCTGGCCCTCCTCCCAGGGTAGCTTCTTGTTACAGTGGCAGCACACAGGGACAGGATAAAGGTATGTCAGCCTTGTATTCAAAATACAATTTCTGCAATGAATATGTTTCTTCAGGCAATTCCCTACTCTTAGCTGCTCTCCTAGATTTTAGGATTACTGTTTTAAGTTGCAGTATATTAAACTGTCACTTAAAAAAAAAACCTAATGAAAAATGAAACAGCTGAAATTGATGAGCAGTAATAAGAGCTCATCACCGTGGAGATTAGAAAAAGTCTTTGCTAGCACTGGGCTGCACAGAGAACACTCCAGCAATTCTGTGTGCTTGACTCTCAGTGCTGTAGGTGAGGGGAGAGGAACTCCAGGATTTGCTCAGATCTTGAACTGAAGCAGCCAAAGGGATGAGGAATTCTTTACCTGCCTTACACAGTCCCCACCACAGGTGGTGACCGCAGAGTTTTTATCACCCCAGAAACACAGGTTCACCTCCCCCCTCCCTGACATGTCGTGCAGGATGGTACTGCTCTGCTTCCCAAAGACAGGCATTCACACATCCCTTATGCCTCTAACTTTAAGAATTTTGGAGACCTAGCAGGGAGAACACCTCCACAGTATGTCCATGCTTCACTGACTCTGGAAAAAATCTGCAGCTTCAGGCAGAGCTTACTCCAAACCACAATTCAGCCCCAAGGCAGAATTCCACAGGAAACAGATTTCTGTCACTGTATGAAGTTGTGGCCCACTGGAAAACAAGTGGCTCCACAGACCAAGGCTGGCCTCTGAAATTCCCAGAGTACCTCCTTTAGGAAAAAGGAGAAGTCCATAGGATCCAAAAGAATGAAGGTTCAAATTCTATAATATTTTTCAAATATAATTTCTCTTTGTGTGCAATGCTCCTGTGGCTTCTTGAAAAATGCTATAGTTGACCATAGATAATAAGGAAATAGTATCTCTGAATTAATCTTGGGTTCTTCCTACCCTTATAGTTTCCCACTTTCCCACCAGCAATATTCCCCTGATTACTAAACACCCTCTAAAAACTCATTATTCAATAGCAGCAGAAAATTTATCATTTTACAGAACGTACACTGAGGAAGTGCAGACTTCTCAATAAGGCTGAACAAAATATCCAAACAGATGAAGGCTAATCTGTATATGCAGAAAACCACTGCAATAGCTGTGCAATGATTCACATTCATGAGTAATGTCACATATTAAATTCAGGCAAGCAGAATTCTGAAATGGTCAAGTGAATGCCTGTGGACAGGTTTCATTAAACAAAAATGAAGCATACAGAGAAAACCACATGCCTGGAAGACATTTGATTATTCTATAAACCTTGTGAGTAAATTTGTCCATGAATTAAACTTTAGTGTGTTTTAGGAGTGGTAACTTGAAACAGATCACTTATTGACCAGACTGTGTATCCTGAAAATCAGCAGTGGACACTCATCACAGTCAATGAAAACAGACTGGGATTAACCCTGAAGATTCCTGGAGTTCTTTGTATGTGGATTATTACAGGCTGAATAAAATAAAAATGTACCAGGCCATTTTTATTCTAAATATACTGAGAGTTTTGGTGATTGTATAAACAAAACAATACAGATTTGTTGCCAGGACAGCTGACATAATCTTGAAAAATAAGAGTTTAGGCCTTCAGCTCACGTGAGGGGCAGAGCAAGCAATCTCTTATATCCCTACCTGCAAAACCAG
Organism: Onychostruthus taczanowskii; assembly: GCF_017590055.1. Lineage (NCBI taxonomy): Eukaryota > Metazoa > Chordata > Aves > Passeriformes > Passeridae > Onychostruthus > Onychostruthus taczanowskii. The sequence goes on along the minus strand of NW_024499128.1, from coordinate 2,348,001 downwards.
GGATAATAATGTTCACATCCTCCTGTTTTCTGTCTCTCTTGTATATTTAGACTGTAACGTTCCAAGATACGACCTATTTATTTTGGATGGTAGAATGAAACAGAAAGATTACACTGTTAGAATAAATATATTTTAAATGCTTTAAGTTGAAGGGACATTTAGAAAGTTCAGCTGTACTAAATCAAACTTAGGTTTCTAAAATTGTTCTGGACACCTTCTAAGAGCAGCTTTACCTCAGAATTAAGTAATTTCTACTTTTGGTCTTGGTGTGCCAAGTTTATAATCTCTACACATAGGATCCCTAGGATCCCATGTGTTATTTTTAGCCTCTGGAGAAGATCAAGTAGCATTAAATAGTTAGAACACTTTTCAAAAACTCAATTTCCACACTGTCAAATCTCATAACCTACCCAAGCCTCCATCAAATACTTTCTCTCTAAATTTTTCTTGTTAAAAGAGCTAAAATTTCTTGAGACCTCAATTACTTTGACTTGGGCAAACTTAAATAAAAGTGGTAGGATACTAAAAGAGAGTGTCATATCCCAAGCTCCAAAAAGGGACACAAATTGAACTTTTAATCACACAGTCATTAAAAGTAAAACAAATGCTCTAGCTGAGTTGGGGCCAGACAATAATGCTAAAGGGATGAAGCAAAATGTTAAGATTGTGTGAAATAAAGCAGAGGAAGGTACAGATCTGAAGTTTACTTTTAGTATAAGTGTAAAGGAAAGCAGAGAAAAACAAACCATGTAGAGCCAAAAATCTCACTGCACCTCACAGCAAGATATCCTGACTTGGCAGGATACCAAAAATACAAGTAATATTCATTCTGTGCACTGCCTTAACATAATCCTTGTTATGGTTAACTTTATCTTGCTAAGGTTGCTACTAAGAGAATGCATTAAAGCCTGATGGCATTTCCATGTAACTTCATGCACACTTGGCTTGAACAACGTGGAGTTAAATTATTCTTCTTTAATGCTCTTTGTGGTGTTTTGGGGAAAAAGAAAATTCTTCTCAACTCCTCGGCTAAACCCAAAAAGACAGGGATTCTGAGACTTTTTCTGCAGTAAGGACAGCAGATATCCCTGCCCAAGGAGGTCACTGTCTGGTTCATTCCCGAGTTCCATTACAAATCAGTTACATGAAGAATGAGGTATTGAAAGCAGATTTTAAATCTAATTGAGCATAAAAGGTTTGCCAATTTCCAAGACTGAGCTGAATTATATGAAATTCAACACCCACTAAATATTATTTCTCTCAACAGGCTGCAGGAAAGAGTTTTAATGATTTTACTTCTTAGACTGAGCCAGCAGATACCCAGAAAAGATCAGTATAATTGCTATTTCTAATTTAACATATTTTAAATTATTTCAAGTATTAAATGTCTTCACATTGACAACCAGAGGATACAGGGCAGGGGGAAGTTAAAAAACAAGATCCCCTTTGTGAACACAGGTCCTGGTTCTCTGCTACTTTGCTCCTGGTTCTGGGATACTAAAGGGAGAAAATCTCTGGTCAGCACCACTGAGGCCAGTAACTAAACACTGGTCACCTAAAGACAAGAATCCAGGGATTCTCAGATTCACCTCTGCTATCTAATGGTTGGCAGAAGGGAAGCTGGTAAGAATTGTGCAATTTTCCATCCAGGGCTATTAAGGTTTCAGAAATTCCCTGTTACTGGGAGCCAGCTCTGTGGTTCACTGAGGGCTGCCCCAGGCAGCACAGAACACATGAAATCCTTGTCCATAATCTTTTCAGGAAGCCTGGAGCCAAACAGGCTGAATTCCCTTAGAATACAACTTAAGTCCACCAGGTAATCATGCTCGTCATACTGTTTGTATGAGGGCAGGTTTTAATTAACTGGAAAGTCTAAGATTCAAGATGTTCTGATTTTTGAGTCACTTCTGCTTGTAACTTAAAGCATCAGCTTGATGACATTAATACTTAATAAGCAATATGCTTATCATCCTGGGCAGAGTGAAAACAGGCAGTATTCTGAATTTCTGCTGCCTATTGTACATGGAAAATATATGAGAACTCATCTTTTTGCTTATGGCTCTGGAATTGTATACTCTGCTCAGCACTCGGTATTTCACTTAGCAAAGGACAGCACTTTATAACTATTAAATGCACTGCCTTAGGGATGTGGTAACCCATTGACTTGACAAGTCTTTTAAAAAATGCTATAGTCAAACAGCAAGGCAGGATACATAGGATTTATCTGATAAGCTGAAAAGTCCCTAATGACCCCAAACACTTCAGGCAACACTAAGTAAAAAAGTCATTTTGATGAACCTGCAAATCACATATAAATCAGGAGAGAATTTTTGTGTCCAAATATTTTTAAAGGCATATATTTCCACTATGTCTTCTTTTTCTCCCTCTACAATTCCCATGACATGAAAATATAAGAAATCATTTTGTTAACTGATCTGAATTAAACATTTCTTCCACTTTGGCTCCCTACCTCCTTTTTTAATGGCTTCAATAGGAAAATGGCAGCCTTCACTCATTTTCCATTTTGATGCCTTTCAACAGGACATGTTTTTCTGGGTTAATCTAAATTTACAAAGGGGTAGACACAAATGATGCTTTCCCACATGACCATGTGGATGCTGTGCTAGTCCTAAGGATAATTTTAGCTATATGGTACATGCAGAAGTGACAGGAATAAGCGACATGCTCTGTTCAGGGTGCCAGTGCCTGCCAGTCTGCTAGTCCAACAATATTCTGTAATTAATGTTGAGTGAGCAATAAAGAAAGACCCAAGAGAAAGGCAAATCTGCTTGTTTTCTTTTCATTATGGATGACTATGCAAGAGGAAACCAGGAATATTCTGACAGTGCAGCTAAGATCTGGAAACTGTACATCTGTTTTGATCATTTGGATCCCAGCATTCATAAAGATGAGCAGTTTATTATGCTCAGTGCCATTTGTCAATACATCTTTCCCTGTTTGTCCCTGCTGAGATTATGGCTGCTACAAACTTAACAGCTGGCACTAGCACTGACAGCCCAGGGCCAATTTATGGAACTCAGCTGGTAAAATACTGACCACTTGTGACACAAAAGAATGTCCCTGTCCGAGCCATCCAGCTCTCTGCCCTTCTGGTGCCTGCTCTGCTCCTTTTGGCCAGGCTGCTGCAGGGAATGGCTCCTGCCAGCACTCCCAGCTCCAGCAAACCAGCAACACTCCCAGCCCTCCCACCAGCTTCAGGCTCTTTGCCACTCACTCCCCCCAGTTTTCCTTCTGGCAGATGGGCTCAGCTGAGTTTTGTGCCCTGGCTGCACCATCCTGACACCCAAATGCCTGCTTGGAATGCAGTCAGTTGGATTGTGCTGGGAGCAAACATCCTCCTCCTCCCTGCCTTGAGAACTGCATTTAAAGTTCCAGGTTTTTCCTGCTAAAGAAGCCTGATTTACAGTTGAAAAAGGAATATGGTGCTCCAGAATATCTTTTTTTCACAGCTCAGCAAACCTAAAACTATTGACAGGTTCCCTCCTTTTTCCTCCCATTGTCCCCACGGGTGGAATTTCACTGAGACTTTGCATTGGGAGTGAAACATCATCCATTTTACAGCTGGCACTGCTGTGAGGGTCATGCAACTCATTTGTTACTAAGAGGACTACTTGCTTTAGAGAGCTTTACAGATCTGTGTGCTGGTGAGATTTTATGGTGGCATACAACAGATCGAGCCCCAGTTGTGACTGTCCTGCTCCTTCCACCCTTCCTGTGTAGAAATTGTAACTTGCTATGCTCCACCTTCTGTGTTCTTGTTTTGTACATCACCATCTTGTGCTTTCAGATCCTCAAACATCCTTTGCTGGCACACAAGACACACCACATGCCCCTGGCTAGCAAGTTTATATTTTCTGTCCCCCTCATTCCAGCTGGAGCTGTGTGTATTAACAAACCAAATCCCAGCATTAGTCAAAGTCTACGGGTTAGATTTTTGTGATTAAAGTCCACAGCTTTCTTATTGGCTGAAATCTTGGTCCAAGTGAAGCAAACCAGAACAGTTTCAATTAAAACCTAGGAAACATTTGTGGGCCCCATGCCTGGCATGGTGATACTTCATCTCTGTGATGGAATGTTTCTTGTTCTTATCACTGCCAAGCAAAAAGGACAAAATTAAGTACACATGAATTCACAAGTCAGGCTCTCAGGCCTTTTCTTGCCAGTGCCTTCTCATCGGTACACCTTTGAGAAAGCAGGGCACAAGGACACACTACTCCTCTCATCACGAAAATGTTTTATATTTGCACTTCACCTCAGTAGATAAAACTTTCTGTAAGGCAATAGAAAATAGCCTTGCTTTGTGCAGTGTGTTTCTGTTACTTGTCTTACTCCTGGCGAAGGAAGGTGCTCTCACAAGGCTGATGGGACCTGAGTCGCTGTTTGCTCCTGGAGGATCCCAGGCTCTATGAACAATTTTCAGTGGAATTGTGCTCATGGCAGCTTTGGAGATTTTGGGAAGGTTTCACAAGCTCAACTGTTCAATAAATAATCTGCTGGAGCCACAACAGTGTTCAGAAAAGCTTTACAAATTGACAACTTGTATGTAGTGCAGCCACTCTGAATAGATTTTAGAAGCTAAAGGTCTTGCTTGGCAGATAAAGTGTCATTTTACTGAAAAATTGAGTAAATTACAGAGATAAGATACAGATTTTTCAAAACCTCTAGTTTTTAATGTGGTTAAGTCTATCAAATGCTTCAAAGTGGGAAGGCGCAAGTAACACCTTCTGTGCAGGAGAACACAGCTTGGATCTACAAAGGATATTTTGCAGACCTGCAGTGCAGGCAGCCCATGGGCTCTCTGTTTATATGGATGGTTTCAGTTCTCTAGTTACCAGAGCCCTGTACCAGCAAGAAGGATTTACTTTGCCCCAGTGACGTACATTGCAAACAAGATCTCACTACCTTCAGAGAAGAAAATCAAGAAGTGAAGTTAGGCTAATTTGTCCCACTAATAGTTTGAACTTTCCTTTTAAGTCTCTACAGGAAAAGAACCCCAAAAAAACTAGCAATATCAGACTAATAATCATTAACCCAGGCTCAAAGTTTCAAACCATGTCCAACAAGCATTTATAACTCACAGTTTGTCTCCTATCAAATACTCCTAAAGCTTATTTTACACAGATGCTGTTCCTATGTCTGAAATTCTCTGAAACTTGCGTGAAGTTAAGCCTGATGGAACCTTACAATAGACTTCCAAAACTGAGCAATTGAATCACAGGGTAAATGTGTATGCAAATCTCAGGCAAAATATGACAGCTTTGCTTTCTAGGCTTCACGGAATGATCAGTCCATCAGTGATAATTAGCTGAGGTTAATTCCACTAGCACTTGGATTGTAAGAGAAAGCAAATCACTAATTGAAAGGCGAAACTGGATATAGGCATCAGCAGTGCAGACTTTCTGAATGCCTGCTGAAGAAGAGAATGAAGTAATGTGTTAATCTATATGAAAACAAAAGACACCTTCATTAGTGTTCATTTCAGGAGTCACTGTGTGACACTGCTGTTGCATATAAATGACTGAATAAAGCTGCTAATACAGCAGGACCAGATTCTGCCCCTTAAACTAATTCTAATCTCAAGCCAAACAGCCTAGAGTTGGTTATTTTACACCTTTCATTATTTATTAGAATACAAGTGATAGAAAGTAAACATCTGACATTTTTTATTCCAATATTTTAAAAAATGCTAGAAAGAAAATAATATTCAGAGTTCCCCTCACCATTTCTGCTCATCTGCTGCCTTCATTTGGCTTATGAAGTGCCAGCAGAAGGTTTGGCAATGCAAATTTTTAGTGGCATGCAGCTGCACCACAGGTAGCTACAGAAACAAACAGGTAGAGCTCTTTTCACAGCAGCATTTCTGAAATTATTGATATAAAAATATAGCAACAGAAGGATCCAGGCCCAGAATCCAAACAGCCCATTCCCTCATTATGGTTGTTATTCACATGAGCAGTCCTGCAGACAGCCAGGAAAGCTCTCCAGTAACCTCAGTACCCAGGGCAGGCTTGGATCTCACTGCCCTGCCTGGAATTAGGTCCATGGGGAAAAGGGCCACTAAAGAGGGCCCTCACCAAAGAGAAAAAAAAAATCCACTCTGCTCCTGCCTCCCTCATCAAACACCTGGCAGAGCTGTGCATGTGAAGCATCACACTGTACATGCAATTTTGCTATGGGGACAGAGAACAAACCCTTTGTGACAGATGGGAGTTGTGCTGCTCAGTGCAGTACTAGGGGACAGTTGCACATGCTGAGGATACAGTGGCAGAAACAGCACGTGGACCTGCATGGAACAGGAGAGGCATTCAGCTTAAAGCTTGAAGCATTTCCTCTGAAATAGTCTTGTTCTACCAGAGACATTTATTAAAGGCAGAAACACGGTCCACACTGAGCCCTAGAAAAGGAGTTGGTAATTTGGAGAGGGAAAAAAAAAAAGGGAATTCTGACACATACTTCCAAGGCACAAGCGTACAGGCAGCCTTCAGATTTCTCATGCTGCTCTACACTCCTGATACACCTCCTGAGCTATTTTTTAAATGTATGTACATCTTAAGGTCTAAGATCTAACATGAATAATAACTGAAATGATACATAATTAAACATTTTGCACATCAATATGTGATATTGATGGTTTAAATATTTCATGACTAATATGTTCAGTTAGGTTTAAGCCAAGCTACTGAGTTATTTCTTCCTCACCTCCACTGCCCTACATCAGAGAGTACTGATATTGCTTTCACCACAAGTTGAAAAGATTTCAAATCTACTTCCTGGAAGGGTAGTTAAATAATTACTGTCATGCTAAAAAAAGGAACCCTCAGACCATAAAGGAGAAGGGAAAGGCATCTTTTTCTACTAACATGTAGCAGAAATCAGCATCTCTCTTGTGCTCAGTTTTCAGCAGTATGAATGCTGGTGATGGAACTCTCCATTTTCAGGACTAGTAGCCCAAGGTAGCAGCCCCCAGAGCCCCTGGACCCATATCCTATATGTCATAAAACATGGTGCCTTCTGTAATGCCAGCATTTATTTGAACCCATTTACTGCACTCGGGTTAGTCATGTCAAGATCAAGGCCTCCAGCCTGAATAAATCACGGGTTCAGCGTGTTCCCTCTCTATTGCTCTGCTACCTGGTGCTGAGTTACTGGAGAGGGAATTGCTCCTTAGGCTCAGGGAGAGAGATCTTTATTTTTAGTGTTGAGGACGAGAGGATCTGTCCTTGCTGATGACTCATGTCTGAAGGTTGTTACATTTGCAGCCTGTCAGAGGATGTGCTGCACATGAAGAGCAAGGGAAAAAAGTCCAGTGACAGCAAAACTCCTCTTCAGGTTGCCTGACTTTTTTAGTTCTAGTCAATGGCAATTTTCCCAGCATTTCCTTCTAGCTTTTCCCCCTCTCGTGCTGTATTTTCCATTATCTTTAAACTTGCAGTGCACTTTGAGGCATCACTCTGAAATGCCTTTTGAACTATCATGTTTATTATGCATAATTTTATCCAAAACACTTTTCTTTAGCTCCCAAATGGAGGCATTTCCCCTTTTTTTGGCCTTTTCCCAGTTTTCTCCTCTAAAAGTGCCAGCCCCAAAACATACACAAGAGTTTCTCATACTGTCCTATAAAGTGCAGTAGGATGTACAATATAGATACAAGTTACCCCTGTGTTGTAACTCCATAACATTAACAAAAAAAACTTCTCTCCATAAGTAAACTAAAGAAAGACTATTTTAAATGTAGTAAACTAACTAAATTTTTAAGTTTTGTTTCTTTACATTGTCAATTAAAAAAAGTTATCAGAAAAAGTGTCCTAAAAGTTTTAATTCTTATTACTCTTTATTATAATTTTTCTTTAAAGTTTTAAACCTAGTTTACCTTTCTCCTATGCAATCCTACATCACAACAAAAAGTGAATACATTCTAATGAATGCACCAATAATTAACCAACATTAAACCAACCACACTCATCAGTATATTAGCCAGAAAATCTCAAATTAACAAACCAAAACCACTACACCCTGTTACAGCACAGAAGATGCTGAAGGCCAAACCTCAGCTTCCCCTGCACGTCTACAACCCTTTTCAGACCCTCAGCATAGGGCAGGCTGTTGGGAAGGCAGAAGTTATACCCTTAAAGTTAAAAAAATCCCAGGAAGAACACTAACATCACAGTTCTGCACAAGTTTATACTCAAGACCTTGTATTCATAGTCAAACTGCTCATCCCAGGGGTTTTGAAGGCATTTGAAGAAGGGAGGTGCCTAATTCCTTTGGGCAACAAGATTGAGGAACTTCGTCCCCATGTCAATACTTTTATGTGACCTGAAGCACTCACAGGAACAGGCCACTGAACAAGGAAAACCACATCAGACAGCCTCTCTCAGCACTAGTTAGGGAGATAGATGTATTCCAAAGGGATTAACAGGTCTGTGATCTGCTGCCAGAGTTGTATCATACACACTGCACACTGTGCTGAGTGTGCTGTCCATGGTGACCATAAATATCTGTTGTAATAAGGGAGACACACTCAGTTATACAGCTGGGATAGCAACAGAAGGGCACATTCACTGAAAAAAAAATCAATTTTAATTAGGAAGACAATTATATTTTCTCCCAAAGGTTACCAGAGTCTTAAGATTTATCTTTAAGGTGATGGAGAAGTAATCTTTTGCCATTCTATATCTCCTGGGTAGCACTGAACTGTGGAACTATTTCAGGTCCAAGGAAAGACCATGAGGTCCCTCAAGGTCTTATAAGGAAAGGCAATAAAAATCACTGGCACATCATTAGCCTGTCCCTGCAACAGTAGCTTATGATTGCATCCTTTGATTTCTCCTAGCAAAGGTTTGTTCAGCTTATTCCCAAACTCTGCAGCAGACTGGGCCTACATTGCTGCCCTCATTCCTGTGGAGAGCTGAGCTTTGTGCAGTAGGTGGGTCTAGGTTAGAGACCATCTTCCCTAAAATAGGCACAAACTACACAAGCTCTCAGATGGAGACAGATGCCTGGCCACTGGGAGTTTCTTTGGGATTTTTATTAAGGAAATTTGTTCTAGTAGGAGAGAAAAGAAGTTATCTAGATATTTCTGAAGAAGAAGGAGCCAATTGCTGCCAAGCCTTTCCAGTGTAATGAGGAGAAGTCAGCAGTTGAAATGCACAGGAGATACTTGATAAATATTTCTAGATGTCAGTGCTTGCCTTTTCTCTACTGCCTCTTCCTTGCTTTCTCTGCTCTGTGTTTCCTCTCTGCTCCTACACGATCCCTCCTTCGCTTCCTGGACAAAATGTCAACAGCCACTACAGCCTTGTGCTTCTTCACATCCTTCCCTCAGCACTCACCTCTGCCAGAGTAACCCTCTAGAGCTGCTCTGTCAGATTGATGAGGTAGCCTGCAAATAGCAGCCAGTCTCAATTTCCCTTCTCCTTCTCCACTACTTGCAAGTAAAATACCCTGTATGTAACAACCAAAGCTGGACCCAAAGGCTCAGGATCACCTGGTGCAGTCTTATCCTTGATCCTTTGCCAGCTAAGGTTTTGCTCTGTGGCACTGCCAGGCCAGATCTTTCTCTATTTTTGTGAGTACACAGTACTCCATAGCCCTGGTGCAAGGTACTTTTGAATTATTATCCCCAGATTCCAGGCAAACTACTGAAAAATCATAGTTGGCTACAGACACTTCACTCTACTTTGTTGAACACCACCATTTGTAATAAAAAAAGATGAGCACTGGATCCTCCCAAGCAGTACTGGAAAAAGATCTGTCAAACTACTGCCAATGTTCACATCTTCCTCATCTCTCTACAATGGATTTCTATCACAGACTTCAAACATGCTCTGCTCTGAAAACAGCCCCATTGATGTCAAGATGTCTTCAGCATATAAAACAAGTGCAGGGTACATAAGAGAGAGGCACAGCATGGCTCTGGAGTTTTGCATATTCTTGCAGCAGTGCTCTACTTTTTGAGATGTTGGAATTGCCAGTGAGTGGCCCAAAGCTGCAGGATCTTCCAGGGTGATCAATCTGTAATTTCTACATGTCTTATTTTCTCTCTGAAATATATCCCATTATATATTGTCATGGTGATACTGCTGTGGTTTTGTTTCACATCCTAGTCAAATCAAAGAGGAATGCTTCAGAAACAATAAAATAGTCCCATGGCTTTTTAACACCACAGCAATTTTAAGCTGTGCAAATGCATACTCTGCTAGTCACTCATCTCCCAAAACAGTGAAAACCTCCTTGTCCAGCTGTCACAATTTTGATCTTGAATGTGCAAACTATTAGCAGTTCAGGAGGGCTGAAAACTCCTTGCTGACACTGACACAGCAGTAGTGGCTCAACACCCCAGAACGTGTGATTTGTGTTTATCAAAGCCAAAGGTCCAGCCCTGAGCAGCATCACTGTGAACAGCACCTTGGAGCAGCTTCAAACCCAACACTCTTCAGTAAGTGTAGTGCAGCCATTGGAATAAATGCAGAATATTCCTATATTGGTAAAACATATAGAAGGAATATATTTCAGATAGAATATCTGTCTGAATTTTAATAAGTAACAAAATAAAGCTCAGGACCGAGACTGAAAATGCAGGAATTTTTTTTCCCTCTCCATCTTGGTGATCTTGGAGCATCCAAAGTGATGTGAAAGCCATGGAAGTAAATCCATGGAGGGAACTTAGACTTTAGAGAGACATTTGAAGATTAATTTCAGTTGTAAATAAGAAACTTGCTTATTCTTTTCTGTAGAACACTAGAACAAGCCTCTTTAAAATAGTGTTTTATCACTATAAATTCTGGAAAGCTTTCTGATTAAATGCAATTGCATTCAGGGAAGTTTTTATTATGCGATTTCAACAAACAAACTTGAGATTAAAACTCAATTTAATTTCAGGAAGCAATGAGACAGGGTAAATTTAATAGGAACATATTGTTCCAGGCATGCTCTATGCCAGCCTGCAGACCTTGAGTAAAGCCAGCCATCTGAGAGCAGCAGGGGAGAGAATGAGAGAGACAGAGGGAGGTAAAGAATGAGAAGGAGGGGGAGGACAGCACAGAGAAAGAGACAGATAAGAGAGGAAAGTTCCTGTCAGACTTTGCTGTGATGAGAGAGAGAGGAGTTGAACACTGTGGGAGAAAAAGATATGAGGGAGACTCTGAGCTGACTGTGTATAAAATAAAAACAGTACATACAGCACAAGCCCAAGACGCTTTCCAACTTTCACAAAGTCAATGGAAAGACTCCTCTAATTCATCCGGTGGCATTGCTCAAGCTGCCAGTAAATAAAAACCAGTGCCTGTCCCTCCTCTCTGTCTTCACAACAGGAAGGAGCTGCAGAGCACAGAATGCCACTGTCTGCTCCTCCCTAACCAAAGCCAGCAGGTGACAGGGAGGGAGCTCCCCTGGAACTCAGCAGTTTTCAGCCAGGTGTGCTCCCCATGCCCTGCTGGCACATCCCAGAGAAGAAGTGGGGCAGGACTGAGCACACTCAACCAAGAATGCTCTCTAAAGCAGGTTGCAAGATTTCAGGGTCTTTGAACATCACATTCTCCATCAAGAGCTTTTCAAGTTCTAGTGAAAAGTAGAAAATAAAAGTACCCCTAAGCCCTTTTAGGGGAGACACCAGCTTGTGAAAAGCGCTCCAGTGCATCAGTTGACAAACTTGTTGCTGTTCTTTTGTTTTTCCTCCCTTCAGCTCCTGTCTCCTGATCACTTTGTTTGTTGAACCAGATTATAAAAACTCTCGTACAAACCCTGTGACATTGTATTTAAAAACATGCCATATGTGTGTTTGGTTTGAACAACACTGCTAATGAGAATATTGAGCATAAAGACTTCACCCTGATGATTCTCAAAACGTACCTGAAGTCCCTGGGTTGCAGGATGTTCAGTCTGATATACAGACACAGGATGAGAATGAACTTTACCAGCTGTGCACCTGTAAATATCAGCTGGTATAGCAATATATACATTGAATTCCTCAGCATGAGGGGCTCTGTGCTTTGTGGAGCAGTCTGTGTCTGTACAACCAGTGCTGGGCTGGCTTGTGGGACAGTTTGGAGTCAGGATCCTTCACATCAAATCTTAGCTCTCATAGCATCTGCATATGTGAACTTAAGCAAATAATTGTTTCTATTCATACTATCATTTATTATTCCAGTTGTCCAAACCAAACACTTAGCCAGGTTTTAGAGCCCTCTCTTGCTCAGAAATTGCTTTGGTAAAAGGCTTGTAAGAAAACCCATTTTCTCCTCAGGATGGTGAAGATCAACAAACTTTTATAACTAAAGTAGCACATTCCTAAATAATATAACTTTTTAAAACTTATGTTAACTGGAAGGACATTTAAAGCAGTTTTAGATTCTTTTGGAAATCCCTCCTTCAAACACGGAAACTTTCAATGCAGAGGTGGTTCTCTATGAACACGTTCTCAGTTGCTACGTGGTTATCCCACAATGTACAATGATTTATGAACACAGATAGGATTAACTCTGACCTTGTGAAAACCAGCAACTTTCCTCTTCCTTTTCTCCTCAGCTGAATAACTTACTGGACCCCTTAAACAAATTAAAGAAATAAGTAAGAATGACTGGAAACACTGCTGGACTATTTAAGTAAGCCTCAGAGAACTTCACTGGATAATTTATTCTTGTGAGAAACATAATGATCACCCAACAAGTTTGGTTAGGAAGGTGGTTTATCAGGCCACCTTGATATACTAGGGCAAAAAAATACACAGAACACCTCCTGATGATGGATTGCAAGATATATTAATACAGAAAAGGATTGAGATTTACTTTCAATAGTAGATTAAGGTGCTCCAATGCAGCTGAGACTAGTTCTTTTAAAACAACAGGGACTGAATTTCTTCTAGATAAGGACTTAATTTTTATTGAAAACCTACCACCTTCAAACTGCTCGAAAGTTGAGGCACTATAAAACTGTCAAATAACACCATTATTAAAAGCTTTATTTGACAAATCTTCCACTGCTGGGATAACTTGTGTGTTTGCCTTCTCTCTCACATGAAATAAAATCATTCACTTATGCAAACTGCTGACAGGAACGGAAACAAATGGGGTTCTCAGCACAGGGTGAAACACACTATCCCCTTTCTGCAGCTTAATGGAAACCATATTATTCATAAATCATAAGGCACTCAGACCAGAGAGCTGCTCCGCTGCTGGTTGCAGAGTGCTTGGGGAATGTTTGGGGTGGACTTGGGAAGCTCTGTATGGCATTCTGGAGTAGCTGGGATTTTTCAGGAGCAGCATCTGCATGAAACTGTCCGAGAAGAACAGAAGCGAACAATATCTGACAACCAAATGCAGGACTTATTTTAATCTCATAATGAAAAGGTACGAGTAGCTCTGCTAGATGGTCTGATAGTTAGCCTTTTATCTGTGACCAGTGACCTTTTGCCAGCACTTGCTATCGATTCATAGATTTTTAAGGCCAATAAGGACCTTTACACTTTTCTAGGCTGACCTCCAAATTAACATAAGCTTGTGTGAGCTTTCTCTTGTGAGTGCCACCTTAGAGCAGTCTGGGATGGGCAGCTGATGGATAAATACCTAACAATATACCTGCCATGCAGGAGGGATTGAGCTGCAAGTGGGTCACAAGCATTTGGGAAGATTTACCAGGTTCAAGCACATACAAAGTACTCCCAAACATCAGGAAACTTTGCATGTGGAAATGCCTAGGGAGGAATCTTTCTGCTATTCTTTTTAAATAAAAAACAACTTCAGATTCCTAGCCAAACTCCCAGGAAAACTGCAGGATGTGTCTTAGTAGGCAAGCAGGGAAATTCCTTCCTTGGGAGTCTCCCCTGAACACCCCATTTTTCAGTACACACTTGGCCAAGAGAGTTACCTCCCCCAGGGATTGATTTCATCACACATCTGACTTTTGTACTGGGGCAGCCTTTATGTGATATGGAAAATCCTGGTGATTCCTGAGTAGTCCTGGCTAAATTGTGGTGCAGAAATCTGGGCCAGTGAGAAACAAGACACCCCCTGGGCTCTGGGGAGTCTCCAGCCTTTCACAGGCAAAGGCAGAAAGCGATCAGGGGAAATAAAGATTTCCTCAGATCAGGCTGTATTTTAAACGGGATTTAATAGAGAATTTGAACTAGCAAGGTTAGAGAAACTAAACAAAACAAACTAAACAAAATTCATTTTCTATGTTGCCACAAAGACCAGGAAAAAGAATTAATATGGGGTAGAGAGGGATCTGAGCTCAATCACACTCAGAGGAGTGAGGCTGGAAGTCCAGCTGAGCCATTGCAAGAGCACCAGAACTCTAACACACCTTCTGTAATGAATTCCGTCAATCAGAGCAGAAAGTCCCACTTGAAGTTAATGTTCCCTGAATATTTTCCCCATCTATTTTAAACTATGAAGCCTGGACCACTCCTTGGAGATCTGGGAAACATTCTGACTATTAAAAACATTATTGGGCACAAGTGATAAAACACTGGCAATAATAAAATTGCATTTTCAGGACCCCATTACACAAACCTTTGCCGCATTCTACCGGTACATCACACACAGTCATTCTTATTGTTTAATATCTTGAGGTTTAAAATTTATCATTTACTTTCTTACCAAATAATAAGTTTATGGGTTTTTTTCTTCTACTCTTGTGACAGGCCATTCTGATTCTGGCTGTACAGGATTAGCTACAATTTCTATCAGTAATTGGTAATCTAGATTTTTTTTCTGCTCTGCACTGCATCTCTAAATAGAAACTCAGTTGCTTTCCATTGCACCAGATTCAGTAGGTTCTGTAGGCTTGATAATATAAATTAAAACTCAGCCCAAAGATATTTTTGGGTTTGATTAGCAGAGAAATGTGTGCATGCTCTTAAACACTCTCTGTCCATGAAAGCAGGAGAGCTTGTGGGCTGTAAAAGCATGGTCACAAAGGTCAGTGCATGGCTATGGGTAGATTAAAACACCCTTCTCTGTATTTCATAAACAACCCACAGCCCTGCTTTTCTCCTTTCTGTGGTTCCCCTAAGCTTCAATTCTCTTCCCCAGAATTTACCAGCACAACTTCTGCTCCAGGAACACAGCCAATGCAATACAAGTGATTACTTCCCTTTCAATATTATTAGGGATGTAGAGGGGCAGGTTAGGGGATGGACTGTCTGATTTGTAAGACTGACCAAAAAATGGGGAACATGACTAAAGTAAAATCTTAGGAGGTCCATTACTTGACCTAATGAAAAGGCAATAATCTGATTTTTAGAATTAAAACAACATTTGGAAGCACCAGATGAAATCAAGCCCCTGTGTCAGGTATGTGAATCTCTCTCAAACGGTGCACAAGTTACAGGAGAAAATACAGAGGGAAAACTGAGGGTGGAAAGGGAGGAAGGAAAGAAAACTGAGATACAAAGGGTTGAAACAACTCAAAGACAAGGATAATAAACCAGAGCTCACAGATCTCCTGAGCTCCACCACTATGAGTCATCCTTTTTCACACACCACTGAATAAGTTGATGAAATTAATAGACTTGTAAAAGATACTGAATTTGTTGGCATAATATTCTCCAAACATTGCTTAGGAGAGAGTATTTTGCCTCAAATTACTAATCATTTTATATCTCTTCTGGAATGATTATAACCACATTATTTTTCCTTTGAAACAGAGCTATCTCATCTTGTCTTCTCTACTCCCTTGCCACATTTTCACCTCAAGAAGCCCCTCAAATATTACTTGTTTCTTGGCTGTATTTCACTTTTCACTGCAAGTCTGAAAGGACTTAATTTTTCTGTAAGTCAGCCCAGCCTTCTCTGAAAAACACCAAGAGTGGTGTCATCTACCCAGTGAATAATTTGAATTGTGGCATCCTCAGGACCCCCACTCTGATGGGTGATCTTGTGCTCTGCATGGATGCTTCTGCAACACGTGTGTGAGAGAGAGAGGAGGAGGGAAAGGGAAAGAAGTAATGAAAAACATATCCAAACATTAAACTCCATTATTTTAACAGACCTTTTCACCTACTCTAAAGCTTCAGATGAAAATAAACAATGATGATGGAGTAAACGAATGTGAGAGGGATGTGCAATGAAATATTCTTCATAGGAAGTCTTACTGTGGCAACTCAATATTTTGTTTGTTCATTTACTGCAGACCCATGAGGCCCAAACTCCTGTGGCACTTCAGGTGCTTGATTTTCTACTCCCTGACTTTAATTGAGCTCACCCAGAGGGTTAATGCTTGCTTTATTTCCAAATGTGCCTACACAGGTGGAGTCCACAGGAAGCTCCTCTCTCCACCCTGGGAACAGCCAGGGGCACCTGAGGCTTTTGCCCCAGGATGTGGGACCAGGACTTTGCTCTCAGCCTGGCAGGCTCCTCTCTCTAAGGAGGCAACAGACACTGAGAATGTCCAGCTCTCTCCTGGAGCAGCACAAGGAATGAGCTGGGAGCCCCGCCAGCTCCTTGGGGGATTTTGCCTGTGGTGCTCCATTGCTTATTCCTAGTGCTGTCAAGCTCGCAGAGAATATAGATTTTCTCAGCCTGATAACAGAGATGGAACGGTAATAGGTAGAAGGAGATGAGAAAGCTTTAGAAGAGTAGCATTTTCAAGAAGTGCAAACTTAGCACGATTTACTGTGGTGTTTCATGATGACTGACTGAAAATTTTCACTTAGATATAATGCCATGTAAAAAGAAAATCTTGTAACGGCTACAGCATTTCTGGAATCCCTCTGCCAGGTTTTGTCAGGGGTTGAATACTTCAATTGGAAAAACAGGAAGGAAGATTTACAGGTAATCAGTGTTGCCAAAAATAGTGGACTACAACAGTTGAAATATTGGAGCAGAAATTCCAGACAAATCTTTTTCTCACAAATAACATTACAATTGGTACCTCTAAAGAAACAAACCAAATACTTTTCAATACTTGGAGAGATGTGTGTGTGAAACAATAAATATTTATTGTAAAAAGCGGAAGGAATGGGTGCTTTTGTGCTGGACAGAAATTTAGCACAGTTTCTGAACATCTTTGAAGATTCACTCAACTTCCACTGCAACCCAGTGTGCCCTGTGGGCTCTACCAGAATCTGGCACAACATATCTGTACAATCAGAAATTAATATACAATGAGTATTTTACCACTAATAACATAAACTACAGCTTGAGTAACAGTTCTGAAGTGGCAGCTTCTCACCTGGGTGGGTCTGGCAAAATGCATATCCCTGGCATGTTAAAAATATCTCCATTTCTGCTACACAGCTGAGGGTGCCTCTGTACCCAGCTAAAGGAGACAGTTCCCAGCTACCAAAGGCTGATAGCTGCACACCAAAGTGAGAGACCTAGCCTTTGGTGGGAGAGGATTATTCTCTGAACAAGGACCTTGCAAAGACATCCTTGTCATGCTGCTACTCTCTAACACCCTCTGAAGGGATGGCAAAGCAGGGCCTGATGTTGCAGAAAAAACCCTTTAGCACACTTCCATCTTTCTGGTCCAGACTACAGCACAGCTAACACGGAACAATGCTCTCTGAGCCAGGCTTGCTCCAACAGAGAACATAATCCCAATGCAAATGAATAGCAAGCATAACTAAGAGATAGAGAAAATATATATATATATTACTCTAAGATTCTTATTTTCTAGGGTGAAGAAGGTAGAACTCTGTTGTCATCTTATTGCAAAAGCTCCCTACCTTCTTGGTGATGTCTCATGGGCAGCTCCTCACAGCACTGACACCTTCTTCCCCACAGCACAGCCAACAAACTCTAACCAACTTCTCGACCAGCCAACCTACTCTTTTACAATGCCCATCCTACTGGATCTAGCTGTGGCCTATTAAAAGCAGGCCTGTTCCTAATGCTTGATAATTAGCACAGCTGTAACTCCTTAGGGGTAAAATTACCTTCATCACTATCTCTCTTCTCCTACATTCCATCCGTCCACAGAACTTGCAGTCATATTCCGATATCTATTTCTGATTGAAAAACAGAGAATGTCTATTGATGCAAATGCCTTATAAATATTTCTTTCTGTCAGCAGATAGACAATATTGGTATTTCCTTATCCTTATCTGCTAAGTGCATGAATGCTGTTTGTCTGTAATTTGCCTCAGCAGAAAATGAAAGCAGCACCTACATACCCAAGAGCTGATAACACAAACTTGCACTTCTGTGTAAATGTATTTACACAGACATGTGTTTGTACACCCTGAGCATCACAGACATCCCTAGGAATTCCAAAAGATTCTATATTTCATAAATTATTTTTCTTCCGTAGGAAAAGACCAAAATGGAATCTCTTTTCTCTGAATCCACTCTTTCCCCAATCAGGATTCCATTCTGTTGTTTCCCTGTTTGCAGCATACAGAGGCTAACCCCTGAATGATGGGAATGATTCAAATCATTCCTACACCAGCTCAGAGCTTGTTTGGCTCTCGTGCTCTCAGTGGCAGGGGCAGCTCCACTGGAGAAAAGCACTTAGAGGTGCCACACTTGAATCCCCATGCCACCTACACTTACTCCCAGCAGGCTGAACTGATGTGGTTCTGCAACACAGCTTTGAGAGCTCCTCTCACTGCTGCTGCCACTGAAACTGCCATACTTTTAACAGGGATAAGGGTTGTGAGGGCATGCCCAGAATTTTTACCAGC
The DNA here is from genome assembly GCF_017590055.1 of Onychostruthus taczanowskii. NCBI lineage: Eukaryota > Metazoa > Chordata > Aves > Passeriformes > Passeridae > Onychostruthus > Onychostruthus taczanowskii. Next base: position 2,329,355 of record NW_024499128.1, on the reverse strand, counting down.
TTGGTAAAGCTTCACTGAATATTTTCAGCCCTTGTGTCCCCCCACATTGGTTTTGAGAGGGAATGTCAACTGTTTGGGTTCAGTGCTGCACATGAGGATTTGAACCCCAGAACACTCCTGCCTTTGTGCTTGGACTCCTAAACTGCTACCCAAAGAACAAAGAAAATGAATATGATGGAGATACTCAGCAGGTCAGCAATATCTTTGAAGAGAGGGATTTAACTTAGACATTAATCAGTATATAATTGCTTACGTAGCATGCCCTTCTTCACTATTAATGATTTAACATGATGATTTACCAAGGCACAGAGAGAATGCCTGGATGGGGGGAGAAAAAGCACAGAAATATAGCCTGTGGTATTCCCTGCCAGAGAATGAATCTACCCATGCAGGAGTGTCAAATTGATAATGAAAGATAAAATGTATGGGGAGCCCAAGAGGCTACTTTACATATTGCAGTGAATAATGCTGCTGCTCCCTGTGCCCATTACACTGGATCAGCTCCTTGCAGACACAGACAAAAAAAATATGGTGATCCCACTTCATTCACAGGAATTGTTTTCCACTCAGGATAGCATTTCCAATGAGCAATTCCTTATCTAGACATGTGCTAGTGGGGGAAAAAAAAAAAAAAAAAGCAAACAAAATCAAATAAAATACATGTTGTAAATAAGATGTGAGTATACCAAGATTTCCTCTTTTAAAATCAGCATCAGACCTCTAACTATTGGCCTTCTTAGAAATTGCCGTGTTGATGGTTTGGCTGAAAGAGACTTTCCATTTAAACAAGAAATTTTCATTTGTTGAGACTATTTTAGCCTATAACAGTGGTTTTCAAGTGGTTTACTCTTGGGCAGTTGAGGATTATTTGTAAGTAATCCATAAAAGCAAACAAAGAAACTCAACCTACTATCAATAGGTTTAAATTTCCTTAGAGGAGTTTGGATCTCCACACTAGAAAGTTCTTAAAAGCATATATCAAAAATGCTTGAAAAAAACCTTTGATCTAGGAAAATACTATGTACAAAATATGCTGTTAAATCTGCTGTTAACTTAACAATGGGATAATTTGCTGTCTTCTGGGTTTAAAGCACATGAACTAACAATTAGCATCCCAAAATTCTGTGGAAATACTTAAAAATTGAATGAAAGCTGTGAGAGGAGGAACATTTTCAGGCTCTCATTTGGATAACCACAAAATTCAAAATCTCTGAAAATCTGCCCTCATTTGACATTAGTTATATATAGAGTTATATTTGTTATAGAAAATAACAATATTCAACAACTTGAATTTTTCTGTCACAAGTACCACAACATCCATTCTTTCCCTTTCTAGTGGGGAAGAGAAGCAACAACAGCAATGTTGAATAACATCGTGACCGAGTGAATTCATTTTATGTTATATTTGCATAGAATCAAATGTAATCGTATTGGTCGAATCTGTGCTCCCATAATCCAAATCAAAATTAGTTTTAGGATCAAGCACACACTTTCTGTGATTCACACTCTCAAAAAAAAAAAGAAAACCCAAAACAATGCAAAACAAAAACTCTAAACTACTACCTACCATTCAAAACATTCTTCAACTTCAGCCCCAAGTATAACCATAGAGATACCTTACATGAAAATATGATTTTACTGTTTACAAAATATTAGTCTCTACCATCATATTAAAACAGTGGCTTGAAAAAAAAAGTCACTATTTCCAAGGTCCTTTGTTTGCAAATTTGCATTCTGCTTGCATTTATGAATTAAGAACTACAAAATTCTAAAGTAAATGGGGCAAAATTGTTTATAATGAACTAAGCTGTTGTAACATCCTCCTGTAGGATGTTACTGTAGGAATTAATGGATCCAAAAATTGTGAGCATGAGGCAGTAGGTGTTTCACACCATCTCAATTATCCATGGTCCAGTTTCTGATCAGTGGAGTGGTACAAACTGTGTGGGTTATTTTCTTCAAAGCCAATTAGCTTTTAGTTCCCAACAGCAGAATGATTCTAAGTGCCCGGCACTGCATTTATTGAATGCAGCCTGCAATCCCTACTCAAGGCATTCCAGCTGGGGCTGGTGGGCTGGCCTTGGTGCAGAAGAGCCTGCACAGCTGCACTGCCCCTTGGAGAGGGGGCTGTGCTGCCAGGGGTGCAAGGTCCTCAGGAATGCTGTGGAGGCAGAACATCCCACTGGGAGATTCACCAGCTCCAGGCGTGGGGAGCTCAAACTGGGACAGTTACCTGGGCAAAGCTGAGTTGAAGGGATCCCTAATAAACCTTTTAGTCTGGAACCTGTCACCTCAGCAATCCAGCTGTGAACAAAGTGGGTTTTTTAAAAATCCCAGACAAGATTATATGAAATGAACAGGACCTCCTCTTCCATGACTGCGTGCAACAGAACACAGCAAATGCAAGCAGCTAATGTTGGGCTCCACAGGTTGCCTGAGCACTCGTGCTAAATCCCTGTTTACAGCCAACCCAACCTGCACAAGAGCAGCTCTTCACACCCCCTGCAAACACAGACACAAAGGTATGGCTCATGTCTGGGTGCTGTGAGTCTCTCCCAAGAGACTGAAGGAAGACAGCTATTAAAGGGAACAGATCAGAGATCTCCTGAGGGCCTGCATGGCACCAGGTCCAGCTTGCACAGCTCCTTTACACAGGGATTTGCACTACACAAAGTAGAATTCCTGCCTGTGCAAGCGTTGGTGCTGATCCTCACTCTGCTTTCACTGATAAATTCAGTGAAATTTCACAGTTCAGCCAAAGTCAACCAAACTGGGCTAATAAATGAGATGCCCACGTGAGCTGGGAGAGGTTGTGGGATTACAGGCTTTGCTGGCAAGATGGAGCTGATGAGTTTAGCTTTAGCTAAGAAATTACAGCACTGGAAGTCACCCCCCACCACCTGAGAATGTTGAGCTACAAGAGCATTTGACAGTTAACTCTGGAAAAGACATGACACACTGAATAAAAGCATCTGGCCAAGACATGGCCCCTGGTGGCCTCTTCCTCTGTTAGACTTTCATCTTAGAGATATGGAGGAAATGGAGAGGGAGAGAAAAATGGATATAAAACTGCTGACACTTCAGAGATGATATTTCTAACTTATGAAATCCTAAAGCTCCTTTCTGCTAATACACTGCAGTGGTTAGCATTAGATCCACCTGGGACAATGGACAAAAAAGAATTAACATAGCTGTTTCTTATTCCATCCACACAATCTGTTTCCATTTTAAAAGCAATTTTGTAAATTTCTTACACTCCTTTTATTTAATCAATTCTGATGTGGAGTATTAATTTCTAAATTGCATGAATCTTAAGTATTCGAATACCCCTGTGGTCCTAAACCCTCTACATCAGTCCTGTGCATTTATCTTTGTTAGTAAATGACATAGTGCATAAAGAGTACAGTTAAAGAGTAGAAAGATCACAGCTGCTGTCGTATTAATATTTAGAGAGCAGATTTAATAAATACCATATCTCACGCTATGTTATTATCTGCATTAGTGCTATCAGGTTTTAAGGGAATTCACGAGATGGTTTCTTATCCATCAGGTTGTCAGAAGCAGACAAGAGGAAAATCAAATGTTCATTTACTCACATCTGGTGTTCCACAGGGATCCGTGTTTAGACCCCTACTGTGTTTATCTCTATAAATGGTTTCTATCTATCATCTAAATCAGAAGAGTTTATGTGTAGAGCAAACAACATCAGATAAATATCCTTATCCACTAACTTGGTATAAAAGTACAAACCAAATGTACACAGCACATTGTAATTTCTGCTATTTACTGAGGTTATAAAACCCTCTTCTCTCTTCCACTTTTATTTTTGCTCGAGGTTCATAACTTGATTTGCAACCAATTATTACTTTCCCCTTTTCCTCATGCCTTTTATCATTACACTGATACATAGCTTCTCTTTCTCTTGTACCGTATCAAGGAGCTGGAAAATCGGTTTTAAAAAGTGTTATAAATAGGTAACGCTGAATATAACATGAAAGAAAAGCAGATGTACCCCTGGAAATGAAATATTCAAACCAAGAGATATATTGCATCTTGCTGCAGGGGACCTGCCAGGGAGGACAGAGGCTGTGGCAGAGGCAGGGGATTGTGCAGTGCTCTTTGCTAATGTTGCCATTATTATTCTCCTCTCTCCACCTGATCTTTTTACGATGCCAGCTTCCTTCCCCAAGGAGGAGCCGGGAGATTTTTTTTATGGGAAGAAAGGAGCAGAGAGAGACCATAAGCGAATGGATCTTTGATATCAAGAGCCATTTTGGCTCAGAGGTTTTTTTACGTGAGTTACCTAAATTGTTTTACTTTTATGCAAATCTGGGTAATTAATGCATAAATATTGAGACCATGAACACCTGTGATTTCAGTTCCCATCTTAAACAGCTCCATGGAGCTGCTGCTGCTCTCTTCCCTTCAGGCAGCTATATGAGGTGCATATAAGAGCCGTATTCTCCTGCAAAGACAACTGGGTGAAGGACATTTAGGTATTGTCCTGTTTTAAAATACCTCCCCATTGCACGAGGAGTCTTACCCAGCATTAATGCAAAACCCAGCTCTGTTAGGAAAGAGTTCTATGTATCCTCTGTCATCCAACTCTTTAATCAAGACAAATAATAGTAAAAAAGACCCCGTTTCTTAAAAAAAAAGACCCAAACCCCTCACCTCCAATCCCACCTCACCTTGCTCTCTCTCTGCCCCCTGATTTCTATACATTAGACTCATTGCATGAGCTGCAATAACACAAGACCCTGGATTTAGCTTTAAGCAGCACAGCAGACACTAACCTGGTCTCTAAATAAGAGTTCCCTGCTGATTGTATCATATCAGTTACAATAATAAATGCATGATTCATTGTTTTCTGCCATCCTGGAACACAGTTGTACATTTGTTTTAACACTCAGTTATTAACAGGAGTGCTATTTGGAATGTCTCATATGCCTTATTTAAACAGAAAATAATTATTAATCTCCCCCAATAAAATATATATACACTAATAAGCAGTCTGTGCTTTCCTTGAATCTTATTTTAAAAAGGATGTAGTTTGAAATAATTAAAAAGCAATACATTTTAAGACTGCTATAGATAAGAGCTCCATATATGCACATATTTTACCCTGAATAGTTCTGTGTAAATCCAAGTAACTCCTTAACACTGGAGTTATTCTTATGCTTCCCAAAAAGATGCATAAAATCATTTGACCAACTATGGGCAAAGACCGTTCAATTCATATGCTGTCAGTAACATTTTGCTACACATACTTTTGATTATTATCCCACTGGAAAGCACTACAAAATGAACAAACAAAATATACAACACAATAATTAACATGCAGAGGATGCAGAAAAACACTGTTAACATGACTTTCTCTGTGCAAAGAGAATGAAGTAGAAAAACTGTTTATCTCAGCACTGGATGGGTAAATGAATTTAAAAAACCAACATATGGGTGAGGCTACTACCTGTAGCAAATAGAAAGGTGAAGACCCTGTGAAGGATGATGCAAGGGAAACAGAACTCACATCACAGATCTGTGCTAAAGAGACAGAATTTTATCTGCTTGTGCTCTAAGATGGCCTTAAGGAATGGAAATGTATTTTGCACATGTGCTTTACAGGGTTTCTTGGCCAAGCTAACATGTCAAACCACAAAGTGATGTGCATTGCCATAGGCTTGCATACCCATGACTTTACTGGGAGAACAAAGACAAATTAATTCAATTATTTCAGGGAAAGATATAAATTGTTCAATATTTAAGATAGCCCAGCTTTTATTCTACCATTGCACCAAAGTTTAACACAATTTTAAAAATCAAATTTTGAGTCTCATTTATCTTCAAAATCCACACATTTGAAGCCAAGCTACCAGCTCCTTTAAAGAGAGCAACAGAGGCTCAGGGATATAAACTGCTTGACCAAGAGCCTTACAGGAAAATTCAGTGCAGAAACTAGTCTCCAACACATCAAACTTACATCTGGATTTGACTGCCCTGTCCTTTTGTCCTCCATAGCCAGAAAGCTCCAGTGAACTTTCCAGGGAAGTGTTATGTGTGTTGCAATTGGACTTGGGCACCACAGACAGCAAGAACACTCCAAAAATCATCAAGGCTAAAGCAAGCTTCTACTTGATGTGTATCCATACAAGCACATGCACAAGTTCATTCTAAATACACAGAATGCTCAAACCCAATATTATTCCAATGAAATATTTTGTCAGCTGAGATATTTTCTAATCCAAAGTTATACCACACATTCCACATATTCTTCCTTTCTGATAGAGCTGAATAAACATGATCCTGAAAAGCCAGTTCTTGTTTAAAAGCAATGTACAGATGGCTTAAGTGTGCAGCCTCAGAAATTACCCAACTTAATAAAACTCCAGTCCTCATATGTTCCAGACAAGAATAAGAAACATATAACAAGTGCTTTCTGTGCACAAGAATTTTTACTATACATTAAAAAATCCATTTTCCTCACACTACTTAGCTTCTGAGAGTGGGCATCTGTGCTGTAGTGATGTCCCTTCTCAAGTGGGGCATTTCTCCCTGGTATTTAGCTGGCCACATCTTCTTAACGCTCATACAAGAGTACAATGAAAATGGGTCTAGATTTTCTAGATTTACAATATGCCTTCCTCAAAACTCATGAAAATTTCTGTTTTCGTTTCCAGTCAATGGCATCAACAAATTCAAGGACACTGCAACAACAGTTAAAATAAATATGCATAATGCATTAAGTGGTGAAAAGGATGAGATTTTTAAAAAAATTAAGGCGAAATTACAGTTAGCGTCAAATTAAATGCAAAATGTAGTGATGGTTCTTTAAGAATTGTGAAGGATTTTATCACAGTAAAACACAAAAATCTAAAGTGTTATTTAAAAGCAGAGCTTAGTAATGACTGCAGTTACAAATGGTTAGGTTTATGCTATATATTTGATTGAACCTGTGTTTAGTGAGTTATGGATCATTGCTTTTATACAAGTGGCAAACTTGGCTTGTATTTGGAGTTGCATCTCATTTTTAGGATTCAGGTGTACTTTACTACTGCTTTTCCATGTTAAGAAAAACTGTGCTGACTTTACACCTCACAGCTTACACAAGGGGTGTGGGGTGAGCCCTGTGTTCAGGTGCGTCTGGCACAACGTCACTGCACACGGAGCTTTCCAAGCAAATTGTCATTCCCATTGTCAATAACAAAATTGATACCTGTATTTCAATCACTTTACACGCTTCAAGGAGCTCACTAAGGTCTATCTGTTAGCAGTATGCAAAGCACATATTTTGAATTCCATGGCAGTTTGCAGAAATGCCAGACTGCAAGCTTTTTTCTGAGCCAGGTGCTTGGCCGGGCATGAAGCAATGACCAGACAAAGTGGGTACAGCTTTACTGAGGGCACAAACCTCCTCATACTTTCACTGCCTGACTAGACAGACGCAGATTTAGATATTTGCCACTTAACCAAGAGAAGGTACAGAACTTTTCTGTGCTGTGAGTCAGGTTACACCAATTTCGAGCCTCTGGAGCTTCCCCCAGTGGTGATTGCTCATCTGGAATACTCAACAGCAGCAACAGAAAAGCACCTTCATTTCCTCCCCCCTGATTCACGTGGGATCTGTCACCGAAAGCAATTCTGACAAGTGCTGGGGAGGAGCTGCAGGAGTCAGAGCCAGCAACTCTCACACGGCTTCATTACAGCCCCTGCTCAAAATCACACCCGGGACACCAGCATGAGATGTTATTCCTGAGGGAGAAACTGCATTCAGGGGAGCTTTTTCCAGGGACATTCCATCCACCCCTCCTCGAGAGTTTTAAAATAAAGTTTTCTTCAGAGGCACATCAAATCATACATCAAGGAGGCAAACTGGCTGTGCAGCCTTGCAGTAATCAAAAGTAAGGCTCGATGGTGAGCACCATCTCTCATGCACTGATAAATTGGTTTCTCTGCTGTTTTCATTATGCACTACTGGAGTTATGTTCATTGAAGTTAATGGGAGTATTTCCATGGACTTTGGTGTGTACTAGGTCATATAATAAGTTCCTCTGTACGTTGTAGTCTGAGGGCCAGAGCAGCACTTGCTCATTTTAAGCACTATTTTAAGATTTGATGGATGACTTAGCTCTGTTTTCCCAGTTTTCCAAGGATGCAGGGCAAAAAACAAAGCTAAATACAAAATACTTCATGGCATCCTCCTTTTTTCTTGGTTGGTTGTGCTGCTGTTGGGGGAAAAATGAGCATTTTGTACAGCCGATAAATCATTTTGTCACCTTAATCTTTTATTGATCTCAATAAAAATTGCATTTTGTTTCTTAACAAAAATTCACCAAGAAGGACATCACATCCAGAGATGTGTATAATGTAGGAAGTGCTCATCATTTAACATTCTTATTTATGGGACAAGATATGGATTTTTGTGGAAAAATCTTCAACTGTTTTTGTAAGGTGATGCATCATATTTTTAAAGACGTGCTTGACTAAAAGGCAGGTTGTTTACCAACTATACTAAGGAGTCATATATTATTGTGAGGTTTTATATAAAGAGATTATAAAAACACTTTTTCTGAAGCAGTAAATGAGAGGGAATAGAGCTTTTCCCCATTAAGTCTGTCCTGTCACTTCAGGTTGGTACATCACAGTCATTTCATCTTGTTTCAGATGCTCATGCTGGGAAATCTTAGTGAAAAACTAGAAAAAAAAGGAAAAGGGAGCCCTGCAGTTCCCCACGAGGATCAGTGTGACACCACACTCCCACTGAACACACCAGAGACAGAAAGAAAACACCTTGATCATATCCCCTGCTGGCACTTTCTTTCTGGCCATCTCGGAGAGCCCAAACCCCGTGCTGGAGCAGCAGTGGAGCTCCCATCAGAAGCACACTGCCAGGGCAGGATTTCCTGTCTCCAGCCCAGCACAGGATGCACTCTAGAAGCCATGGAAAGGGGTACCAGTAACTTTTGCACAATCACACACCAAGTTCCTGACTACAGACACGAGCCCCACCAGTCTGACACTTTCCTATGTCTCACCAGAGAGGAATGTAATTAATTCCAATTATTCTTCACAATAATTGTTTGAGGAATCTTCAGGCCCTTCTCCTTTCTACAATCTGGCAGCACCTTTAATGAAGGCTTTAGTGCACCATAACTCTGTAACCAGGATTAATATGCGCTTGCACTAATTGCTTTATAAAGGTTTCACTACAGAGTAAGCTAAATGAGGGCCAGATTCTTTCCCATTTCATTTTCATAACCTACAGGACCACACCCAAAACTGGCTCCAAGAACTGGCTTGCACAGTCTGCAATATATCCAGGCTGCCTTCCTGCCAAGGCAAAGCACAGGGAAAAGGCCTCTGCAATCCCTCTTTGCAATGGAATTAAAAAATGCAGACTGAAAAGTCGCCAGGACTCTTGGGCCTAAGATTTCTATCCATCAAATCAAGACAGAGTCTGCACCAAGGGTCCCCTCAGTCTCTTACAGAAGGAAATTGCGTGGTCAGATAAGCATGTCCTTAACATCAAAGATTCATTGCTCATAAAATTATCATCAGAACCATCTCTCACGTGAGACAATCCATTCTGCACAGCAATAGCAACACGTTTGATTTCCTCCAATTACAAGTACAGGCTGCTTTGGGAGGGTTTCAAATCCAATATCTCAAACAGACCACAGCACCAGGCTTTCTCAGCATATACTGCTGCATAAAGGATATTTTTTTTTCATTTTAATGTTAGTCTCTAAACCATTTTTGTATCATACTGTGATTGTCAAAAGATTAACCTTAAGCTGAAACAAGGACTATTTCTTTTTATCAGACTCTTGAAATTCTGCAAATATTCATCTAGATTTAGAGATGGAAAATCCTCATGTTTTTTATGTTCTGCTATTCAGTCTTTGCTTGTTCATAGTCCAGGCACATACTGTTTTAGACTTTAGAGAAAAAGAAAGTTCCACCACTGCCCACAATAAACCAGAAGGCACTTACACCCTGCTCATTCCTATAAGAAGTGAAGCTGAAGAAACACTTTCTCTGTTCTTTATTTGTTTTTCAGGGTCAGAAATTCAAGGCACATTGCACAGGCTTCTTATACTATGGCTAGAGGTCAAATCTCGTAATACATGACTTGTCAGTATCTTTTAGCACAATTGATAGGAGTGTGCTGCTGACTCTTGCATTCCAGACTGAGAAGAAAATGTCCAGAGCAACTGAGGTTATATGATAGATTTCATAAACTATCACCAAGTCTCAGCAAGAAAGATGGTCTTGGAGGCTAAGAAAAAGGGCTGCACATCAACCTTACAAAATGCCAGAGTTTTGATTGATGTTCAAAACTGGTCATTAACAGCAGTGACTCCTGCTAGCCACAAAAATCTCTACCTACTTCAGGAGGAAGTCATACATACAGCAGAAGCACTGACAGACAGATGCCCAATCCCAACTCAAATTAAAGAAAAAAAAAGTAAAAAAAAAAATTGCTCCTTTATTATAGTTTGTAAACATGTGGAAAATATAAAGAGGAAATTCTGGCCATCTTGGAGTAAACTGAGAATTCTGTCTGCTTCTCTAGACACACAACTGCACAAAATGCTCTTTATGAAGGGGAGGGAAGAGCCCAGAATGAGTCTATTTTTTCCTAAGTAAAAGGAACTGATATGCTCTCTGTTAGTATGGAGAATTGGCTTCCAGTAACTTGCAATTGATCTACTCTCTGTTATGTACACAAGTGTTTCCAGCAGATCTTGGGAAAGGTGAGGTAAATCCAACCAGCAGATGTGGCTGCAGTCAGAGACAAGGACTGGGGAAGGAACCCAGGATTTAGTACTAGGAAAAATGATAGCCATTTTTTCTTGTTTTGAACTCAGCTTCAATTAGCTAATGATAATAAAATCTTCTTAGGATTCTGAAAGCTTACTAAGGACAGATGAATACCCAAAAGCAGGTGCTCTTCCATTAACTGCTCCATCTATTTCCCTAGCAATCAGTGCTGTAAATAAATCTCTCCCACACACACATCTGAACAAAATCCTCCCCTCCCCTGGTTTTTTTTTCCCAGTTCTGCTCAGGTTAGAGCACAAGGGAGGATAGTAAATAATGATCAGGGAAAGGTGAACCTACATACACACCACAAACCCATTTTCTATAGGAAAAAAAGGTGTAGAAATTTATGAACAAAACAATAAGTAAACTACACATGTTATGGAGGATCAGGTTTGTCCCTTGACCCTACTGGAATCCTGGATTACCCTCACTTGCATGAGGACAGCAAAATAGTGATTAATGGGAAAGAAGAGATCAGTCAGCAGGAAATGTTCTTCAATGTACCATGCTTAGTTTCAAAACAAATAATCTTTTGGGTATAAGACAAAGTCTGCTATGATATTTGATCACAGATTGGTATTAGCATTTCCTTTGTCTGCATACCTACAAATTCCTGGAGAGGTTAATTTTCATTTCTGCAACTTTCCTTTTTACTACATAATTCCCATTTCAGACAACTTTTCAATAAATTACTTTTTCAGCCTTCCATTATTCTTCAAGGACTCTAATTTTTTATAGATTATATTATGAAATATTGTCAGTGGTATCACTTCCTGTCAGCATGAACAGATGAATGTAAGATTTTACTTGATATAGCAACATTTTCTATTTAAACATCTTTTTTAAAAAATCCCAGACACACAAAGGAGACCACCTTTCTATTATATATACTGTAGAAAAAGATTATAAATAAAAATGTTTAAAAGTCAACTTAGATTCATAAAGGAAAGGCCTGCAGAAGCCTTCCTAATTTCACAAAAGAAGTTATATCACAACTTTTGTCACATGACTCCAATGCAGTTTTCAACAAGTTAAATGTGAAATGAGAGCAATGGAAAACAGGGTGAAATCCTACAGCCAACTCAGATCCCTGTCAAGCAGTCAACAAACTCACACTACATGGCAGAAACTGTTAAAACACCAAACTTAGGAAAATATCAAGGTCCAAAAAGCATCTGTTGTGCCACCTGATTATGGTGTACATCTACTAGCACCACTTTTACCAAAATTATGGGTACAAAGCTTGCAAAGATCAATCCTTGGGTGGTTCTTTATGCTCTGACAAAAATTATATTTCATATTAATTGTTTTATGATAGCCTTCCAAGACCAGAAGTGTACATATTTCAGAACAAAGTTCTTGTGTGTAGGCAATTAGGAGGAAATACATATAATGCCTTTTTATAAGAACACAATTAAAGAGTAATCATACTTTTGTCGTGGCTGACAATTAGCAGCCCTCCTCCCCCAGACATATAATATAGCTATGTCATTATCATTACCAAAACCTTAAGCCCACTGAGGGAGAATTAGATCTATGCAGAAAAACAGGTTGGGAGAAATCCTGGCTCCACTGAAAACAATGGCAAAACTCCCATTTTCCCAGCTCTAATTAGCTATGGTTAAATTACAGTGAACATACAGTGAACTCTGCTAGAGCTGATGAAAGAAGAAAAGCAGATCTTAATAGTCAGTGATCCCTCCTGAGTAGTGACTCCAAAGAAAGAAGTTCAGAATACTTTTTTGAGGCAGCAATCCTAAATCTTCCATTGTCTCCTCCTGGAAGTCTGCTGGCTTCAACCCCCCGATAAAAACAACAGAATCAAGGTAATGAGAGGGAAACAGTCACACAATCAGGCAGCACACCAACATGTGCTCACAGCATTTTTGTCATGTGCATTTTTAACCCTCTAGTATCATGTATCTTGTATTACTCCCCTCCTTCACAAGCCAGGCACCCCAAAAGCAGAGCAGCCCTCTTCTGCTCTATTCTGACTGATAAAGGAAGTGGCACCAGGCTGGGTTAAAGGGGACAGTCCAGCTTGCTCCAGATTTCACCTTTCCTGTTACCTGATACTGCATGAAAAGCATTACTCCACTGCAGGTACACAGAAACAGTGGGACCACATATCAGCATCATTAATACCTTGATAATGCTGGTATTTAGCACTTCCTAGTAGAAAAACCAGGAAGTAAAATCAGAATACCATCATATCATTGTGCTGCCCATCTCCAGAAGAGGAAAAGACAAAGTTGTTGAGATATGCAGAGGAAACAAACAATATTCACCTGAACAGGCACTGTTGTGGGAGCACCAGTATATGTGGAGGAACCAGAAAGGAAACCAGCACTGGTTGTCACAGTAACAAAGAACATCACAGCAAGAGCAGTGAGAGTTCTGGCAACTTTCCTTCATGACATAACTCTCAACTCTTCAGTTTTAAAAGATTTTGAGTTTACATTTTTATAGTTAATTTTCCACATTCTCAAAATACCAGACTCGAGAGGATTCTCATCTGTAACTGAGATTTGAGCTCCTTGTAGCCTGCAAAAAAAAAGATGCTGTGTTCATCCATCTTTTTTTGATAGAGATACATGCTGAGAAGATTTGATTATTCATCTCTCTGTTTTTAAATACATCAGCTAGTTAGCATGGCCCAGTAGTCTATCCAGCTGCAAGTCTAATAGGTTCTGGCACAGAAAGAGAAATAGATTGGGCCCAGCAGGGCCTCCTAAAGAGTCTGCTGTCTTCTCTGTCCACTGGGGACAGGAGTGACCTGGTCACAAGGCTCAGACTGCACATGCAGCACCATACCAAACTGAGAAATGCCACTTTGTGGAAGCGTGTTAAGCCCAGTCCTCAAATATTCCGTTCTGTGTTGGCCAAGCAGATTTGGACTGTTGCCAAAAAACGAGAGGCGCAAATTTTGGCAAGAAGCCAGAAGACAAGAGGCAATTGACCTAGCACTTTTCTGTTCTTTCCTGGGAATTGCAGAGCTACAACATGCCACAATTGCTTACAAATGTTAGGATTGTTTTCTCTACCTGCGCATTGTGTAAAGAGACTAATGTGTTTTGACCTGCAATTTGCAAAGGGGTTACAACTACCATGGGAGAAGCAAGGCGTAGAGCACAGGTTCAGAAGTGTGCAGGTGGAAGAAGTGAAAACAGCTGAGTTATATTGCTCCCTGCAAGGGATGCAACGCTCCTAAATCTTTCCTTGTACATAGACCCAACCAAGGCTAGCAGTATAAGGAAAATCTTGGACTGATTAATGCACATCCTTACACAAAAAGCCTCAGAGCACCTGGCCTCTGCTTCCAAACGGGGCTGTGTTTGCCTGACGCCTGAAGGCCTTGGAGTTTTCTCTGAGCAAGTCCTTTTCTTGAGCTGTGACACAAATGGACTTGGGAAAAAGAGGTGCCCAAACCCCCTGCTCTGAAAACAGGAATTTAGGTGGGCTGCACCACACAGCAGTGGGCACACAGGCAGCACAAGCTGTCGGTGAAAGGCGCAGAGAACAGCAGAGCAGCGTAAGCAGCCCTGCAGCTGCACAGACAAAATGCTGGCCCCAGCTATTTACCTTCAGGGACTTTTATCAACTTCATTCTGCCCTCAGCTGTGTCAATATGTGGGTGCAGCTCCATTGCCACTTGTCCCAGCGCTGTGCTCTGGAAGGGCTGTCAGGAAGCAGCATTTGGGATGCCACCTGCACCTGGTGAAGAGCTCACACACACAGAGCAGGGCAAGGATGTCTCACACAGAGATAACAGCGAGCACAAGGCTTTCTCAAACCATTTGATTTTGTTGCCCTTTTATAAAATGCAAATTAAAAAAATTATGAAACAGTAGGCAATAAAACCTGAATTTTTAATACCAAGCAATCACTGAACCTTTGCACATGAGTTTGAAGGACTAAATAATCCCATTCTTTCTCACAGCACAGACCCAGGAGAATTTCTTTTTCTATATTGCTTTTATAACAGCTATCTATCTTAGTCTGGTCTTGTTGATATATTTTAAGGCTTTTAATTTGGAGGCTGTTATTTGCTCAGATGTTATCTTCAGCATATTAAGTACAGTAAGCTTCCACCAAGTCATACACTGGGCGTTTGAGCTGGGGCAGAATTTCTGACTTAAATACCCGTATACAATGGCTGAATAAATAAATAAAGAACACCTTCCAGGCCTCCAAGCACCTAGTAACAAAATCACTGTAACCTTACAATAATGCTCTGCTTACAGTCCTCCCAAAATGCAAGTCATTTGCTGGATCCCAAATGATATTTGGTTGATGGATTGCTGGTGATTTCTACATCAGAGCACCTTGGAGCCCTAGTGCTAAACCCCTGACAGCGTTAGCATAAAAGATTTACATTTATGTTATGAGGGCCACACAAGAATAATAATTTTAAAATACATTGCCTTGGCTGCTGGTGCACCATGGGAAATCTAAGAGCAGCAGGCAGCATTCCTGCACTGTAATTACAAAATGGCAGCACGGGAGAGGCTTTGGAGACAAGGAACCAGAGACTGCAGCCATCTGCATGCCTTGGCGAATTGAAATTACAGTAATATATGAAGACATTACCTGAAAAGCCCAGCACCATTTAAATGATTTACTATTACGCCCCAGCAAGCTTTAATTTAAGGATAAAGTCATTCAGCAAGCTAATCTGATATAGGAAGCATTATTTCACACAGTTAAGTTAATTTACACTAGCTGATTGTTGTTGTTGCAGTTGGCATTATTATCTGCACAAACAGCCGATCGGCCCTGACAGAAGCAATATACTGTTTAATACAGTGTCTTAATTCAGCAGGCCAGCTATCTGTGATAAAGGTTTGTTTATAAGCAATAATGGGGAGGAAAGTCATTTTGAGGCTAAGCTGATAACACTGATGAGAACTATGTGGGGGTTTTTCTGGTAAGAAAACGAGCAGGAACCATCTACTCATTTGTCCACCTGTCTCATAACAGGAACATCCCGACAGGTTTCTGTTACATGGGTTTTGCTTTCCCACCCTAACTGCAGAGTGGATCTTTGGCAGTGTTTTCTGCATATATTTCCTTTGACAAGCAGCCGCCACTATCCTAGCAGTGTGTGATCACCACCACAGCTCCTCTTCCCCAGTGAAATACAGGCTTCAGGAAGACCTCCACAGCTCAACTCTGCAATGTGAGCTGGCAGTAAAAGCTCCTAATACATCACAGAAAAGGCAAAACACACATGACACACTGCATAGTTTGGGCTGGCTTACCTCCAACAGCTAATGGTGAGAGGAACTGTGATACTTGTAGCTGAATATGATAATCCTACATTACAAAAGTCTGATGGAAAGGGCAGCCAGTGCCTGGGTCAGGATGGCTTTGTGCCTCCTTTTGAGCAGTGCTTGGATCAGGTTGGCCTGATCCCCACAGGTATTTGTAAACACATTTATTCACTAAGAGCTGTAAAAGTCCTTACAAACATCAGCATTGTTTTCCCAATAGAAAATAAGCAACAAATAAGAAGCTGTAAGGGAATTACTTCCTGTAGCTTTCTCTTCCTCACCTGGTGAGGTCATCTGCTGAATCACAGACACCAAATGTTGCTTGAAGGAATTCCTTCAAGTCAGCTGTCCTCTGCCACACAATATTTAAATCTCTAGGAACATGCTTCTTGAGCTTGCCCCTCTTCCCCAAAAACCTATTAACCAATAAATACATTTATCTGTTCATGAAGTCAGATTGAATTGAACGCCAGTGTGACCACAAAAAGAAAAAACAGCCAACCCTACCCTGAATTTGCAAGCAGACTTTCTCCATCTTTCAACAGAAATATAATTTTCTGTAATACTGGCTCAGGAGTAGCAACAACAAAAGGATGCTTGGAGACTTCAGTTTAAAAAGTATCTTAAAACCAGATCATCAAAAGCAGTTAGAGGACTCTGTACCATTTACAAGTCAAACCCCAATGAGTCAGAATCCTAAATACTTCTGAAGCCTCAAGTGTTCAGATGTTTCTGAAAAAACATCTTTTTCACAAAAAAGATTACGCATAAGTCCACACAAGCTGCTCTAATACCACTAAATCCCAAGTCTGTGGTCAGCTTTCCTGCTGGTCTAGCAGCACACTCTGGAAGTTTGGGTGCTGTGGGGGATCAGCAGCTTGCACCTCATGAACATGACTGCTGTGCCCAAGCAGACCCTTGAGAAGCTGTCCTGGCAGCTGAGGGGGTGGCTGCTCCTTGCTTCAGCTTCTCTGGGGCACAAAAACGGCATCCAGCTGTTGGTACAGAGGTGTCAAACTCAGAGCCCTCCCTGCACTCTGAGCCCAGCGCTGCAGCGCCTGAGGTGACCAAACAGCCCTGCCCAGCTGTAATCTGGAGCACACTCCCCTCTGCATTGCATCCACAGTTAAATTTCTGCTGAGCATCTGCCTCACCAGCCCCTGGATGGAGTCACAAAACCCAGCTCCAGTTCCCTGGGGAGGCAGCAGCTCCAGGAGGGAACAACTGCACGTCTCACACTGCCTCCTTCTCCTGGGGCTTTGTTACTGACAAAGGAACAAGTGTTGTAGAAATTCTTTTTGATTGCCAAGTCTTAGATGCTCCATGTTTTGCAAGATTTTATTAAGGAGGAGTTGCATTATTTAACAACTTGTGGCAGAAGCTCACAGAACCTGCACTCAATTAGGTCTAATCAGAAATTGGTGGAAGGCAGCATGAGAGCACACAAAAGTAATACATAGCAAAGAACAGTTCAAGGGATTTTTTCCCCCGTGTTTTATAGTAACAACATGATTTTAATTACATACTTGTTACTATTAATTTGATTTTTTAATTTCTATTTTTTCACATGTATTTGTTTATGAAAGTATGTAAATAGTGCAAAATAAGAATGAATACAAGATGTTTAAAAACATTCAGTTAGAGCTAGGTTGTTACTATGCTAGAGTCCTTTCTAATTATATCTTAAAAAGCCTAAGGTAGAGCCTTAGCTGGTGTAAATAGAGAATAATACCTAAAGATTACTTCCCATTTCAACAGAATAAAGGCAGCTGAGTGTGTGTGAGCCATTAGAGCACCTTAACCAAGGAGTAAGATTTGACTCCTGTGTAGTTTTATGTTTGAGCATCAGGGTTCTAAAGCAGAAGTCTTTAAGAAAGGAATTATAATGGAAAAAAAGAGGGAGAATAAAAAAAATCCCATTTCCGCGGTTTTATTTTGAACAGCACAAATACATTGAGACATGCAGAAAATAAAGAGGAATAATGCATATTATTTTGAAATTATTTGGATGAATTAGGCTTATGATTTGATAGCTGACTTATGCAGTTACATATACATATCATAGCCCAGTGCATGGGAACCTAAGGTAATGAGACTAAAAGCCAAAACATAATCAGATATTAAAGAATAAAACGGAGGCAGTGCACTTTCACAGATCATTTGGGGTAAATTCAGGATAAAATGATAAAACAGCTGAAATGTTGCAAAAGAAAAACATATCAAGAAGACAGGCTGAACAAATTATTCACAATTAAGTCACATACATGCTTTCCTATTTACAGTAGCCCTTACAGGGAAAAAATTATTCCTTTTGTAATATTAATTTAAAACAGGGACTAATTTTGTAAGTCATTGTAATTCTATGACAAGAACATGGCTCCAGCCTTGCAGAGCTAGAGAGAGCTCATGTCCTAAGTACTTCATTTTATGACTTGACTCTCTCTACTCATTTTTACTCTACTGGGATTGGGTAAGTTGCTCAATATCTTCACTCCTAAAATGAATGGCCTGTCAAGGATGAATTTCATCCACATGAAGGCTGAATCTAAGAAAATATTTTGGGGTTCTTGCATGTCTCATGCAATTTCTATTTAAATATTAAAATACAAATACAGAGAGACTACATGAAGACACTATGCATACACATAGACAACTGGGGGTATTTTTAATTTCATAACTTGTTCTATGGTCAGGGAGGTATGTCATTAAATTATTTTACTCCACCTAATAAAATTCATAACATTTATTAACTGGGGGAAAACCACTAATTGATTTTGTCTCCTGGACACCCATACCTCCTAGCCATGTTTAACTGCCTGGGTAATTGTATAAAAATGTAGTGTACAGTTAGATAATGCATGCAATATGAAATTAATGGTTGAATTCCTCATGCTTGATCCATATTTAGAAGGAACCATCAACTCAGCCCCTGCTTCCTTTAATTCCAAACTGGAGCCCTGTTAGTGGATGGCAATGGATGTTGCAAGGAACAGGTTCTGTCCTTTCTGGAGCACATTTGGGACTGGCTGTGCCCAGGACAGGGCAGCCCCAGGCTCCCCTCCCAGCCACTGCCCTGGCACCTCACCTCAGGCCTGGCTTTAGTGTTTTCCTTATCACTTTGATCAGTCTTTTTATTGTTAATGTCATTGTTTAAAAAAAAAAAATACTTGCATGTCTTGTACTGTCTCACCTTCTTCCATTTTGTATTTAAGGAATTGTTCTACAACAACTTTTAAGGAGAAAAATCACTAAGAAGGAAACACAAAATTATGTGCTATATTATTAGATTAAGACAATCTCAGTCATATATAAGACCTTATTAAAATGCTGCAAATTACACATATCATTTTTCTATCAATCATGCAGGACACTCAGCTATGTTACTTCTATGAGAGAAAGAACAGGAAAAATCCTTAGAAAAACTGCCAGATAGTCTGAACATAATAAACAAAAGACCTATAATCGAAAAGACCTATATTCACTGCAAAAAGTAGACATATGTTAGACTAAAAGTAACTATATGACATTTCTCCCACAGGTTTGGGAGTTTTTTTAAACAAAAAATGAAGGGGACATTCCTATGAAAAGTATACAAAGAAATGTCTCCAAAGCAAGCCTCAGCAGGATAAAAATATTCCTGCCACGAAAGATGAGTTTGTACTTAGAACAAGGACTTTAAACAATGCAGGAAAATCTGAAAGATATTAGTAGACATTGATCTGTTAATGATTTTTTTTTTTTTTTTTTGAGTGGGAGGAGGAGGTGCAAAGTGCTGTAAAGGCTTGGACCAGGGTCATGGCTAATGCTGAAGCAGTCCACATTAAACTAAACAAGAACACAAAACATTTAAAGCTTTGCCATGGGATTGGAGTGGATTGGCTGCAAAGAGCCTTAGGTGATGGCAACTTGTAGGTGCAGCCATGAGGGTAGCAGGCCATCCTCCATCAGCACAGGACAAAGGTCTGTCAGCTCTCCAGAACTCGAGGTGGAGCACTTCATGCATTGTGTCCATGCAAACCTGGCACATTCAGCTCTGAGTCACACAGTCCTCCCCAGCAGGTCATGGGTAAATTGGCACTAAAGGGTTAGTCAGGGTTTTACAAGCAGAAAAACAACCAATTTACTCAAATTTATGCCTTCAGTGAGAGGACAAATTAGACTTTGGAAGATTGTTTCTGCAAACACCACCTGCAGCCAGGCAAAGCACAGGCAGGTAAGGAAGCAGAGCACCCAGACAGCCCAGAGCAGTGTGGCTGTAGAAGATAATTCTGCCAATTAAAAAAGGAGCTCAGTACATTGCTGCTGATCACCCCAGTCATTTCCTTGGGGGTGTAATACAGAACAACTGGGAAGCAGCAGCACTTACCAAGATTCCATAAAGAATCATCAATATGAGGAAGAACTTCTGCTATTGTCATTCCTGTCACCGTCTTGCAATGATTTTACTGCAAAATTCTGTGAAATAATGTAAAATGATTCGTTTTCAGTTGACTGCTTAAGAATTGCATTCATTTTTGTTAACATTTTTTTCATTTTGTTAGTAAATAACACAGAGATGAACCCCCTTCACCTCTGGGCATGGATAAGAATGAGGCAGGGTTTGTAGGTAATATTATTTATTAAATCAATGAAAATAGCAAGGGAAGGACAGACATGCTGTCAGGTGTACAGGCGAGTCACATCAGTCAGTCTAATAAAAGATACTGCCTTTCCCCACAAACTCCATCTCACATTCTTAAACCTCTTTGTTTACAAGAACAATATGGTACACATAAAAGAGCACTGCTGCTTGGATCAATCAGATAAGAACCTTGCCAACAAAATAACTTTTTCATTAAAACAGAACACATTTAAAATTGGATTCTGATCTTATATGTTTCTTTAGGGCCTCTCTGACTGTATCACCAAGTAATGAATTCTAATTGGAAATATGGATTGATGCCTCTAATTTGTGGCACATTAGAGGTGTGATTCTGCTCTCATAGAATCTTTGTACAATGGCAAATCATCTTCAAACTATACAGATATTTCTGGTTCATAAAGATCAGAATTGAATAAATATGTTTTTTGTTGGATAGTCAATATACATTGGAGATAGCCAGTGTGGGATATTAAAGGCCTTGCCTCTGCTCCTGTATCATTTCAACTCTTTAACACATTACCTAGCACACTGATATAAATATTTTGATTAAATCACTCACACTGTGCAGGCCCCTCTTTATACTCAACTTTGTTGTCTTTCTGTATTCTAAATCACATGCATCAAATCTTCACTCCTTCTCTTACATTTAATATGCAGCTCTGGAACTGCAGTTATACATCATTTTCATTTGTTGAAGAGTGATATATAATCTGGACTGAAATTAAATAATGTCATCCTGTGTTTAGTATTTATTGATACAAATTTAACCTGCTCATATTTCAACCTCCAATCTTCCACCGAATAATCTGTATTTAATTATGCATTCCACCTCTCTATTGACCTTTGAAAATATCCCTCATGACTACCAATCAAAAGTGATATAAATTAGAAATTCTTTTGAGTCTTTTTACACTATTTATCATTCCACTCCCCAAATAAGTCAGTACTTCAAGCTCATTCTCAAAACCTGCCCCCCTAATCCGAAAAACTCCAAACCCCCAAGCCCTTCAAGTTCTCCTCAACTCCAGTTAATTATTAACATATCCCTATCTATTTGACAAAGAGAAGATTAATGGACACATGAAGCAATCCCAAGTTGTGTAATGGCTAAAACACAAGGAACATTTTGGGCAAACCATTCTAACCACTGTCAAATTAGTTTGTCTTAGAAGCAGCTAGATCTGTAATTTCTGATATTCAAGTACAACTTACTAGAAACATTTATTGTTTGATACAAATTATCAACTAAGTAAGGCACAATGAGGTAATAAAGTAGGCAGAATTCTAACCCCCTCTACAATTTGTTTAATCATTCTTAAGTTGTGAGAATAAGATGTAAATAAATTGCCATTGGAGCTGCAAAGGGATGTTTGTTCTAGATATGTGGCTTCTAATTTACTACACAGTCCATGAGAGTTCAAACTTAAAGTCAACTCACAAAATAGCAACTTAAGATGTTTTTACCATGTGGAAGAGACCAACTATTCTGATACCTTTCTATGGTCATACCACAAAATTCACGTGACCCTCCTGAAGCCCAAGTATTCTGGCTGTTCTCAGAGACAAAAGGTCTTGACGGAGTGAAATCCATCTCCTTTAGACTTTGGCCTAGCACATACCCAGAGCATATCTGTGAGCAGATACATGGATATCTCACAGCCATCAACTCCAGGATACACAGGACTTCTATTCCAACTCTTCTACATGCCAGCAGAAGTAAAATATCTTTGCAAGACTGTAAGACCTATATTGCAAATAATCAAGAGCTTCAGAACTTCAGTGTGCCCCAAAGAAAAGAAAAAAACCACAACATGGGTCATATTTTACCTAAAAAGTTCTATGCATGTAAAGCAGCCTAAGGATGTAATTGATTTACACAGCAGCAAAACAACTCCAGTGGTCCCAGCAAAACAGGCTGCACTTACCAGTAATTGGATTAATTCTATTATACAAGCAGAAAACTGGAGGTGTGTACCTCAGAAATTCCCCAGAATTGCTTTAAGGCTCAGAGTCTGACACACTAACAGCAGACAACTTCTGGTGCTCCAGAGACTACTCCCACTCCAGCTATAATAAGCCAAAGACAAAGGAAATTTTCAGCCTCTAAGAGCAACCTGGCAATAACTTTGCTGTTTGGATTAATAACAGTGTTTGAATGCAGGGCAAATACACTGGAAACATCCATCCATTTTACATGGACTTTATTAAGTACTGGCCAGGAAAAAAAAATAGGCTTCTTTCTATGCTGCTTTATGTTCTAACAGTTCTTAGACTTCATTTTTGGGATTGTTAGCAAAGTTGGTCATTTTAAATATGATAATGTACTGGTATTTCCAGACTGCTACTAACTTTTGTGTTTGTCATGCTCATAAAGTAGAAATTATATTCACATATAGCCTATCTTTGGCTAAGTGAAACAGAGTTCTTTAAGTCTCATCACACAAAATAACCTGAAGATGTCCCTGCCTGTAGGAGAGAGGTTGGAATAGATAAACTTTAAAGGTCCCTTCCCACATGAACAACTTCATGATTCTATCCTATAAATCAGCTTCTCCATTCCTCTGGTCAGGCTCTAGGCCTTAAAGGCATTCTTTCATTTTAGCCATCATCTTTTGTCAGTACAGGGTAAAAGTAGCTGTGCAATATTTTACCAATCTTCATACCAACATCTTTCTAAGGCTATTAATTCTGCTTCTTCAGTTGACATGCAAAATTCTAAAACTGCATTAACTGCAGCCCATGCCTTCACACCAGCTCACAGAACTTCCTTCAGCTCAGTCCATGGCCCACTCATGGGCCTGGAAACCTTTCTTTTTGTGCACATAAATGCACCTGTCTGTAGACCGGCCCTAACCCTCAACAAAGATTTCATGCTGTAGATTCCCTTTGCTAGACTCCCATTTGGTTTGGACAAGCATGATCGCTGGGATGAACCACACTATGAAACAGCACATTTTTCTGACCATATAACCAAACTCTGCACCTTTCCTCTGGACTTTGAGGGTGATTTCTGCCACTGCAGTTGAGATCTGCCCATGCACCCTGAGGTCCTCAGAAGCATAAGGTGCTGGTATCAGGATAATGCACATAGTAGCAGTAGTTAATTAATATTGCTAATATACTGAATATGTATCCCCCCTTGGTGAAAAATGAATACTGAGGGGGAAAAAAACCACAACAAAGCATAGTAAGAATTGTATAGGTAAAAGTTTTGTTTGGTTTATCTTTTGAGACAGTTTGATTAGATAGGTGAAGTTTCCGTGCATCTCTCTAAAGACCACAGTAATAACCAGTGTCATGACTTTCAAATCCTTTGAACCGCAGAAGGGAATCAAACATGGTTGTCTTTTTATCCCAGCTTTTACTCTTTAGAATTCTAAAAGCTTGCTTTGCTCATCTGTCAAAGGGATGGCATTAAGGGGATCACTGTTGACAAGTGATAGTACAAATTATGCAACACAAATGACATTTCAGTACCTCTCCTCTGATCTGCAATTCCCACTCTCAATCATTCCCTATTCTATGAAAATATTAAACCACAGATCCAACTGTAGAAAAAGTGATAGTGTAGGTGTCTCTTGATATCTTGCTACTGAACAAAAATATGTTCTGAAGCCCACACCTATAATTATGTTTGTGAGAGTGGGTTCCATTTAAAGTCCCCTGGTTCCTGTGGGGATCTTGAATATAAGTATATAGATGTCATGACAGGATCAGGGCTATAAGGTCTTTTCTAAGTAAATGTTAACAGTTCTGAAAGGTCTTGCATTAAATTCAATGTAAACCAACAGGCAAAATCATTAGGCTGCACTTCATCTGAGGTTTCTCCTTAGGAAAGGAGAAACTGAAAAATTTATGTGTCCTTCCAGTTTGCCCCTTGACAAAGCCTTATCTCAGACCCATTCAACACCAGCTCCTGAGGAGCGTTCTCATATTCTTCCATGGTTTAGGAGAGGACTTCAGTGACAAGAGGATTCTGAGAAATCGGAATTGCAGCATTCAAACCACTCAGGTCAGAGCAAGAGCAAGCAACCAAAGAGCCAGGAGTGTGCCAGCAGAGTGGAGGGGAGGAGAGGAGCAATTCCAGCAGCAAGGACACAGCCCCAGCCAGCACAGCACCAGACAATCCACACACCCTGGCTGAATTGTACTAAATACAAAATGGGTTTTCAAGTTTTAGCACTGCACTCTTATCACTGCAGTGAAACAATTTAGTCCTCAAACATTACAAATCAGACTAACAGAAGGCTGGAGGTAAACTAGATTTCAGACTGCCTCAGAGGAGGAGGACTGGAGGCGGGATTTTCCCTGTTAGTGAAATTACTCCTGCCTGACACATGTTGATGCTCATGTAAATTGGAGTAATACAGAGGGCAAAATAATTTTAAGTCACCTGAAGAGACTGCATGGGCACTACAAATGATATTGCTGCCAAGGAAGCCTCTGCACACAGACTTTGCAACCAAGATTTTCAGTTAGTCTCAGAGTCAGCAGTACTGAGGAGGTTCAGCTTCAATTGCTTCTCTTTTGGAACAAAAATATTGACTGAAAACAATGCACAAGTGTTTTCAGAAGTGGACAATTGACTAGTTTGGGCACCTGACCTCAAGACACCATCAAAACACTGAAATCTTGAAATGAACAAAAGGGTTGCATCACACAAGAGAAGCAGAAATGGGATTAGCGATAGAAATTTTGCCACAAGTTTGTATTTAGACTGAACAAAACCAAAACAACAAATAAAATTATATTAATCTATTTTTGCCCAAAGCTGTAAAAAGCTCTTGTGTCAAAAACCATCCCTATAAGTTACACTTGGTATCCCTGCTATATATTATATAAACTGCTTTTTATTAGCAGTCTTATTACTCTCAACATGCACAAGAGCAGAGCAGTTTGCAAATGAACAGAATTGGACTGCAAAGAGTACAAACCATGGGAATTGCTGCAAGTTATTTACTGGCTTGGTATAAATCTGCATATAGATTGAGGAAGTCAGTCATAAAGCACCTCCAGGTGAGCCTCAGCAGACATGGTTATGAGGGCACCTGGAAGCTTTGTGTGCACACAATAGGCTGCTCCAAATGCAAGGGAACAGTTCAATTTGCTAAACATGCTTAGGCATCTCTGTTTATTGGGGAATTATGGTATGGTATGTCTTGGAAGAAAAGGAAATAGAGACTTTGACTTACTGCTACAGAGTAAGCCACTGGAGTTCTTTGTGAAGTAGGATTACACTGAGTTTAAGGATAAAAATCCCATATTCTAATGCGATTTAGGACATGCAACTCCCTGTGCAAGTTTTCCCAACCTTGATCACTTTTTTAAAGCTGATTTTAGTTCTGCTGAGTAAATTATCCAAGAATCAGTCAGATTAGGGGGATAAAATGGAACTAGAAGAAAAGATAAATGCATTAAGAGCATTAGAACTTAAAAATCTTCTGTGTAACTCCCAGTTTAGCTGAATGCTACTCCTTTTTAAAATGGATGATGGATGCCTTCTCACCTGCTGATGGAAACCACAGGTACTGCAAGGGAAATGAAGGGTACTTCTATTTATTGTGTATAGCACAGCCACTTCTTAAACTCTCTTACAAACATAAAAGGAAGAGTTTTCATTCAGCAAAAGGAGAATGGTTGGAGATAAGTTAAATTTATTTGAAATCATGGCTCTAATTTATGCTTTAATCCAAGTAACAGGACTAACAGGACAAACCAGGACCATGATTTTTGAAAGTTAGATTGTTATATAGTAAGATAATTCCTTGCACTCAAGCAAAAATTCCTTAATTAAGATAGGAATGTACTATGGTTATATGAAAGAGGACAGTCAGCCCCAATACACTTAATTTTTGCTATCTCTTGTATGATCTACACAACCTCACTTCTCAATATTTGCATCTGTAATTGAGAAGACAGTATTTCTTAGGGAGATATATTAAAATAAGTCCTCAGCTCCATCTGATCACTGAATTATTATTATTCATGGGAGTTCCACTGTTAGTGTCACACCTAATGTAATCTCAAGCTATGTTAATTAATGTAATTTTAGAGTGGCCTCCCCATATTGCTCCTCTCCTCTCTTCTCATCCTGTCCCTTGTGTCCTTTTGTCACCATGTTCAGCATGGATAAAATTGTCCTGTGGAATATAGTGTTTGACAAAACCAACCTTTTATGTCTTGGACCGTCTCTTAGCTGGGGCAGCTTGCCCATAAGGGAATTATTCCTTACCATTGCTGCCATTAAGGATTCTGAACCCTCTAGAAGTCCATAGTAGGTGAACTTAGGAAAGTCAATAAGCCTCTGAGGGGACCTTAAGCTGTGATATGAGTATTTAATCCTCTGTTTCTTTTGGAACCTTTACACAAAGTGCTCAGCAGCTGAATTCTGATAAAATGAAGAGGTAAACTCTAATTAGAACAATGTAGTTCAGGCTTTTTACATTAAGGTTGTCACAGCACTTTCAATATGAAAATCAATCTATGAGGGCTTACAGCTCAGACATGAAAAGGTTTCATGAACTTCACTGGACTGGCAAAAGTCTCTGCCACTTTGTAAAGCTCATTTTTAGCCAGGTTCCATACAGAAATAAGTCTCATTAAACAAAAGGGCACAAGTGATACTGTATTGGCACAAGAGCTGCCTAACCTAGCAGATTTGGAACCCATTGATTATTTTCAACTAAGACACCCAAAAAAGTGCAATGAGAATTACTTTCCTGTGTTCTCTATGGATGCAGCTGCTAGGTAGGGAAGGTACACACCAAAACACAGAGAAGAGCAGTCCAGAAGTCACTCACTGGTCCAACAGCCAGAACCCACTGAGGCTCACGCCCTATGGACGTGCTTGCCAACCACAGAATGCACAAATGCTGAAAGGCTTTTATCACAGAAGCACTTGTTTCACATAAACTTGTTTGCAGAGAAAAAATCCCCACAAAACTGAGGGAGGATTATAGTGGGTTTGATTGGTGCTACCTACACAAAATTTCCTTTACCAGGCAGACAACCTGCTTACAGTGAGGAGAGGACTCAACTCTCAATTCCAATCTCTCTTAGACACATATTCTGCTCCTTACTTGTGAATTAAGATTTTGACAAAGTTCATTGCCCTGAAAAAAAAAAGATAATTTATCTTTTTTTTTTTTTTTTTTTTTTTTTTGGTCAGTTGTGGCCATGTGGCTATTAACATATGAAAGAAACAAACAAAAAAAAATTCAATACTGTAAGACACTTCCTTTAGAGGCAAGGGTCACTTTTGCTCAAGGTATCTGGGAACTCTGAGACAGGACATGTGTGAAAATGAAACCCCTTTGTGCTGAGTCTATACAAAGATAACATCCCAAAGTGTGAAGCTACTCAATAAAACACGAGACACATCCACAACAAAGGTAAATTGCTTCCTGGCAATGCTTTTCATCTCAAGCCTAATTAGAACGTCCCAAAAATCTTCTGCTGGAACTCACTGAATTAATTCCTTCCTAAATATATTTTCCTTTAGGACTAACTGCAAATATATTTTTCTAGGACTTTCAAAGTACTATGCGCAAAGAACAGCTTTATCAGCAGAAAAAAAAAAAAAGCAAATTAAGATCTAGATAATTTCTGCTTTTCCATGTAGCTCTAGAGCTCTGACAGTCCCCCTTTTCCTAATGTATAACTTTATATAATATTGTGCCATTACAGTTCTTCTATAATTTAGTCTCCTGGGTAATTTGCTTTTCTTATTTTGAACATACAGCAAAGAATTAAAGAAATATTGATAATTACCCCTAAGACCTGAGATATGGAGTGATTTGAGGACAAGTATAAAAGAAAACAGGCTTGGTGTAAAACTTTTCAGCAAAGGAATTCTTAAAAGGAAAAAAGATAATTGGAGAATAGCAACATGGATTTGGGCAAAAGAGGAAAGAAAACAGGTTAACTTTAGTACTGTTTTAGAGCACATGAAATAAAAGGGAAGCATCACCCTGGAAAAGCTACCCTAGAAACATGAGGCCATTAAATTCTTTCTTGTTTCATCCTGACTCCTGTTGTCCTCTGGCTGTTCAACTATGTTAAATAAAATACTTCAAAGGAAAGTCTCAAGTGTTCAACAGCTGATCTTGCTCCCAGAGGTGCTGAACTGGCAAAAGTGGAAACATGTGGAGCAAATATAACTAACCAGAGAGGAAGGATGGGCTGCCAGTGCATTTTAGAGAAGGAAAATAAAATAGTAATGAATAGGCCTGGAAGATGAAGGTGAGCATGAACTAGGCTTCATTAGGAAGGCAAGGAATGGCAGGGATAACAAATCTGCAGCTTCCTAATACACATCTAATTGGGGCAGATAAAATTATATTCCCATGCATAAAAGGAAATAATATCTTCCTTCTGCCTCTGGGTGTGAATTCAGGTCATTCAGAACAGACTTTCCGGGATAATAAAGGCT
Organism: Onychostruthus taczanowskii; assembly: GCF_017590055.1. Taxonomy (NCBI): domain Eukaryota; kingdom Metazoa; phylum Chordata; class Aves; order Passeriformes; family Passeridae; genus Onychostruthus; species Onychostruthus taczanowskii. Next base: position 2,300,185 of record NW_024499128.1, on the reverse strand, counting down.
GGGTAAGGAGTTCTGCACAGTCCTGGCCCTGGTTTCTCGTGGTATTAAGGATGTAGGTACCTGAATATCTGGGATAAATCAAAACTAGAGTCACCCACCATTAATATGGTGTAATCCACCATTAGTGCAATCCACTTCCTGCAGAAAAAGCCATCCACGCTCCTCAATCACACAAAAAAACCCCCAACCCAGACCCGATCCAATAATTCTGTTAGAGGAAACACAACCACAGTCCTTTGGTTGGAACATTGCCCTGCAGAAAAGATCGGATCTTTAGGCAGAGCTGGTGACACACATTCCCACCATATCAAAAGTTCAAGTGGGAAAAGCAATTTATTCATGCCCCACGTGTCAGTGGATGCAGATAAGATCATTACACATTTCTGTCACAAAACACTGTTGATAGTGTGTCACAGAGGATTAGATTTGCTGTATCTTATTTATTATACATGTCCACATATTGTGATAATTGAGTTGAATAATATTTCATGCAGGCTAATGTGAAAATCACTTTTGCTGAATAGAAAATTACTTATTTTGATTCTGTAGGGGTTTGTTTTGTCAAAACTCATGTAGCACTTAGGAAACTAATAATTGTTCAATTGTGGAGCAGAAGTGTAAAATTATCTTAACAGAAGTGCAGAAAATGAAAAGAACAATGGATCTGACCTCATTTGTTTGATTATTAATGGTGTTTCATTTAATTTACAAGGTCTAACCTTGTGTAATGCAAATGTAGAGTGCAAATGTATCTTTTTATCTCACAGTCACTAATTAGTTATGCTATATATCACCCTATTTTGCTCTAGTTAAGCAATGGGGCAGAAATCTGAAGAAAAAAAACACCAAGAATATAACATTTAGAAAATACCATTAGATTAGAATGACTGAAAAAAAAACCTGTGAAGATTATTTAATGTACTTTATAATTTGGTACAGCTCTCACTCCTCAGCTAAGGAAAATAAAATTAATGATTAAATATTAGAGGTGAAACCTTTCTGGCAATGCTGTGATTTAGTCCGAAGTCTTCTGTTTCTCTTCCTAAGACCTGACAGAGCAACCAGCCACTGGCAGAAAATGGCCCTGTATTACATCAGCTACAGGAGCCACTCAGACTCCACACTAACAATGACATTGCTTTTTGCATTTCAGAGAAAATCAGCTTTTCTAAAGACCAGGATAATTAGAATTTCAGAGATGAGAACAGCGAGAATGGTGAGAGAAGGCAGAATCTGCACCTATTTCCTCTACAACTTCCACAGAAACACACGGATGGATTTGCTGGGGGATTGAACGGGAGCAGCAAGCCCTTCCCTGAGCTATGTGGGTTATGTGCACAGCAAGGAGTCAGGGAGAGGCTGTTGGTTCCTCCCCCTGCCCCAGATTTTGTTGCATCAGACTTCAGATGTCTTTCACAACTTTGGTTTCTCTGGAAGTTTTGTAAAGTAAAAATCCATCCTTGCTTATCTGATAGATTTTGTTGCTCCTGTAGTTAAATTACCACAACAACAGAGGAGGGCACATGCTGGGATCAGGCCAACAGCCTCAGTTTGGGTGGTTTCTGTGAGGCATTGGCATCTCAGCAGAACAGAAAATGCCTCTCCACAAAACAATTAGGTAAAAATTAGAAGGTGATAAAATGGAAAATTAGTGTACTCAGATAGAATTTAGGACTGAAGCATCTCTCCTTCCCATTAATTTAGTGATGGATTATACCACTGTATCCTCAATACATTTGTTTTAATTAAACAAAACTGAAGGATGGTCCGTGCTCATTCAATATTTCAGGTCAGCACCACTACAGAATTCTGTGCAAGTATATATCCCACCTATCGCTTCCCTTATACTCTAATGAGGTCATATATCAGTGAAAAGCTCTAAATCTTTAGTTTTCAAACTGTTTTTTTTTTTTCCTTTTAGAGTTTTCTTCTGAAAGAAATGCACACCCTTACTCCCATTAACAACAAAGTCATCTCCTCTCTTTTCACTCCTGTCTGACACCACCTAAAGGACCCAACAATGACAAGAGGAGACTAACCAAGATTCTTTCTGCTCCTTATCCATTTGATTTTATCTCTCTGTTTGATGCTTCTGAAGTTCCTAGCACAACAGGACACTGGCCCATGACAGCAACTCTGAGACACAACCATAATACAAATAAATAAGAAATGCTTACGAATGCCTTTTCTTCATGGAAAACTAAAAGGCTCCAAACTAACATTATTTTGAAGTTTACACTTACATATTCTCTAAGTTCATTTTTCCTGTTCTCTGGCAATCAGCTGTCTTCTTGGTCCTCAAGTCTGTCTGGTCTACTGAGCTGCAATTTGTGGCTTCTGTACAAAGGGACATGTCAAGGGTAGCCAAACCCACTAGTGCCACTGAGGAGAAAAATACTCTTAATTGTTGGTTACATACAAATATGCTCAAGAACCTGCTTCCAACACGCTGCAGCACCTACTGGGTTTTGCAAAGTTGTTTTGGGTAGCTGTCATTGCCCCTGTTGCTTTCATTAAGTTTGTGTTACATTTATTTCCCTTTGCACTGTGCCATTACCAGTTATTTACATGATGCCACAGATTCCCACTGCACTCAAAAAGTGGGGGTTTTGGAGACACTGAACTAAGCAGAGCTCTCAAGAGCATATCAGAGGTGGGAGGGTAAGAGGGAATGCAGCATAGTGCAAAGGTGATCCACAGCCTGAAATCCTACACCTAGAACACCAAAGTCCAGTTAAAGTATCACAGCACAGGGGTTTCTTCACTGGGAGTAATGCCGAAAAATGAGAGGCTTTTCAAGAGTAGAGTATCCGTGGAAAAAACCCACAACACCACCCCCCAGCCTGAAGGAAAAACTCAAACATCCAAACCAAAAAGACTCCAATAAAATCAGAAAATGTCCTTTGCATCATGTTCCCTGGCACTGCATATTTGAGCTCCAGTGCTATTCCCTGGCAAAGGCTTCAATAGCTGCTTAGAATTTTCCTCACTGTAGCAAGGACAGCCTTCATCCTGCAGGGGACTAAATCTTGCAATATCAGCAGATCAATACTTTGGTATTCAGCAAAATTCTATTTCACTTTTTTGCCTTTTCTTTTCTGTCTCTGTTGGCCAGCGTGATCAGGCTCCTGTCCTCCTGACCAGAAATCCACAGAATTCTCTGTTCTGAAGCCTGATTTTTGTCAGACACCCAAGAGCCTCATCCACCTTCACATTACAAATGCAGAGTAGAAGACTATTTGTTTCTGATCACTTTAAGCACAGAACCATTTGCCTTGCCAATTATTTCATTCATATCCTGGCAGGCATGCTCTCTCTTGCTCTCTCTCAGCCCAGTTCACTCCATTTAATGAACAAGTTATCAGTGCAGTTTTTATCTTCTCATCCACGAGGGCGATCCTTTGCCTTTGAAGAAAACAATTCTCTTTTCCTCTCTCAGGGCCCACCAAACACTGACCACACCAACACAACCAAGATCCCTCAGCTAGGGGAGAGTGAGGATGACACAGAGCTCCATAACACAGCTCAGCAGGAGCTTGGCTTCCCTTCTGCTTCTGCAATAACAACCTTGCATCTGCCCTTCACAAAAAGATGTGTGTGGATTTGTTTTATTTTACCCATCTGTTCAGATACTCCATGATCCAGACAATTTCTTACCATCATACAATCTATCTTCATGTGACTGGATGCTATGCAATAATTCTGACTAGAATTTTCTCAATGCTCCTACTCTTGGATGCTTTAGCCACTTTATTTTGCTTGCCCTTCACAAAAACAACAGGAATAGAACAAGGTCAGAAAGTAAAAGGAAAGTGATCAGAGACTCAGAAAAGCACCTACTTATGAGACTGAGCTCCCAAAGACATTTGCAACAAGCAGCAGTATTGGAAAGGTTAGCAGAATATGCCTACTTGTCTTAGAATATTATGGAAGAGGTTAAAAATTCCACAGGAGCAAAATATTGATAACTAATGAGCAATCTTTTGTTCATAGTTGTCTAAATTGTTTCTAGCCTTGTTATTGATCAAAATAACTTCAATAAATTAAGCCTCAGGCAAAAAATAAAAGACTTAAGGAAAGGAAATATTCAGTTAATTTTGACAGGCTGTTTAGTCACCATGGTGTTCAAATTCAGGAAGCCCTGCTTATAGTGGTGCACACTATTAACAACAGCCCTTCAGACCTGGGTATTTCAGAGCACTCAGCTGTGGTATCCTGCCTCGCCATTAGTTCTTCATTTTAAAGTTTAGATCAAGGTTTTGTCTGGTTTTTTTTTGTTTTGTTTTGTTTGTTTTTTTTTTTAAATTTCAAGGTCTTTGCTAAAACATTTGTGTAACACAGTGTTGCTCAGTCACATTTATTTGTTCTTATTATCTTAATTATTTTTGCCAGAAAGACTGACAATTATGCATTTGCAGATGTAGTAGATCAAAACCCCTTGAACACTCTGGTGTTTGCTCTGGGCTTATTACTCCCTGATACTTCTGCTATCAGTAGAATTTGCTTGTTTACCATTGCTATCTCTATTTAGATCATTTATTTAGATGAGAAACACCAAAGAGTTGCACTGCTGACTCCTGGGAGGCCTCATTTGTTATCTTCTCCTAAATGAACAGTGGCTACTTCACTACTGCTTGCTATTTTAAGCCAAAGCTCCACTCACACCTCTGTTCTCACTCATACTTCACACAGATCTGGGTTTAAAAGAGATCAAGCTATGCTGCCTCCAAATTCAGCAAAGGGGTACAAGGTTTCCAGAGGAAACAGAAATGTTAAATTCTAAGCCAGTGAGAATGAGAAGCATTTGGCTTTTACCAGATGGAAGAGGGGTCATAATATTGCTGGAAAAGAAGGGTGGGGAGGGCAGGAAGGAAAAAAAGAAAAACATTAGCTTAGGAATTTTTCTGTGAAACTTCTCTAGCAGAGAAGACTAGTCATCCTCAGCAGAGACTCAAATATAAAGCACAGAAGTAATTTTATTTGGAGTCCAGGTACAGTTTCAGGGAAATGAATATTCCTTTCCTCCAATGCTTCAATATTTTTTTAAAGGTTGTCTTTGTTTCTCTTTAGTGGAAGTAGTTGAGTGCACAGGAGAGTTAATAAAGCCAGATTCACTGGCTTTCACAAAAGATTTCTATTTTGTGATGGGATTTGACTGAAATTTATTACAGTGTAAAACCTGAAACTTTTGGAAATCTTGCTGTGGGGAAAGGAAGGAGAATTCATTCTTAATTCTAGCTGCTATTTTCAAGTAAGCATGTTTAAACTATTAATTCTCCATCAGACTTGGCTAAAATAAGCTGATGCACTCAGAACAGAATATCATCATAATGGATAGAAATCATTACTAGATGAGACAGTTCCTAAAGAAACAAACTCTTTGAAATTAAAAGAATTAAGCAGCAATGCCACAAAGCACTGTGAAATCAAAGGTACAGCTTTGGTCATGAGTCAACCCACCCTCTCAAGCAGCTTAAGGTTTGTTTTCTCATGCTAACTGGATTAACTCGCCTCAACTGAGGACATCCCACCCAGAGCTAACTTTAAAATTCCAGCTGAAGCCCCAAAGCTGCAGACTGGACTCTGGGCTCTTGGCATTTTCTCGTGATGTGCATAATTCTACCCATCCATCAACTGATTTTAAACTCAAACTTACCATCTTGTGTTGATTGGGCTCGTAGGAATTACATTCACCTTGTCTTTAGAAAATCACATTATCTTGACTACGATTTTCAAAGTATATGCTACCATCAATATGAGGATTTCATGGTGGATCAGTAAAAATAATTTACTTTTTACTCTTTTGTACTTCGCTATCCCAGATCAACCCTGCTTAGTATGGCCAGGTATAAAGGGGGTTTTGTTTGATTTGTTTTTTTTTTTTTTTTTTAGCAACAAAAATTCCCAATATTGGATTTCCTGCTTGTGAATTTATGATTTCAGAGAACTAGGACAAAAATCCTGCGTGCACAGGACTGGACTTACTACACTCTGCATTGAAACAGCTTCAGGAAAATTATTGAGGTAATTAATTATTAAGTACTGCACTTCTTTGACTGTCACATGGCATTCAGGTGTGGAGTGAGCTAGCAAGCACAGCAGTCCCCAGAACAGCTTAAGTGAAGCAAGGAGATTCCCCACAATTAATGTTCAGTATTTTTCAGCCATATCCCCAAGGGTCTCTGCCAAAGAGGTAGATCCTGGCTCACATGGCCTCTGTTGTGCCTGTGAACATGGTCAATTTTTGCCTTCGTTACAATAAGGGAAATAGCACAAAAGACTGGCACAAATGGCTGAGAAGAAAGCACTCATGGCCAACTTGGCCTCCACCTTCAGGCCAAGGAAGCAATTTGCTTTTCTGCTCGCAAATACATTAACTTGACCCAGCTCCCATCACAAGAACTCTTTTTTTTGCCGTTGTGGAAAACATATTACAGTATTAAATGTTCCTTTCCATTTGGGATGATTCTGTAGGAAAGTATAAATCTCAGCACTAGCACTAATACCACTCTGAATTTTCTGCATCCAAAAATGTTGCATTTTCCTTTGGACAGTGCTTCTCAGCCTTTATATTTTTCACGTCAAGGATTATCTCAGCCCTTTGTATTTTTATGAAACAGCATTACATTGAAACAAGGATCGTGTAGTTCTACAACATTTTCTTCTATGCCACTGCTTAATTGCACCAAATACCTGCACAAAGTTCTAGACCTTTCAAAAAGTATTTCAGCGTCCTAAACAACTGGAGTTGTTTTTGCAAGACAAGATAAATAGCTGACAATAGTTCCCAAGACTTTTTAAAGCACACTGAATGGGACCTTAAGGGACTGAACATCTCCTGCACACCAAAAGGACTGTAAATATTATAAACCACTAAACGGTGCTTGGGCTACACAAAGTGTAAAATTTAAATCCTCAGGCCACAGGTCCCTGGTGCTCCTCAGAGACGCTTTCCAACTTTGTTACTGTTTAGAGAAGTGGAGCTCAACTTTAGGGCATTTATATTAACATACATCCAGATTATTTTCTCCTCAATCTTTTTTTAAAGACTGTATGACCTCCACAGAGTAGCATGTAGTATGTCAAGGACTACATTTGAACCCAAATGTGGAAACTCTCTTTTCCAAAAAACTTCAAAATATTGTAGGAAAATACAGTGGGGTCTCCCTGAGGGCAGCAATTGTCCTTAAGTAAGGGGTCAACAAATCGCTACAGTGAGAGGCAAAATGAAACAGGTAAGTTCTATCCAGAGAGGCGCATGTATTGTGTTTAAGACTTTTCTTTTTCTTTTTTTCCTCTGTGGATAAAATAGACAAAGGGATTCATGGCCCGCGGTGGCAGGCTACAAAGCTTTCAGGCAGCAAGTCACTGGAACAAGGGGAAAAGGCTCAGCCTCAAACTTCTTAGAGCAAGAAGGAGCACTCCAAGCTGACTGCAGTGCTTTCCACAGCATATCACGACTGACTTGAAATCATTACTGAGAGCCAGGCCGCTGCTATCGACTTTGCAATTACTCCGTGTCTCAGTGTGGGCGCGGTGGCAGCCGCCATCGACAACGAGTAGCTAAAACTGGCTCTGGGCTTTTGTATCTATTGGTCTTTGTTAATTGCGTTTCTACTTTCTTTATCACATTTGCTTCTAAACACTCAGCAGTGCAGAGGATGCTGACAGGGCAAGTAAGTTTGGTGCTAAGTTCACACAGAAGCCTCTCAAATTAGGCTCCGGGCTCGGTGCCGCATTATGCGGCTCCTCTGCCGTGGAGGCAGGAAAACAAAGCAGTGCGACTCTTGGCAACCATCCTGAGTATGCAGGAAGGAGAACAACAAAAGCCTCCAGGGACACACTGATACATGGAGTAAAGCAGCACCTGAAAAGCCCCACACCTGTGATCCTGCCACTGCTGCAAACAGCGCGGTGTTGACTCAGTGCATTACTCAGCCACGCGGGGATTCATCTCGCCTAATCTGAGGGGCTCACAAAGTAGACACTAACACCTCAGTTACTTATCCTTGTACAACCAGTGGAAGACAGCTGACACTTTTACTACAGCATGGATCATCTTGTGCAAAGAGGCACATCTAAAATAGGTCAGAGGAATCACAGCCTGGAAGCAATGAATTCTCTTTTTTTTGTAAACAACTCTGGAGCAGAAGATGCCTTGAGAGGTGTAAGGGCTTTTCAGACAATGGAATTGAAAATGAAACTCAAGATGTCAAGCCTATTTATGTTGATAAATAAATTAGTCTATTTTCCATTCATCACAGGATATGGAACAGCAAAATTCATATATGTTATTTTTCATCATGTTATCTCAGCTTGTCATCCTGCAATTTCTTTGTGACACACAAACACTCCAGCCCAGAACACACCTGTCACAGAGCAGAGCACAGCTCCCTGGCTTCACACTGTTAGCTCAGGAAAAAAGAAAAAAAGCTCCATTCCATACCTCTCTCCTTTTTCACACTCCTGTTCATACATAGCTACAATAACTACCCACGTGTAAAAGAATATGGGAAAGCTGCTCTTACAGATCACAAAGCCTGACTGCCAAGAATAGAGTACATCTGTGACTACTTTGAGGTGGACGCATGCTTCTGTTCCTCAACATTTCTATCAAATATCAAGTATTTCACAAAAGCACAGCTCCTGTCTTTTAGCAGAGATTCAAAGTTTGAACCTCCCCTGCCCTACCCTTGCTGTGGTTGTTCCCACTTGTGCTGACCACGAGGCATCTTCTCACCTGCACAGCTGGACACAAGCACCTGAGCTGGCAGAGGCAGTGTCCCTGGGGAGCCACGAGGGCTCTGAAATCGTATTTCAGTGTACTTTATTTCCTCTAAATTGGATCAAATGTGTTTCTACTGAACAGTGCATCACTTTCTAACTAGCCTGACATCTGAAAAGACTGTCCAGTAAAGTCTCTTAGGGGAGAATTCTATGCTATATCTTACAGCACCAAGAGCATTACTGGGTATGCAGGGGATGTTCTTTGATGCTGTCAGTTAAAAAAGAGAATAAAGGGAAGAATGGTATTTCTAACAGTGCAGCAGGCCCCAGAACCATACTGGAATATTATAGCCAGGACTGACTCAGATGCTGATTCTGCTCTTCCCTCTAAATCTGACTGCTCAGTTTTGTAGTGCTGAGCCAGGGTTATTACAATTTTGGTGGAATTTTATGTCACTTGGAAAGGGTTACATGTAATAATAGTGTTTTATGAGATACAAATTTTTTGCAAGTAGATATGGGGAAAAATCAAGAGAATTTGGGTTTTTGTTTAAAGAAGGAAGGCTGTACTCCGGGAAAGAGGAAATGTTGCTATTATCCACTGGGATTCAAGGGTCCTGTGGTATCACCTCAGCCTTAGACCTGTTGATCATGTACCATGAGTATGTATCATGTACATAAATGCATGTGGCACTACAGGGACAAGCAGCACTTGCACTAGCTTATGTACAGTGATGTAGATTTTGACAAAGCTTTGGTTTAGAGAGGGAAAACTGACTCTCCACACCAACCTTCTGTCATGATTCATCCAGACATCCTCTTACTCCTAAATCCATTAGTCCTCAGAAGATTAAGCAGCACAGCACAGGCAGAAAGACTAAAGGATTGGGATGCATTATTTAGCTACGATTCAGTGCCTGAGCTCTGCTGTTTTCATATTCCTTGCCTGCAGCAGAAAACACCTCTAAATGCATTAGCTGAAATGAATGGGTTGAACTTAAGTTGTTCCTCCTCATGTTTGTGAAAGAGGAAAAGTACCAGAGCTCAGCTGCTGTGAAATAACCAACAGGGGTTTGGGTATGTGGGCACACAGACACACAGAGAGTGGCTGAGCTATACAGACAGATACTGCCTACTGCCTGAGGTGGTGTGGCAGCTATAACCTGCCTTGGTTCCCAAAACAGGACCAGTTTCAGTCAGCTAGAGCTTAAATATTAATCAATGTGTTCTGTTCAGGTGCTCATTTATTAGGCTTCTACTGAAAACTAGAAGACACAGATATTGACATGGATTAGATACACTTCTTTACTACATCCAGGCCTTTTTCTGTGCCAGCACACTTTTCTTTGATTGCATTCCTTGTGTCAAGGCTTTTGGAATGCCTTCCACCCAGCCCAGGTGCCCTGAGCACTGCACCAGTGCACCCCTCACAGAGCCAGTCCCTCCCTTTTGAAGGAACTCGTTGCACTCTAGCTCACCACTTTCATAAGAGTCACATAAAAGTTAACATTTAATCTCTTAATAAAGCTGCCAGAGGTAAACAATGCTTTACTACTTTCTTCTTAAGGACACTAGAGACACCCTCTGAGGGAGAGACACAGATTTAAATGAAGTCATCTTTTAAACTACTCTCCACCTTCCATAAGAATAAATCTCCTTCAAAGAGCTCTGACAATATGACTGGTTTGGGGATTGGGGCAGGAGGGAGGATGAGAAGGGGAGAACAAAACAAGATCATCCCCCCCAAAACAAACAAGCTTTCATTTCTGACCTCAGACACTGAGAACACAAGATTCTGTATTGCTTCCAACCCTATCTGCTGTTCTGTCACCACCAAGGCTGATTTTTGTTGCTTCAGAATAAGGCAGAAAAACAAACAGGATACAGCCAAGCACATGCTGGAGGGGAAAAGAAAATCCTTTTAATGCAGTAGGAGACTAAGGTACAAAGAATGGAGTACAGAATCTCAGCCTGAGTATCAACAGCTCTGTGTAAGGTATTATACAAATAAAAAATGAGTTTAAAACAGTCCTGCTATTTTGGTCAGAAACAAGAGTTTACAGGTCAGGGCACTGGTACTTATTCTGGTGCACAAGACACAGGTGATTCAAAATCTGGCTAGTCCAACACGTTTCCTTTTCAAACCTGGCTCAATTATTTATTCCTGTGACAATTTCTAAAGCTTCAGCTTTTTAACATTCGCCTCTGAAGCCATCAGCTGCCTCTCCCTGCTACTCATTTGCTAAGCCATGAAATTCTCCTGAGCAAATGCCCAAACTGCACCTCCACCAATGCAGCAGAGAACAGAGCCAGACTGACAGACAGAGGTGTGCAGGACACCCAGAACACAGCCAGACTGGCAGAGGTGTACAGGACACCCAGAACACAGCCAGACTGGCAGACAGAGGTGTGCAGGACACTCAGAACACAGCCAGACTGACAGACAGATGTGTGCAGGGCACAGAGAACATGACAGTGCCATCAGGGGCCAGCAGGGAAAGTGCACAGCAGCTCCTGTCTGCACACATTAACATCCAAGTCACCCAGGCACTTCTCCTGTGCCTCTGCGTCACCTCGATTGCTATGGATTATCATCCCTCAGGAGATTCAGGATGGCATTCCCATTATCCACTTAGGTACATGCTTTTACTGTATCATCTACTTAACTTGAGCTGATCCTACCCACTGCCATTACTTTGTGTTATGAATGCTGGAGCTGATAGACACCAGCCTGCCATTGCTCTCTCTGCCATGTGAATTCAGGAGTGTGGCAACACTTAGCTCAGGGCTTATGAAACACCCTGAGATGCCAAAACCTACACTTTGCAACTAGTTAGCTATAAATTTGGTTCTTTGGCCATTAGAGGCGAGCATTACTTGTTTCACTACTGAAATGTTGTAATTCTCCACAAAATAAGCATTTCCTGTAAATCTGAACAGAGAACCAGACAGTTCCTGCCACTCCAGTATTTTGTCCAGTGAATGACAGGACTCGGTTTCCACAGCTTTCCCACCCACGTGTGCAACGTTGTCACTTAGTGCAACAAAATTATAAAATGAGTCACAACAACAGTAGTTTGAAATTAAACAAATGGCAGATGGAATACCCACGTTATTATCAAAATCTATTTTGTTAGAGACAGATCAAATGATTAACAGAGAACATAGAGTCAAAGGCCATAAGCCATGGTGCAAGACATTCTGCACTCAGTTCTATAATGTTATTCCAGTTTCAAGACAAGCCTAGTTTTAAAATGACCTACTAAGTGACACTACTCCATTAGGTTTTCCATAAAAATCACCTTATTACCTTCAAGTGCTGTTCACTTCCTAGTGTCATAACTCCTAGACTGAATACCTCTCATGAAAAGACAAAGTTATTCACTATTTCAAAATTTTCTCTATTACTGTTATCTTCATAGAAAATTTGACAAAGTTGATAAAGTCTTCATGAAAGGTATTAGAATGGCCTAAGGAGTTACAAAATAACAACCAGACTGTTCCAGGCACTGTTTGAAAAGGCAGAAGGACCGCAGCCTGAAGAACTTTAATTTAGAGAGAGGAAAAAAAACCACATTGGAGAGACACCTGCAACACACAAACAGAATGCTCTATTACTGTTATCTTCATAGAAAATTTGACAAAGTTGATAAAGTCTTCATGAAAGGTATTAGAATGGCCTAAGGAGTTACAAAATAACAGCCAGACTGTTCCAGGCACTGTTTGAAAAGGCAGAAGGACCGCAGCCTGAAGAACTTTAATTTAGAGAGAGAAAAAAAAAAACACATTGGAGAGACACCTGCATCACACAAACAGAATGAAAAAATACTCATCATTCAACAGCTTTTGGAAGCAAAAAGGTATCTGGGCGAGCACAAGGTGCTGGGGGAGGCATGGGAGATGAGGGCATGGCAGGAAAGGTGCAAAACTGGGGGAGATACTACAAAGAGCAATGAAGCTCAACGTGTGCTGAGCAGTGCCAAGGATGTAAAAAATCCTCTGTATAATTAGGTATTTACTGAGAAGGAAGGCACTGTTTGAAAAGGCAGAAGGACCGCAGCCTGAAGAACTTTAATTTAGAGAGAGAAAAAAAAAAACACATTGGAGAGACACCTGCATCACACAAACAGAATGAAAAAATACTCATCATTCAACAGCTTTTGGAAGCAAAAAGGTATCTGGGCGAGCACAAGGTGCTGGGGGAGGCATGGGAGATGAGGGCATGGCAGGAAAGGTGCAAAACTGGGGGAGATACTACAAAGAGCAATGAAGCTGCAGGAACACGTGTGCTGAGCAGTGCCAAGGATGTACAAAATCCTCTGTATAATTAGGTATTTACTGAGAAGGAAGAGCAGTTTCATCTTGGGGGAACATACCCCTTCCTCCTCCTTCCCTTTGGCTGTTATTGTCACGCACAGTGTCCTGTGTGATGGAATAGCCCTTTGGTCAGCTTGGCCCAGCTGTTCCAGCTGTGTCTCCTCTCAACTTCTCATGCACCTGCAGCCTCCTCACTGCTGGGACAGTGTGAGAATCCAGAAAGGCTTTGGGGCTGTAAAAGCACTGCTCAGGTTTTACTGCACTAAAATGTGTCTGTTAACATTGCTTTCATCACCGATTCGAAACTCAGCACCGTACAAGCCACTGTGAAGAAAACCATCTGTACCCCAGCCAAAACCAGAGCAAATGTCTCTGCAAGACAGCAGTGTCCATGCTGATCCCACAAACAAACACTGGAAGGAGGAACTGGCATGCTCAGGACTATTGTCTTGTCATAGCCCAGCACTGCATGCCAGTCCTACAACCTGTTTGATATCATTAATAGGAAGAGGATGCAATCCCTCTTGTCCTCAGGGGTTTGCTCTGAAATCACAGATACTGCCACTGCAAGCTGCAGAGTATTTAACAGGATGGTTCCTGGGCTCTCTGTATGTATTTATCTGTCTGTAGTACTCCTAGTCATTAAAAAATCTGTCCCCGTTTCAAGTGAAAAAATATTTAGTTTCTCTGGCTTATGACAGTCTTTGTAAAGAGTAGTGCTATATTGATTCTTTCCTCAGTGTGTATACAAACTCATTTATAATGTTGTGACCTGAACTGTAGAGCACAAATTTAAAATGACCTGTACATATTACTTGGTAACATTTGGATTGCAAGTTAAATACTCCCTGATTAAACATGAATGCTTTTCCCTGGGAGTACGAGATATCTTATCAGAAAAGCCTTCTTATCAAATTCACCATCCTGGAGGCAGACACATTCTCTTGCAGTGCTGGGAGTTTATAATGATAAAATTAACAATGTTGTATTTCCCAGTGAAGTCAGCAGTAGTGCACTGCATCCTACCATTAATCATTAGAGCCAGTTCTCATAACAGAGCCACTTGCTGGCCCTCAGGCACCTGCATCACTCCCCAAGCAATTCCAGTCCCCAGCAATAACTTATCGCAGAAGCCAGGGATCAAGATTAAAAACCCAGTGAATAATGGGAGACTGTGTGCACCTCTATTCCTCTGGTAGATACAAGCAAGCTAATAACCTCCTTAAAGGGGAAGCAAATCATTCCATATTTTTCAGTTTATAGACAAGCCAGGAAAGACCTGTATCTACGTCTCAGTAAAATTTATTGTACTGTTTAAGTTACTTGTTTCTGCCTTGTGCAAGGCATCAGCATGCATAAAACATTGGTGGGGGAGGGCCCTCTGTGCAGCACTGCTCCAAGTACACTGCATTCTGTTCATAATAAAACTGCAGGGGAAGGAAATTTTCATCTAAATCAGGAAATCAGAAATATTACTCACTTTGTAAAACATTTGGGCAAGCAGCATAATCAGAGGCCAGATTTCCAGCAGGCAAAAAATGACTTGAATTGATATTTGTGCCATAGAGGTGATGGAAGAGTCCCTGAAATTCATTTCAGCCATGGCTTCTCCCCCTCTCTCCTTCCCAGTCACAGGACACAGCACTAAAATACTGAGTGTTCTGCTGCTGAGATCAGTGTCATTCTCTGGGAAAGAGTCTGCTGAGTTGATGCAGCTCACAGCTTGCTAAGCATTCAAGAGAGACAGGCAGGTCTGGAAATACAAAAGGAACCTTCCTGGGGACCTCGCTGCAGTGTCCCTGCTGGGAGGGCAGAATGCATGCATACACACACCTGTGTAGGTGTGGAGGTAGGTACAGCTGTTTACAGAGGGGTTTTTGTCTCCTTCAATTCAGCATCAAATATTATTCCATTATTGAAACCTTGCTCAGATGTTACTCCAGATATTCCTTTTTTTACCTATAAACCATATGAAATTTTAAATAACTGTTATTGTATTGTTTATTCAAAGGTTAATCTGGAAAATTAGTGCTACAGTACTTTGAAAAGAAGGAAAGGAAGTAGGGTCTGATCAAAGACTGAGACCCTGTGCTGCTCTTTAGTGTTCTCAGGAATTTCATATCAAGTTTTCACTTTTTTGGAGGATCCTACAAAGGGAGTGAATTCCTGAGACAAAAACAATAATTACTATACTTAGAATAATTAATACTTGCTACAGATTTTGTATGAGGTGAACAGAGAAAGAATTTCAAGTATGGCATAGGAGAGAAGGAGAACACAAAGAATTTACAAAAAGTAGATGTAGAACTATTGTGTTAAAAGTATCCAGAGTTTACACAGGCAGCTCTTTGGCTCACCTTTATATAATGCCTCAGTCAACAGCAATTTCAGACAGCACACTGAGTTGAACCAGCCCAACTTAGCACACTGCATGTTGGGGAATAATATGTGAAGGAAACATAACTGAGACACAGTTGGGCTGATTTCATCATGAAAACCACAGGGACACAGAGGAGAAGTCTCTGCCACTTCGGCTCCAATCTGCCATTTAGACTACATGAAATGTTAAGAAACTGCAAATTAATCTTTAGAAGCTGAAACATAGTACTACAATTCTGGGAGAGAAAGGAATGCATATCAAACACGACCACAAAATCTTGTCAAGTGAGATTAATCATTGAGCCTGTTATAAATTCTTAGTGTTCCACTGTTTTCCCAAGAGTTTTAATGAAACATTTATTTTTGATTGTCAGATCTCAGGAATTCTGCCTGATTTTCCCATCTGCTAAGAATATAAGTTCATCACAGCTATAAAAGCTTGACGCCCCACAAAAGCTTCCCAAGCATACAGTAAAACAAGATAAAGTCATTACTACTCACTGATATATCTGTAAACCTACAAAAAAAATCACATTATGCTTAATGATTAAGAAATAAATTACAATGTATTAGCATAATGGATACATTTCTGAATGGCTGCATCTCTGAATACTGTGATATAGTGCAGTGGCAAATGATTCAAACCAAGTGCTACTGCCATCACTTCAAGAGGTTATTGGAATCAGAGACAATGTTGGACTCTGATATGTGTTGAGGTCAGCCCAAAACATGAAGCAAACAAACAAACAAAAAAATACAGACAGTTATTTCCACCCCAAAATCACGTAAGATTTCATTATTCTCTGTTTCAGTTTGTGCCCAGGGTGGGAAACCCCTGGAAGAATTTTGATTAATGATTTTTCCTGATTAACTCTGACAATAACTCATTTTCAAAGAAAACCCAGTTCTTTCTCATTTGATCTTTATTTTGATAAAACAATTAAATCCCTAGTATTAAAAATCAAGTTTCAGCAAAATATCTCTACTAATTCTATCTTTGAATCCTGTGATTCTTATTCCTATTACAGAAGTCTGTTGTAGGGGAAAGAATAGAGAATACTGCAAGGCATAAAATTGCTGGGATTTTAAAATACACCCATGAATGCATGTCAATCACTTTACAAACATCAGAACTGGTGTCAACTGGAGGCTTTAGAGACATCACGCTGTTAAGCAGCTTCTCCTCCAGTTTTTGAAGGTGGGAGGATCAATGAGAGGATGCTTCAAAAGCTGGGTACAGGTGATGTACACACTACTGATGGGAACAACAGAGCAGCTTTGAGCATGTCTTAAGGAAGAAAAGTGACAGTTTCATAAAAGAAATTCTACAGGATTATGCTTCAGAGAACACAGTCCATGCATGGACGAAGAAAGCAGCACAGCAAGCCATTTTTACAAGTTTGTGGGTTAGTCTGGTAGCAAAGTGTTTTATTTAATGCAAAGAATTGGTTTCCTAACCATGCCCTCTGGGGCCATAGATGTTTGTAAATCAAACCTTTGCATCTGGCCAAACAATTCATAGGGACATAGGCACACAGTGGGATCTGTTTTCTGTTCCTGAGCTGATCTTCGCCACGCAGAACTCAAACTCCTGTACCTTACATTTCAGTGTTTATTTTGCATTACTTTAGTTGGCTTCTGCCTAATTATCAGCTTGATGATCTGCCCTTTTGCTGACTTTAATGATAAATAATCAATGGACCTCTTATACTACCAACTCATTCACATGCAGTGAGGACTGAGCCAGATGGAAGTCGCTGCTGTCCAGTGCAAGAGCAAGAGATGGCAAGCACAAACCAAAATACAAGATAACCTATTTAAACATCCCAAAAAGCTTTTTTTTTCTCCGTGGTGATTGAACACTGGAACATGTTGCCCAGACAGTCTGAGGTTTTTTTCCATTCTTGAAGCTATTCAACACTCATTTGGACAGTGCCCTACACAACCTGCCCTGTCTGACCCTGCTTTGAGCAAGAGGGTTGGACTCAAGGGTTTCCAGACACTGTTTCCAACCTGAACCATTGTATAATTTTGTGATTCTATATAAAGGCTTTGTTAATTGACACCCTGTGGCTCACTCTGGTCCCATGCCTTTGGCTGCAAATTTGAGAGATCCCTGTGATTACAATCAAAAATGTACAGATCCACATTCCCTTGAGCACTCCTCAGCCAGCAGCTTCCAGCACACACCCCTCTCTCACATCCAAAATGAGCCTTCCTGCCTGCCAGCAGAGCTGCACAGAGGCACACCTGTGATCCTGGGACCAGGTGCTGGGGGCTGGCACAGCTGGAACAGCTGCTCTCCACAGGCACTCCATGTGTGGGACAGTGGGCAGCCAACGCCAGGCTTAGGCAGGGATCCACTTACAAAGTGTGGGAGACATGGCACATCACTGCTGCTGGGGACAAAAATGTGCAGCCTGCCCTGGCCACAGAACAGACACATTTATGAGCTCCAGAAACAGGGATGAGAAAATGAAGCTGATTGAAAGATACAGGACAAGTATCAGCTAGACCTGGAAAAGTAGTATCAGCTAAGGACAACTATCAGCTAAAACTAGAAAAATCTACATTTTGGATTAGGAAAACAACTGAAAATATGCCAAGCTCAATTCTCTCTACAAACATACAAGAAGGGAGTCAAATTTAAGGCCTTGCTCAAGGTGTTACTATAATTGTGTTCTACAACAGAGATTCTAAATCAGCATTGCAGGAAGAGACAAAAAGCACCAGGGGAGACAAAGAGAAGCTCCACTGTCACAGGCAGTCAAGATTTCCAACACTTCTGAAATTCAAAGGAGGAGAGGAAGAGGCAGGCTGTGTGTTAAATTGTGGAAGGAATATTGGATTTGAGAAGCTGGACAACAGGCTAGAGGAAATCTGATTGTGACTACTCTTAAAGATGTAACATGGGAGAACTTTTTCCCTCCTTTCTAACCCAAAACATTCAATCCCATAGCTTCTAGTTCAAAAAATTAATTTTAACTCCCTTGTTTCTATGAAAACCATAATTTCTTTAAGACCAGGCATTGGACGATTTTATTTATGAACTAAAATTTAGATTCCTTAGACTGTTAGAAAAGTTTCCCTAATTGTGTGATTTTCTTCTGCAAATTGGTCTAAACATATCAAAAATATTTAGCACTGTTGTGGCACTGCTCATGGACATTTAAATAAAACAAAAGTAAATAAAATGCTGCAGTAAAGTAAACCAAAATGAAGAAATACATAACATTTGATTTTTCATGAGGAAG
Source organism: Onychostruthus taczanowskii (assembly GCF_017590055.1). Classification (NCBI taxonomy): domain Eukaryota; kingdom Metazoa; phylum Chordata; class Aves; order Passeriformes; family Passeridae; genus Onychostruthus; species Onychostruthus taczanowskii. The sequence continues at coordinate 2,281,508 of NW_024499128.1, read as the reverse complement.
CAGAAAGTTGGAATTATTTTACTAGGCTTGACTGTGTACAAAAACCCCAATAAAAACCCAAACCAGTATAGGCACTATAAGAAAGAAAACAATGGTTTAATCCCAAAAATGCTTCTGCACACAAATAATTAAAACACTCTAGAGTAGAATTATTCCTGCTCTGGAGTTCACAAGTATCAAGATGCAGAAAACCACAAGTTACCATCTCATACTGAAGATTAGATCTATTCTGTCTATCTAAGCTTCCTAAAATTCCTGCTGATTGCAATGAGGACTTTGCAAGGATGATGCAGTTGATCAGTATATGATGCCGTTCAAATCCTGCCTGTTTTGGTGATGGAATCCATTATTTGTGAGAATGCCTGCATCTTATCGAGTCCCACTTTGTATTTAGGTACAGCCAAACCCAAGACACTTAGCCCTCAGTGCTAGAAGACTGTATTTCATCTGCTAATGATTTCATTGAAACTGCTTAGATTTGAAACACCTCTAAATGAAACAGAATGACATTTCAATAAAGCTATATTTTTTGCAATAATCCCTAAGCAATGCATGCAAAAGATCAAACTGCTGAGCACAAGCAGCTCTTTGTGAAGGCCCTCAAATGTGTGAGCAGTTCTTATGAAAGGAAAACCACAGACATCAGAGGAACACAACCAGCCCTTAGCCTAGAATAAAAATACTTTCATTCTACCAGAATCGCTCAGGTACAAAATGTCATTCAACTCTTTTCCTCTTTCAGGTGGCTTAATTTTACAGAAACTTTTTCTTCAATGTAGAACGTGATGTGACTTTAGAGAGAAAAGGGATTTGGGATTTTTTAGTGTGTTATTAAGCCATGAAGAGTCAAACATTTTGCTGAGTTAAGGTGATTCACTACACTGCCCTGCTTAAGCTCAATATCTATTTCTGTGTTGCCTATTTTAATCTTAGTTGCAAGTTAAACTGACATTGCTGAAGCTCTTTCCTAAGGGTTTCCAACACATAAACTAAATTGCAGTGCCTTGTACGTGGGGTTTTGTCTGTTCAGCAGATGGATAGTGATTGATTAAGCTTCAGTGACTTGTCTATGGATATGAATTCTTAAAGACACTGATCTGAAAATCAGAAACCCAGTGGCAGGTTAAATTGGTAAATACTCCAGCAGTGTTCCTGAAATTAGGGAAAGTTGTGTGTGAGACAGAAGGGCTGATCCAGCTCTCTGTGTTCATGTAGGCCAACAATTTTACGCTCTTTAATATTCCACCATTTGGAAAAATGGGAATACATCTACTACTCTGGTTTCTAACATTTAAAGGACTTCAATCTCCAAAAAGGCAGATACTTTAGCAAAGTATTTGTAGCTTTAACATATTGTAGAGCTAATGACAAAGAATCCTTCTGAGATGACTCCAGAAACTGAGGAATGAGTTTACTGAAGCCCACAACCTGATGGCTGATGAAAGAGGATGGCAGAGAAAGGTGTGCTAGGAATTGCTTTGCATGGCTCAGGAGGTGTGACTGCATTCAATATTTTGAAGGGAGAAGTGTATTTCAGAGTTGAGCCAATTTTTAATGTAAATTCAGACTCCATCCTTCTAAGACTATTATCCTTATGAATACCCTCTGGAGAAGATTGGTTTTGTTTTCTCTTCTGAGCAGCAAACTTTGATACAAACAGCTTGTGAATCAATAAGCAACTTGTTTTGTGGCCTCCCTGTGCATTGATTCACAAACCATTTGTCTCCTTCTAAACACTGTAATAAAACAATAATCACTTAATAATGCACCATTACATCATCAGTAGCCAATCAGAATGCTGAGGAATCACAATTCCCTTCTCCCTGTATATTACCTATACATTGTAGTTCACTCAATTTCATAATAAATCAATATTTATTTTTTTCCATGGCCTGGGTGTTTTGGGAGCACTTATATAATTTCTCCCTAAATAAACAAAAGATCACCTGAGAAAAAAAAAAGGTAAATCTAGATTTTAATAATCTGTAAAAAAATTAAAGAAAGATTTTAAATGAAAAGTATTGAGGAGTTAAACATAAAATTTCTATTGCAATGGGTATTCTAATTTTTAGATAGCAACCTGCTCTGAATTAATTTAAGGAGCCAACCTTGTGAGCTGTTCACTGAAGTCCCCCCATTTATGAGGGTCTGTGTTGTGAGACCTAAATGCAAATGCAGTGTTACAGATACAGCCTGATGTTTGCTGTATGCAGAGGGCAATAATCTCTTCTGCTGATCTCCTGGCCATGCTCTGATACCCCAGTCCATGCACTGCTGCCTTCTGCTCAGTTTGGGGCTACCAAGGCATCCTGACCCTCTCCTGTTGTGTTTTTCTCAGGGTTTTTTCCTTCATGTGCAATGGTTGTGGCTTTCTCTGGATTTTGGGAGGCTTTGGTCAGCTCATGTGGCATTCACATTTTCTGAAAAATCCCTTCACCCAGGACTTTTCTCCTGGGAAGCTGAGAAGCCTCAGAGAAAAAGGAAAACAATAATTATCTCATTTGCTTCTCCTGTGTTTTGCTGCTTTGGAATGTGGTTGGAGATTGTTTCATTGCTTTGGCTCAAAGGCCAATCAGTGCCAAGCTGTGTCAGGACTCTGGAAAGAATCACCAGTTTTCATTATTATCTTTATAGCATCCTGTAAGTATCCTTTCTGTATTCTTTAGTACAGTTTATTATAGTATTCTTTAATATAATGTCATAAAATAACCAATTAGCCTTCTGAAAACATGGAGTCAGATTCATCATCCCTTCCTTCCCTGGGGCACCCTGCAAATACAGGAAGCTCACCCCTCCAGCCCATCCAGGTCTCTTGGGATGGCTGCCCTGCCCTTGCTCTCTCAGCTGCTGCCTCCATTTCCATGTCCCCTCTGAGGCTGATCTGGACAACCCCTCACCTGAAACACTGCTAATACAAATGTTAAACTGGAGGGTTTCACACACACACCCCCTGCAGTGCTCCCCTTGTGAGCAGCTCCAGGCAGAGCATCATCCCTGTCCTCTATCCTGTGCCCACAGTTTTCACACAGCTGGCTGTCCCTCCATCCAGACTGGAAGATCCTAACTTGAATACAAGACTGCCATGAAAAGCGGTGTCAAATGCCTTGCTGATGTCAAGACAAATGATCTCTCTGCTCTCCCCTCATCCATAATAAAGTCATTTTTCACAGGGATCAGTCAGGGTGGCCAGGAATGCTTCACCTGGCAAATTCACATGACTGCTCCCACTCATTATGGTTTCTCTCATGTGTATCAGAAAGACCAAAGTGGAGCTGACTGACCTGCAGCTCCCAAAATTGTAATATTGGCTGATTTAAACGTGGGTGCTAAGCACATCTAAAAAAAAAATGATAACCCATAAAGTTCCAAATATAAACTTTCATGTTTCTTAATCCCCTGCTGCAAATAATCTCCTCTCAAATTTACACATATAGGTGACACCTATGGCTTGCATCTAAAATGCCTTTTGGCTTTCTGTTCCAGAAACAACTGTGGTTTATGTACCAATGATTTTTTTTTTTCTCCAGAAATCAAATTTTCTTTCTTGTAAAGAGATAGTCCTAAGTATTGAACATTCCAATTTTTTTTTTTTTTAACAAATTGCCAATTTGGTCACATGTGTTCCTAATTTTTAATAGCAATGTAAAGGTAAGAGACTACAAAAATTAAATGTGACATTTAAAACTCTTTATTTATGGAAAAAAAACCCTATATGTTTCATCTTCTCCAATGAACCCAATATTTGGTAGGACTGTGGTGTAAAAATACCTACACCACTATGTATCAGTAATATCTTTCTCAAGAGTTATTGATAAATCCTCCTGGTCTAGAATATACTCATTGCATGTTGCAGAAATCCACATGTGTACTATGTTGACAGTAAAATCACTCATTTGGTAACTTTTAGAGTAGATTTTCAGAGATGACTGAAACATCTCCAAAAGGGACCTTTTGAGGTCATTAAAGCAAACCTCCCACTGATGTTTGCAAATCTTACCTAGGAAAATTCTCTTAATTTACTTTAAAAAGAGTAGATCTTACATTAAGAAATTAAAAACCCAAAAATATCCACCTGCAGCTCTCTCATCCTTTACCTAAACCTGGTGAAAATCTGCCTCTGTTTTATCACCTTTATTCTGATTATCCATGGCTTTTTGGAGGCATTTAATCCTCCCTCCCTTGATCCTTCAGAAGAAGCACTGCAGTAGACAGGCAGATAAATGGAAAAAGGTTATAAAGGGAACTCCCTAACACAGAAAAGTCAATAAAGGTCAACAAGCAGATGTTAGCCTGACACAGCATCAAGAGCTGTGTCTTTATATACATACATGTAATGGATCATCCCCTGCAGTTTCTGGATTGTGCTGGTACCAAAAATTACAGCAATTTTTGGTTGATACTCCAACTACTACATAAGCCTTTGGACAGAATGTTATACCCTGGGAAGACAGGCTAAGGCACCTTTGCAAAAAAAACAGAGTGCCTAGGGTATTGGAAAGCACATGCTTCCCATGTCTTTATTTGAGTATAACTTTAACAGTTCTTTACAGCATATATTTCAGAAATATTTCTTCACGTTATTATTGTGTTGGTCAATTACCCTCCTTTTTGTTATCTTTAAGTAATTAACTTAAATTCAGTGACCAAGGAAGCACCTTCTGTAGTGATACAGGCTCAGACTGCACAGTCCCTCTTCTGAGCATAATCCTTCCCCAAGACAAATAAAGCCCTCTCTCAGCCTTGGTCTGACAAAACCCTGCATCCATTTGGGGAATTGCACTGCCTGCTTTCACTGCTGCAGCACAGGAAATTTCTGTTTCCACCTCCAGTCACAGCAGCTGCTACCTCAGAAATCCAAGCTTAACTCCTTGCAGAGACAAGCATGCAGTCAGAAGAACAAAGCAGGGCACCGACCACAGACTCATCCCAAAAACTCTGATACAAAAATGGCACACAGTTCTTGGTTTTCAAATACCTGAAAGGTTCCAGCACCACCAAGGTGACAGGAGGGATTAGCTGGTGCCAATAGTGCAATTAATCAGAATATTCCTAAAGAACAATGGTCCCTGGAGGCTACAGGAGTGCTACAGCAAAGCTACTGCAGACCTTCACACCCTGCATGACCACACAGCATTCTGCTGTAATTGCCACCTTTCTGTTACACCTAATGACATTTCCAGCCCTCCTCCTTTCCTTAGACAGCGATTCCTGCAGCACTGGGAAGTGATCACAGGCCCACACTGCTGAGAATGCACAGGATGTTAGAGCAGAGCAGCCTGTCCTGGGTTCAGCCCCACACTGCGCTGCATTCACCAACAGCATCACTGCAGGGGGCTGCTCCATCCCTCTGAGCAGCCTGAGACCCACCTGCTGCTCCTGCTGCTTCCACCCTGGGGATGAGCCACAGCACTGGCTTTTTTTTTTGGTTTTTTTTGGGGGTTTTTTTTGGTTTTTTTTTGGGTTTTTTTTGGTTTTTTTTTTTGTTGATTTTATTTTGCTTTGTTTGATCATTGTTGTTTTCTGAGTCTGAGTGTTTTCAGTTTTTTTTTGGTTTTTTTTTTTACTTCTTGGGGAGAATATTTTGGAAAATAAATTTGCCCTAAGCTTACAAGGCCCAGCTCTTTGATGGCAGGGACACAGGAGCTCCTCACCGCTGAGGTTTTCCATGTTTCCTGTAACAATTACTCGGATTATAGTCACTGTACTTTTTCCAAGTTAATAAATATTATTCTCTTAAACTGCAGTATCTGCTAATTGCTGTATGGCCGTTGAATTGCATAAGCTTTTAAAATCCTCTATCACACTGAGAAAAGGCTGTGCTTGTGAAGCCAGAATTAACAGTGCATGGTAAAAGCAAAATGAGATTAATTTTGGCTATTACAAACTTGACTCTCAGGAGAGGCTCACCCCATTCCAGGAACTTCTGGGGACTGCACAGGGTACACCAGCGATCTGAGGATCTGAGGCAGGGGAATTCAAACAGTTTTACATGGCTTGGGCCCTCTGCTCACTTATGGGAGAAATCAAGCCCCATGTATAAATCCTGGCTTGAAATAAAAGCACAAAACTCTTTGCTAATCATATACATCTAAGCACACAGACACAGTAGATGTTGACCATCAACACTGAGGTTCAAAAGACAACAAAATTCAGACTTCAAAATACCACACAAAAATCTGTTTGCATAGAAAGTGTCCAGAAAATTGTGAGTTACAGAACCACAACAGCAGCAGTTCAGATGCAACTACGCAACAATGTGCCTTTATATTTCTAATACTGTATTTTTCTCTGTTTGGACTAGTGAATGATTATTATTTTGGTTGGCACTATGGTAGACTTTTGTGAATCTGACAAAATAACCTCCCTAAATACATAGCAATGAGTGTTAAATTCAGCTGGCCCAGAAAAAATGGCATCTGCTTCAGCTTTGATACTTGGCTTACAGGGTGTTTCCCACTCCTCATGTCAAACATAGGATTCTATCTTCACTTTTTATTTTTACCAATGGCAGTATCAAAACAGTTACAATATCTTTGAAGATGTGACATGGGAAATGTCAAGATAATTCCTTTTGTTCTTAACAGAAGTTGTGCAAACCTAGTGCAAAAAACCAGGCTCAGTTAGAGTCCTAAATACTTGGAATTGTCTAATGTATCTTACCACCTCTGTCATCTTTATTTGCTCTGATTCAGCTGTGGAATCTAAATTCCCATCTCCCGCCCACAAAGAAATTCCTTAAAAAAGAATTTTTCCAGTTAATTAAAGATCTTTATAGGAACTGTAATAACCCTGAGATGTCAAAAAGGGAAAGTTTTATCAAGATGATGGTTTCTCCAGAAGAACCAAAGACTCTTTGCTGCAGTTTAAGTTGACAGAGCACACTGGCAAGACACAAGGAGCAAGCCTGAACCTGGCCCTGGGTGAAAATGAGACGGGGCACAGAACAGCAGGACAGGTTAATGAAAGCTCATCCACATTATTTGTGGGGAAGAGATGAATTTGCCTCCACTTCCGCAATGCCTCAGACTTCTGATTTATGATTTTAGATTTTTTTATTCCCCCTCCCTGCCTTTTGTTGAGAAAAAAGCTCACTGGTGAATCTGCATACCCTTGCAAAGGAGGAGGGAGGCTCTTTATGGCACTCTCTCTCACACGATCAAACCTAATTTCCTTCTCAATTTGCTGAGCCACTATCTCCAGTAATTGCAATTGGTCTGTCAAAACAGTTGGCATCTTGAAATAATGGAATACTACCTAGTATCAATCTCATTTCACATTGCTGACAGAAAGCATGATTTGCCTTTGTCTGTCCCATTTGTAGTAACAAACTGCATGATTTCCATTTGCACTAATAATTTCAACACACACACTTGGCTGGCCAGCATTTCAGATCTATTCCTTCATTCTTACATTGATATAAATGTTATTTAATATCTGAAAAAGTACTTAAGGCCTCCAACACTTCTATTTTGCTTTTAAAATAAAAGACTGGAATTCATTTCATTGGCCTGGATCAATATAGAAAAATAATTGCTGAAAGCTGGAAGAATCAAATTTTATCTTATGTTGGGAAAAATCCAAATGAGACAAATCTGAGAATAACAAATTCTTTCATTTTACTCATAACTAATGTTGGTTCCAAAGAGACAAGAATTCTTTCTCCTGTGTACTTGAGATGGAAAGATCTTTTCAGTCTTTTCACATATGATCTCAGATACCAATTTTGGAGCTATTTCCCTATTGCCCACATGCCAAAAACTTTTGGTCTTTCACATTTAAATCTCACAGCTTCAAAAATGGATGCTTCACGTTTCAAATGAGGAGAAAATGTTAGGTCATATCAATCAATGTAATATTTGGAAAGAATATTTTTTAAAGTGGGTTATGACTGATTTATCCAAGAAGAAAACTCCAGAGGAGAGCTATAAATGTAAAGTCACCTTTAACTGATCTCAGTGGAGCCTCTTTCCCTTGGCTTCTCTCCCTTCCAGCCCCTGGACTATTTGGAGCCCATCTCACCTTGGATCCAATCTATCAACATCTTTTACTGAAGGTCCAAAACTGTACACAGCTTCACAAATCTGAGTTTAAAATGCCAGATAAAGGGAAATGTTTGTGTCTCATGGTCTACTCCCTTCTAACCACATGATCTAGTCCACTTCTGTACACCAGAGAACACTTTCTCCTTCCACTTAAGAAATCCTCATATTGTTTTAAAATTGTCTTCAGAAAAAGATATGTATTTCAAGCACTACTTTTTGCTCCTCTATTCATAATCTCCTTGAAGCTGAATTTTTCCAGTTAGCTGTTTTACTACAGCACATAGACTATGTCCTAAAGATGATCAACAAATGGAAATTTTTAAACATGAATGTAATATTAGATTCCTTTTCATCTACCTGTTGTATACAATAAGAATTTATTAAGAAGACGTTTCCCTGCTTCTAGTTTTGTCAAAAAACAATTAGAAATTGCTATCTGACAGCAATTTCTACTTTGACTGAACAACTGTTGGTTTAAAATATATTAATGCATATATTAAAACAGATAACCACGCAGTCTGTAATTGGGGAAAGAAGAAATCTGGAATGATCTATGAGACCCTTTTGTTAGCATTAAGGCCATTTCCTCCTGAAAGGAACCTGTTTCTACTACATCATGTTATTCCCCTTGGCTACGATAACTGTCCCAGCAGCTCCCAGGACTGACTTTTGCAGGATTTACAGACAACACCCCCTGACTCCTTACTGAGCTAAAAAAGTTTGTGTGATCAAAACCACCTAATCAGGTTGCTACTCTGACTCAGCTGACCCTGCCAGCTACTCTCAGAAAGGCCATGGCTGCTGCAGCGTGTTACAGAGCCAAGCTGAGGAACATGCAGACCCTGCTGCACTCCTTGAATAATCATACAGTGCCTCACGGACTGCAGGTCAGCCTCAGAGACCCTGCCAGTGCACAATGCCCACCAGTGTTAAAAGAACTTGTTGGCATCCCCACATTCAAAAGTATTGTGGGTATGAGAATACCCTGTTACCCTGCATTTTAATGGCTGCATAAATTAATATGAACAGTCTTGGCACCGGTTCTGTTCCTTGTCTGAGTACTAAACACTGCTCAAGAGTGATTGCCAAGCCATATTTTCCACTACTTCCAATGGACAAAATTATCCTTCTCCAAATGCCAAGCTTCAGAGAATTGCACTGGCCCTCATATTTCCCCCATTTTCTGTTTGGCCAGCACATTTCTGCAGTATGAGATCCACCACACCCACTGAACACTATTTTCCCTTTTTCACATCCTGATGGCTGAAACAGCACAGAGCAGCCTGCCTTGGGAGGAAAGCCATGGCATATTTGGGCATTTTGAGCTGTCCCTGAAGGGCCACTTCACTAGTTCAGGGTTTTCCTCAGAAGAGGAAAGGTTTTTGGCCTCCCCTTGCATGCTGCAGCTGCCCCATATCTCACTGGCCCCTCCAGTGGGTCAGGGTCTGTCCTGTCCCAAAGCCCCACACAGATGTGCTCCCTGAGGGTCTGGCAGAGGGCACGGCCGCTGGCTGCACTCTGGCTACCCCAGCCCAGCATGTCCTTGGCACTGCTGGTGCCTGACTCAGTTTCAGGGCTGCTAAAATTCAATTTGATGAAATAGCCAAAACTCCTCTCCCAGCACAGTAAGGATTTCAGCACGTGTCCAGTTCGACCTGAGCTCATCCCAGCTTTTAAGAACCCAGTTTTTGAGGGGGCCCTGTGGATCTGGAAATGCTTCAGCATTTCCCAAGTCAGATTGTTATATTAAGTGGCAAAACAGTTTTAATTTGTTTTTTCTTCCCCCTATATACACACAGTACTTCCACTGTCTGTGCTAAGCAGCAGGATGAAATTAAAGCAGACGCTCCAGAACCAAATACTGAAAATCTGCATATCAAACCTTCACATCTCTAAGCCTGGCCTCTATTACAGACACAGGGACCTCAGGGAAAATATTCTATTTCTCTGTGTTCAGTTTCCCACCTGCAGAATTAATATTACAGTATCTTCTTATTTCTTAATTTTTGTCTCAGGTATTTAAATTACAAAATTCAGTCTTGAAGTTATTTCTAACCTGTGACTTTACAAGTCATATGAGAATTAGAACAATACGTACTCGAGGCAAGCAATACAAAGAAGGGAATTAGCCCTAAAGTTTTAATAGATACCACAATGTGGTGGCTCTGGTTTCTGCATACTTGCTTGAGTTCCTTTTGACAAACCTTTGTTGAAGCAAATGTGTACTTTTTTTCCCAAAGTATTTCCATTGCCTTGTGTGCAATTTTGGTGGAATGTCCTTTCTCAGAAAGGACGAATTCACATCCATTCATCTACAATTCATCGAGAATTCAACATGGGAAATTTCCATAAGTGCCAAATGAATCTGTTTGACCTCAAAGTCCCTTGCACAATAAGTTTTGAGTCTGAAGATATAAGATTAGGAGAACTGGAAAAGCAAAACTCACTCCATTTCACTTCCTGACATGTTAAAATGCAGATAGATATTTTGAATATGTTTTTGTGATAATTGTTCATATTTCTATAGACACACACTCTATAAAGCAAGTGAATTTTTTTATAGGGAAACAATTTTCATTTTGATGACTAATCTCACAAGGAACCTTGAAAAAATCTTTTGTCAAGAAAGCAAAAGTCCAATCCAGACATCCAACAATAACATCAGAAAAACTTTGGTCGTACTTGACCAGTCATCCCAAACCATTGTAAATGAATCATGGAATAAGGCTGGCCTACCTGCTGCATCACTTGTGTGTAGGACCAAGGTTAAAAGTGTTTGGCATTTGCCAGTGCCAGGGTAAATGTCTGTGTGATTTGGACAGTTCACCTGATCTTTATCTTACTTTCCTCCATGAAAAACAAAAATGAAAAGGTTTCCTCAGCAAAAGTAGTTAAGTAATACAGTTCAGCAAGGCATTACATGAGCAACAGATGCAGAAACCCAGCAAAGGAAGGTGTTGATGATCCTAATAATCATGGGAAAATAACATACTTGATCCAACAGTCTACAGAGCTAGCTCGAAATGTTTGATATTGACTGCAAGTTCAATAATTATCTTAGCAGTTACAATACAGCACAGAACAAGATCTGCATCTCTTAGAATAAAAGTAACTTGCCTTCTTTTCTTGGCATGCAAAAGATGTTGCCCTTACAGCAACCCTGGAGTGGACACTGAGTGTTCAGCAGTGCATCCACTGCTGCTGGAGTCACCCAGCTCAAGTGTTTGAGCACAACACCCCATGCCACAAATACCATTTCACGTGTCACAAATACCATTTTAACTATGCCTATATCAAATAGAAGTTAATTACACCTACAAGCATGCAACTATGAAAAATTATAAATAACCCTGGCTTTATGACTGAGTGATAATGAACACAAAAATCTGTGTCCAAGAGCTTTGTGTGCTCCTGGCCAAGAAGGGTTGTGTGCCTCCTTGCCAGGTGCTGCACAGGGAAGTCCGTGGACTTAGAGCCAAACACCTAATGAGACAATTATGCCCTCACAGGGTCTTTGCCTTTCATCTCATTCAGTGGGAGATGGGGATGCATTTTTTGCTGTAACAGAGTGAAATGTTCTCTCCTGCTTTCCCTTCTTTCTTGCATGACAGCACCATCTGTTTATAAATACATCACTGGAATGACAGTGCTCTGATGATGTACTAATATAATACATCATCAAAGTGCCATCAGTGATGATCTAATGATGTATTAGAAAGCTGTTTATCAAAACCCTGTTGCTCTGATGATGTATAGGTGCAATACATCACTGGAATGTCTTGCACCGGTGGCATTGCACTGATATAGACCTTGTGGGGAAAAATGGGTCCTGCAAGGATTCAGCAAGGCAAGGAAATGCAGACAGGTAAAAAAGGACAATGGAGGAAATGCACAGCAAAATGTGTAAATGAATTAGATTCAGGAAGAGTCAAAGGTGAGGAGAAAGAGACAGAGGTTTTGGACAACTGAGTTTCTAATGAAATTGGATTCATCAGCTGCAGAAACAGACACTTGGTCACATAAGTGGAACAGAATGAAAAAGAACACCAGGAAAGACCCAGATTATTTATAATCTCTTTCAGAGTTCAAATCCCAGTTCTCTTTCACTCTTTCCTCTAATTCCATTCTACAAGGAGGCTCAGAAAATAAACAACTGGGTTTAAGGTATGAGGTAGAACAAGAGTAATTGACCCAGAATGCTCCATATGCCTCACAAATTGAGTTTTAGAACACTTAAGTTAAAAAGACTCTTAATTGTTGAATTTTTTGTTATTGTTTCATTGGTTTTGGGGTTTTTTTTCCTCTTTCCCTCACCTGATCCTGCGCTTCCAACTGCATCCTCCTAGTGCAGCACGTTGCCTTTGTGACCAAAAGAGTGTGGATAAGACATGAACAGATGAAACAGAGGAGCTGAGGATGCCACCATCAAGTGCCAGTCAAAGCTCACTGCCTTCCCTCCAGTTCATTGCTGACCATGAGGTTAAATGAATCACAGGATACATGGTTCATAATTTTATTAATCCAAAACAATTCTCTTTAGCCCCAGCTCTTCTTTAAATGAGTGAATGGATTCTACTTGATTTTTTTAGTGGGCCTCCTTAAAAAGAGGACCCATATCAGAAATGACTCTTTAATGCTGAGAAAGAAAGAAGACTGAAGCATGAAGGATGCAATGGCTGCTCCAGCTGAGAAGTTCCCACACCTCTGCACTTAAAGAATGTAAAATTTCTTGAGTTGTTTTGTTTGGGGGTTTTTTGTTGTTGTTTATAAAGGACATTTTTCTTACAGACAGGCAGGAGGCAGCTGGGTTTGTTTTGCTGGTACAAAGTGGGTCTCATAAATTTTCAACAGCCATCATGGTAACAAGCTCATTGTATTTGTTTTTTTCTAACCTCATCATTATTCATTTCAGAGGCTCTTCACAGGCTCACAAAGCATTTTTCAACCAGTGAAGGAAAAATGTCTGTAAGTGACCTCCAATGGAAAAAATTACCAGGAAAGTGTGACTCAGCATCCCCTCTTGGCAAGTCCAGGACTCATCACTGGTGAGGCTTGGAGATGCAGGATCTCAAAGTTGTGCTCCTTCCACAGAACAGCCATGGGCCATTTCTGTGCTGGGGTGCTACAAAATTTAAGGCCAGGTGTATGCACACAAACCTCAGTGCCACATTTTCAGTGTGCTCCTAGCAGAGGAACATATATGCTAAAAATTAAGAACCCTAAAAATGGCTAAATTTGGAACATGATAAACTAACTCCTTATTTTCTCTGCTTTTTACTATTTTCATACTTCTAAGCCTTTGGGGGCAACATGTCAAAGGTACAAAGCTATCAGAAATCAGTTTGGTATGTTTACCAGTTCAGGACAACCAACACTTTTTCATGTTAAACAAAAGCAAAAGAGATTTTTCAACAGACCTTGTAATTTTCTGTTCATGAACACTCTTGCAAAAAAGCCTTTCCTGACATTGTCACTCAAAATTACCTGTTCTTTCTTCAAAGCAAATTATTCTCTTTCCATGGACTGCTTAGTTACAAAGTCCAAGTAAATCACACAATTCTCTCTGCAATGTATTTGAATAGAATATATCATTTAGCATGTGCATATTTGAAGTTCTTTGTGTGACAGCAAAGCACAGAGATCATGCAATCAGGAAAACAAAGAACCTAACTGCCAAGTCTTATGTACCCAACATACATACTTACATCAAAGTACACAATGCTAACTCACTCAGATTACTCCGTTTCAGGAAAGATTTATTGTCTCAGGCTTAAGTTTCTCAGAGTGTTGCAGATATTTAAGAGAACCTGATTTTCTGAGGCAAAGGCAATTCTCTTCCACAACTTGGGACCTGAGAATTTGGACATCAAAACCAGAATATTGAATATGAATACTCAGGCCTTGATGCTCAGAGAAAGGGAACACAAATACATAGTGAGCTTTGGAAAAATGTAAGCATACACCCACAAATATAAAAATTAAGTCATTGAAATACTTATCAAGTGTTTAATCAAGCCCGTTTCCAATAGCTTCATCTATCAGTGGCAGAGCAACCCTTAGTGTTCAAGAGCCTAGAGAAAGGTAATATCTTCTCTTACATCAGTTAATTTAAGGAAAAAAGCAGAAAAACTTCGAGGTTCTGAGCCTCCCCATGAAGCTGAGGTTTATCAGGTAGTTGCTATTTCAAATGTGAATCTCCCACTCTACAGGCTGCACTGTTGCCCAGACTGACCCAGCTACAGAAGCTACTTGGAGAGGCCTGGACTACTGGAGTTGGATGGCAGAAAGAGGGTTTGGTTTTCATGACTGATGCCCATGAAAAATGTTCCCAAGACAGACAGGAGCATTTGTTTCAGTTTCACTTACAGGTACCAGTTTGAGACTTTGGGGCTGTCACAATTCATAGGAATACTCTCACTCCTGTGGCTGCTGACCCTGAAGAAGTCTTTAAATGTCATGAAAGTGAGAATTGTGCAGAACCGTTGTGTCTTTATTCTAAGGGCAGGAAAAGAGCAATTACCAGGATGGAATGATTTGTGTGATCTGTTGGAGGCCACTGAGCAGCTCTGAGCTAAACTGGAGGACAGAGAATTAAGCCAGGTGCAATAACAATCTTGTTAGGATTCACACTTTTCTCACAATTATTTTCACCTGGGGCCACTGCAAAGATGAAGAGCATGATCACTTTTCAGGGAGGAAGTAGGTGTTTCTTGATTTAACTTCTTGGTCCTTTGACAGAATGTTTGATTTAAGAGATGTTTTGAAGACATGGATTCCAGCAACACATACAGATTTGAAGGTTGGAGGGGAACTCCTAAAGAGTTATGGCAACTTGCCCAGAGAAACTATCAGTCACCCAAAGAGATGTCATACTGCCTTTTCCTGTCAGGGCCACCTGCTGTAACAGGATCCTGTACATTATCTCTCAAGTGCTGAAACTGAAGAATTTAACAGCAGGTATCTGAGGAAATAGGTACAGAGACAGTTATTAAGCCTGGGCCTTAAGAATTTTCTTCTACAATGCTATGAATCACCAGAAATTCTGATCATCATGCAGCCTAAAGGTTTCAATACAACAACTATGAATAGAATCGTGTGGATTTTCTATTTTAGTGCTGCTCCTGAATAGACACAGCATGAGCAAGGCCACAGACACTTCTTGACACCAGCCCCATGCCACTGTGCCCTTAAAGCCCTGAAGAACTCAACAGCACCCAGTTTGCAGGGAGGCCCTGAGGCTGGGCTGCAGGGGTGGGATGCTTTGAGAACCAGCCCTGGCAGGGAGAAGGGCAGCCTGAAAACAGGGGCCAACCTGCCAGTGCTGCTCAGCAATGCCAGCTGCCAGCATCAGCCAGGATTTCTGCAAGGGCAGCAACACACTGATGGGCTAATTACAAACCAGCATCTGCCTAATACTGTAAAATTGAAATTCTGATAGTTCTAAAGCAGCCAGAATCCTTGAAAAAGTGGGGGCAGTTATATGGCAAACTAGAAGAGATTTCTGGAATGCCAGCAAGTGCCAGCACTAACAAAGCCACAAGACAAGCAATGCTCCAGCAGTTTGAGCTGCCTGACCACTGAACTAAACCCTGCTGAGAGTGCCTAACTTTTTGTGATTAATTACCAAGAGAGCAGAATTTAAGGAAGGATTGAGGCTTTAGTTAAATAAATGGAAAATAGCTAAGCAGAAGGCAACACTTGTAGAACAGCTTTCTAAGAGTTTTTTTCCCCTTTTAGAAAAATCCAGAGGCATACGACAACTTCACATACAACAGAATCAATGATTTACCACCTCATTTCATTTTTAATTTAATGGTTCTGTTCATTCATAAAATAGAAATACTACAAGGTGAAACATGGACTGAAATTTAAACACCTCATTAGAGTTACATATTATTTTGTCTACCAAATATATTGCTTTGTCAATGAAACATGCTGGTTTATGCGAGATCTCTACCAGGCTGTTACTTTACAGTTATTTGTTGGGTTTGTTATTACTCTGCGTTTCCCTGATCTACATGTATATAATTTGGTTTATGTGTAGCACACTCAATGATATTATAATGATTTGTAAGGTATTTGTATTGATTTCACTTTTTTTGTAAAGTCAAAATGCAATTAATCATAACACAAAGAGACCTAATGCAATCTTTAGAGTTTCCTCCATAGAAAAACTTATTGAAAAGAGATGGGATCCAGAAAAACATTTTTGTTTTCACATTTCAGTTTGGCTTGAAAAAATTTGATTGCTGAAAATATTTGATCAATACTTGTCACTTCTGATTTGTCATTTCATAATAGCTGCAGATAAAACTCATTGTAACACAGAACTGAAAGCTACCAAGATAATTAAGTGGATGTATCTAATCTATAAAAGTTCTATAAACAAAATGAATTCTTGTGTTTCTAACCCTTTGAAGATGGAAATTACAGTATCAAAACAAATCTGAATCTAATGAATGCAGAAAACAATTTGGCTTCTATGAAATTGCTCCTCTTTTGTTCAAACTACTTTTTCTTCAAAACTTTCCAGCAACTTCCCACTTAAGCCAAACACCTGACTGAACTTGAAAGATCATGGCAAACTGGAATTTTACATACAGGAAAAAACCCTGATGAATGTGCCAATAAGCCTCCATTTAATAATAAATGAGATCTCTAATAAGTCTGCTAAATAACCACCTGGTTTCTATAGCTCTGTGCACTGGCAGTTATTACAGTGCTGGGGCAGATGCAAGCACTGCAGACAGAGCAGGAAGCCAAAGGATTCAGCAAAAATCACAAAAAGAAAAATGGTAAAAATCAACACCAATCATGCACGTTGCCCTCCTATTTAATAAATCCTGTGGTCAGGAATTCCCACTTGGCATCAGCAGGGCTCTGCCAAATTCCCCTGCCTCACCTGCCTGGATGAGTTTTTCCTCAGGCAACAGGAGCTGTTGTCAGACAGCTTCTTGTTCTTTTGAGCTGCATTTGCAAAGGGTGTAGAGGAACAAACTTGTCACCAGAGCAGCACATGTGCTGGGACAGAGTACAGTGTAAACAAGGCAAGTGAAGCTTAAGGGAGCTTTTGCTAGCAAGAGATGACAGATGAAATTGTAGTGAAAATAATACTGGTCAGCAACCCAGCTAGACCAAAACCCATAAATGAAGGAACAGCAAACAGAAGCCAGGTCTTTTCCCAGGATTTACATTGTTGTGATGCCAGCCAGAACCAAGTCAAATCCATCAATTGAAATGGCTGGTTATCAGCTCACAGGAGTTTCAAGTCATGCCAGGGAGTAAGCCAGACGACCTGTTTGGCATGTATGCCCTCCTCCCCAAAATTCCTGTGCTCGCCAGCTGCTCCCAGCATTCTCCAAAACCTTCTCTGCAGGGTCAGCAGCACCTCAGACCAGCCCAAGGGTTGTGTCTCCTGTGCCAGGTTCATAAATGGGAGCCAGGGCAGGAGCTGCATTTCCCTCTGTCCTTAGCCTGACCTCTCCTCTAGGCTGGCCCTGTCCCTAGGGAAAAACCTTCAACAGCTTGAAGCCACACCATCAGCAGAGTCAGACTGTTAATTCATGTTATAATGGCACCCCACTCTCTCCATGAAAAATACATATAACTGAACAAGATCTGAGGGACGTTTTCAAAAATTACATGTAAACTGCCTTTCCAAAGCTCAATTTTACCTTATTTTTCTGTTTAATGGAGAATTGCCAAGCTTTTCAACAGCTTTCTCTAGGCTGCCAGGAAACTGAAATATCAGTAGTTGAAACCCCAAAATATGTTTAGCTAGTTAGGACTGTGCAATAACAAGGTCATGTTAAATTGGTTTTGCTAGGAGCATTTATTCTACTGCAAATTAATAAAGACAGTATTTGCAACTATAATAAAAGCAATAATAATGGTGACAAGTTCCACCTGTTCCACTTCTTATAAATTAGAGCTTGTGTAAGCCTACCAGAATAAGATTGGATTGTATATTGTGACTCTCATAAAAGCAATAGAATTAACAGCTCAATCAGTAAATGAGAGATAATCAACTATTTTCATTTTAATGCAAAACCCAATGTAAACCAGTATTACTGGCATGCACTATGGAACAACACATTTTGGCACATAAAAATCAACATAAATCTAAAGTGCACTGCAAATCAATCCACATATTTATGCAGAATGAGTAACCTTCACAGAAAACATATTTAACAGAAACCAATAGAACTCTGACACAACGGTATTTTACACCTGTAAATCAATGTACCTTCTATCCAGAATTTAATTACATCAAAAAATGAGATTTTAAAGCAGACCCAAATTTTTCTCTTAAGTTGATCTATTACAAGCAAACATTGATCTCTCCAGAACACCATCAGGTACTAACATGGACAGCACTGAACATGGGGTAAAATCTGCTGTACAGAAGAAGAAATGGAGCCCTGCACATGGTAGGTGCCTGATTCCTGATCACCTTTGGTACCTTCCTGCAGCCCTACACATTATTTTGGGATTCAGATGCCCTTTGGGTTAGCCACCCCCTGAACTCCTCTGGTAATTGACTTTCCATTCTGCTGGAAATGATGCAGCTACAAAAAGCAGGCCCAAATTAAAAAAAAAAAAGAAGTTCATTTCTCACAGTTAAAAACCTTTAGCAACAGAGTCCCTTCCAAGGAGAATAACTGCAAGCAGAAATTTTTCAAATGGATAAATTGAAACATGGGAAACTAAATTAACCTTCCCAAGATCTCAATGAGCCCATGTGAGATTTGTGCTTTCCCCAAACAAAAAACTAAACCAGTTTTCATGAACTTCAGGGCAAGAACAACAATGAAAAAATATTTTAAGAAGTCTGTTTAAAAGTCAACTGAAAATAAAGGACCTCCTGTAAATTTGGGATTATACCTGATATTTTCTAAACCAGTTCATAGACTTCAACTTATCATCTTTGATTTATGGTTTCAAAATTGTTAACCTAACTAATGAAGCAGTGAAATAATAATAAAGAAGTTATTCTTGCCAGAGCAAACATCTAAGCCTAATTATTAATATTAGTTTTCAGTGACATCAAAATGATATTCTGATTTCTAGCAGCAATCTAGTGGGTGAGTGGTGGGGACAATTTATCATGGAAGAAGGAAAAATGGTACATGCTGTCACATCATGTATCATAGAAGTATCAAAATTGCTATGGAAACTGTGCACTTTTTATAGAGTAGGCACATAAAATTCACATAATATGTCAGAGAATAAGTTATCACTGTCCTGAGGCTGTAATAAGATCTACACCCTTATTAGTGAAAAGTTTTGACAGATTTTGTTTATAATGAATACTTGTAGCCAATGAGTTTGAGTCAAAGTCACCCTTTTTTTGACCCATCCACTTGCTTTCAGGTTTCTGTCTCCCTTAGATACAGTGAGAGTGCCGAGTAATATAATTTCCAATGGTTATTAGATTCCATTATAGTCACTTGTGATATGACAGGGAAATCGTCCATATTCAAAATTATTAGGAGGAAATACCATCTTAGTCTTGGATTTTATTCTTGTATTATACAGACCTATTCTTAGCATTTATTTGTGTTGTTTACAATTTGTTGTAGAAGAGAGAGCACATAATTTAGGATTCATTTGAAAAGACTGCATGTAGAAAACTCTAGCTTTTAGCACAAAATGGTTTAAAGCATTTCCTGTGAAGAACCTAAACACTGGAGCCCTTTGCCACCCTGATCTCTGTGTGACAGGTTTCTCATTGATTGACAGCATCTCTGATGGGTTAGGTTGGAGAAAAATGAGCTTGTTTAGGAGAGCAGAAGATACTACAATTAGGTTTTTGCAGTCCAGCGAAACAGTGACTGCTGAAAGAAAGGAAAGTGGAGAAAAATGGTTGCACGTGTAACACCCTGGGGTGCACGGTTACATTTATCACCTTGTTTTATATGACACACTGGATGAATGTTGATGAAGATTGTCAGCATCAATGTCAGGGAAAGCAATTCCATGAATAAAAGAGTGTGTGTTAAAAGACTCTCCACCAGGAGGAAATTCACATTATTACTTTATCTGCTCTGCTCCATTTTGTAGGTTGTTTATTTATTAAAGATAATTGTTTTATATTTTATTTTAAACATGGGCTCCTGTTTACTGAAGACAGTGCTCTTATGGTAAGCACAGAGCAGCAGACTGAAACCTTGGAAAAAATAGAGGTTTTAAAAAAGCCGCTGAGCACACTACAGCAGCAATGAGAAGTGCAGAACTGCACTACATGTAAATGTTTACATTGCTTACACATTCTGTTGATGTGTAATGTACACATTACACTGTTCTACAGTAGTCCATTGTCATTAAACCTCATTTGATCAACTAACAAGAATTTTAATTCATATGTATCATCTTCAAATGATAGAGGAAACACCTCCTAGAAACCTGAATTTTTGCAGTCATTACTGAGTCCTACAAATAACCCATCACTGTCCATTAAAACAACAAAAACAAGCTACACTCAGCAATTAAAAAACCCAAGATAATAAAAAATCCAAAGAAAAAACAAACAAAAAAAACCCACCCAAACATACAAAAGAGTACCTGATGTACTCCCAAGTTTCTTCAGTAGAAAAAACACTTAAACACCAAGATTTTGAATATATTCTGGGGTGAAGGGGGAGCCACCCAACCACAGCCTTGCTCTTGTGGAGCAATGCTCTGTCTCACACTCATCCTTGGCCAGGGACCCCAGGGCCCCACAGCCCTCCCTTGTGCAAGAGTTCCTTCCCTCTCCTCCCCAAGTTGTCATGGTCTGCGGCACCTTCAGCTCCTCCTGGACACCTCCCTCACAGGGCATGAGGAGGATTGGGCTTTTTGCCTGAAAGGGCCTCTACAGTGTGACATTAAAATCAAATTAAGTGCTCGGAACTGCTTCTCCCAAAGTTACAGCATGACCAGAAGAAGGGCCCAGCTCTGCCTCAGTTGACCCCTCCACCTTCCAATCCCAAAACATCCCCCATAGTGTGGGTATTTCCATGGGCTCCTGTGAGCCCAGGGAGAGTGTCTGACATGTATCCACAGGACTCTAAGCTTTCAGCACTTGGAGCTTCCCCTCCAACCTGCAACTTGAAGGGAGTGCCACTGGAGAAGGCCAGCTCTGCATTAACAAGGAAGGATTGGTTTGTTTTGACTGTGCAACCATTGAAACTTCCATTAGGTGATGATACCAGCAGGATGAAACCAGGGATTTCACTTTTGCAACAAACTTTTGCTATTAAATTCTGGAAACTTAGCCTATTTTTGACTAGCTGTGGAAAGACAAACTTTTGAGACAAATTGCTTCACTGAAATTTCATTTTAAGGATTATAATTTTTATGGATGTCTTACTTCCATGTATCTGTACCCTCTATTAAATGCACAGCATACACATTTCAACATATTTAAGGATGTTTAATGAGTTTAATAAACTTAAAGGGATGTTATATCTGTTCACTCTGTAAAGATTGTTTATTTCAGGAAATAAACCATTTTGAAATGAGTAATATGACTTTTAGAGTTATGACTATCTCATTCAATTAGTTTCTGTAATTACTGTCATTCCACACAGTATATGCAGTATTAAAGGAGAGAATACATTTTGAGGAATTACAGTGTAGGTGTACAACAGTTATTGTTAATGAGCCATAAACTTTAGTCTCCTGCTCTGTAAATTCATGCCAGTGTAAAGTAATTTGGCAAAATAAGTCAACAGTTACAGTTGGACAAATACTGTTGTATTTTAATACTCTCTGAGATTATTATCCTCTAGCGCACTTCATACCATTTATTTTTCCTCTATATTTTGAAACATCGTCCTACTTTGAAAAAATACATTGTGAGAGATGCAAGCAAGATCTGAACAGTACTGAATTCTCCCTGCTCAGTTGCACGTTACCTGGACTAAAACAGAATTTATCAGACACTTTCACTTCCCCCCAGTTTTGCCTTAACTCAATTTCAGACATACTAAAGGACTCATTAAACACAATCCTACTTTTACACAACTCATGGATTTAGACTTTGTTTACTGAGCAAGTAGCACAGGTCAGCAGGAGCAGAGCTGGGAAGGAAACCGCGCTGAGGCCCAAACAAAAATCACTGGAAAACTGATAATTCTGAAGAATGATTTTTCACTTGGAGTTCATGCTACCCAGTGCTCTTCAACTGGGAATACTTCCCACACCACAAGATTGTGGTTAATTGTATTTTTTTGACAGACCCTCTCAGAAAATATGTGTGTCTGCCAGGTTAGGAAGGAGAATGTCATACCAAGAAAGAGGAAAAAAATTATTGTAAGTATCATAATTTGCATTCTGCCCATAAAATAGGTAAATAATAATTAATGTTATTCCTACAGCAGAAGTTTGGAATTGTCTGGCATCAGAACCTGACACTGAACAGCGAGACTCAATACACTGATGAATGTTAACAGAGATCGTTCTGTTATACACAGACCATGATAAAATAGTCATCATCTTAAAAAAAAAAAAAAAAAAAAAAAAAAAAAAAAAGCAGGGTGTTGCCATGTCACTCAAAGCTCAAAGAGCTCAGGGAATCACTACTGACAGATTAAAATTAGTAAAGAATAACAACCATATCCTCTACATTGATATACAAATTCAAGTTGTATTTTTCCCTTACTGTCACTCTGCGTGTAGGATACCTGAGGCTCAAACTTAATAAAAAACACTTTTTAGTGGATATTTTACCCTGTGCTACATAGTGCAGTGGTACAGGAGAGATGCTTTTAGTCAATTATCTATACAGACATTGTCCAGGAGAAGCCAACTACCTCAGAGTTCACCCAGCTGCCAGTAAAAGTTCAGTATCACAGTCAGTATCCCAGATCACCACACAACATGAAAGAGAAACAAGAGAAAAATCCAGAGAACTTCTATTCTGACTATTTTAATTACTTTAATAATCTCTTTAATTGCGGAGCTAGCTTACAGGGAAGCAATAATGCAAACAGCACATGGCTCAGTTTTTCTTACTTTGCACATCAAAAATGCATATTCAACCTTACAAAACTCAGGATTCACAGCATCAGCAGTAGTGCTTTGCAAGCAACATTCCAAGCATACAGACAGTAAGCACAAAGCCAGCAACTCACAAGCTACAAACTAATTGAGATTATCCTTCTCCATCAATGCATCTCCTTTCCTCAAAATGTATTTCTTGGCTCGCCTGGAGTTTGACTTGAGTATGTTCCAGAGAAGTCTCCTTTAGAATATCTGTTGGCTTTAAGTTTTACTTTCCTAGGAAGTAATTGTTGTGCTATAGACTACAGAAACAAATACATAATACATCTCAATTGGCACTTAACTTCAAGAAAAACCAAACCAAAACAACTCAATCACAGAAGCAGCAGAGTATCAGCATTTCCTGGGTACTTATGTACCTCACGCACTCTTTCTCCAGGTCCTTGCATACTTCCTGCTGCAAGCTCTCACAGATAACTAATGACACTTTTGGAGGATGACTGAACCCTCCCCAAACATTAAGAATGGCAGAGCCCACAGCTGCTCAGCACAGCTGGCACAATAATTGGGATGCACTGGGAAGCTCCTGGGTGCTCCCCAGCCTCACCCTTCCACAGCAGGGCTGTACCTGCTGAACCAAACAAGAACTAGGAGAGCACAAGGCTTTGTTTGGGATTTCTCTCCCCTCACTATGGCATGGCCATGGAGTGAGAGACACCTCCCCCACTCTCCAGTTCTCTCACTGCAGGAACCCCCAGGGACCCTCCACGGGACTCACTGATAACAAACTCCTCTTTGTCCATTGGTCTCATTTCCTCTCCTGCCCACCAGTCACCACTAGAGCCCTGGCGCTGATAAACTCTGCCCCAAGTGCCCAGAGCTGCTGGCAAAAGTTTATCAAACATCTCAGCAGAGCACCCAGCTGAGGTCATGCACTGGAACACTTTTCCACTCTTTCCCTTGCCTCCCTTTCTTTTCAGATACTTCACAACAAATGAAATCAGGTGTGGCTCTGGCAGGCTACACCTGCCCCTGCTTTGCCACTGAAGGGCCACCCCAGCCCCAGGCAGCCCAAAAGTGACAGCAGAGGTTGGGGATCTGCATTTACACTGGTCCTGTAACCCCTACGTGTCACATATGGTGGGGAGGGAAGGGTGGCAGATGTTCTTCTGAACCACAGGCTGAAGTGGCAGCTGCTGAGGGGCTCTGCTACACCCAGGGGGCAAAGACTTCTCTCCAAGTCTCTTTTCTGCCTTGCTTTCATGCCCCACTCTTGGAAAAAAAAATGTGAGCAGCAGTTGAAAGCAAGCTTCATCAGCTTTGGAGGAAGCAAAAGGATCAAAGACCTGGCATATTGTTTCCATAACACAGTTTGGGTAAAAATTCCCAGTTTGTAATTTGTCCTTTCATTAAACTATAATTCAATAAATCAATTAAAGTACAATTCAGTAAACAGTGGAACTGAAATGCACCAGTACTGCTTTTCAGTGCACAGCTGCTGCTCTTTATGGCTTCAGAGCTGAAACGCCACTCTTTGCATCAAACAGAGCAAAAATGGGAGCTCCCCTCTCCAACATGTCAGAAATCTTCATTTGTAATCATTTTTATTATTTGCTGAAGATGAGTTTTCAGTCCCTCACTCTGGCAGTAGAGAAACTGCAGAGAGGGCAGTGAATTAATGCAAACATGTGGATCATGCTCTGTGTGCCTCAAGGACTGAGCTCCTAAAACCAACTTCCCTTCCATCTAACAAAGATAATTCCTGATATTTTACCATAACACCATGCCCCCTCCAACCTCTACCAGCTTATGCTTTATCTTCTGATATTATAGATCTCTTACAAGTTCTACACTAAATCTCTACTGAACATTCATTCATAAAAGAAGGAATAAACCATGTTAAATACAAGTGCCTCAACAAACAGAAGCTCTTGTCAGATAAAGCTGCATCTATACATAAATATATTCACAAAGGAATTTTGAAGCATCTGGGAACCTAGATGAAAATAAAGAGATTATAAAAATTTGCCCCATCGAATCATAAGCAACAGAGAAAATGCACTCAAGTCCTCCTTCACACACAGCTGGCTTTTGAGAGATTTTGGGTGAGCCCAGGTACAGTTTTGGAGCAGAGTGCTGGGCTGGTTGAGAGTTTTGTGCATACCCAGGGAGTTCCAGGCAGCAGCATGCCAATACACAGAATTATCAGCACATCAAAGGCATTATATTTATCAAACCCTGCCACAGCACATTTACTAGCTGTATGATGGATGTTGTTGTAGCAAGCAAGGAACACTTTGATGTACATGGCCTTCTTTGATTAATGAGGGCTCTTGCTGAGAAGCTGCATATGGAGTAAATTACTCTTTTCAAAAATGGCTGATTTGCACTATTGTACTAATTATGTCACAAGCTCAGAGTCGGTTCCAGACTCAGTCACCCAAAATAAAGAAACAAAAATTTCACATATACAGGTCATGATTTTGTCACACGCATGCATCAGCTCAAAATCCTCAAGTCCTAATTAAATTAACTTAGAGTTTCTTTTTTTCTGCAGAGAGCACCAGTAAGCATTTCCTTCCTCCACTGAAGGCTTCTACAATCTAATATACTGGTAAATAATTTCCTTTTCAGAAAAGAATGCAATTTTTTAGTAAATTCCACTGCACTTATAAGAACATTATAAGAACTCTGAAAACATTTCCATTTTTCACAAAAACCCCACAAAACATCCAGCCCAAAAAGCAAACCCAAAAACCCCCAAAGCTGAGGGAACCACAATACACAAAGCAAGCCTCTTAAGAGCTTTTTCTAAATTAATTCTACCAGTTAGAGAAATACTACAAAACTGAAGTTATTCCATTAGCCTTGAGTCTCTAAGCATGTGGTGCCTTAAGCAATTTATCCACTTAGTTGCAACAACAAAAGTATTTCTTTGAGAGCATTAAAACAATGTTAATGTCCTTAAAACTTTGAACAGTAAATATTTTATCATGTTAAGTATATTTGCAGTCTCCAATTTGTTATTATAGGTGGCAGAACCATTACTTTGCCATGATCACAAGGAGTGCACAGATCAGAATTATCTTTGGACATACAAACAGGATGAAAGAAAGCACCAAATCAGCATTCAAGCCTGTGGGGTGACACTCCACTGAGGACAAAATGGTTTCTTAAGTGCACTTTCTGCTAGAAAGTTCAGATTTTATCCAACTTGGGCTTCATAATTCAACAGTTTTACACAACACTTTTTGCTGCAGTTGCAAGACAGCACATGAACTACCAAAAAAAAACCCAAAAAAACCCCCAAGAAATAAAAGGAGTAGCCTACCTTAACCCTATAACTTGGGCAATAAGATATCATAAGACACCCTGAAAGGCCACACAAGGTAAGGTTTAAAAAGACTTGTCAGATTTGCACAGAATGAAGGCATGTTGAAGATGATTTTTTTTCCACCCCCTTCCATGGGCAGGGACAGCTTCCAGCATCCCAGGCTGCTCCAAGCCCCATCCAACCTGGCCTTGGGCACTTCCAGGGATCCAGGGGCAGCCACAGCTGCTCTGTGCCAGGCCTACCCGCTCTCACAGTAAAGAATTTCTTCCCAAAATCCCCTCTAACCCTGCCCCTGTCACGTTGCAGCCATTACCCCTTGTCCTGGCAATCTCTAACATTCAGGTGAGGGATTGTTTCATGTCAATTGAACAAAAATTTGCATCTGACACTCTTAGTTTCACATTTCTAGAGCACCCGTGAGGTTTCATGGGTTTCAGTCAGCCAGCTCACACAGATCTGAACCAGACTGGATGGGTGCAAGGTCTTTTCTCTAGAGATTTCTACACCTATTTCTGAATTACTGCAAGGAAGAGAAAGAAAACACATTCTGTGAAAGGTATGGTGTCCATACCAAAAACATCACTCTATTTTTTTCCACAGCAGTCTTTCCATTAAAGCAGTTCTCCAGGTATATAAATTTATATTGGGTCCCTTGAAAACATAATTCAGAATAGCTGCACTGTCAATAAAATATCCAGTTAGGTGTTTCCAAGTTGTTTAGAAGGTAGCAACTCACAATTATCAAATTGCTGAAGGGACTTTGCTCTTATCACAGACCAAAAACTTTTTGCAAAGCCATACTGGATTTGATAGAAGCCACAAAGGGAGATTATGAGGGGAAGCAGCTGAGGAAAGGCACTCAGATCTTTGACAGGTCTCCCTGGACGTGCATCTGGAAGGTCAGGAGCTCACTGTGGGAGCTCACAGCAAAACACAGCACAGTCACCAGGCAGCCCCTGAGGGGTTCCACAGGCTGGCTTAAAGCTTGTGTAAAATATCACCTATTAACACCAAAATAATCCTAGGCCTATTTACAAAGCATATCAAGCAGGTGGAGCTGTAGGAGCCATGCCACATCAGAATGTAAGAGGATGGTCTGCCTGGCTGAGCAGCAAACAGCAGGAAGCCCTTTGGTACTTTTTTTTGTACTGTTAATACAGAAGGGAAACATTAAAAACAATAACTTTGTATTATGCAAAACTGTTCTTGGCTCTCGTTTTGGTGTAATTTCACCATCTTCTACTCCTGAATTTAAGAATATGTTAATTTTTCATGGATTTAAAACATGAGGGCTTAACTAGCATGTACAGAGCATATTATTACTTATCTATTAATGTAAAAACAACATATCACATCTGGGTGTGCTGATGGTTCTTTGGAAAACTGAGGTTTGTTCAATTCCTCCTCCAAGTGCAAGTACAGCTCCCCAGAACTGCTGAGACAATTCAGGCTCCAACTTCTAGGACAGCTCACAGCCTGGCTGTTGCATGCTCTCCAGGAGAGGGAACAACTCAATTTATTAAAAATAATCATATTATAATGTGTTCTTAGGTCTGGTTTAGAAAAGTATTTGGAATGTTTAAATGTTTGGTTTAAATCCAGAAACTGAACTAAGATTACATCAGGAACCCTCAATATGCCATTATATTATAAAGACCTTTACTTCTGGTCAGTCACACTGAGAAACTCTGTGTTAAGGCATTAAACTTGGCAAACAAGCAGATTAAAAGGTTCTATTAAATCCTGCTTAAATTTCAAAACATGAGACTATATCTTACTGACCATAACTGATATTTTCACCCCTGATTTTCTCCGACTTCCTGCCAGACTTTGAGGCCATAGGCAATGTAGATGACAATTCCACCCCCCAAGAATATTCCAGACAAAATGTTTTTGACCAAAAATTCTTCCAAAGCCAAAGTTTAATATTTCATCAGTTTCTTATTCCTGAGCCAAAAATATCTGCCTGTCAAAACTTTCCTATTACTTTATGTAATGAAACTACCTGATGCCAATCCTTTTGCTGTTTCCCAAGAATCCCCACCATTAATTTCCCACATTAGGCAAACTAGGAAATTAGTTTCCAACTCAAAATTGGAAATACTACAGAGGTATATGCTCAGATGATAATATTCTGTTGTAGAGAGATATCCAGCCTGATTCTTGTATCACAAACAGTGTAAAATAAAATAAATGAAACTATAAAGAATACAAGTTCTGCTAGAAGACAGTGAGCCCAAAAAACTGAGAGTACATCAAATGCAGTAGACAAAAGGATCTAATGCTGACCTCATATTAGTTGCAAACTGCTGGATCAGCCTGCTCCCTCCAAAGTCACTAATTTGGCTTCAGGGCATTTTAAGTAAGCTTTTAATGCTGGAATTGCTACTGTATAGCTGGAGAACAGCAAATGCTGACTTTAAAAAGCAAAAAAATAAAAGCAAGTTGAGCAATTGCAAATCCAACAACAGAACGTATTCTGAAGGGAGAAAAATTAACGATTTAGAGGATGGTCCCTAAACTGGGACAAGAAAATTGAAAAAAACTGAGGAGGGAAAAACTGACACATGAAGGCACTTAGAGCAGGACAAGTATGTGTAGATTAGGCCAATTATTAGAAAGGGATTTTACCAATTAGAATTGTAACAGTCTGAAATAGCTTTGTGATTGGCAAGGAGAAAATGACACAAAAAAAAACCCCAGCAAAAACCCCCATTAAGAAACTCCTGCCATGCTGCTGGGACAGCATGCACTACCCAGGAGGCCTCTCCAGCCACGTGTTCCAGGTTATCTGCAGTAGGGAATGAAATCCTGGCTTTCACAAGGAGTGCAGTTCTTTGAGGACAAAATGATATTTTGTAGTTGTCATGCATTTGGTTCTGGGGAGTAATAAATATGACGGGGGCATAGATGTTAATTTATTGTTAGGAAGACAGATTTTTAGCAATCATACTCAGTATTTATGGGGATCTGAGCTGAAGGAAAAGTAAAGGGAAGGGAGGCGGGAGGTATCAAGAAGTAGGAAATTAAGCATCACACTCAATGTTCTTTTGAGATCCTAGAGCTAAACTGCCAAGTGCCAGCACCTGACCCAGGAATGAGTCTGGGCACTGTTTATTTTGCCCTGGACCTCCCAATGAATCTGTGCTAATGCTGTGGCTGCAGAACTGGAATGAGCAAAGCAGAGGGGCTTTGAGCCCCTCAGCCAAAGGCAGGACAGGGCACAGGGCTGCCCTTGGTGTTATCACTGGCACCAAGCCCAGCAGTGTATCCAGAGAGCAACCACCTGGTTTTACCAGAAAAACTGACACCAGGCTGCCTCTGACCGTGATAAATGGATAAGCCAAAGGCTGAAACCCTGATTAACTAACACATTTTGCAATTATTCCCATCTTCCATCACTTTGTTGTGCCAGGAGAGGCTCAGCAGCACCACCAACCCCCCAAGCTGGTTTGCTGGGATGAGAAGTGTAAAGGGGCTCCTGCTTCAGCTCCTGGGACTGAGCCTAGCACAGACTTGGCCATCATTTCAGTACTGCAAGAAAGTTAATAAGGCCACTTACAGTTTACAAACTACCTCCACTTGCATTGACCATTGTAAGCCTCAAGCAAAGCTGTCATGAGGCTTTTGTAGAGGAAACCTTAAGGGCTTTGGCTAAGGCTTGCTGTCAGAAAACTGCTTGAAATGAATTCAAATCACCAGGCTCCCTTACTGAAGGTCAAACTCAACATTTGCAGCTGGAATTGCCAACACAATAGCAACATGAGGGGAAAAATAAAGACTACCTGAGAGGAAGATTCTCTGTTAGTGCTTTACTGGCTTTTGGGGAAGAGGAAAAAGGGAGAGGGCAGGCAGAGCCACAGAGCCTATCAGAAAGATGCAAGTGTGAAACTTCATTCACAACAACAGCCAGCCCAAATATCAGAATTCACTTTAAAGGCTGAGTCAGCCAATCCAGGGCTGCAGGAGGAACCAGGCCTGACCACCTCCCTGTCCTGTGCCCCACAATGGGCATGCTGTCTCCTAGGGAAGAGAAATCTCCCCTTCCTCCAGCAGGAGGAAGGAGCCCTGAGAGCTACTGGCAGGCAGCCCCATGGCCCTTCCACAGCCCCCATCCAACAGCCCCCACCAGCCTTCCCTCAGCAGAAAGTGAAACCCACCCAAAATGCAGCTGTGGCTGTCCTGAAGAGCCAGGACATCCTAGGGGAAGTGCTGTGCTGTATGGCAAAAGGGTCACATTGAGGGGATGGCAGGTTATCCCTCTTGGCTTGTCCCATGGCACACTGCTTGGCACAGGAGCGACTTCCAGAAGGTTCTGGTTCCCTTATGTTACATCTCTTCTCCTTAGAGACTGGCAGCAGTGAGAAAGCTTCAGCACTCAGGAAACATTTGCTGTGAGGATGTTCCTCTAAGCAAAGCTCGGCTCTCACAGAGCTCAGCTGGCACAGGAGGGTGACCCCTGACCCCAGCCACGGGCACTCTGCCCACCATGGGCAGGGCTGGGTGCTCTGCTGTCCCCAAACCAATCGAGAGCCCTGCTCTGCCTGTGCAGGAGCAGCAAGAGCAGAGGAGCCACCATATGGCCCCAGAGCCCCAGGCAGGGCTGGCCACAGGTTCCTCACCCCACTGCCCAGGCTGGGCATCACTGGGGCTCCTGGGCAGGAACAGAGGGTGCTTACAGCCCAGGGAGGCTGTTCTGGGCCATCCAGACTCATCAGAGCAGGCAGCTCATCACTCTGACACTGTGCTTTAACTTCACTATGAGAGTGCAGAATTAAAAAATAAAAAAAAAAAAAAAAATCAACCATATTTAGTGGAACCAATCACCTCACTTTGTTTCTTAAATAATTCATCTTTTAGGCTCAGCCCTGGCTAAAGGCCCAGATTCAGATCATTTCTCCGTTTTCCTGATCCAAATAATACAGTTATAAAGAAAAGCATTAAGAAAGATAGGGCTAATTTCGTCCACTCAAAAGTTCAGCCCTAGTGCATACATTTTTGAGCATCTTTCTAGAAAAGCTGTCTTGAACATTTATCTGAATTTGTATTAAAAAGAAAAGTCAGATTCTTGTTTGCAGTGAGCCAAGCTTCAAATCTTGCAGAGAACCAGAAGTGTAGAAGGCAGAGCCAGAGTAGCAAGACCAGCACCTGTGTGTGCTGAGTCAGCAAGCTGCTCACACCCCCACGAGTGAACAAGAATAATAAGATTGGCCCCTGGGACCAGAATCCATCTATTAACCAATATAATCTGGGGACCTTGGGTCCTCTCTCATATTTTCTACAAATTGTATTGCTTCTTGGTGAAAGCAAAATCCTTATGGTACTGCTATCTCAGTATGAAAAATGCTGCTGTGATCCTATCTTGCTGCATGATAAGAAACTAAAAATATTAAAATGAAACCAGATATCAGTTCACAGGGGGGAGAAGAGGAAGAAAGAAAGGCCTATGATCGAATTTAAAAAATGAAGAAGAAATGTATTTTGGCAGAAAATGGTCTTTTTAAAGAAATCCTAGAATCTTATTAGAATATGTTAAAAAAAACCCCAAAAACAAAAAACAAACAAACAAACAAAAAAAACCAAAAAACCCAAAACCAAGGAAAAGTTATGTAGGCATCAGTAGTTACACTGAGGAATCCACATGTTTCAGACAAATTATAGAGCAATACATGAAATTTATACAGCTGACTCAGATCCAGCTCAGAACATTGTTATCTCACAAGCACTGCATAATTCAGCTGGCAAACCCACCCACATGGATCAGGGTAGTTGCCAACCAACCCAGAACTCAAGAAGCTCCTGTTCAGAATGCAGTATTTAAAGGGGCTAGAAAGAAGATGGAGAGAAGAGTCTGCTTCAAAAGACTAGAGTTAGTTTTGAACTTCAAAAGCTTAGGAGGAAAATCCTGAAAAATCTTAGATGAATGCTTAATTCTGCCCTTCCAGTAAAGGATGCCAACTGATTGTGACCCTGAACAAGAGCACTTAAGATGCTCAGAATAATAGAAAATTCCACAAAGCAAATACTTTTGGTGAGAAAAGACGACTCTATGGCCACTATGGCCCTTTAGCATGAAATAGCTGTTCAGAAATACCAGCTGCAGCTAAACCTCTGGTGACTGTCCCCCTCAGAATAACTTCCACAATAAAACAGTGTTTTGCCATCATGATGAAATCTGCTTCCCTAGCTCCTCATTTTTTTAAAGAAAGGTTTATCCCAGTTAAAGTGTTTTAGAAACATAAAACTGAGTAGGTTTGACCTCTTGAATAATCCTCTTTACCCATATGAAAACTGACCATTATTATTAGCAATAATGATACTGTTGTCATGTTATTGCACAAGTTCCATACTGTTGTCTCCTTATCACAAAAGTTTCATACCTTCTTGCTGTTTTCTCATGGGCAGCTCCTCAGAGCACTGACTCTTTCTTCCTCACAAAGCAGCCAGCTGACTCCAGTTCCTTCTCAACCAGCCAACCCACTCTTCTATAGCTCTCTTCTTCTCACTGGTCACAGCTGTGGCCTGTTAAAGTCAGGCCTGTTCCTAATCTTTGGTAATTGGCCCAGCTGCAACTCCTTAGGGGTGAGATTACTTTCTGCGCTACCTTTATTTTCTTACAGTCTACCCCCCAACATGATACCAGCAATAAAACATGAAAAGATAAAATTAACGTATTATTCTCCCATAACAGTTTCAGTCTCCCAAACAAACCTATGGGGTTTTTTGGTTGGTTTTTTTTGGTTTTTTTTTGTTTTTTTTTTTTTTTTTTTGTTTTATTTTTGGTTTGGTTTGGTTTGGTTTTTATTTTTTCCAGAAAATACCACAGCACTCATTCTCTTGAAAGAATGACCTGGATTTTTGGCAGGTGTGTAAGAAATAGGAATCAAGAACACGGACCTGACCCGTGAATGGGTTGAATTGAGGAAACCGTACAAAAAAAGGGGGTGAGGAACTGAGTCCACAGCAGCTGGGTCAAATGGGAATTTTGAAAGATTGCAGCTTAAAGAGAAGACGGGTTAGCCCACTCCCAGGGCAGAGCACACACAGAGCTTCAAGTGGTCCAAAGTCACCTGAGCACTAGCAAGAACATAATTAGCTGTCATTATTCCTGGGAATAAGAAGGGTTGATCCAGTAGGCAAAGTCAGGATTTTGGAAAATGATCATTTTAGTTGAACCTGGCAGCTACTTCACTGTCCAGAAATCACTGGCTTTTATTGTTGATTCTCAGGAACTACAAGATTAGCCAGGAAAACATTTACTTTTATCTTTTCTCTCTGCAGTTCCTGACTAAAATCTGAAAACCAGCAAAGTGACTTTTTATTTCTTTACTTGTTAAAGTAGCCACAGGTTGCCTTGAAGCCAGAGAGCCTTGCTGTAGCACTGCATTTGTTTTCTTTTAATAGGAACCAAAGCCTAAATATCACATTTGGCTATGCTGCCCTTTTGCAAATAAACCCTGAAGGGATATGAGGAACAGATAC
Source organism: Onychostruthus taczanowskii (assembly GCF_017590055.1). Classification (NCBI taxonomy): domain Eukaryota; kingdom Metazoa; phylum Chordata; class Aves; order Passeriformes; family Passeridae; genus Onychostruthus; species Onychostruthus taczanowskii. The sequence continues at coordinate 2,247,665 of NW_024499128.1, read as the reverse complement.
TGCAGTTAAGGGCTCTGCAACGCCTGCAGTAACACCAGTCTATGCATCTCACTGAACCATGCCATTTAGCAAAGGGCAGAGAGAGGAACAGACAAGGGAGGAAAAAAAACCCAAACTCATGCTACACCCAAGCTTAATTTAAAACAATAATAATTTTTAAAAATTAAATATTCAAGACACACAACTGGCCATTTTCTCCTTCTTGTTGCTTTATTTTTAGTACCCTTTTAGCCATTGTGTGGTCTCTGTCAGCTTAGTTGTTCAACTTAATTTTTAAATCTCATGAATAAAATACAAATCATGTTCAAGGACCATTTCAGGAAGTAAAGTAGATTTCATTTATTAAGTCCTACAATCCTTTTTCCCCTCACAGGTGGCCTGAAAGCAGATAGAAAGCACATCTCCCTGTCCCACCAGACTCAGTTTCTCATGCCAACTGTGTGCTTGGTCCCACTGGGGAGAATTTGTCCTAAGAGGCATCACAGTCCCTACTCTGATACCTTCATTGTTGCAGAGAGTGCATCACACCAGCAGCAGCTCACTGGGAAAGGCAAAACAACTGAAAAATCATAAAGGACTAAAAGCAGCACCCAGGCCAAACTCCAGGATGGAAAGCACAGCCCAGCTTGAACAGTGTGCTGAGCTGGGTCCCTGGGCATGGGATGTGCTTGCAAATGATGCCATTTCTAGCACTTCAGAGAGCAGCTGATTTGTAAGGAAAGAAAAGCCTGGGGAGCAAAGAAAAAACTGCATTGTTGGTTTGTTTTCCTCATAGTACCAAACGTTCAATTTTTGTAATAAAATACTTTTAAACTTTCTGAGGAAATAAAACAATAACTACTCACATTAACAATTATTTTAAATTAAAGGAACATACAGCTCTAGGGTTAGCATTAGAGACCAGAAGTTTCATGCATCCCTTTGTGGTCACACACAATTCTGCAACAGAGACTCACTTCAATGAATCTCAACCTTTTAATCCACGAAACCACCCCAATTATTAAGCCTATCATTTCAAACTGAACTTACAGAATGACTAGGTTGGAAGAGACCTTAAAGATCTCAGGGAGCTCTGTTTTCTTTTATAGCCCAAAGTTAAACTATTTCATAATATTGGCTATAATTTTCCTAGAATTTGGCATCATTCTGGTATCTTTTGTGGCACTGATTCTGTGGCGCAGCTTCCAGTTTCAGGAGGAAAAAAGAAAAAAAAAAAAAAAACAAACCCCAAAAGTCATAGTTGGCATGTGGTATGTGCTAGTTACCCCTCCTGGAGCTTCAGGTGATCTCAGCTGTGGGATTTCAAAGGGGCAGAACCACTCACAGCTCCTGGGTGAGCCAGGTCAGCCACCTCCTGTAACAGCACTCTAATTAACGCTGGCTCTCTAATCTAATTAAAAACACCCAGGCCAAAGCCCGCAGCACCGCGTGCCCCTGGCTGGCAGCTCTGTCCCTTGTCCCCAGCAGCAGCAGCCCAGGTCCCCTCTGCAGAGGCCACAGCCTGTGACTGACGGGGAGCAGCCACACGCGCGCTGCCCCTCTGATCCCAGGACACAGCCAGTCCTAAAAAAAGCCTTGCCACGTTTTTCCAGCCTGCAGCCAGACCAGCACAGTGAAAATAAAACGATCTGGCTCTGTGTGATCCTGTGTTTCTCCCAATCAAACCTCTGCTGTCTATTTTGGGAGGTGTCGCTTCAGATGAGTGTACAGCTGTTCTGGAGACACTGGACCACAGCTCCTCCCTCCACCACATCTGGCTCTGCTGGTTTTTCCCCTCCTTCTTTGCACGAGTTACCTTAGGTGCCAGGAGAGTTCCCTCACAGAATTTATTGTAGCAATCTTAATTAAATTAATATTCCTGAGTGCAAGGCTGCTGGGATCTGAGGCTGGTATGAGGTTCATCGACTTTCACTTAGAGGGTAAAGTTTCCAGTTTTCACTCTCACGAGGCAATATGAAAAATTTATGACAGAAGCAGGAGAACTCTTGCTAGAGGCAATGACATCCCTGTGCAATTAAAACACTTTCAAGTGTCTTTTTTTCCTCCATTCTCCTTCCACTCATCTTAGAAAACAATATACATAGCAACTTTATTCTGCGCTGTACATTTTTAAATTAAAGATCTGTAGGCAGTTGACAAATTATAACCTGATCATAAAAATTTTCTTACAGTTTGAAATGTAACATATTGTACAAGGTTATGGCCAGATGGTAAGGAGCTTTTTTTCTTCTCTGTTTTTTTTCGGGTTTTTTTCCTTTTTGGTAAGAAAAACAGTTTAAAGCTTTCAAGCAACAGAAGAAACTCCCTCTACAAATAGCAGCAGAGATGCTGTCTGCACTCCTTGGAGATGACAGATTTTACTGAACCCCTCAACGAGCAGCTGTGGCAAAGGGCAGGGCTGGCTTTGAGGGCTGCCAGGCTCCAGGGGTGCTGCCAGCACATCCCGAGGCCAGGCTGTGCTGGGCACCCACACCACACAGCTCCATCCTGCTGCAAGTCCTGCTAAACCCTCTCAGAGGGGCAAGCATCCAGAGCATCAGGGAGAGCCCTTGGACAAGCTCCACTGGATCTGAAAACCACAAGTTTGACTCTGAGCAGCCCTGGGATGGGATGCCTTTGAAATAAACCCACTTTATTCTCTCTCATTTTGCAGAGCTGAGCAAGTGAGAGCTTTGGGGCAGTCAGCTTCTTTGTAAGCTAACATTCAGCTATTGCTGTGACTGCAAACTGTGGGGAATAAAGCAACAATAAATACTTAATAACCAACACAATGCAATAGTTCTTTCTTACCTCACCAGAGAACATAATTTTTTGCACAGTGCATTGCAGAGCACACTGCAGTAACCAGAGCTAACTCTGAAACTTGGGAACAGCAGAGACTATTCTTTCCATGACCATGGAAAATTCCCCTTAACAGCATGTGCCCTGAGAGAAAAATTTACTTTATTATCCCATGCTTAATTCTGGACATGCTAATCCTTGTTACCTCTGGATAGTCAACATCACTGCAATGCAGTGATCTATAAAAGAAAATATTGTCCATGATTGCTAAAATCAGGAATAATGGAAAAGAAAACTTACAATTTCTTAAATTCACTTCAGAATTTAGACCTGAGTGGTACAAAGAATGTAAATATTACAAATATCCACCAGGTGGTCTAAGCAGCAGAGCTATATTGTGTTAAATGTTGTCTTACTCTGATCATAACGACAGTAATGTAAACAGGGTGTGGATTATAATTGCAGAAAGTCGCACATGGTGAAAGATTATGAGTGTAAATTTCCTTTCATTTTAGGATAAATCTACTGTTTCGTCTTTGGAAAGATTTAAAAAAACATTATTCCAGCCTTACATTGAGTTTATTTGTCTCTGCCCTGCCACCATTACCCTCCTCCTCCCTTTGTAAATTTAGTTTCTCTTTGGACAACATTTCAGGATTGGGATGGTGCACACAGCCATCTCAGGGACCCAAAGCAATAAACAACCCAAAGGAACCAACAAGCCAGGTCTCCATTCTCAGTCACAAGTCCCATGGGGGGACACAACAAAGCTCCTCTGGAGCCAGCTGACACTGAGCAGGGGCAGGAGAACTGGGACAATTCCTGTCCCTAGAGCTGTACCCAGGCTCAGGGCAGCACACTCAGTGTTGGGGCAGCACTAAAGGCTAATCCAACCCTTCTGTGAGCCAGTGAGTTTGGGCAGCTCCTGAAATGGGACACCACATCTTTGGTATGAACTAGATGAACAGCACCACAGAGGCAAGATGTTGTTTATCACACCTAACAGAAGGGTCTCCCTGTTGCCTTTCACTGCTGCCAGGGACTGGCACCCATCTGTCACCTCTCACCAGACATTCTGCTCATCTGCTCTTACAGCAATGGTCTTCCATAATTTTCTCTGCTACACAGGGCCCTTTTCTCATGCCAACTGTGTACTTAAGGCTCAGACACTCTGGAAACAATAAAGCACAACAGCAAGCAGAGCTTTCTTATCTTAGAGAGGCTTATTCCAGTGTTTGTAGCACACATACAAGACAAGACCAGCTCAACACCAGCACTAGCAACTACCACTACCTGAGGCAGAAGCTCCTCCTTAAGAGACCTTCTTGCTAATTGCCCACAGCTGCATTGAATAAAACACAGCTTCAGGTGTGCAAGGCTCTCAGATGTTACACTATAATGAAGGGCAGTATTTTTTTTAAGTGAGAGATAAGGATAGCCCTTCAAGCCAGAGCTAAAGGAAAATATAGTGTATTTTATTATCAGTAGGGACACCTTGTGAGAGAAACATGGGCTCCAGGATGGGGCCCAAAACCAGATTAGTGGCTGGATCCCTCATTAAGATGTGGATATTTCTGAATCATTGCGTAAGGCAGCAGGAGAATATCCTCAAACAGAGCTTGTAGCTCCTGGAAGAGAGGAAACACAACTTTTTGAATGCCATTTTAACAGCTGAAGCAGACTGGAGCACCGCACAACCACAAATCTGTGACAAAGAGGAAAGCAAGAAAGGTGCTATCATAGGGCAGAGCTCTGAGAAGGACTGACCCCACATCATGTACAATGGTCCTCAGAGCTAGAGTTTAAACATATGCAAAAGAAGTCATGTTTGATATATTGATAAGGTAGCTGAAATATCAGTTCACTGGACAAGGAAGAGAATACTGTGATATTGCCTCTTTTGAATGCACCAAAGTATTAAACTTCCCATCTGAAGTAACCTTGAACCTGTTCTAACCATACTGCCAAGAGACTCCTACAACAGAAACACAAAGATAAACAGAGATATCAGCTCAAAGCTGAATTTGGAAGAAAAGCACAACCACTGGATACCGTAGCTTATTAATGTGTAGGTGGAGAAGACAACACAAAATACAAAGAAGCAGGAGCTCCTTTGCTGTCTCCAAAACATTCCTGCTAACACTTTGTGCTCCTGAGTAGTGAGGACTGCTTTGCTTAGCACAAAATTAGGAAATCTGTGTCTCGTTTCTTTCCCCAAAAAGAATTCCTACAACCAAACTGTCAATGTTCTAACATCTTTCCCTCTCTTGTAAAGATAAAGATGGGGGTTTAAGGGTTTAAAACACACACAAACCCCACTCTTCTATGCAATCCCCTCACCTGGAAGGCAATCAAGGCTATCACCTTCAGCAAAGGGGCAAATTGACATCTATCCAACAAGGTCTGTATTAACCTCTGCTGAACACAGGCACAGAGCAGAAATGTCCTGGAGTCTTTCAGCTGCTTTTAAAGTGAATGTATATTTATGTCCAAAATTAGAAAAATATGAGAGTAGAGCACCAGATTGATTAGAAGGTCTGGGCTCTCATACCTCTGTCATAAATGCCATGGAAAATCTGTCAAACTTGACCATGCTTCAATGTTTCTGTGTGAATGGAGAACACAGGACTGCTTCACATGGGAAGGGATTTGTGAGGGTAACAGATTTAGGGCACACAAGCACCTCAAATAACACTGCAGTCAGGACCTACACCAAATAAATAAAGGATAAATTGGACGAAACCTGAGACAGGCATCTTCACTTCTTCTGACACTCTCTCCCCAGCCAGTGGACAGATTAACTTCAACAGTTGCTGCAGCCTAGTTAACGAAGGCAGGAATTCAGGGCACCAAGGGCAATTGATACTGCATTATATATTTTGCCAATTTAGCCTCAGTGAAGAAATCTATACTCCCCATCTGCACAGGGTTTTGCTAACACAGCACAAGACAAATAGTAACCACCAGCTGTAATAAGTGAAGTGAGGGATGAAGGAATTCGTGGAGTTCAGGATAGTTTCCCAAAGGTCAGAAGCTCACATCACCAAAACAGTACTGGGGGAGATGTGGGACTGCCCTGAGAGAGCAAATACAAGCCCAAATGGAAGAATTCTGTGTGAGTGACTGTATCGTAATTGGTGTCATGGAAAAAACCCTCACTTTTCAAGGCAGAAGAAACAGACAAGATGATGGAGGTTATAAAAAGCATATTGCACTGTAACTGACCTTGAAACCCTTCTTTTCTCTCAGCCTGATTAAGGGAAAAATACTTAGTTAGACACCCTCTTTGTCCTCCACATGGATAAGCACAAGAAATGGGAAGGAAAAAAAAAAAAAGAAAAAAAAAGGAGGAGGAGAAGAGGAAGAGAAAATCAATACAAGCTGTCTTCAGTTTAACCAGAATGTTACAGTGAATAGGTTTATGAAACCTCCAGTAAAGAGGAGCACAATTGCTCCCACAACAGCAGAAGTTGCTAAATTTTAGTGTAGTGTAACTTTCTGAGGTGTCATATAACAAAAAGAAAATGCAGGTGTTCTTCCTGTCCAAGGACAGTACTTGTATTAGAGTGTATAAATTACTAACCTGGAATTAACTCATCTGATCTAATGCAGGGGTTGTGACAGCAATCACTACTCTGTGCTGCACAAGAAAATAAAAAACCTGCCTCACACATGGGATGAATAAATAGAGATAATGGGAAGTAGCTCTTCCCATCTCTCTCAGCAAAAAGATTTATGCTCTGAAAGAATAGTTTACACCCCATCAAGCATTTTGGTTTAAGCATATGGATTTAAACTACACAAAACCATAATTATCTACATTTTCTTGATAAACAGCCCGGTCAGCTTAATGAGCACTGGTGAATTGCTGTCCTTGCTGGTGTCTTGTAGCTGTCAGTCCCACAGGAACACTCCGAGTTGTATGAAAACAGTCCTGCTCCTGATTTCTCTCTTTTCTCTTTCTTCTTTACATAGATACATATATATTCTCATTGAACTAGCTGCATGATCCTGCCTGACAAAAACCAGACAGATACCAAGGTGGAGAAATAGTGGCTATGGAAAATAAGCAGATGGTCTTTCTTTACTATGCAGGTGCTGTTCAGCAATTTTTCCCACCAGTGAAGCTGCTGTATTTTGCACAATGTTTTCCCAATTCACCAGACAATCAGGAGCAGAACAACATGAATGCTCTGTTCTGCTGCGATGTGCTGAGACAGCAGGTTATCAGTGGTGACTCTGAAGCTTGCTGACATCTGACATGAATTCCTGGCATGCTGACTTTTTAAAAATCGATGGGGACAGACCTCAGAGTAACAGAAATAGCTGTGAAGTTTAACACTGCTGAAACTGTTCAGGCTTGATTGGCTGGTGAACATGGAAGGTCAGAAAGAGGAGCACTGGATCCTCATCAGTAGGAACAGAAGCAGATTATTATAGAAAAAAAAAATCACCCTGAAGTTTCATAGCTTACTGTTCCTGTGAAATAGCCGAGATCAGGAGATGCATAATGTGCAGCAGACCTCTTCTTTATTAATACAACCTTAAGCTAAGGATGAAAAATGTATATTGGCATACAGAAAGGCTCAATGGAGTGTTATAAAGCCATTGCTTGACCTCCATTTTTGATAATTTTAAAGCAGTTCTTAAAAACTTTTTTTTTAAAGGAAACACTTTAGCCTTGGAAAGATTGTTGATGTTAATTAGACTTCACTCTTTGGAGTGGAAGTGGGGAGGGAACTGTTAAGCTCCAGGAGAAAAGTACCTATAAATTTAAGTTTTACTTTAAACATGGATGTAGCCTCTTTACCTTCTTGATAAAGCAAGTATCTCTTCAATCTAGACCAATTTATGCCCTCAAAACTGCAAACCACCTGCCTACAGAACTGATGAAGCGAAATTCCTCATTAATCTTGCTCATTTATACATGCTAAGAAGGCTCACATAGAGAGAAACACCCGTTAAGTCAATGGAAATATAAAAGAAAGTCAGCAAACCTCTTTATAAGGCTTTGAGAAAATTAAAAAAAAAAAAATTGTAATTTTCCTTTCTAAACACAAATAGGAATGGAAACTGGATGACAGAAATTGCTGACAGAGAGGGTGAAAACATTTCCATTACTATTTTTCAAAAGGATCTTGCACTTACAGGTCAAAAAAAGGCCTCATGCTTTAGAACACGAGTAGTATAGTAATCATATTAATACGTTTTATTGAAACTTAGTAAAAGGACATTGTCAAGTGCTTTTATGCAGTTTCTGCTGTAGGTGTTTCACTCTCCATTGATTGTATAATAACCTCTTAACAGTTTGAAAATAACATCTCTCTCTCTGTGTGTTCCCCTCGTTGATAAACACAGTTTCTGCAGTTATGGACCATGAGCCAGCATGGTAATGGACTTCTAAATTCAGGAGCACTCAAAAGTGTATCAGTGGTAACAACTAAAGTAACAAATCCCTAGCTTGTGTTCCTTGAACTTCAGCCTCGTCACTCACATGTTTGTGCTGGTGTACTAGCATTATTTATTTCACTTCTCAGTTAAAGCAATATTTTTTCATACACTGCATAGTGTGCCATGTCTTCAAGTGGAATTCTGCGTTGATTACTGGCACCATGGCCTGAAAGGTGCCCATTTTGGCAGGGAGTGCGGGTTCAGAGTGCCACCACCCAACCCTTCCTTATGCTTGAGCAGCCAAGACGAGAAAGACCCTCCAAGAGCCACGTGCTTAGAAGCTGCCCAGCAGCTCTTTCATGAGAAGCAGGCCTGTTGCCAGCTGTTGGGGGCACATTTTTCTCCCTCATAAGAGAGGGACTTCCCCTTAGTGTGGACTCTCTCCTTATCTGGCTCACTGCCTTCCAGCTGCTGAAGGGTTCTGCTGCTCTGTAAGGGAGCAATCTGCTGCCCTTCCCCAGAGTGGGTCAGAAAACAAGGCACCACATACACCCCGTTAGGGGAGAGGCCCTGGAGAGGCCCTGGAGAGGCCTTTCTGATCTCTTTGCAGAGTGAGACCTGATGTTATGGATGGCCAAGGAGACCAACGTGCTGCTCAAACCTTGAGATAACATCTCTACACTCCTTGCCATATGAACCTGCATGGCCACCATGGAATACCTGCACAATGGCACTGCCAGCTGCACCCAAAGGGCTTATTCCACTCTCCCAGCAAATTCTCTTCATCCATTCCATGCATTTGCTATTTAAATACCTGATGATTGGAGATTCAGTGTGCTGAAATTACCTTATCTAAAAATATCCCTAGTAGGGAGATGCCCTATTTGTTTACTCTCAGAGAATTTTCTTTTGAACATTCTTTTGTTCAATATCATTAAGCCAAAGCATTTAAAAGTGAAACCAACAAAAGCATATAGAAACAGCGTGCTAATGATTTGCCCCACAGAAGAGAGATCTTTGAGTGGTTTCCAAGCTTGTAGGAAAGCAACTTTCCCCTTTAAAGTATAAAAAGTTTTCAGGTCAGCCCATCCAACTCAGGTTTGCACAAAGTCACTCCTGTTGCAGTTTACATCTTACTCAGCTGCCTTCTGGGCTTACTCCAGTGATTCCCCAGAGCGGTGGGAGGAAAGTGAGTAAATTTTTCAGTAGATCCTAAAACTAAAGTTTTCAAAAGCCTGAAGCTCTTCAGTGGATGCACCATTAATTGCCAACTGACCACTTGGTGATAACCATTTTTCAAGGTATATGTACATGACTTAGTTCAGGGTTTATTTTTAGACTACCAGATTCTAGAAAGTTTTGAATACAATTATCAAGAATATGAAACCAATCTCAGCAAAAATAAAAATCTAAGCAAATGTTACTGAGCACAACAATAGTAATGATTGCATGGTGTATTGCATGGTGAAGGGTCAGAACAAACAATACCCTGGGCAAGATCTTCCTATATTTTTTTAGAAGAACAACCCATATCTTTTGAATAGAACATTCAGTACATTCCCTGCAAAATTTGTGGGATTCATGGAATATGACCTGCATCTCCAATGTGTCTGCAGAGCCTCTTGATTCCTCCTTGGCTGTTCTTTCTGGTTAAATCCCTAGTGCCAGACTCTTCAACTAATCAGAGCATCACTTCCTAGTGTGCCTATTTCTGGAAATCAGAACAATTCTCTGTCTCTGAAATGCCAAGCTCCTCTCTCAGATGTTATGCCTCCTACTAAAACAAACAGAGATATTTATGGCAGACATCACTGAATACAGCACACACAAAAAAACCCAGAAAGATTTAAAAAACATTATTTAGAACTAAAATCCATTTTAGGAAGACAAAGCCGTACAGTGTGTCTTTTTCTTATTTCTGCTTTTTTAAGACAGTAGATGCCATGCATGATACAGATTTTTGGTTCTGTGCTGTTGATGGCATTTAAGAAAACAAAAATCTCAGAAAACTAAGAAATTCTTTAGATTTTAAATTCTGGGAAACTCACCAGATGGATGCCTTAGTGCATGAGAGAAATATTCTGACTATAAATGTTGTCATTTGAGAGTTGCCTCAAATTGAAAGTTTAGAAGCAATTGAATCCCTCTGCTTCTCTCTCCCAATCTATGCTTCCAAAAAATAATCAAGGACTTATCAGTCCCCGTGGTTCCAAGGACAGTGGATTATTTCAAGAGTGGTGCATGCCTAGAGGCATAAACTCTTTCATTGTCAAGTGACTTATAATACATGGGTAACGAATAAACCCAGCAAAGATCTGGATTGAGCAGGAACAGATTCCCTTACATGATAAAGGCCAATGTTCGCTAAAAATGTGAGAGAGTAAGATTCTCAGCTAGCAACAATGAATTTCAAAGTGAGAAAAGTGTAAGAGCAGTCTTAAATTCAGAACCACAGGCATGGCTTGGTCACTGTGTAACCTTAGGCTGGCGTTTTGGAAGTGTTCGTGGCAAAGGATGCAACATTCCTTGCCCTGAAAAAGGTGCAAAACTTAAATTCTTCTGCTCATCTCCCAGAAGGTTTCTCCAATATCAGTCAGAGCAGCCAATGCCCAAGTTTCAGGGCAGGCTGGATGCTGATAGCAGCTCCAGAGGTACTGCAAGGAGCACAGGGTCACCAGGGAGAGCGAATGTGCCTCTAACAGGACATCAGGAACATCCAGGATAGTGCTGGAGGCCTTCCCACTCCCCAGAGCACTTTGCAATCAGGAGTGAGACGAGGCAGTTTAAAGATACATAACCTTCTCTTCCACTGGGCTTTCAGTCCTTCCAGCACAGGACAGAGCCAAGCCTGTTCAGCTCACAATTCAGTGTTTAATTCATGTCTCCCTCCAGACAAACTGTTTCTTTAGCATGTCATTCTTGCAACTTTTAAATAGATTTAAACGCACCTCACCCATAAAATCTGAAAATTAATAAGTGAGATCAGGCAAAATCCCTTTTTTTAGTAGTTAAACCTGAGCAAGGAGGAAAAATTAAATGTGTTTCATGTACTTATTATTTTAAAACTTCATTGGCCTACTGTATTGAAATATCCCTCACTCTCTTTGATTTGGTTACCTAATAATCATTCCACTGTTACCTAATACAAATAGGGAATGAGTTCATCTTTATAATCCAGGCCCTTTCTCCAGGTATTCTGTAAAGTGAACAATGACACAACACCTCAGAGCACAGTAAAACCCTTGTTTTTCATTTCAGAGAGTCAAAGTTCTACATTTGGCCTTAATAATAGTTAATTATTACAGATAACAATGTAGCTTTTTAACAGTCATGAATTAATTTACTTTAATAGGGAAAAAAAAAAATAAAAAAAATCAATTACCCAGAAAATTACTATTGGGGTGACAGACTGTCATGGTTTAACCTGACACTTTTAAGCTCAGCATCCATCATGGATTTGACACATCACATCCACCAGCCCAGCCCAGCCAGAAGGCAGCACTGAGGCTGTGTCAGAGAGCAGGATGAGAGCCGGAGACTCTGCTCCTACTCCCTGCTTTCTGAAGGCTCTCTGTACTGCAGCTCCCCACCTCTCAGGCAGGAGAATACAGTGAGCAGGTCTGGGCAGGGCAGTTACTGTGGAAAACATGAGAACAGAAACATCAGTGGCACTGAGGACAACCTCTGATCTCAGCAACCCAGGGAGCTGCTGTCCACGAGCACTGAGGATCCTGTTAAGAGAAACCACTCTAAAAGAGAGCAGGAAAGCACTGTCCTTTACTGGCCCCTTTGATTTTATCACCTGTCACAGCATCAAGTGCTCCTTTCAAAATTTGTGAGACTTGAAATATTATGGCCACACAACACTAGACTAAGAAAACGACCTTTTACCTTTTTTTTTTTTTTTTTTTTTTTTCCCCCCAGGTAAGCAGGATATCAGGAGCAGAAAGTATCACATTTGTGAAATCCTTATCGACATTAATTCTGAGGACAGAGATACTACAAGGAAAAAGTATTTGTCTCTGCTCATTTGCTATGTTTTTCTTCATTTTCTTTGAAGCTGATTTTAGGTATTAAGTACACCAAATATCAGCCTGCTGTCTTTTCAGGACTCTAATTTTGCCATTGACTTGGAAAAAAATGGAGTTCCCCTTAGTTTATATTAAGAGCCCAGACTCGAAGGAGCAAAAATTAAGAATTAAAGCAATGATAATATTAGGTTTTGCTTTATGACTTTTCACTTATAAGCACTAGGCTTTTCATGAGACCATTCAAGGGTGTGTAAGAACTTTTTTTTTTTTTTTTAGGTCTGTCTAATACAATATCTCTCTACAGAGCTGCAATGTGAATTATGTGAAAAAGTTACTAAACCTGGAGTTGTGCAGTCAGCCTTCTTCAGGATTTATGAAAAAGCAGTGACATTTCTCTATGGACATTTCTGAAGACTGCTCATTTGCAGAGAAAACTTGCTTGTGGATCAGAATTCTGCAGTGCCAAGCCCAGAACAAAAGAGAGCCACCCTCCCACCACCCCAAAGACAGGCTGTGTTCCTCCTGGGCCTGAGCTGCTTGTCCTGAAACATATTTCAAATAAAGAACTGGCTGTTTGGAACTGTAGGAATGGGACAAAGAAAACAGTTGCAGTAAAACAAACAAAAAAAAAATGCAGTGGAAGAAGCCCAGAAAAAGATGAAGACTTTGTTCATCTGGACAGGAATTTTGGACAAAGCACTGCCTGGAAAGGTGTCAGCTGTGGATACAAGACATAAAGCTCTGAGCAGTGTTCATCAATAATCAGGTTAGCTAGCCCTGTGCAATAAACACATTAGGTGCAACCTAGGTGGTTTTCAGTGTTTCCACCAAGGAAAAGGAGCTCAGAAGACCTCATGTTTCATCTTAAATTTGAGGACAAAAGGTTTGTTGACAGTACAAAACACATCTGAACAAAAGCACACTCAGTCCATCTCAAGAGCTGCATAAAGCAGAGCTACTGTCTTCTAAGAAACTGATTTCCATTCAATATCTACACAAATATATATTTAGATATATTTATAAATATGGTGAGAGAAAAAACTGCCATCCCAACGGGACGACTGGCAATCCAGAAGTATCAGTATGTTTGTGAGGGATGCCACTTCCAAGGAGCTGGTCCCCATAAGCACAGTGCTTGTTATTTTATTAACATTTTGAAGACTTAAAGGCACATCACAAGAGTACTCTCATTGGAAAGATGCTTCTGCTTCTAACTTGAAATCAAATGATCCACCTGATAGATCTCCAGGCCTTTTACAGCACTGAAATTCAGTTCTCTTAATGAGGATCAGTAATTGTAAATTCAAAGACTGCCCAAACCAGTCAGCAGGAGATAATATGTAATATGTAACCACAGGAAAAGCAAACTGGAAAAAGAAAGACCACTGGCTTTCATAAATCATTTTTTGACAGGAAGGTTATTTATCATGGGAAATAAGCTTAATCAATAATAGAGTGAAACAACCTTAATAAAAAAGGGAATCAAGCTCTGTTCTGTTAGAGCATTATAATTAATGTGGGTAGGGGGAGAGAGAAGAGGCAGAAAGAATTGTTACAGAGAATTGTTATTATCCTGACAAATGGATTCTGGATTGTTTCTAAAAGTTCATTTTCATCTAGCAGCTTTGAATGAGAAAGGATCAAGGATTGCATTTTGTTTTCCTAGAAGTAATGAGAATTTTGAGGGAGGTGCCCAATGAAGGAAGAGTTATTCAAAGGATGAATATATTTTTATTTGATCTCAAGGGAATGATATAACCAATTGTGACTTTATTAAAAATCAGCTTTCTTAAAAGATGTGGAGAGACCATGGTTTTTTCAATTTATTTTTATATACAAACCAAGTGTTAGTTTTTCCAAAAGTCATCACTTTTTTTCTGGGTTGATTAATTTTACAAATATGAGAGGAAAGGAAAAGCACTCTAGAGAAATTTCAGAAGCTTGATGAAAAGAAATTATTTCATCTACATTAAAACACAAACACTTGTGTATTTTAGTTATTGTTTTGTTCAGTCACTTTTCATTTATCTTTCCAATTATTTTTACAGATAGATTATAATTCCATCAGATTTTGAAAACATTTAGCAAATTTTCTGAAAAATATTGCACAGCTTCCTCTGCAAAAGGAGAATCCTACATGTAAGTACCGTGGTCACAGGCATCCCAGAGGGAATATATCTCCCAACCATAAAACATTTCTCTCAATTCGCATCATCAACATAAATATAAGGAACAGTGTTTTTAATGCTTAATTAAAAAATTAACAGAAAATTTCTATTTGAAGCAAAATCAAAAATTGAAAGAACTACCAGTCCCTAAGGGAAGCTAACAGAGAAGCTGCAATTTTCTGTGGAGGACAGAAAAATTAATTCCAAAAATACATTCATAGGGAGAGAGTAAGTATGTGTAAAGGTAAAAATTATGAAAATGGGAATGGAGGAATGAACGACAAATTTGCTGGGCTGACTCAGATTCTGTATTTCAGTTAAGATGTCCAAAATTACCAAAACCTGTCTACCAAAAAAAAAAAAAAACCAAAAAAAAAACAAAAAACCAAAAAAAAAAACAAAAAACAAAAAAAACCCCAAAACCAAAACAAAACAAAACAACAAAAACAAAAAAAACCAAAAAAAACCAAAAAACAAAAAAAAAAAAACAAAAAAAAACAAAAAAAAACAAAAAACCCAAACGCAAAACAAACCAAAACCCCAACACTGCAAAGGTTTTAATAATTTAATAAGCAATGTAATGACCAGCATGCCTCGCCTAAACTTCTGAATTTCAGGAGAGTGGCTCTTTTGTCTCTAAAGCAGACATTTTGTTCCTGTTCCCAAAGCCTTTCTGAGCTCCACTCAGTATTCCACTGACTATTCACACACAACCTACAGACAAGCCACAGGTCAGGAAAAGCAGAGTAGCAAAATAATTCTTATCCAGGAGATCATTTGAAAGTCTCTTAAGGTGTTCCCAGACAATTTGTGAAGGGAGAGAAAAAGATTATGAGGTATTCTACCTGTTACAAATTATTCAGCAGCTCAGAAAGTCACTCATTTTTAGAAGACAGCTGTTGAAAACAACAGAATTTTTGATGATTTATTGTGAAGTTCTTAACTTTTTAGTTTATCTCAGGATCAAAAAAAAGTTTTCAGGTAACTTTTACACAAGCCCCACTCTATACTAATTTCAGCTTTTATTCTGCTTGTTCCTATCAGGATTAAACTGGCAATGTTCCTGAGAACATGGAACAAGCTGAATCAGGATCCCTATTATTCAGGAACTCATTTTTTTTCCTACTTTATGTAAATAAAGTATCTCAAAACTGGAGTAACTTAGACATAAAGTGGCAGGAAGGAAGTATTAATATAAGTTTTCAAAGTGTTGTACCCTGGGCTAAATTCTTCTTCAGTTCCACTGGGAAGAGTTTCAATAACCCCGTGTATGAAACCAGCCCAGAGTTCAGCCTGCTCCTGCTGCCCCATCCAGCACTGCCACCCAGCCACAGCTTCTCACCTGAAACTAAGCACTCAGCATTCCTTCCTTCATATTCTGTTCTAGTGCACAGCATCCGTGAGGTAGAGCTGAGCCACTGCTAATTTAATTAAGTGGGAGGATGGAGAAGGGAAGACATCACTCCAGTGTTACTGACAGTCAGCAGCAGCACCTTCTGGTCCCTCATCCATTCCCTCTCCAGAATGTACCACTTTAATCATGCTCACTGCAGCACTGTGAATGTGCTTCCCGCTCTTTTTACAGCACCACATTCAGGTGTGCTCTCTCTATCTCTTCCAGAAATGCATGGATTGCTCTCCTTATTGTAAACATGGACCACACAGAAGTGGACCCCAGTCCTGTATCATTATGTACATTTTTACAGAAGTCATTAGAGCTGCAGAAGAGGAATCCTTTTTCTGCTGGGAAAGACATGGCAATAGTGATCGACCATTCTTTTTCCTGGCTTGCTTGCAATAAAACATTTATTCATAATACATGTTTAGTGCTGCAGGTGGCATTGTTACTGTTCAAAGAACCCTACTCAGCACATAATGTGGTCGGCACTTCATCTTCCTGAAAATGAATCTTGAAAACTTCTTGAATTATATATCTCCTCCTGCTTTTCAGTAGATCCATAATTTCCTTCAGAAGATGGATTGCGGATAGCAGCACTGATGAGAATTAAACTAGCAAGGTTCATGTTAAGAACATAGTCAGTAAATCAAAAACTGAAAGTAATGTCAGAGATTCAAAATTGTAGACTGACAATATCCTGAGATGCTGCTTATGATGGAGTCTGGTAATGAAGTCATGGGGTTAAACATCAGCCTTTCATAGATACCCACCTGCTCAAGTACCAGAAACCTGCACTCCCCTCCTAGGATCTGTGAAATCACCTTTGCTGATTATATGGAGGAGAAAGATGCCTCAGTCAACTAATTCTAAAAGAAAGACCCTGTATGCAGCAAAAGCCATAGAGCTGCTCCCTCCAAATGCCAATAAACAAGGCCAATAAGCACAAAGAACTTTAGGAAGTTCCCACTGGGGATATTCTCCAGCATCACAAACCTATGCATTCAACCAATAGAAAAAAACTCTTTAAATTTTTTTTTTAAATACCCCTAAAAGCTGTCACTCCAAAGCCATCATATTCACCTTTAAGAGTAATTGTATTGATCCTGAAAATTTAATTGAAGCTTAACTGAAATTATTCGTTAGTGGTACTTGGTGCCTATATTAATGTATTGAATAAACCTGTTCCTAAGCCCTTCTGTTTTGCTGGTGAATAACCCTGCCAAAATACATTTCATACCAATCCCTCCAGCTATGGATGTGAAGCAGATATTCTGCTCCAGTGCTTGTTTCCTTATCATATCTGTAGGGTAGTAAAGACCTCAAAGAAAAGTAGAAAAGAGGACTCATGTGCCATACATTTTATATTTCTGACATCAGTTACATGCCCACTCCTTTCCTTGTGTCACAAACTGTTCTACTTCTCTACTCATAAATAATTTGCTGAGGAGAACCACACAAGGGTAAATACTTGTTTCAATAATCAGGGATTTGGCTGTTAATGTTAGCGGGAGCCTTGCAGCTCTGTGCATGCACAGATTCTTCCCCTCTGTGCAGGTCTTTAGGCTTTCAGGAGTGTCAGGCTCAGGAAATTGATGGGCTGTATTCCCATCTCAGTGCATCCACACCTCTCTCTAAGGGATTGATGTGCAGAAACCAACATGTGGCAGGATAGCACACTATCCTTAGTTTATGGAGACAACCATGTTAGCTCATGAAACGCTCAGCATTAGAATGCTCACATCTACATGCAGCAATTTTCCTTTTTTACAAATGAGGTGTTTGTATTTTCACATGAATTTAGTCCTTGTGGAAACAGCCTGTGGAAACAGCTCTAAACATCCCATTTCTTGTTTACCTACAGAGGTGACACAGGACAAATGGAAGCACTGTGACTGTCCTCCACAGCGTTCACCAAAACCTCTCAACCTTGGCCAGGATAAGAGGGTAATTCAAACTTTGTGTCAATAAAATCACCACAGGCTCACTGAAGTTTCCCAGTGCAATGGTGAATTCTGGGGCATATCAAATAGGGGCTAAATCAAATCCAGCAATTTTCCACCACTCTGATACATGCTTCCAAAAGAGGAAGAATTTAACAAACCAGAGCTTCAGTTGATATAAATCAGCACCATTCCACTGAAGCTAATGCAGCTGCATTGATTCACAGCCACTGAAGTCTTGGACTCTGGTCTCAGAAATATGATAGAGAGTTCCATTTGCTAATGTAAATGTATATTGATGGTTTATCACGTAAATTTGTTCAGGAAAATGCATGAATCAGTGCTGCTTTTTTAGTAATAAATCGCTATAACAGGTAGGAATAAGTTTTGAGCTTTTAAAAAACCCGATATATGTACTTCAGTCACGCAGTAATTCTGCAAGCATGCTCTTGCTTTGTAAAACACCTTTTTCCTTAGTGCCCCTCTCTTGATGCAAGACCAGAAATTGCACCACCACTCCTATGACTGTAGACAACAAATTTAAAATACCCTTAATTGGAAGCTGAAAAAACTAAGCGTGCTGCACAATGGCTGAGACACAAGACTTATGGTTGTTTACTGTAACACTAAGACAGTCCCATTAACAAGAATGATGGGAAACTGCATCCTGGCATTATTCTTAGCAAAAGACTTGACAAATATGTTTTGTAAATGAAGGAACTACAACAGAGAAAACATATAATACACTTTTCCCCCCTTTTTCCCAGTGAAATGGTTGCATGTTTAATGCTTTATACATTATTCAAGGCTCCATTTTCCAGGGTTCATCAATACCCTAGTCTGCAGCAGCTAGAAGCTTGTAACAACTGACAAATGTAGACAAACATGCTGCTTAACCCAAGAACAGTGGGTCAGAGAACAAACAGGAAAATTTATTGTCTTTGCTATATTACTGTTGGAATGGAGAAGTAAATGAATACCATACGTTATAGCTTATCACTTACAGTATGAGTGTATCATGAACAGCCCAGCATGTCCTACTTAAATAATACTGATGGATAACATGCAGGCAGCTTTTGTTCACTGCTGAGGTTTTGTCTTGTCTACATGTTGTTTATACTTATTTAGGGCTAGAGGAAGAGACAAAAGAATAGCAGGAGCCATGCTAGAGGCTCATACAATCCCCTTCCTCCACGTAGCCATAATGAATCCTGGCTGTGCTTACCATGGAAAGCATTTGCAGAGAAATATAGAAGTCTTCTTGGGGTAAAAAGCAGATTCCACAATATATCCTTGGACCAGACATTATATTATTTCCCAGCTGCACTTGTAAGCAGCTCTGCAGAGGACAAAGGAGAAAAAGGAGGGGAAAGAAGGTGGTGGCAGGGAGGAATATCAACCTGAGTTTTATTGCCTCTGCCTGCTGGAGAACTGTAGGGAGATTAGCAATAATTTTTATATTCAGCACTGTACCTCTGAAGGTGACTCAAGAACTTGTGTGAACTAGAATTCTAGTAGAATATAAGCAAACCCCCAAACCTGTGCTGCTGTTTCTTTCCTGCTCTCAGGCTGTTGTTTGGCCAGACCATTCCAGCTGTGCAAGGCAGGCCTGGTGCACCTCTGGATTTCTGCATTAACATCTGCAGCACGATTTCTCAGGTGTCTGGTGTGAGGGGATCACTGCCTGAGGATCTCATCCCACACTGCCATCACACTTTTTCAGACTTTATGTCGGTGCTGTGTGAATGGCAAATGGGGAGGAAAAAGCACAGCACACTTGAAAAATGGAATTCAGAGCCATTTGATATTCATCCTGCTATTGTGCCACAGAAACTGCAGGGCAATGTAGAATCAAGCCCCACATGAAGGAAATAATTTAACAACATCAGGGATCCTTTTATATTATGATTAAGCTTTTTGCTATTCAATGGAAAAAATAGATATCGAGCACACCCCCATTCCTCCCACCCCCACTCCCAAAAAACCCCAGTAATTTTTCCTAAATAATTTAAGGTAGTTGTGACTGAAGGATCATTATCAGATTTATAATTTTTGGTAATTTAAGTCACTTATATTAACCACGGGAATTAATTTGGTCTGACACCTTTGCAAGCAGGTTTTTACCAATAGAAAAAAGATATTCCCAGCCCAACATGAATTAAGGAGTGCTTGTCTACTCACAAAACTCTATCATTTTAATTAAGATTTTGCAGTCACCACTTATTAATTTAAACCTGACCTATATATCAGTAAGGGAATTTAAACTAACAAGTCAGGTTCCAATAGATTGGATCTCCTTACACAAATCACAGGGATTTTAATGAAGCAGCTCGATATTCCATCTGTATTTACTCTGGCATGATTTTGTGATGCACGACTAGCCTCCCATGAAAAGGATTTTAAAAAGGAACCCTGCTTCAAAAAGGAAACAAGATGGGATGAGCTCCAAATGGGACTCAGGTCTCCAGTCCTCAGTGGTCCAAATCTCATATTGGTCAAGATGAGCCTACTCAGCAAAATATCACATGGTAGTGATTTCTGTGTGTGAATAAATCCGTTCTTTAATACCTACTGCTCATTTTAATTGGTTGATTTATGCTTCGTATAAATGAAGAACGCAGATATTTACTCAGATACAGAAAAAAAAATAACAAAGAACCCCCACCAAAACAAATCAGTCCTTGGAGCTTGTTTTAAGTAAAGAGATTTTTCTTTCCCACTACTGCTTCCCAGCATTAATTTTCATCCCAATATCCCAGAAATCTGTAGTTCTTTAAGGCTGCCATTTGCTTATGCAAACCATGGTAAAATCCAGGAGCTATTCTGGGATGTACTCAACCTGGCTGAACATGGTTTTCCTTTTCAAAATAAAAACTGAATTAGCAGGACTGGCCAGCAGGGCTCTATGGAATGATATGAGGAAACCGAGGCTATTTGATGACCATGATGGAGAACTGGTACTGATGCTAAAACTCTTGGTTTACTCTGCTGTAAACTGAGAATATGAACCACCAAAGCTGTTTCCTAATCTTGGGCTGATGATCCAACAACCGCTGAATGGAAATCTCCAAAAAAGACTCTTAATCCAAAACCTCTTTCCCAAATTTTGGCAGATTTGTTTGGGCATCTTAAATATACTTCTACATGAGATTTGTACACCTGGTACCTAATGTGGCATTTCTTTGCCTCCACTGCAGCTCTCTCAGTGTCTGTGATTAGGCTGACTATGACAAAGCTCTTAACACCAGCTCTGCATTCCAGAAAGTCACCAGACAGCAATGCTGGGATATGACTGCTAATCAAGAGGCTGGTGACATCTGTAGCAGAGCAGATGGTGACGTTCCACAGGTCCTGCTGCAGGGACTCTCAGTTTTCAAGGCAGTTCTTGTAAATTTAGAAACTTTGATCTATAGTCTTTGCCATCCTCTAGCACTTGGGAAGATGACACAGAAAACTAAGCACAAAAAAGGCCCTTCAAGCACAAAGGGCATGGAATAATCCCTGCAAAATAAGAGAGTGATAAACACCACACCTTGCTCTAACACCATTGACCCTGGCTGGTCAAACTGGTAATGCTGAGTTTGGCCCTGCTGTGTTTGCTTGCCTCTAGATAAATGTTATCAGATTTATCCCATCTCTGCTGTACTAAACCCACTCATGTCCCCCATCCTGCATACACAACTCATGTACCGAGCCCTCAGTCACCTGGATAACCCTCCTCAGGACCCTGTCCAGTTTCTCAGCATCCCCCTAGATTCCCAGATTCTCAGATTCCCCTTTGTGGGAATCAAATCACGCTCTGAGTAGGGAGACCAGCACCGCCAAGAAGGCTGGGACAACTTTCCTGAACCTGTTTGCCACACTCCAGATGTGTCAATTACGTGGTTGGAAGCCAAATATGACTGTCCAACTGGCAATGTCAGACCTTACAGGTTTACATGAATACATTAATCTCTGCTATTTAATACTGCTCATGTTTCCCCCATGATGTGCAGCCACTGTCAGTGCACCTCATTTCTTTCCAAGTTCCATCTAACTCAGCACTAAGAGCACCAAAATAGCAGCTTGAAAATAAACCAGCATCAATTTGGTTCAAAGAGCTGGCAAGCTTGACAGTGACCCAGGTAAATTCCCTTCTGCCCCTTATGACATTCTGATACTACCTCTGGCTTCTGCAATTCATTTGCCTCCTACTTGGAAGCATTTACTGAGAAATAACCTTGATCTTGACTTCTCACCATTCCCCAGGCAAATTATTATGTTTTCTTACTGTTCCTTCACCCCACGGTATTTAACAGTTTTGGTTTCTTGCCTGGGTTCATTCAAAGCTTCAAAGTGTAAAACAAAAATAATCCCAGAAATGTGCAAGTAATGTAATAATGTTTTGAAGATGTCCTATGTGGAACCCAGCTGGAGCAGGGTAAAGGAGGGAAAATTGAGAATGACATAAAGCAGACAGTGCTAAATGCAAAATAATAATAAGGGTACCACTTTGCTTTATACAATAATTCCTGGTTGTTGAAAAACATGATTAATATGCAGGGTTAAACACATCTTCAGTTTAAAGGTTCTGAGGCTCAGAAATATCTGCAACACATAACCTTGCACAGAGAAAGAACCAGGAGACTGCGAGCACAGGGAGGTTCTGCTTTCTTGCTGAAATTCCTCTCTAAAGGGAAGTTCCTGCTCAGGATTGGGAGTCTGTTCTGCATGGTGTTTGTGCCAGGCAAGAGCCATTCTTTTGTTCATTAGATATCCAAAAGAGAGACAGAAAACATTTGACTGTATCACACACAACTGAACAGCAGGAAATCTCAAACAATTTTTATGAAAGGGATGGCTACATGAAAAAGAGGGTGGGGGAAATGACAGGTCGGTGATGGACACCAAAACCCCACACAATATCTGCTCACCAAGAGGAAAGTAATGGCCAATCTCCTGCAGAACTGTAACATTTCCTCTGATCCCATTTATCAAAGACAAAGGATGTAAGAGGGGCAAAAGTCCTTAAAATGAAACTGCTTGTGGCTGAGAACCACAGCCAGATTCAGGCAATTGCTGCTATGGAGACATTTAATAAAACACCTATTTTGCATTAATTGCTATTTTAAAGTAATTTATTTAATTATTTTAGTTCTTAATGATGTATTTGCTGTGGTGTATATCTAGACATTTTCAGAAGTGGGGAAAAAAACAGAAGTATAACCTTAAGTTGCCTGAAGTTATGATTCACTATATTTTGCCTCACTTTTTTATTGCACATAAGTGCAGCCTTACTGTTGCTCATAAACAGGTGTGAATCTGTCCCTACTATCACACCTAACTATTCCAGGGAAAATAATAGAAGCTCTGTAACAGCAGCTGCAGTGATACACCATTTTTTCAGCCTACCTAGTCCTGAATCAGTTCAAGGGCTGCTATGAACAAAATTAAAATCACTGAATTTTGCAACACAGGATACTCTAGCCAGGTAACAACTTGAATCCATGTTTATTTACCCCTCCAGTTATGTATTAAGAGAAGTGTTGTTTTAAAAAGCACTGCTGTCTTCTCCTGCTCTTTCTTACATGATCCAAAAGCCCACCAGATGTTTTGCCTGTTTCCTCTGGCTCTCCAATACTTCTACAACTCCTCAGTGCTGTCACAGTCCCTCAAAACCACTCCTGTGGACCTGCAGCTTGTGACTTCCTTTACCTCTTTAGTAATTCTGAAACCTTAGCAGTCACACTGAGTACCCAAGGCTTGGGTCCTGCTAAGACACCACCACCCACTGAGCTGCAACAGGTTCTTTATGTCCTGAGGTGAAGAAAGCACTGAGACATTGCCCTGCTGCTCTCCCTCTCCCCCAGAAGGCTCTCAGGTGATGACTTAATGCAAGGCTTTGACCAATATTCACTTAATAAAAATAAATAATAAAGAGCATAAGGCACTAATTAATTTTTCAGTAGAAGGCATTCTCATGCCTTCATTCAATTCTCTCACTCAAATCAAAGGAAAATCTTAAAACCAGAAAACAGTAGCTTAATTTTCCTGTTTTTCTGCCCTCATGACCTCTCCAGGCAGTGCCCACTGGAGGTGCATTATGAACACATTGTGGTTGCCTGGTTTCTCCTTGATGAACTTTAGGCTGCTGCAGTCTCCAGACCTTGTTCAGAGGAAAGGCAACAGGAGATCTAGTTTAAATATGTGAACATCAATAATCAGAGGTCTAAGGGCTGAAAAACACTCATTACCCTTTTGGTCATGAGACTGCCAGTTTGATATCTGAAATTAATTTTTCTGGGATCTTATCATACCTTTGCCAGCGCTCCTGATGACATTATGCACTGATGAAAATAAACTTACCTTCTGCTAAGGATTCTAGGAACAACACAGGGCCTTTGGCTGTACACAGTGTTGTTTGGCACTTACTTTAGTGCTTTAACAACCTGAGCCTACCTGACTTTGCTGGTCCCAAAGCAACAACTATCTTTCATTCCCAAATATTCTGCTGCCTATGTGCACACACACATTGCCCAGGGAGTCTGGCAAACTCCAGGGATCCAGATTTCAGTAACAACAGGGTAAATGAAGAAGGAACTCCATGGAATTATTGCACTGCCTGGTTGGGATTACTCTAAGTAACTCTAGAATATGTCAGTTCAAAAATGGTTTATTAAACACCAAAAATCCCACAAAAAAGGAAAGATGATATGAGATGACTTGGAAGATGTGCAGAGCTAGCTATGGTCTTAGCACTGTGTACACATGGCACACAGAAGTGTTTACCTTCATTAGCAAGAATCCTATCCCCAGCTTTGATTACTTTTGTTATTCTCTAAATGAAACATTCATTTTCCAAATTAATCTTCTGCAAAGACAAGGGGCAGAACAGAAGCATTATTGGTCTGAGAGCTCCACTGAAGGATATATGAAGGAACAAACTGATAAATATTTTATACATTAGAAAAAAAGAAAAAGGAAAATAAAATTGAATCAGAAAAAAAAGGCCACCCCCAAAATCACAGGATAAACTCTTCATATCATGAGCTAAAATTCTACTCTGGCTTTTGACAGCTGCTGTTTTTATTATTAAAGGTTTTGTTGTGAGTCTACGTTTTGATGTTAACATATGAAAATACGATGACTGGCACAAAAAAACAAACTCATAAATTTCAACTTTAAGTATCTGTTTTAATGTATTATTGTACTTTATTGGTAATATTCCTCTAGCAAATGCTTTTTTATTATTGTATCCCCTCTTTGCAATAAAGAGGAATGCTGTTGACTGGCTTCCATTTTGGGAAATATGAAATCATTGTTTCTTGCTAGCTGTGGGCAAGAAGTAGTTTTCAAACCATGCTAAAGTTGCAAAAGTGTGCTCACAACAAATATATAGCAAGAAATATGTTAGTACCTTTCATAAATTTTCAATACAGGGATATAGCAAGATCATTTCCAAGCATAAACAGACCCAGCAAAGAAAATATATTATCTTAAATCAGGTATCATTCCCTGGCACGACAAAAGATGGGCTGTTTAACAGCATAAAACAAGCAGACTTCAGCCTAGTACAATATGATAGCTGAGAAAGTTTTAATATTTTACATAAGTAGCCAACCATCTCTGGCTAAATCTTTTATCCCTAACAGAAACAAAAGGCACACTGGCTTCTGAGAAATATTTGTCTGTCTGCGGGGGAGGTTGTTGAATTAATTCAAAACTTTTTCAGTAGCTGGCAAAAAACTGTTGAAGGGGGAATTGATGCATTTATCCTGAACTGCATAAATAGGACATAGCTGTGAAGCCTACATATTTTGTGGGAGAAAGGAAGCAGGAAGGGCCAGCATGGCCCCAGAAACTCGTGTCACCCACTCGTGGCAGCAGAGCTTGGGGCACACAAGGAGCTCACCCAGAAGCCAAGTGCCCTTGCTTTCCTTTCTGTCCTTTCTCCAGTTAATAATGCACAGCCCCACCTTGTATTTCACCAAGCCAACCAATAAAAGAAAAAAGCTCATCAGAGAAATTCTGTTGTGCTGGGCAATAACACCATTAACACAGGTGAGCAAACTCACTGGACAAAACCTATTGTCACTCTGGGGTGTGTGAGTCAGTCCCTTGCACCAGCACAGCACACCTGCTCCAAGTCCTGCTGCCTGGCCAGAGTTTCTGGTGCTCCACAACCTGCAGAAACCCACCTTTGAGCAAAGCAAAGACCAAGGACTGAATTCTGACACAAAACCAGCCTTTAAGCAAAGCAATAATCCAGGGCCCCCTGGTAAACAAGGTTTTACCTGGTGAGGTGCAGTCCTGCAGTCAATCTGCATCCATGTCCTCAAACTCAGACATTTTCCTTGGAAGCTGAAAAACACAACATGAGCCTGCAATCAATGAGTTAGCAGTCCTACTGCTACAGATAGTCAGTAAACAGGTGGTTGGAATCCAGCAATTCCATATATTTGTGCGCTCTTCCAGCTGGTACTAAGGTCCATAGTGGAACTATGTTAATATTTCATATACAGGTCTAAGTTAAAGCCTAGAATCCTTTATAGGTAATATTTGCATCATTTTTAAGGTAGTCTCTTTAATTTTTCATATGCAGTGGTTGGTATGAATAATTTAATTACATCCAAAGATCCACTATAAAACTCAGTGATTTAATGACATATTGAAAATTGATTGTAAAAGGTGGCACTGTCCTACTCTAAGCAACAATTGATGGTCTCAGTCTGTTCCCAGTGGATTTGGGTCAGTTGTGCCATAAAGATCTTTGACACCTCCCGCTGAGCCTCAAGGTTTGCTTACAACAGGCACCTATGAGGGAATTTGATTTTTCTGGTGTTATTCTTGCTCTGTGGTCAGATAAAAACCTACATTTTGGAGGCTTGTAAATCAATGAAAGTTGAAATTCATAGGCTTGAAATACAAGCCTAAATTCAGACATAAATTAAGAGATGTGGCTGTAGAGATGAACTAATGGGAATTAGCTGTGTTTATTCCTGCAGCAGTCATTCTTTGCGGGTTTTGAGTACAAAACTTTGCCTGCTGCTCAGGTCCTGATCCAAGCTCTGTGAAAGTAATTGGAGGTATCCAGCTGACATGAGCAGATATAGATATTGCTCATAGAAACCACATGCCGTATTACTTTTTTGACACCTGTTTTGGAAATAGTTTCTCTTAACTCTCCAGTGACACTATAATCATGAATAATAGAATAAGACAGCTGTATCAAAAACAGGAATGAACTTTAAATTTTTTACAGGCAGGTATGTGTTCTAACACATATACACATATAACATATACATATAACAGTCAGTAATAAATTTGTGTGCATACATATGTGTGTGCACACATAAATTCTTAGCAAATACAATCTTACTGCAGAAGAGCTCCTTGTTTCCCAAGAACTGGGAATCAACAAGGAATTAAAGTCTAAAAAGACAGTATTTTAAAAATCTGAGAGCAGCAACAAATTCTGAGCCAGTCTTAATATATATGTCTTGATTTCAGCCATTTCAGATCCTAATCGTGTAATTCTAAGGAAATATGGACACAACATTCAATTTTGCAACACACATTTTTGGCACATTTGTGAAGTTTCAATTTTATCTACAATCTCAATAACAAGTGTCTTTATAATGCCAGATGAAATCAAGAGAGAGCACTGGGGAGCTCTCACAGTGGTCATTTATTACCTACTTTACACAAGCACCTTATCCCGTGGTCTGGGATTTCTAACAAGCAATGTGACAGTACCTACAGGAGATGCAATATTTGACAAATTGGTAAAGTGGTAATTTTAATGTTGTCTCAGGGAGTAGATGAAGAGTAAAAAAAAAATCTCTAGCAGCCACTGGCAGGCATTGAGAATGAAGTGGAATCACAGATATAAACATCAAGGACGAAGGAGAAGGATATTTGTTTAGGCGCTGGGTGAGTGTGATAAGTGCTCCACTCCTTTTGCCCTTTCCAATTAGCAGGTCCTGTCCCAGGTTGTGATCCCGAAAAAAAACCCCTGTAATTCCATTCTGGGATCTCCCTTCTCTCTCTAGTCCAACATCTCATTATACACTGGGAAACAATCAATACATCCACACATTTTTGTGCATCTCCTGTTCTTACTGACTGACTTTTCTTACTGACTTTCTGAGGAGCACTCTTCCAGTTTGCCTTAGCGATATGTGTTATTCATTAGCAAGAATTTAAAAAGCCTTGTTATTCTTCTATTTCCATTCAATGTGAACATCAATATCACTGTTCAGAGCCATCATCATTTTTTTTTAACTCTAGTCTGTAATAAAAATCGAATTACAGTACTACCATGCAAACACGTAAAAAAAGCCCTCACATAGTCCTTACTCCAGTTTGCCTTAGCGATATGTGTTATTCATTAGCAAGAATTTAAAAAGCCTTGTTATTCTTCTATTTCCATTCAATGTGAACATCAATATCACTGCTCAGAGCCATCATAATTTTTTTAACTGTAGTCTGTAATAAAAATCTCATCCACACATTTTTGTGCATCTCCTGTTCTTACTGACTGACTTATCTTACTGACTTTCTAAGGAGCACTCCTCCAGTTTGCCTTAGCAATATGTGTTATTCATTAGCAAGAATTAAAAAAGCCTTGTTATTCTTCTATTTCCATTCAATGTGAACATCAATATCACTGCTCAGAGCCATCATAATTTTTTTAACTGTAGTCTGTAATAAAAATCTAATTACAGTACTACCATGCAAACACGTAAAAAAAGCCCTCACATAGTCCTTACTCCCTAAAACCTCACAGTCCAAACATGGGACTGTAATGAAGCAGAAATAACCAAGTCTTGATCAGAAGCAGCTCTGAATTGTAGCTCCAGTGGGAATAGATAATAATAAACACATGGTAAGTACCTCAAGAAGATTTACATCTCCACCAGACATTAGCATAAGAGGCACAGTTGAAAAGACATGGCTAAATTCACAACTCCTTGCATTTGCTTGTAAATCTGGAATTGGAAAAATGAGATTTGCCCTGACTTCTGAGGCATCCTTCCTTTCTAAATGGAAAGTCCCATCAGTTAACACTGTATCTGGGAGACATGAAATCCCTGCTCCCCACTCTCACACTCACTTACACCCATCACTCCCACCACTGCAGAAATGTTCTGAATCGGGAGACATGAAATCCCTGCTCCCCACTCTCACACTCACTTACACCCATCACTCCCACCACTGCAGAAGTGTTCTGAATCCAAATTCAGTCCTGATGACTTCAGATCAATCATGTTATTCCCCACTGCAGAAATGTTCTGAATCCAAATCCAGTCCTGATCACTTCAGGTAAATCATGTTATTCCTTGCTATTCATTTTCCCAGTATTTCCAACACTGCAAGAGTCCCCATGTGACCACTGAGGGAAAAAGCAGCTGCTTGTTTGCTTGAGACCCATTTGGAAACGTGGCTGTGCTTAGCAGCAAGAAGTGATCCACTTGTTCCAGCTGGAACTGTGGATAGGCTTAGCTTGCCTGGTGGTCTTCTCTTCCTGGCATTAATGAGAGAATCCTCCAGGCAAACCTCTTCTCCTCACAAAGAAAGTAAAAATACCCTGTCCTTCTTGGCTGGAATGTGTTATTTTCTGTCTGTGAGGGCTGAATGCACAATGACCTGCCTACCTGGAAAAAAGGCTCAGACAAGTTTGCTCAAGTCTGTTCACTCAAAGGGCTTCACCTTGAGCTAACATTGTCCACAAGAATTGAGATTACAGAAGTTTTTTCCCTTCTATGTCCTTGTTACCAAGGAGGAAGGCAAGGTCACATTAAAGAATAAATACATGAAAAAAACCACAAAAAATCCCACCCAAATTAGATTTGCAAAAAGCCAAATTTTCAAGTGGACAGTTGTTGAAAAGACAAGCAGTTTATCCTTTAGAACTTTTAGTTTCATTAAAATTACTTTAGCAGTAAGGATTGAGGTGGGGGCAATCCTAAACCCTGAACAACATACAGACTGCCTCCTTTCTGATCCAGCACATTCCACTGACACACAGATAAAGGAACAATTTTGATGAAACTCTTTGCATGGTTAGATTCTGTGTTTGTCTGTTCTCTCCAACATTTTGGTTTTGAACAGACAGATGAATGGGATGACTTTACTTGATTCATTGGCACTGTAAAGCACTGACTTATTTAACAGCAATCATAAATGGTTTTGAGATATGAAACAAGTGTTGCAGCATGGTCCATTGAGCAGAATGGAGAGCAGTGCCTTCCCCAGTGTCACTGCACATGATATATTTAATGATTGCTGCCCTATGTTTGGATCAAAAGTGCTTTTAGACATGGGATTCCATCTTGTTTATACTTTTTGAAAAAGCTACAAAGACTGTCGTAATTTGATTTTCCATATTCAAAATTCTGAAATGCCTTTTTATACATCAAGTCTTAGCTTCTTTAATTTTCCTTTTAATATATCTGTACAAATATATGATAATAATAAAGAGCAATGCTTACGCATTAAAAGAAATGTTAATTATTGGCTGGAAAAGAACATTGAGTCTGCAACAATTTGAGTTTACTATAGCTATAAATGCATTACACCACCATTCTGCTTGCAGCTGTTCACAAAAGCCACAATATTCTACTGTCGTTCTCAATATCTTGAAACATTTTTCAGCAAGCAGCATTTAGAGCTGATAAAGAAAAATGGACTTTTGTTTACCAGAACATTTCAAAATTTTGGTTTCATTTGTTCAGAGATGAAAGCCAATATTTTTAAATTCCTAGAAAAATAGTTTTAATAAATTTTTACTTGTTTGGGGTGTTGAATTTGACTATGTGGTAGCATTTTTAAAGAACATAATCCGTTCTGAAAATGTTAAGTACTTCAATACTGTATCAAGCAGATATTTATCTAAATAAATAAATTGATCTGTGGAGGTGTTACAATATCATGTTGTTTTCCTTGAGCAAATTGTTAGACATTTTTTTCCTTTAATATCTTTATTGGGCTAATGTAGATGAACAAAAGCTGAACCCCAAAATTTAAAGTAGCAGTGAGATTTTAAGTGTAATCTTTGCCCACTGAGGAATATTAGGATAATTTCTCATCTGCAGGAAATAGTATGTTGCCAGTACTCTGAGGGCTTCTTTGAAGAAATTCAGTAAATAATTGATAGGATGAGAGGACAAGAGAAAACAACCTCAGTTGCATCAAGGGAGGTCTAGATTGGATATTCAGAAAAAATTCTTTACGAAAGGACTGTCCAGCAGTGGCACAGCTGCCCAGGGACGTGGTGGAGTCCCCATTCCTAGAGAGATGTAAAAGTGTAGAAGTGGCATTTGGGACATGGTTCAGTGCTGGATTCATGGTTGGAGTCCATGGTCTTAGAGGGTTTTTCCCACCTAAATTATTCTATGACTTAATTGAAAAGTGACCAACAGGCAACAGTGTGGGGTAAAGATGTCTCACAGTGACCAAAACCTGACCAAGGGCTCTCCCTGTGCTGTCCATCTCCTGCCTCCCTGTCCCTAAATCTTACTGAGTTCTGTCTGCTGTTGTTCCTGCACGCCTGAGGCACAGCCACAGAAATAATTCATCCATCTCCCTCCTCTGTTTCCATGCTCCTGGACTGTGCCTTGCAGCCTTGAAGGGCTGCCAGAATCATCTACCAAACCATTTGGACTCCAAAGCATAAAAACAACCCCAACCAGCCTCACCACTGGGTGACAGAAGGTGCCTCTCTGAACCCCTGGGGAGATGTTAAAAGCAGATTGACTTTAAAATTGCTCACAGAAATAGGGAACAGCTTTAACAGAGCCACTTTACACCCCAGACTGCTTGGATTCCAAATCAAGCACCTTTCTCAGAGTTCTGTGTTCAATACAGAGTATAATCCACAGTCTTTTTTGAAACAGATCACGATCCAGTTTAAGTCCCCTCTGAGCAGCCATTTTCAGACTATTTCATGACTTTTAGAAAAAACTTCCTCATTCTAAGTGAAGCAGATCACTTATTCCTGAATGATGGTTTCTGTTCCCAGATTATGTACTGTACCCTTAATTGTGCAGTTTGATAAAGGTAGTTGATATCCTCAGGATTTCTCTAACCTTTATTTTAGCACACTCCAGGATAGTAACACTCTAATCAATTATAGCATGCTGATGGCACATGGGGAGCCCTAAATCTCCTATTGACAGCTCATCAGGGAAGTCAGCACTTTTTTGTAATTTTCCATTTAAACAATTCCTTGGTGCAAAGCCATCTCAAAGAGTCTACACTGTTTGTTCACTGTCCCATGATCCTGACATGGAGGATACAGAATTTCATATAATTTTATGCCTTATTTATATATCTTTAGCTTGCTTTGTTCAGAATTTTTAGGTGTTTTGACTTCACAGAGATACACAGGCTCATTTTTAGACAAGAAAAACACTCGAATAAAAGATAAAGGGGAATAGTACTCATTTTTTATTCTGCTCTTCGGTTTTGTACTATATTCTTCATGTTCAGGGAACTGATGGGAAACACAATTTACTCCTTTAAAAGAATTTCATTTCACGGGATGCAACCTATAGCAGCAATTCATACACAGATATACTGCATGAATTCAGCCAACAATCCATTTCAGTGACCAAATTAATTATATTTAAGCTTTCCAAATCATTAGATAGTACCTGCGAAACTGGTTACACGACTTCCTCTTGATCAATGCTAACTTATAGCAAATGTCAAATGAATTAGTTAAAGGAAAAAAAAATTCAGCAAAATTTAAATTATCAAAACCGCAAGCAAGGCACATTAACATAAGAAAAATAGCTGTGAGAGCTCATTCCAAACGCTGAACAGCATCATGCAGAACACAGATTTTCCCCTATGAGGAAAGCCCATCTCTGTGTATCAGATATACTTGGAAATAACAAATGCTGTTGTATTGGATATTTATTACAAAGTACTATATAGAGAAAGAAAAGAAAGGTGAAGCCTTTTATTAGCTAAGATTCACTTTCCATGCAACTGTAGAGCTGTGACATTTGCAACAAAGCATAAGAACACAATAAATGTGATATACTGAGGGAGCTTTCAGACATACCTTTTCTATCCTTGAACTCTAAACAAGGATTTCTGCCTCCCTCTCTCCCATTATAGAAACCCTCTAAGTATTAAAATACAGCAATTTCAGATGGATTTAGATCATTGTCCAACTATGAATTGGTATTCTTTGGAAATAGCTGTACTTATTTCAGAGTGAGGAATGGGAACTATCAATCCAGAGCATCTGCTGAACCTTCTGTAAAGGTCAGTCAGTCCTGTTGTAAATGCAAACATTCTACATGGTGCCCAAGCTTCCCTCTCATGACTGAAAATAACATGTTGGGCAGACAAGGAGGTTTCATTAAGTGAGAAAGGGAAGAAACCATTACAAAGAGAACTGATATAGTAAGTGTTCTTTAAGACAGAAAAAGTCATTTAAAAAATCATACAAATGCTGAATCCTTATTTCTGGTCTCCTTATGCCTAATGAACTCTATAAACAGTCTGAGGTCAAAATGGTAGCTTCTTAAAATAGCTCCTCCACATTTGATTTTTCATATAGAGAGACTTCAAGTGAATAAGATCTTGGTTTCAGAATAGTCAATAGTTATGAATAAAGGAATTAAGGTGCAAATTGTACCAAGAGAGAAAAATTGACCCAAATAAAAAATCATCTGACATCCCTAAGGCTTTCTCAGTTGAGTTTTTTGGCACAGATTGACCCTGTTTGGTTTTTCTACATCCAAATCTACAAATTACAGCCACTTCTGTAAAACTGGTTGTTTGAAACATCTCTTATATTGTTCTGGTGCATTTACAGCACTTTTAGCTGCTTCTGGTGCACAAAAATGTAAAAGAAGTAAGGGGGCATTTATGGACTGGGGCCAGCTCAGTGCATCTCATAAATTCACTGTTGTCCATAATTCTGATTAGTGAGGATATATCCCAGTTTAATTTTGGGCAATTTCATTCACAGCAGACTCCAGGGTGATCATGTCTGAGTTCTTACTCAATGACTCTGCTGTTTCTGTGGGTAAAACACCCTGGAGAAAGAGCAGTCCCAGTGATCCCATACAGTCAGGATGTAAACCCTGTAGATACAGAACTGCCACATCAGCACTGCCACAGCTGCTGCCAACACCACTCTACAAACTTTATTTTAAATGTCTAAAATATTCCCAAACTGTTCCAAATGTCCTTTGTACTCAGACATCAAAAAATACCTTTTCTGGGAGCTCTGAACATTATTTTAAGAGTTTGCCCAACTCTTAATTGCCATATAGTATTTTCTGCCTGAAAACAGCTGTGTCAAATATCTTGATCAAAACACACAAATTGCTACTGACTCCTTCACTATCAGGTATTTATGTTTTACCTTAAAAATGTTGCCTACAATTATTTACATGGCACTATCTGACACAAACAAGATGCTATCTGTGGAGCATACATTTTACCATGTGAAAATCCATTATAGCAATTTTTCAGTTTAAATATACTGTTCCCAAGGTAAACTTCTTTGCTGTAACATAAATATGAGTTTGTAAAAGCTCATGAGCAGTGATTTACTACCTTGCAAGGTTGGTTTGGTACACAGTTGTGCAGTAGTTATAGCTGAAACACATTTAACTCCAAACCTACATGATGACATTATCAATAAGTTTTGTCCTTAACTCATGGCCTCAACTTCTGAAGCCAAGCTTGCCAAATTCCTGCTACATATTCAGCTGACTGGAAGGAAGAGTAACATGGAAAAAAGAAATATCTAGGCATATATACTGACAAGGTACTAACAAAAGATACATGCATTTTTGGGGTTCTGAACTGAGGGATCTACAAGCTGTTCATCAGTTATGAGCAGGAAATTCTCGGCCAGCTTCTGGTGTTATTTTGGAAAACAAATGGGGAAGGAAGGGCCATAAGGAAGCACATGCTACAAAGAAGAGGCAAAAAAATTGTGGGTTTTTTTAATGCTGTGGAGTTTAACTCATGATTTCTCAGTTTCTGAAGCTCAGCAGTATGGGCTGCTTTGCCAGGAGAGGGAGAAGGAGCAGAGCAAACCTCTCCAAGCCCTGTCTCAGGAGGGTCAGCACAGATAACCTGCACACACAGCTCCACAGGGAAGAGAACAGCTCTCTCAGCTCCTTGGTTCATTCCCCAGGCTCCCCCTTGCAGCACGTCAGGAGCTCTCCCAGTCCCCAGTGGTCACCGAGCCCTGCTTTGTACAGTAAAGTACATGTTTTCATGTTTTCACTATGTTTTGTTTAGCAAAAGGAGGAAACAGTGTTCACAGACATGTCTGTTCTAGATTAGTGCCATAAATAAGAATAAAAGCTTGCTCCTTTTGCTTTCTGGTCTGCAGGAAGCTGAACTGATAGAATACATTTGGTGAGTTTCTCTGCAGAAATCACAACATGAGCAAACGCACCAGTTCTTTGAAAACTGCAACCACCTTTGATGGTGCAAGCAGTAAATAACAAAGAATTCCCAGTCTCCTAATTAACATGAGAAATGTTTGCCTTTCTTCAGATATGCTGTTGCAACGTGACTCACAAAATCAGGCGATGAAGACTGAATGGTTTAATATTCTGACAGTTTAATAGGAATTTATTACGAGAAAGTACTGCTGCATCATCCAGAGAATTCATCACAGACTGAAAACATGAAAGTGCCCAAGCTCTAAGTGTATTCTGAGATCAGTTAATTTCTCTATTTCTTTTCTTCCTGCAAATAAAA
The DNA here is from genome assembly GCF_017590055.1 of Onychostruthus taczanowskii. Lineage (NCBI taxonomy): Eukaryota > Metazoa > Chordata > Aves > Passeriformes > Passeridae > Onychostruthus > Onychostruthus taczanowskii. The sequence goes on along the minus strand of NW_024499128.1, from coordinate 2,212,228 downwards.
GTAACACTTATAGCAGCTACTTTCAGCACAGATTAATCTGTATATTTGTCTATCAATTTTGAAGCACTGTGTTCACACAAACAATAACACTTCTTATGTAGCCGGGGTTCCTTATCATCATCAGGTAAGTTCTGCACAACATTTTTATGTGAATACATTTTGTTAAAGACTGACCACTGTAAGTGACTAATAGCTTCACAACAACAAAAAATCTGTATAATCTATTTAATAATATAACCTCATAGGGATAGAGAAATTTTATCTTGAGGAAAAAACAGAGGTTGGATTTTTTTTTTTTTTTTTATTAAAAGAAAATTTATTCCTAGACCAATTCTGAGATTGAAATATTCAGTCTTTTTGATCACTGGAAATAATAGTCTTAGCAACAGTATCAGATGAACAAAAGTATACTAAATTTTAACAACATTCTTATTTGCAGATTTTTTAAAAATTCTAACCTACTACCCCTAGCATTGTGGAGGAAGGACAGTCTATGCAGCAGTGCCTCTCTGTATTTTTGCCACTGTAGTACCGTGGCAAAAGTAGTACAGAACAAATTAATTCCCCTGAAATGCATCTTAAAACCTTACTGCAAAGCACAAGTAAGAGTGATGACAGAGGAATATCACTGACCCAGGGGGAGATACCCTACAAATCTCCTGGATGTTGAACCTGGGCTCCACGTCCAAATCAAGCTCCAGAGATCAGGCCACAAGTCAATTAAACTTGTCCCCACCAACACATTAAAAAAGCCCAAACAAACAACCAAAACTGTTCTCTTTTATACCAATGTTTTGATCCTTAATTCTTTTAATCTGCCTGGTATTTCCCCCCTTTTTTATGAAGGATGGGATGGCAAAAAAGTTCTCCTTTCAGGATTTGCAGACAATAGTCTTTCCCACAGGCAGAACTGAGTGTGAAGCAGAGTTTTAGACTCTGAAGAATATTAAGGATGTTCAAAGAGGGTCACTCAACTCATTGGTCACTCGGGCCCAAACAGCATTAGGGAAGAGCATTCTGTTAATTTGGTTAAGCAGCTTGAGCTGCAGGACACACAATTCACAATATTGGGCCACTGGCATTAATGTGATAAAAGAGTTAAAGGCTAGCATGATAGAAAGAAGAGAAAGCAAAGCTTATAAACTTCATTTAATGGATAAAAGAAAACCATCTAACATTCCAGCTGTCTTTGTTTCATTGTACTGATTAAAAAAAAAGACAATATTTTGACTTGAGGTCTCTGATGATATAAATAAATGCTGAGCTCTCAAAACATTTTCAGGAAAAGCTTCTATGTGAGAGGGAGGTAACACATCCAAAGTTTGACAACAGCTTTGTCATTAAGTAAAAATTAGTGAAATTTTTCATTTGAATAGGCTTCTTCATTGTTTTACCAGCTGATTTGCAATGAGGATAAAATGCCAGGCTAACTTCTAAGAAAATTTTAAATTATTAAAAACCCCCAAAAAGTTCTCACACTTCTTTAAATTTCATAAAGATCACAGACATAATTTTCAATCAAACTGCAGTTATATCTCCTTCCTCACTGTAAACACAGAGGATCACTGCTGCCACACCACTACCTTTGTACTACAATTTTTAAGTACCTCCACGCAGTATTTATTTTTAAATCTTTTCTTATTTTTCTCGCTTTCACCTACACATTAACTCACATCCCATTAAAATAAATGTATTTAGGAAGTTCAGCCACCAAAGGCAGGACCATCAGGTTTCAGCAGGGTCAAAATTTTACCCAATGTGCTTGTTAAGTGAATTTCCAGCAGGAATGGACTTATGCAGGTTAAATGAGTATTTAAAGATTTTGCTGAAGAGGGACCATTAAACAGGAAAGGAAGGAGTAAAGACTACAGTAAGCTTTCCAAATTATAGTCTGTCAAGGTCTCCCCTCCTAATGATGTACATAAAATTATACAAAATAATAAAAGATTCAAGAAAATATAGGCCACCCTGAGAAACACCTCAGAATTAATATATATGATAGTCAACAATTTTTTTAAAGCAGACGAGAAATGGAGTTTGATTTAAAGATGAAGGGCCCCCTGTGCACATCAGTCCTGCTCCCCAAAGCAGCTGAGAAGTGATGCTGCATCCTGGAAGGGCTGAGACAACAAACACCAGCACAGCAAAGGAGCAACAGGGCTGACAGAAAAATCCATCCAAGATGCCCCAGCTAAGGAAACACTAAGGAAAAGGATTTTGTCTGGGTGTTATGAGTTCCAAAACACTTTTTTGAGCAGGAACCATCACCTCTCTAGAGAGGAATCTATTTTTCTCATCATACAGAGCAGGGGGCAGCATCCAACTGCTACCTCAGTGAAATCAATCCCATTTATTGGGTGGACCACCCCTCAGTATTTCAGCTTAGAAGCTTTTTAGTACTATGAACTTAAGAGGTTTCCCACAACATTAAAAACATAAGTTTATCTCTACTGTGTGGTTAAAAGTGCAGTCACAAACAGACTTTAACTCATCCTTGAATACATAATGGTATAAGGTGATTAAGGATTAGCTTGCTAGACACTGTCCAAGTGTGAGAGATTATTCTTGATGACCATTATCACATTTCAAATTATTCACAATTTAAAATTATGTACGTGAATCTTCCCTTAAACACTTCAGCAGCAAGCTAGCCTAGTTTAAACCTGTTCCTTAAATAAGAACTATTTTCCTATTTTAAAATTCGGCCTAGGAACTGGAATATTGTTTTTTCTGGTCAGAAAGGTAAGGTCTTCTGCATTTCTCACTTTCCCAAGCTTGCCTAGCTACATTTCCACACTTTATTGCTATGTAAGGTTCTTCTAGGAGGAAATGCTCAGATTGCTTAAAGGCTTTGAACTTTGAACACTTTCTTCCCTCTTTAGTGATAAATAAATACATACCAGGGTGGCAGATGTTAAAGGAAGTGCCAGGTACATAAATCAAACAGACAGAGCCTAGAGGGGAAAAAGTCTCAAATGATAAATAATTACCAAATCTACAGAGCTTGATTACTGCAGAAGTAATGGCAGAGTAAAAAAGACCAGGACTAAGGCAGAGACCTGAGCCAAGTGCCTGAGTGCCACTGGGACTGGAGGACTCACCCTTCTGCCCAGTGGAGACACTTACCTGGCCCCTGAACTGCCCTGGGAGCCCTTTGCCATCAGAGACCCACTTGGATCAGCTGGGTGCTTCAGCAAAGGTCTGGAATGTTAAAGTTTCAGAGTGTCAATTATTTCATGGATTTTTCCACACCCGCTTTATTGCTCTGGTTCCCAAACTGTCTTCACTAAAGTGCTGAGAGGCCCAACACTGAACATACTTGTAGCTCAGTCTCTGTGGGACTATACCAACTCTTAAAATTTGCTTTTCTGAGATGTGTTAGTTAGCAGCTGTTTTGTAGGGATTTCTTCCTTTCTCCTTTTCCCTGTTAAAAGAAATAATTTCACAATAAACTCTGATACAGGTGAAATTCTTTTCTACTCTATGATTTAATGGGAACACATTTTCTTGCAAGTTCTTCAGCATTTTAAACTTATCCAAGTGATAATTTATTGTAATTGTTTAGAGTTAAATCAGATCATGTCTTTCCAAATTCAACATTTTTATAACTGTCAGAAGCTTAGTATGTTAGTTTTCAATAAATTAATCTGTAGCATTCAACTTTATTTGGCTTTTCCAGAATTGAACCAATAAAGCAAAATTATGACACCATGACTTTTTTTTGGTCAGGAAGGGCTCTGAATTGCTCAGATGTGTTTTAGGATAGCAAAGAGTTAGCTAGAACGGTGAATGGGATTGCTGATCTTAAAAAGAAAGCCAAATACCACAATTCAAGAACATGATTTAGAAGCTTTGGCTACTAAATAGCATTTTCAACAACAATTAGTACTAAAAAAGCAAACAGTCAAAAGCTACTCTGTGATCAGCTCTTTCACTTCAGACTACTTATTGAGATTCTTTAAACCAATCTTCAGTTATTATGCTCTTGAACAAAACTCCAGGGAAAAATGGTGAGGGACAGCTGATGAAGCTAGACATATCAGTTCACATAAGGATGCATAATTAACCCAAATTAATGTTACTGAAGGTAATCATACAGACAGTAGATGGTGAACTTTATGTCAATGTTTAGAAAAAATAGTGTGTTGATTTTCATGCCCATGTTGCCACAGCTGTAGGAGTGAGATAGAATCACATATTTTGAACTTGAAAAAGTCAAGAAAACCTCCCAAGCCTGCAGGTAAATTTGAACTATGCTTAATCAAACAAGAGATTGTAGTTCAGCACAATATTTCAGGCAGGGATCTGGGAGAAAAAAATACCCCAAAGCAGCAAATTATGGAAGGGCTCATGAGCTGCCACGAGCAAATGAATGGATTGTTACAAGAGCCGTGTCCAAGTCTGATACCCTCAGCCTGCTGTCATGAAAGACAAGACAGTTCTACAGAAGAAAAAGAAAAATGCTGAAAGCCAAATAAATATTTAATGAGCCTACCTCCCTCTACATTTGAAATTTTCACCCCATTTATTTGCAGAGCTCCCTGGCCTTGAGAAATCTAGTATGGAGGTTATTGGGGAAGGCTGCCTAGAGCCTGGCCCAAACATTCTGCTCTCAAGCTGGAATAAATCTATCTGCTGGAACATCTTGGTTTCATCTCTCTGCTCCTAAATCCATGCCCAATACCAATACAGGGGCATTACAGACATCCCTGCAGCCCTCTTTGTGTTACGTTGTAAATGCAGACTTCTTTACTAGTGGCTTTATAGATATTTGAGTATCCAACATAAAATATTCCATTACAAAGGGGAAGGCTAATAAGAAGCTATAACACAGCACAGCAAGGGCAGTGATCGGGCAAACGGAGAGAATTATGAAAGATATATAAATAAATTTGCTTTTTTCACTCTGAAAGGTTACAGCACATACATGCAGACGATCTATAATTCTCCCATTTGCAGCACTGACTGCAACATTTACTGATCTGTGTTACTGCTGCACTCATTTTAGGAAAGATGAGCTAAACTCGTCCCTATTACAGGTAAAGCATAGTCTGTGTGCCAAAGATCCAGAGACTTGTCATCTATTTTGATACTGTTATGTTAATGCTGGACTGGCAGAGTTTTTACTTCACAGGAATGGGTTCCAGAGAAGCTCCTTCCTGTGATGCTTTGCCTGGAGTCTCAGCAGAATGGAAATCTTTATAACCCCATAAGGATTTTATGACAGATGCCTACAGGAATATGCACACATATATAGTGTGAGCTAAAGCAAAGCAGCCTCTCGGTACCTTCAAATTCTGATCAGGTTTAAATGCTAACATATTATTGTCTGGTAAAAAAGCAGACAGAAAACATATCTCCACAGAATTAGCTGTATATTTCTAAAATTTTTAACAACAAAATTAGATACCTTTAGGCAGCTGAACCATGCTTTGTCAGTAGCCTTCCATGGTAAGAAAAATTAAAAAAAAAAAAAAAAGCCCAGCATTGATAAAGAATCATAGAGTAGCTGGGCAAAGACCTTTAATTCTCATCTGCAATTTGGAGCCTCAGAGTACAGAAGCCCAGGAGGAACAATGTGTACCATGGAATAGGTTTTGCAATCCCTGCTTCCAGCGGGCACCCTTATGCTGGAATTTATCATGGGAATATTACTGGGCTGGCAAAGCTATCTCCACTTTTGAGAGGTACCAAAAAAATGTTGGGATTTATCATGGGAACATTACTGGGTTGGTAAAGCTATCTCCACTTTCGAGTGGTACCAAAAAAATATTGCCTTCAGCTGTTCTGTACATTTTCATCCCAAATTTCAGCCACCAGACTGACTCGAACAAAAGGACACATGGGACAAAACTTCTTCTGCACTATAGTGAGGCAAATAGTTGAAATGGTTCCATAAAACAGAGAAGTAAAACAACAGGAAAGGGAGCACCAAACTCTCCAGTGGTGCAGAAATCCAAATTCTTCCAGAGTAACACCCAAAGGTAATTTGGTCAAAATCAGCATTCTGAGGTTCAGTAGTAATTCCCATGTATCTTTAATTAAAATGAAACCCAAGCAAGCACAGTCTGTGAGCACAAAGTGAAATGAATCTATTAATTTACAACACAACTAAACTCAGTAGCCACATTATCCTGAAGGCAGGCTGCCGACTCAGGAAGGGTCGGAAGTAAATAAATCATCTCTGACTGTGATAAATGATCAGTGCAGGATGTGTCAGAGTGCAGGCCCGATCAGCCATCGTGCTGAAATGCTCTCAGCTACCACAGGAGGTTGGGGGCCTGCAAATATGAAATAGGCTCTTGTTAGTGTCAGAACTGGGCAAATGATTTGCCATGAATTAATATAAAAGCAGAGCTTAGCCCTCTTCACATTTCTGAACAGTGAAAAAAGCAGGTAGTGTTTTTTAATAATGTGCTTGCAGCAGTTGTTCCACTTTCTTTCCCCAGAATTGTAAATTCCAGGGTTTTTTTCCCATGGTTATCTATTAACAATATGTCATGAATGGTTTAACTCAAGACACATCATTTATCCTCAAAATCCCAATGCTTCATGCCAGTGTTAACAAAAATTCATGCTGAAAATGTTCTCAATCCAAAATAAAACATCATTAAGATGCCTATATGTCACAAAGAGCTATTAAGCAGGGGAACAGATCCCATTCCTTTTACATTCCCAAGCTCAGTAATGATTGTGTCACATTTTGGTTCTTTGTCACCTATTGTATAGCCCTGACAGGTGCAGAGACATATGACACTCAGTTCCATGCTCGGAGGCATGTGCAGAAAACCATTTTGCTTTGTTTTGTTTTTTAATTAAAAAGAGATTAACAAGAAAAACTGTCAAACCAGAAAAAAAACATATCATCAATATGAACGCAGAAAAACCCCAAACAGGTGACATTTCACAAAAATCCCATAAACATCAATAACAGAAGTGGATTGCAGAAGTGTACTGCATTTATCTCAGCAAATACCAGGACAGCAGCACTGGCACAATGGCACTGGGGAGAGCCTGAGGGCCATGGGAGGTCACAGCAGTCACCCAGGGCTGTGCTGCTGCAGGAACTGGTCTGTCCCACCCTGCTGCAGGTGAATGAAATTCAGAGACTGAGAGGTGTCTGAGTTTCTGAGGGGGTCAGACTTCCCGGGACAATGTCCCCAAGGCTGTGCAGAGAACACAACAGCAGCTCTCATGGAACCTTGGCAAGGTCAGCCTCTCCCTAAGGTTCCCTTTTCTCCCTCTGAAGCCCACATGAAAGCCAAACTTACTGCCAATGCCAATGCCAAACAGAAAACCCTACACAGGCACTAACTGCCACTCCTGTGGGGTTTGCACTGATCCTTTTCAGAACCCTAATTTTAAGAAAGATCTCATATTCAGGAGGACAAATGCAATCCTCTAACACAGAGTCAAACCATTTATGGGTTGTGGCTTTTCACCTGTAGTTATGCAGTTACGTGATGTCCAAGGCTAAGATTGCACAGTGGATATGTAACTCATACTTGACTATTCAAAGCATCCCTGAAGCCCCTTTCTTTCTACAGGGGTTCTTCTGAGCCTTCAGCCCAGCTGGGCTCTGACCTGAAGCCAGCCAGCCCTGCCGTGCCCTCAGTGTGGGATCACAGAGGCAGCCACTTGTCAGCTCCTCTCTGCCTGCATGACTCTGTTTCCTCCTCAAACAGCAAATCTCCCCCTAGGATGAGACAACAGCCATGGGACTTCCCGGAGCCTGAAGTTAATTGTTTCACAGAGTGGCATGGCTGCACTCCTGCTCCTCTGCAGCAGCATCTCCTGTTCCCTGCTCTCAGTGTGTACCTGAGATTTATTGTCCCCAGAAGCCTCACTCCAGTCTGTCCCTGAGCACAGCCTGAGCCCCAGGCCAGCAGCAGGAGCTGTTCCAGCAGCTCTGAGTGCACAGCTCCACTGAGAGCTGGCACATGGCCCTGCCAGCCCTTCCCAGCCCCGCTGGATCTCTGCTTCTCTGCACCTCCCCTGGCTTTGTTCCTCTGCTGTTCTCTTTACCTGACACCTCCTGGCTCAGGAAAAACCAGCTCTGGTTTGGATTTGAATACATCCATAATGCCTTACTCTGAGATAGCAGTTAGAGGATGTCTTGTTTTTATTTTTAATTATGTGAAAATACAAAAATTTTGTTAAAATTCCTCCTCCAATCAGCCTTTTTCAGGGTACCAGACAAAAACCCACAAATAGATCTGTCAAGATCTCTTCTTGACTAATAATAATTAGACTAAAGGTTTCTTACCAGTTTTTCAAACTTGTTGTTATCGTTTGATTATAAATTTCTCCCTTCTCTTTGATATTATTGTCACAATTAAAAAGTTAGGACCACAAAATTAATTAAAATCTCAATTATGTGGAGCCTTCCTTGCATTTTGCAATTATATAAAGCAGTAAGTTTTCATAATTCCATAAAAAAAAAGAAAATAAGCAAGACCAAGAGAGAAACACCAAGAAAATGATGGGAAAAGATAAAGGATTTGATTTTTATGTTAGATATGTGGGCATGCAGAGCTGTATATCTTGTAGAATCAGCTAATGTAAATGCATTACAAATTTGACAAGACATGGCATAAAAAAAAGGTATGAATCCATTTGTCTTAGATGCCATCACTGATCCTGGGCTGTTTTTATGTATCCCTGAAGTTCCAAATTATTTAGACCTGGGGTACTGAAATGTATGAAATGTATCAGTGAAACAACATCCCCAACCTTTCCTTCTAAGTTAATATGAAAGAGGTTTTTCTAATCCTTTTGGGAACAGAGCAGACAGTCAAAACACATCAGAATATTTTTTCTATTTCTCACCTGGGCAAAAAATTGAAAATGCTACAACAAATAGTTTTGCCATCTCTTGTGACCAAACTGAAAGTCTCATTACTCTTGTTGCTGTCTAAAACTATCATTTTCAGATGCTAGTGATAACATGAGAACCTCAGCTTTCATTATTAGAAAATAAAAACTTTCCCAGCTATCATATCCAGTACAGATCCATGATAACACGATCAACGGTTAAAACATAATGAGAAAAAGAATTATTTAAAATAAAATTGTGACTTGGATGAAGAATATTAATATTAAATGGTTATTAAGTATTGCTTAAGAACACTGAACTAAATCCTCAATGCAGTATCCAATATTCAAGAAATAGCATCAGAATAGTTAAAATTGCATAGAAATCATAAAATATCAAAGGGTGCAGGTAGGAGCAAAGCTACCCCCAGGGTTTTAGGTTCCTGTAACAGCAGGGGATTTGCTAGGCAAAACTTCCAGATCATGTCCTATTCCACATTTTTCTGTAGAAGAATGGAAAAAACCTGCAGCAAGTGCAGCTGCTGTGAGGGAGGGAAATTCCTGTGTACCTCATGTGCAGGTGTAAGCTTGAGCTCATCATCTACACCCTGCAAATGGAGAGCACATCACACCATTTTCTTTCACTCTAATTTGTCTTTCGCTACAGTGTTTGGCGTTTCAGTTAGATGGAGAGGGACAAAAAACTCAACCCAAGTACTCTGAGAGTCAAAACCGTTTATTACTCATTTATTCAAGTGTACACTGCAAACCTCAAAAGCTTAGTGCAATATATGTGGTGCAGACAAATGGAATTTTATTTAAACCCCATGGGAGACACCAGCATGTTGAGTGCCCAAAGATTCCTATCCCACCCTCAATTTTCTCCTTTCAAAAGCATACATTTTGTGCTATATAATCCTTTCTATACACTTGCCAAAATGACTGTGGGATGAAACACCACAGTACATTGCCAAGGCAGTGGCAAGGTGAGATGCTGTATGTTTGTTTTTCTGTCGCATCAAATTGACAATGAAAAGAATGAGAAAAGTGACAAAATGAAAATTAAAGGGAACAGCTTACTGACAATTAAGAAAACATGCTCAGCTGTCATTTTGAGCAACATTAATGGACAAACAGACAGATCTTGGGGACTGCAAGGCAGCACTAAACTGAGCCCCAGTCACCTGCTAACAACTCACCCTGCTCTGAACCTCAGTGGGTTCACAGGCCACTAACTAATATTCAGCTAAGAGGCTTTAGTAATGTAGATTAATGTTTCATGCTCTAGGGAACAAGCTTATCACAAACAGTGTTGAGAAACTCTCTTTCCCTCTCCAGGGAACGGAATTACATAATCTGTTAAGTACATTATGGTTCCTGAGCTCCTTCTAAGCCCTGGTCCAGCAAAAACTTCTGCTGGGGTAGGTGGGCAAAGGGTCTCTGTTCCAATGCCCAATACCCACCAGAATGACACAAAATAAATACATTAGCAGCATTCCAGCCATGCTGCTCTCATTCTGTTTAATTCCATCCATTAAAACACAGCCCCTATTTTTTATCTGTGCTCCTTGACAATTGGCAAATGGCCATGAAAGAGCCCGTGTTTGCAATCACACAGCCCAGTGCTCCCCCAACCAACCAACAAACCCGGGAGCAAAGGCATTTTTGTGGACTCCTACCAGCACCTTCCCTTTCTCATACAGGGATGGAAAACAGAAAGAGAATTAGGTTCCAAAGCAACATTCATTATTAAGGTCATATCTTACAGCAGGCATGGCTACTGCAGCCAATTCTTGCTGCAACTTAAACTGAACGTGCAGCCATGTGATAAGAGATATAATGAGATTTTTAACACAGGGCTGCATCTGAGTGTTTGACAAAAAAGATTCAGCTGGGGTACAATGAACTGTTATTTATTCCCATTTGAGTTTAGCAAAGGTTGTCCTACACAACTGTGAAACAATTTTACACTTTTTAAATGTATTAGCTTTGAACTGAAACAGTAAATAAACTATTTATTTTGATTTTTTTTAGTACCTCAAAATGGATTAAGAAGGGTGTGTAGAGAGTATAACCACTACAGAGAACAATTTTTTGATGGCAGGCTAATGGGATTGCAAAGGGTTATTTTGCTGGAGAGGACATTTTCAGATGCTTTCTCTCTAATGAAGGTTTTGTTCCTCGCTTACAAAGTGTTTTCTGCTTTTCTTTTTCACCCTTTTTCTTCTTCTTCTTTTAAACAAGTCAGGGAAAGGTGAATTGCCTTGGAGAACCATGTTGTCATTGGACTAAATTAAACCTTAAAAGATCAAAGCTTTCAAAATCATGCTGAGATCAAACTGGGATCTTTGGAAGATTCAGAGGGAAGGAAAAAACACTGATCTTTATGGTTTGTCTGAAAACATATTGCTCTTCAGTTTCTCAAATATGCAGGAGGAACTTTCCCATTTAAAATACTCCCAGTCTTCAGAGATGGAAGTGCAGCTTTTAGATAAATCAATCTCTCTTGAGAACAGGTGAAATTCACAATTCACCTCTATCCCAAGAGTCCACAGGTCCTTTCCTGGCCATGTTCATTTAACTCTCTAATGAGAGTGATTTTGCTATATATTTTCTCTCATGTGACCTTCCAAATCTCATCCTCCCACCAAAGACTGCTGAAGATAAAATAATGTTTAAATAAATTTTAAAAAATATATAAATCTTTAACAGCAGCAGAGAAAAACATTTTAAAGTCAATTACCTGCTTTCTTCAGAAAGCTCTAGGGACTAAAATGGTCTTTAATGTCCATGGGGCCTGATATAATTTTTCTCAAGCTGAAAAGGACCTGTACCTGCTGCTCCTGGTGGTGGTGCAGCAGTGGCTGCCCCAGCCAGCCAACACCAGGCTGTGCTCAGGGGGACAGGGAGCACACTCCTGCTGGGCAGCCCCACGGAAAGAAGCAATTGCAGAGGTCACATGTTTGGGATGGGCTCACAGGGCTGTTTTGATTTTTGATCTTTTCCCTAGTGCAAGAGAAGGACGCTGACACAGCGTCAGAGGCTGGTCTTGCCTGATGTAAGAGCTGGTTGCACCTACAGCCATTTCTCACAGACAGGCTCAGAATTGCTGTGTGTGTCCTGTGGCACAGCTGTGATGGTTAAACCCACTTTTTAAAGCTCATTCCCTCTCACCAAGGTCTCAAGGACTCCACCTGCCACATGCTTGTCTCGAACTTGCAACCAGCCAAGTCCAACCCACAGACACCAACCCCAACCAGTCCAAACCCATTCTTGCTTTGGATGGTGAGAAGCAGTCCTTGAGGAAACTGGGACACTGATCACAGCCCTGCTCTTCACACAATCTCAATATTTCCAAACATTGCTGAGAAAAATGCCTGGGAAAACTGCTGCAACATGTAAAGGCACTAGATGTAGGTAAGGGTAAAATGTTTAGCTTTCCAAATGAATTAGATTTCAATATTCTACAGATGCACAAATAGCATTGAGCCAAATTTAAATGTTTGCCGTCACCATATCCATCAGAATTTTCCCTCAAAAAACTCCCTCCCTTTATTAAGAGAATTAATGTTTCTGTGTGAACATTCAAGCATAATTTTCTCAGGGATTTCCTTTAAAGAACTGATGATGGCACACATTCCTGGAAAAAGTCAATTCTGAGGAGAAAGAAGTGGAACAGAAATGTATTAATTTAAGTCCTCAGTTTTTGACTATTAGTACTCACAAATCAGTTTAAACCATTTACAAATGATTATTTAGACTTTAAGATAACAAAGATCAATCTGACAGTTTATACTGGAAAAAATATCTACATCAAATTATTTCAGCAATATCCTCAGTGGATTTAAATTGCCATGAAATTCAATACAGTGTGTGGAAAGATCACATTTTACAACACTGCAGCATATATTCTAAAAGGAATTCAGAGTTCTAGCAGTATCAATAAAGAATTAAAAGTATACATGGTATTTTATAGAGCAATTCACTTATCTATGTGAAGAATAGGACAGCAGTTACAAATCTATGCTATTTCAAAAGGCATAATCTGTAATATTAACTAGATAGAATCACAGCTTAATTCAAACTAATTGTGTCAGATGGGGTTACACCACACAGTCACACTGTACATGTTTCATTTCTAGAATGTTTTTATGTCACTTATAGAAAATTTTAGCTCAGTACCTTCCATAAGCAAAATGGAAATCCACATTATTTCTGGCAGTATATGGGGGACAGAGCAGGGGACGACTGGATCAACTGAGTACTTCTGAGATTTTAGCAGCCAGGTCTTCTGCTTCCAAAAGCATCAAAACTGTGTTATGCTTTATTACGATGAATTCACAAATGAGTCCAAAGGAAAGATAAATCCAAGTATCACTCATGCATGAGCACTACTACAAAACAGGATGAGAAATTATTTGGCCTTCAAAATATAAAGATGGAGCATATTAAAAAGCAGGTTTACTTCATAATTTTCTCAAAGTCCCTCTGCACCATGGTGCAGGCAGCAAGGCAAAAATGATGAAACAAAAACATCCTGGAAGCTGCTAAGAAATATTCAGCTTGTTCTTTTATATTTGTATTAACGGTATTGCAGAGTTGCAATACCGTTAATACCAAAGAAAGCACAGCTTACACTCCCAAATGCTGATTTATCAAACTAGAAAAGTAGAAGAGACAATTTTCCTCACTCTGATTTTCAAGGAAATTTGCTTTGCTTCAAAATGTACACCTCGTTCAGAGTTTCCATCCATCTCCTGAAGGATCTAACAGATCATGTTTTTCTTCCACCATCTTTAACAAAATGGCCCAATTGTTGCAGCAAAACATGCAACGGAGTTCTCTTGTGCAATATCACCTCCTTTCTAGGACGTGTTGTCAAATTCAAGTGAGAAATGAGAATCATGCTGTATTTTACCCAAGGTTTCTGAACCCCCAGAGAAACTTTCATTTACGTTCAGAAGTGTGACTTGAAACACTTGCACAGGACTTCAGCAACCCCCTTTGGGAAAAGTCCAAGTAAGCTGTTAAACACATGCATGGTACATTTTATGTGAACATGAACATCTCCACCAATGCCATCAACTCTTCAGCAGCCTTAAAATTAAATATGGCTTAAAGCATTTTCTGGATTAGGCCTTCTCTCCTTACTTTATTAAAATGGGACAGTGGCTATAAGCCAGCAGGAACTCTTGTGATAAAGTAGAAGACATAAAGTTGGAGAGAGATGTGATAAAATTCACTTCTATACATGAGGAAATGACTCCCATAACTCATTTCAGGCTTTACTTCTTGTAAATAGCCTGGCCCTGTAAAAAAGGCGCCTCCGTATCGTTTCTGGATGCACACCACACTGATTGCTGACTAGCTCTAATTCCACAGACCAGGGACCATTCCTAAGGGCCTTTTGCCTTTTTTTTCATTATCTTTCCTGGATTTGTTTGCTCCCCTTTAGATTAAAGAAGTGAATATAGAAAAGCAAAAAAAGAAAAAAGAAAAATTCAGAAGGAAGACAGATCTACAAAATTCACGTTGCAATTTCTCTTCTGTTCCACAGGTTGGATGGATGATCTACCTTTCTTTCAACTTGCCTTTGCTGGAGGCAAGAATAGTGACAGTATGTTATAGGACTAGCCAAGGTGCAGAGCAGCTGGATTCCCCAGCCTTCTATAAAAAGCCCAGCAGGATGAATTTTGGTAAGGTCTAAAACTATCAATTACTTTACACTGCTCCTGCAACATTGACTGCTGAGATATATAATCTGGAGAAAGTTCTGCTGGCCAAACACACGTTCTCCATTTTACTGTATTGTTGAGCTGTCAAAGAAGTATCTATCCAAATCTTTGAAATACATAACTGTGAATGGATTTTTATAGGGTGCACAAAATCCCAAGGCCACAGTGACTTCTGTTAGTTTGATGTCATTAATTATCTGTCATCTCCTCATATCAGACACTGCTAAAACAGAGAAAAAACAGCTCCTACTTTAAGGGATTAAGTCTTTAGTGACAAAAGAGGCACAGAAGATAACTGGAACAAATTTATTTCTTCAATAAAAGACATTAAGTACCTTACTCACATTTAAAAGTGTGGTGTTCTGAAAATAAAGCTTAAAAAAATTAAGAACACAAAACAGCAACAAAGTACTGTGTTTCCAGAAAAGTCTGCTAAGATCACATTTTACATTGCTGAACAATAGGAATGCACCCAGTACAACACTATAATGTACTTTCAGTCTTGGTCATTTGTTAGTATAAAATTTATATTCCCTGTGCTGAAATAGATAAGAAAGGTAAGCAAATCAGACACTACACGACACTCTAGTTTGAACTTGGCTCTTGCAATTATTGTAGCTCAGTAGAAACTTCCTCACCTTATTATAAGTCTATCCTATAAAGATTCAGGATAGAGGAGCTTGGTGTGCATGCAGCTTTACAGAGAAAATACGAAGATACAGTGAGATACAAAAAATGCCCACATGCCCTTGGGGGATCTTGTAATGTCACAAAGCCTGAAGATTGTCCCCAGGGGAGGCCTCCACATTTGCTGTGGATGGAAGGTCTGAGAGAGGCTTTGGTGTGAGTGCTTCTAGCTCGTTGTGCCTGCCCCATAGAGTGCAGCACTGTGGGACAAACAATCCCCATTCCCAGCCAGAGAGAGCCTCTACATCGGGAGCCAGAGAGCAACTAAATTGAGGATCACTTAAATTATTGGAATCCTCTGCTAGTCAGCATGCAAATTCTCAGCTGGTACTTTAGTAAGATCTTCTGCAGGAAGCAGCACCTGAACAGCAAGGAAAGACAGAAATTACAGCCCAGGGCTGAGGACCAGCAGCCACTGCCTTTTACACACCCACACTTTGCTATTTGGGTAATGTACTGGGCAAATTTACCAGAATTTATAACAGCACTGGATTGATAATAGATTGGGCACAGATTGTTTTCTCAGTTTAATGTTAATACAGGATTATAGATGAAAAGAACCTTGATGGTTTTAATTATTTTTTTTTTTTACTGATTTTTTTAGTCATTTTCTTTTAAACATCGTAGTCTATGCATACAGTCATGTTAACAAACCTAACAGGATCCAGGAAATGTCTTTCCAGGAAAGACATTTCCTGGAATGGAAGTTTTGAATGGAAGAGGCTTTTCCATTCAAATTCGCTTGAATTTGTTAAGTCTACTAATATATAATCAGTACTATCACACTCCTTTTAGTGTCAGAATTCACTATAAATTTTTTAAGAGAGCTATTCACAGCAAATCGCAGCTCCCTTCCTTCTCCTAGGCACCATTATTAAACTAAAAGAGAAACATGATAAGAAAGAATATGCATCTTCAGAACTGAATCATCAACATGAAAAGTTTTCTATTTTCAGGATATTACCCAATGGAATATACTGACTTGAATTCAAGTAAAAATTATCTTGTTGATTTTTATTTTTAAATTTCATTAATTTCCTTTTTAAACTGTCTTGTCCTGATATCAGATATGAGAGGCTGTTCTCTCATTCTACAGAATGCTGGTGGATCTGATGAGTTCAATACATGCTTCTGTTAACCCACCTGAAAAGACAAATAAATACCTGTTCCACAATGAAGATTCACCCTAGGAGACCAAAGCTTGTCATGAAGGATGCCTCCTGAGACAGTATTTAGTCTTCGAGTGTCTTATAAGGGCCAGTGAACATACTGCTACTTAAGCAAAGATCCAGAAAATCTTTCTGTGTTAACCAATAAATAATTGCTTTAAATATTGTACTTTTATTGTACATTTGCCTGGCTAAAGGTGACTCCACAGTATGAACCAGCTGAGGAATCATAGCAGCCATAGTCTCTTAAGAGACTTAAGAAGCCACTGCTTCTTAAGAGAAAAGGAGAAATTTAGATAGATAAATCTACCTTGTTGATAGATGGCAAAGCTGTTCTTTGATAGCCAGAATTTACTTTGAAAATAGATGGACTGAATCCATCTTCACTACCAAAGAGCAGCCCTTTGCCAAACAGCTGAAGTCACAGCCTGATGGAGTGGCTGTGCCTCTGCAGGAATGCAAAATATTATGGGTAATGTGAAACTTCTGAGAGGAAAGAGATGGAGAGGATTCTGTTGTAGACATGTTGCAATTATTAACAGTAAGAGGAAGAAATTCTGCCCTGACCTCCAAACTAGCACAGCCCTTCAGAGAGTGACACTGCAGACACAAACCTAACCCTTGTTCAGTCAGACCAAAATCCCAGCTGGAAATGAGACACACAGCAGCACTTGCTGCTATCCATCCTGTGCCTCACCACTAACAAGTCTGGGAAGAAAAGTTCCTTTCTGGATGCACACAAATCACCAATAGTGCACACAATGGAAATGAAATCCAGACATAACAGCCCATTTTCTGTTAATGAAAATTTCATGTACAATTACTTGCATAATCAAAATCCCATTGATTTTAATGGGAGTCTCTGAATAAGCAAATGCCCTCTAATCACCTTCAAGGTATGCAGGTAGGTATAAGAAAATACACATTATATAAAAAGTCAGTGTTCAACATCAGTTGCGTTTGTTGTGTGTTTAGTTGGCTGTCAGATAGTGGTATTATTATTAATCCAGATGAGTTACCCCACAACAATCTCAATAAAAAACATTTCTTCCTGTCAGCCATGAAAGTGAGGAGTCAAGTCAATGCACCTGGGAAGAACTGATTGCCTGAAACCCTTGCCATGTTTGTGAGAACATGGAAGTTGATGTTCATCAAAGTCTCTTTTAAATGAGCCTATCTTATAAGAATTTGTTTTTAAAAAAATATCTTTTCAGTCTTGGCCTTGATATTTCATTACAGTCTGTATCAGTTCTAACAAGAGTATGATTTTCTTTTTCCAATTAATTTTCCTTACATCATCTGGCAGTCTTTACTATTCATCTAAAGAACTCCTTTTGGCATTTGGTGGAGCCAGTTGTGCCTGCCAGAGCGTTTCTAATTCAATAATAAAACCATGTGCTAAAGCAGTCAATTGACAATTGTTAATATTCAGTTCTTGCTCTTGATTTCTGCATTCTTAAATGGCTCTGAAATACCAGTGCAGCTCTGAGGGGGCAGGTTCTGGCTACCTCACCTGCAGCCATTAGAAGCAACTTTCTATTAAAGTATTATTTGAACAAAGTTTAACTATGAGGTGCTTGCTTAGACTGAAATGACAACTTCTCAAGCCATGCCACACCAGCCCATTCACTTGGATCTCCAGCACCAGGTGGAAAAACCACCTCAGCTGGACCCTGGGAGGGCTGGGCTGTGCTCCAGAGGGAGGATGCTGCTGTGAAGATGGGGGCTCAGGGAGTGAAGCTTCCACCATCAAAAGACCTCAAGAACAGTAGTTTAATCTCCAATTTTAAATCCCAAATGTATCAGTAGATAATTTAGGCACTCAACAAGTTTTAGTCACTTTTCTCTATAGTGAGACTGAGAATTAAGCCCAAGTGCTTTAGCATTAGAAATGGACTTAAGTATGTCCTCAGATTTTTGAATAAATGAAGGCCTTGACACAGATATATATGAAGATATATATATAGACAGATAGATATATATGTATAAAGTAATTGGCTCTATATATTAGTTTTTCATCAGCCTCAAGAGATTTCAAAATAAACTTGAGAATACTTCTCCTTTCATATTTGTTGTCATAAGTCTGGTTACACTGCAGAAAGACTGATCTTAAAGGTAATCAACACGCTGAAGCTCCCATTCCCATGTTATCAAAAATAACAACTGCTAACATCTTTTTGGTTTTCTCACGTGCCACTTTGGAAGCACTCAGTAGTTGCAGTAAAGATTTTTTTTAATCTGACTGAAGGATTTTTTTGCATCTGACTGAAGTTTCCAGATTGCTTCTGACTAAGTCTGGAGCAGTAACCCTGTCACTCACCACGCTCCACAGAGCAGCACAGGGACATGAGCCAGCTGAATTCTCTGGACTTGCTTAATACTGGCCATTATGAGAATATCCTCTTCAGACACAGGGAAAATGTTTATTTATCAGAAGGAAATGAGGCTTGCACCACGGTGTTGTGGAAAGGTGAGTTTAGGCCCAGAGCTGCCAGAGACTGCCAAAGGTAAAGGGGAACCACTCATAAAGCTTCTGCCTGGAAAAATATCCAAGAAGAGGTCTCCTGTATTGGAGAACCTTCACACAGATCAGAAATTTGAACATGACTGAGTATCCAGAACACACAACCAAATTCCCACATTTGTGGTAAGTTATATGATACTGCATTGATGAAACATCTCCAGAACACACAGCCACTGGTGCAACACATCGGGAAATGCTGTCTCCCTCCCTGGATCCCAGGCAATTTCTTTGCTTTTTTTGTCTCAGTCTACCATCCTGGGATTCCCTTTCCCACCAGCTCCTGCTGACAGGAGCTGAGGTGACCTGCTGGCCCTCTACAATGAGGTGGTAACTTTCAGAATTGTCCCCCATGTCACTTGGCTCCCTGCTGGCATAAAGAGCCACTAGAATAAATAACTTTATTAATGTCTCTTGAAGTTCCAAGTTGACCTGCCTTTTTTTTATCAGTTCAACCTCCTCTGTTACTGAAAAGAATTGGCCTGAATAATTAGATAAAAGACTGCCAAGCAGTGATAATGCATAGTGATTTTTCTATTTAAATTACAGGGCCAGTGAATAACAGAAACATTTGTGGTTCTCTTTAAATCCCAGCAGGAAATGAATGAAGCCCTCAACTTATACCTAGGGGATACAAAGGAGCCAGAAATTGCTTTCATGACAATAAATATCTGCATTGCCTTGTAGTTCTACTGCATTTGGAATTGATTCTCGGTCATCTCTTCGGTGCACTTTAAAAAGGCTGAATTTGAATCAATTTACATACTCCCTAATAGAGTGCAGATGAGCATAATTTCATTAAAAATAAAAGTGACGATGGCAGTCCTCAGTCTTTGCCTGACATTCTCAACTATTCTATCCACCACATGGATGTGTATGATCTAAATGTTATTACATTTGTAGAACTTCACTCAGGGGACTCTGGAGACATTTGGTATTTTGGAATTTTATTTTTTTTTTTGGGTGGGGGGGTGGAGCAGGTGAGATATTTGGGGTTTTTTCCCTTTTCTTTTTCAATAGTGGAAATACATTAAGATAAGTAATAATTAAGGAAGATATGAGTTTTATTTTAAAACAGTACAGATAGTACAAACCTAACAGAACTTCACCAGAGACAGTGAATACCATGGGTTCTGTGGGGCCTAGAATGTCTCCTCCTATTTCAAAAAAATATTCCAAAAAGCAATTAAAGCACATTTGTAGAACAGAGAACAACCAATCCCCCAAGTCTCCAAACATGCCCAAATACATTGCAATTTACATTTCATTGCTAGAATCACTTGGTTCCACAGTTTTCCTGTGCCTGCCCCTACTTAAAGGGGCCTACTTAGAGGCTCTTGAGATTTTTTTAGATGGGTTTGAGACATCCCCTGGCAGAGCCCAGGAGCAGATCCTCCCCAGGAAAGCCCAAGGCTACAGAGTCTCTGTGCAGTGAAAACCCCTCAAGGTCGGCAGGCAACACCAGCAGATGCCTCGCTCAGGAATAGAGTGCCTTGCCCATGGCAAGTGGAACAGGGATGTTTTCTCCTTGCATTTTCTCATCCATCCAGTCCTCTGATTGCTACCAAATCTTAGCCACACAAGCAAAGGAGAAATTTGTCCTTCCCCTGTCATTTTGCCACATGGCTGACAACACATTGGCACACTGAGAACCTCAGCACAGGCAATGAAAGGGTCTCACACCCCTCTGGTCTTGACCAATTTCTTTTCCCTTTCCAAACTGAAGGACAGTTTGGGAAGCTTAGCAAAATACTCTAGCAGAGCTGGTGGGTAAGGTTTTCTTCCCATATTTTTGATGTAATAATTAAATGCTTTTACTGACAGGACTAAATCGAAACCAGACCACCTAATTAACAGAATCATACAAGAGCTCTGGAGTATCATGACTGTATTTTTTGGAAACAAGTTAGAGTTTCTAATCTGAAAGCTTGATGTAAATTTCAGCCCAAATCCAGCAAAAAATGTGTTTATTTTAAGAGCCTGGAAACCAGGTAGATATTTCATGCAGCACACTTCAATAAGAAAAACTGTTACTTTCATACTGCCTTTTTTGCTGATATTTCAGAATACTCAGAAACTAATAACAAGCTTTGGGCTGTCAGGCAGATCCAGAGATAATTCAATGAGGAGTACTGTTAATCCAGAAGAAAACTTAACAGTTACGTAGATCTGGCATTCATTATTAGTTTATTAATATTTGATTAATCTTGTAACAGGAAGTAATCAGTAGTGCAGGAGCTTATGTCTGGAGCAGCACAAATTCCATTTTGGTAATACTAGAGCTGGGGTGTTTTTGTGGGATTTTTTCCCAGAAAGAAAAGCCAAAAAATGTTAACTTGGGAAAGAATGTACAAGACTTTTATGGTCCAAAGCCTTAGCAAAAGGAAAGAGTACTAATTACAATCAGAGCATCTATGAAATAAATTTTAGCATTCACTAACAATGTGTGCACCTTTATCACATCAAATATCCACACAGTGCTGGCAGCAATCCTAAAACATATTAAGTGCCCACACTTTTCTAATTATTATCAACATTAGGATCTAAATGATCTGTAAAACCTGGGACACAAAAAATATATATATAGTTTGTTACTTCAAAGCATCAAAACCAAAATGCTGCATTATGAAGTTTTCATGTTTCCCTGACTCACAGGTCTGTGCTTTCCTCACAAGCCTTAAGAAGCCTTTTACAATATTCAGCTGCCTGGAGGTGAAGCTCCACCTTTCTGATACTTCCAGATAATTAATGCTAAAATCACAAGAATCTTAGAAATGGTGCAGAAAAGCTACTGTCTAACTTATACAGGAGGCCCAATGTTTCCCGCAATGTTTTATTACAAAGTCTTGCATTCTCTCCCAAGGCATTTTATAGAAAGCACTGCAGGGGAAGAAACAAATTAAAAGACAATATACTATTAATTAAATAAATAAATAATATGATCAGTTTGGCAACAAACTAATGCTGTGCCTGAAACTATCAAGGACAAGAAGCATCTGTTAATAGCAGCAGGGTTTAAATGAAAACCAGGAAAACATGAAAGTATATGATGGAGAAGAAAAAGCCTCTCTCTAAATGACTGTCTTTCCAATTTATTATGAAGGATACAAAGGGCAAACAGAGCCTTTTAGATGAGATTTTCAAAGCTTTCTTGGAAATCACACATTCATAGCTTTTCAGGGCTGACAGAGGCCACCACGACCATAACTTCCTGTTCAACAAGCCAAAGCTCATGCTCCACATTCACACACACCACAAATCTTTTGGCACTCCTGAAAGTTCTTCAGTCTTCCTTTTGACTTCCCAATCCACTTCAATAAAACCTTGCAAATGCATAAATGCGTGAGCCAGCTCTGCTGCCTATACCTGCATTCTCTAACATCTGTTCTGACAATCTCCTCCTTTACCATTTGCCTGTGCCTTAATTGTTTTTCTGGGGGCTCCCCATTTATACGAGCATGTGTTTCCCTTTCCCTCAGGGTTTCCTCTCTCCTGCCACTGCTGCACATGCTCTCACCAATCCCTGTATCATGGAAATTGCACATGGCTTTCAGAAGTCTCCTATTCCATTCCTCTTATTCCAAACCAGGGTAATCTGTATCTTTGTTTTAAGAACACCTCAACTTAGAGAGGTGCCATAACCTTCATGTACCTGCTGGCATCCTGCTGTGTCAAAGTAAACCTCTGTAGGTGCATTTTCAAATTCTGTGTCTTGTTCATTTTACATGGATTGCTGTTCTTTTCCAGCTCTCTTATCCTTCTCATTCTTTCCACAGAAATCCAGTTCCTCCTTCACCTGATCACACCAGGAAAGCCTGGTGACATTCAGAGTCTTTTTCCCACCAGACCCACTGAGGTGTCATGCTGATCTTCCACCACTTTAACTGATTAGTGAAAATTCCACACCACAGAACCCAACCCCACAGATGGATCTCCATCAGCAATGTTGGTCTGTATCAACGACATTTAGAATCCTTCTGAAGCCCATCACACGCTCTGACACAATCTATTTCTCATAAAGCTGCACTGGCCCGCTTTACCACCTTCAATTCCATATTTATCAGGCTTTGTATAATTCATACCATTATTAACTTTGGAGTCAGTGTTCAAGACAACTGTGTGTGCTGTTACAGGCTGTGATCTGGCCATCACGGCTGTAAAGCCTGGCTGGTACAGCCAGGGCAGGCCAGCTCCAGCACAGTGACCTTCCCAGCACCAGAGCAAAGGACAAGCAATGACAGACCCAGGGCAGGATCTGAAATATCCTGAGCAAGAAGGGGACAGCAGCCAGGGAGGCTGCCCCACACATCCCATGCTCTTTGAGAATTCACCTGAAACAAGTACATGACAAACAGTGGCCTCTGAATTAATTTCTTTGGGTAGTTTCTTGAACAGCATCTCATAAATCTTTCAATGAGCAACTTATTTTGCTATGCTGATCATGGGTAGTATTTTATTAAATTTTGGTATAGATTTTTATATGATTTAGTCCATTTAGATCAAATTTGAGCTTTCTCCTTGCAAGAACAGAATTAAAACTCTGGCTGAAGCTGCCTCTGGCTTTCACAGCAATTTTTTAATGTGCAGATGCAAAGTGCCCAAGAAAAGTGGCATATTGAACTGTTTTCTATTATTCTGTCAATGAGTGTGACTATATCCCCCATGGAATTATTCCATAGCCAACTAGAGTTCCTTTTCATGCAGCAATAAAAGTGAAAAGTTTCTAAAGCTGGACATGCAAGAACCTTTTTCTGTCATGTTGGCAATTTACATTTCAATTCAAAATAAGAATTCCTTGGGAGCCTTTCCCCTCCCCCTGCCCCGCACACTGTACCCTAAGATACAACACTAAATTCCACTGATTCATTATTCCTATTAAAACAAACAATAACCTCCAATTGTTTAGCAAACCAAAAAATTGCAAACAGTAAATTTAAACAGTAAAACAGGGAGCACGTTGGGTAAATGTTATTTCCCTGAACAAGGAAAGCTTTCGGCAAAATGCTTAACTTGAATACAACAAAAGGCAATTTAATTTAGTAATACAGCTGGATGAAAAATGGAAACCTCAGGTTTAATAAGAAGGGGAAAAAAGACAAGCATATATCATCCAAAAGGATAATTATGAGAAACTATTTTGTATGATCCAGCTAAATCAAAGCTTTTAATGCTTTCTTACTCCTGTCAAAGGAGGGAGATTTAGTGCTTTAAAAATGGGGATTTTGCAGACTCCACTGCCCAGAAAAAATGATTTGTCCCTTGATAAATTACTATTGGGTTTTCTACTTGAAAAAAAAAAAATACACTTACATTGAAATAAATGCCAAGGAATGGCTAGAGAATTTATATTATTCACTCGTATCTGTCACTGGATTGGTTGAAAAGCGACAGTGCTATTAAAAATGTCTTCTTGCCTCTCGACAGAATGGCACAGAGGGGCCATGCCAGCATTCCCTGAATGGGAAGGAATATATACTGTAGGAAGACTAAGCAAATCTTTATTCCCCTCCACCATCCTGACACACCAGACGCCAAAGAGTGACTCTGGGTGTCCCTGTGTGTATTTTATGTTTAGAAGCTGCCAAGTCCAATGAAAACCCCCCTCCCACTGGGATGGAAGTCACTCATTCATTTTCCTAAGGATTTTCAAGGGCTCTTCAATGAATCCTAGAAAATTTTTATCTCTTCTGACAGAGGAGAAGAACATACATGCATATAGGGTGATAGCTGAAGAGCTGCAATGGAGGAAAAGCAATTTTTTCCCCAAAGAAACCCCTCTGAAGGTCTGTCCCTTTCTCCTCAGTCCTTGGACAAGGACTGTAAGTGACACCAAGAAGCAGAAACACGGGGCAGTCACAGCCACTGGGAAGGGAGTGGGACACTCCCTGGGGAGCAGATGTCTTTGGTGGGACAAGCCAAAGGAATTGTTCCTGTGATGCATTTTGGGACTACCCAAAAACAGAGGCCAGACAAAATTAATGGAATAAAAAGCAGTTCTTCAGGTACATTTTGGGCAGATGAAGCCCCCCTAGGGCCTACACCCAAAAATGAACAATGGAGTCACATGTTTTCACAGTCTTATAAGTTTGGTCCATTGGCATATTGGAGGTTAATTCCAATTACAGCTTCAGGTAATGAAGTCATTTACCCCAAATTTGCTCCCCCCAACTCACTTTTGTTTCCATCTCTCAGGCCTGAGGCAGTGAGGTGTCCTTGATTGCCAGGCCTGGAGAGGAATTGTTGTGTCTGCCCAAAATGGGAAAGCAGCAGCTCACACTGTGTGTGGAGTTTAGAGTTATACACTAAAAACTGAAGGATTACAAATATATGAAAAATATAAAAGCTAAAATCCTAAGGCAGTGCCTGGTAGTGGCTCAAGGTGCCACACCAGAAACATCTCTGCTCTCCAGGGCATGGCTGGGGACATTCCTGAAGGCACCTGAGCCCTTAGACTTCAAGAGCTGATGTCCCTGTCACCAAAGCTGCCTGTGTGCCAGCAGAGGCAAAGGCAGAACTAAGGGAAGATGGAACTGGGGTGCCATTGGCAAGGTTCATAGAGCCACACAGGTTTGCAGGGCAGATTTTAGCTGGACTGAGCACTCAGATGCTCATTGATTAGTGCTAATTTTACACAGACTTTTCATTACAGTCTGAGAAGCTCCTAAAAATTCATCCATTTCTGAGTTTGATGTGATCTCCATACACTTTCTGTTATTCTGCTCTAAGATTTCCTCTTTTTATAATTAATTGTAACATCAAGTTTCTAGCACATGCAAGAAATCTTTTGCATATTTAATCGCTGACTGACATTGACATTTATCTGTCTCCTGAGAGCAGTAACAGCTACATGTTTTAATGTTTCTTTGGGCCCTGGACAACTTTTATGCCTACTAATGAAATGAGTATCAGTGGGAGAGCTCTGAATGCACAACAATCAAAAAGCAAGAATAAAAGCTTTCCCATACATGCACAAAGTTGTATTTCTTTGCAATCATTCAATGCTAAAATGCAGAACAGAGAAAAATCTGGAGAGAAATAAGAGAGGAGCTTGACTAAATGCCACCGTTTTTCATTTAGAGTGCTTAGTCTATAAAATCTTTGCAACAGAAACAAACTTCTTTCTCCTTCACTCTCAGGAACCTGCCATCCCTGGCCCTGACTCATGAGCCCACCATTTAGAAACTGCCAGAATATGAAGACAACAGCAAAAAAGGAAATTCTAACTTTAAAAGACAGTTTAGAAAAATTCCATCTGAACAAGGAAATCAGACTCTAGAAACCATCACTACAAATTAGCCAAAGTTAAAGTGATTTTATGCAGTAATTTCAAAACCATCTGGCTTACAGTCTTAAAGTGTCTACTGTTTAAAACCATATGGGGCAATGCCACCAAACCTGACCTCCAGCTCTTTAAGTGTATTTTACATAGGTGTGCATCATTACCCCAGGTACTAGGGTACTAGAATTTTCATTTTTACCTTCTTCTATCAAAATCCCAAGATGATTTCACTGGAAACCTGCCATTTGCTCCAGGGTTGTCTCACTTTTAAATGCAGGAAGAACCATTTTCTTTTATTTTTGTTTTTACTTCAGAAAATGTAGTTCAGTTTTGCAGTTCAGCAAATGCAGCATTTGTTAAAATCTAGTGAGTTACAAAGAATTTCCAAGCCTCTCTTGGGAAGAAAATAAAAAAAAAAAACAAACAAAAAAACAAACCACAATCAAATCATTGAAAGTCACAGAAAGTATGAATCATTGTAATTCTGATGTCTCAATTCTTTCTTTCATATGGATTATGCTAACAAAGCAAAAAAAATTCAATCTATATCTTTCTTTTGACAAGGTCTTCTCACAGAATTCATAATTATATCATCTCTAGCCATTTATCTTAAGTTAATAATTCCACTGCCCTTCTAGAACTGGCATTTTGCAAATACACTATAGAAGCTGCTTGAGGCAGTAATTTATTTTCAAATAACATCTTTATGTTATCCTCTGGTATGCAGGCTTAAGTAGATTGCCTATCTATAAAAAATGAATGTAGTAGAAAGTGTACTTCCCAAAAATAAGTTTCGTGAGAAAAACAAATTTCTTCCTAAAAAATTCAGTTCTAATCACTAATTAGCATGCAAACACTAATATTACATGGAGAAACAAAAGCACGAATAGGATTATATCAGAATAATCCTTCCAGAGTTTTTGTTCCTAACCTATTGTTTTCATGTTCTTAAATCTTTGAATAATTAAAGAATAAAGCAAGTCATTATGCCTTTGTCTTTTTCAGGTGCTCCCTAACAGCAGTTATTCCTTAGAACTGCTTCCAAAGAAACATCCATCACTACTGGAGCCCAGGACTCCTTTCAGCCTGGCAGTCACAGCTTTGGTAGAGGGCACTTTAACAGGATACCTCAAACTGAGATTCAGTTGGTGAAAGCTGATGAGCAAAACATAAACAATTTCCAATTGTTAGGATTATTAACCTCTGGAAATTCTTTAAGATGAAGAAGAGCCTCCATCCTGCAGTGTCTTCAACAAGCGAAGATGAAAGAGCAGAGAACAATTCCTCAGTAGGAATTGTCAGCTGTGGTTGTTTGGTCCTTGTCACTGGAGATCATGGAATCATGGAAAGTTGGGGGAGGGACCTTTAAGACCCTTTAGTCCCTCAAAGACCCTTTAGGCCCCTAAAGACCCTTCAGTCCCTCAAAGACTCTGTGGTCCTTCAAAGACACTTTAGTCCCTTGTAGCTACATTTTATTAAAAATCCTTTCCTAGGATTTTTTCCCCTCCTGAGGCGCTGGGAGCCTCAGGAAAGAAATGTAAACAATAACTATCTGCTGCTATGGAATGCAACAGGTGCATCTTCCATTGGTCCATGTGGATTGTTTTCCATTGATGACCAATCACAGCCACCTGTGCCAGGGCTGTGAGCAGTCACAGGATTTTGTTATGCATTCTATTCTATTCTTGTTCTTTGTAGCCTTCTGATCTCTCTGTTCTCTCTGTTCTTTCAGTATAGTTTTAATGTAGTATTTTAGTATAATATATAACATAATAAATCAGCCTTCTGAAATGGAGTCAAGCCTTGTGTCTCCACACACAGAGAGTTCGTCCCTCAAAAAGTCTTTAGTCCCTCAAAGACCTTTTGGTCCCAGCTGTCCTGCCAGGGACACCTGCCACTGGATCAGGTTGCTTAAGGGTTAATTCAGCTGTGTCCCATTGATGTGCTCTCCTGGCTACACCCACCAACAGATCCACGTCCTTGGCACCCCTTGATCCAGGCACAGGGATGAGATCAGTGTCACCACCAGGCTCCTGTGAGGTGTCGTGGTGACAGGTCCCAGAGCTCTGTGCCACTGGGGTCCCTGCAGCGGAAAGCACGTCCTGTGCAGCCAGCGCTGCTCATGCACAGCACCACAAGCAGCTCTGCAAGGCTGGTCCCAGCACTCCAGGAGCCCTGGATGGGATCCCAGGGCTCCATCACTTTTGATAGAGGGACAAAGCTCACAGAACTTTGAAGGTTTCGATCAGTGCATCATTAATACAAATCAGCTGATGATTGCACTCTCGATTTAGTGATCTCTGCTGGAATTTATGGGGCTGCAGGACATTTTCAGTTCAAAGATGTTTAATCTTCAAATCTCTTCCCCTTTGATCTTAAACTGCTATGTCTTCTGACAGCCAGGACAAAGGATAAATCCACAAAATCAAAATGGTTTTCTAAAGCTATCTTTGTCAAAGGAGTTAAGAACAGAGGACATCGTCAGAGTTTCTCTCTTACAACCCAAGATCAATTCTGCAGGCCAAATCCTCAGCCAGCATAAATCAGTGCAACTTCATTCAGATAAAGTTGACAGGAGTTTTTACTACCTGTGGAATTGGTATTGAGAGTTCCACAATTTTGTGAGCCTCTTTAATGTCTGCAAAGGCCCTTAATGAAAAATAGCCAATAAACAAATGCTAATAATCTAGCCTGATATGCATGCAAACAAACTAATCAGGTAAAGCAGGCTAGAATTACACTTTTACAAGGTACTGTAAGTCCAAGAAGAGATAGAAGATAGAAGATGCATTCATGAGTCTACCACTTGCCTGATTTTTGTTTTAAATTATAGCCCTGTAAATTTTTCTGGACTGTTTATTCAACATGCAAAAAAGGCAGCCTGTGCTTGGAGTAACCATTGTGAATCTCCTCATTTCTATACCCATTAGCTGAAAGTATACAGCCAATTCTCAGCCTTGTATTTTAGGTCATAAATCTGCTCCTTCTGTTCCATGGGCAAATTAAAAGCTATATATCTTTTGTCAAAGTCTTTCTGACACAGAGCTCCTACCTTCACAGCCTAAGGCTAGCTGTGTGTCTGGGAAAATTATATACAATAGGCACTGACAGCCATGGAGTCCAGCATTTAGGCACTAGTCAACATATTTTTATACATGTAAAAATCATTCTACCTTATAACCTGAGCACAATCTATACATATTTAAAAGGATTATGGGGGTATGAAAAAAGAAAAATGCTTTCAAAAGGATAGGAAGGTGGTCTGAATTCAATACCCCAGCAATCTTTAAAACTGTTCTGCATTAAGCATATGCATTAGCCCCTGACACAGGCTGCACTGTCACAGCCATAACCTATTTCCTTGTGCTCTAACCACTGCCATGCTTCATTTTCTGATCAATGCGTGGGCACCTCTTTTGATTTCAGCCCAATGTGTAAACAGTATATGTATTTTAATTAAATGCATACAAAATTATGCTGTTTGGGAATGCCACTTTGTCATGTGTCACAGCAATGGCTTGTCTATTACATTGGAGTTTTATGGCCTTGAAATGAGGCATTGCAAAATGGCAATATTTAAGAAGCCCCACATGAATTTTGGCATTGTGGAAAATTTTCTAAACGATGAGCTCCTGCACATCTTTCAAAAGCTGCAAAAAGCTCACAAAGAAGTCATTTTAACTGTAAGACAGAGACATATTTATAAGAAACTAAGGGTTTCATCTACTTATTTGTTCAACAGTTCTGCCCCTCTGCCCAAGGCAGCAGCTCTTCAATGTCATTCTCCTTACACTGCAAGTAACCCTTGTTTCACACTTTTATCTGAAACACTGCTTGCCCTCCTTAGACCTCTTTGGTTTATAGCTGCCATTTTCTCAATGTCATATCTCTTACACTGTGATCAGAGATGTTCATCTTTATCCTTTCCTAAGTGATATTGTTGTCACATAATTTACTTCCTCAGTTATTCTTTCTGGCAAACCTGGAAGGCCTGTCTTCCTTCCATTTAACACACAGCCACAATGTCAATAGAGTTGGTAGATTTGATCTGCAGTTTCCATTTATTGCTCATTCTGAAACAAACTACACTACAGAGTAGTGCTACCATACAAAAATACCTCTTACTCCTATTTTCCTTAGGAGAACAGTTCCCTTTCCAACTGTCATCTTTTGTCCTAAAGCAACCAGCTTTAGGATGCTTTTATGGGCCATGCAATTTTTCCTTCTCAGTGCTGATGATGGTAGTTAAATCTGAGGATGTGGTGCTGCTGTCATCTCATTTCATGCAGCACTACAGGAAGGGAAGTCATATCTCACTTCAGAACAAAAGTCATTTACAGAATAAAGAGTGATAGAGAACAGCATTAGAACTGTTTGCAGAGAGTCTTGTAGTCAGGTTCCTCTGACTTCCCATGCTAGTTAAATGCATGCCCAGCCCTTGCCAGTCTTCAACTACTTACAGACCTTTATTGTATTTCACACCAATTGAATTTCAAATCCCCAAGTCTGATTTAATTAGAAAGGCAACAAAATCTGGGAAAGCAACCAGGCATCTAAAACTGCTGCACTCTGTAAGTGAAGTAGATGATGTTTATTGGGCTCTCAGAACATATAAACTCCTCAGCATTGCTGGCACTCCCAAACTGACGGTGGCTTCCCTAATGGATCAAACAACACACTTTTAGTAATCTAAGTCTAATAAATGAGGCTTGTCTGGGCCAATCCACAGCTGGCACAGCTGTGCCCAAGTCATTCCCACACCTGCAAGGACGTGGGAGCATCACACAGGCAGAACAGCTCTGAAACAAATCAATGTCTGCAGCGAGGATGGACAAGTCCACAGCTTCCCCCAGGAAAAATTAAAAATCATTGTATTGCCAAGGCTTCATCCTGAAATCCACCTCTGTGTACACAGATGGAAGGCTTTAATTTACTTTACAAAACCTGGTTATTTTATGCTCTTGCATCTCGTGCTGCACTGGAGGAATTTTATTCATTTCTTGTGAAAGTGGCATTTTACAATAAACGCCTTTCTGATTGCATTGTTTGGTGACCTGACATTGCTAATAAGCCTTTAGTGTGCTGGCCCTGTGACTTCGCTTGTCTGACCCACACTTTGTGTCTTCAGTAAGAACATTGATCTGGGCAGGAACATTTAAGTAATAAACCATTGCTCTGTGTGAGGAGGACTATCAGATTGCAATCCCAAGCAAACAGAAATTGTTCTCTTTTTAAGCTGCTTGAAATGAAAAACACCACAACACTGGCATATCTGCTTGCATTGTTATTTTAAATTATATACACACAGCATCTTAATAGAAGAAATTATATGCTCCCTAGATGACACATTTCACAGTCAGAAATAGATGTTAAAATGTTTTCAGATAACAAATTGACAATCTTAGTCCTGCTTACCATGTGTGTGCATTCCTTAAAACCACAACCAGAAGGGGGAGTAAAAAATTGGATTTATAATCCACGGCTTACAGAATTTGCAGTAGTTGTTTTTTGGGTTTTTTTTTTAATCACTCAGTTGAGAGAAATATTTTTTTCCATTTTCCATTTAAACTTCTGTTAAAGGTCACAAAACTGAAGATAGGAAACTACAGAAAATACACAGAAGATGTTTATGCATTTTAACTGCATTTTAAAAAACCCAAACATATTTGTGCTTCTAAATAGCTTCCTAATTTCAAAATGTTTATTTTTTCCTAAAAGATTGCAATTCACATTGACACACACAGGGTGAAAGTCTGCAGTGTAGCTCCACTACGTTTAAAATGTTCAAGTGGAAAGGCTGTCCGCTATAGTAGTACAAAACATTAAGTCAGGAACTATCTTTGTGGAATAATTTCAGCTTAACACTGGAAAAGGAGTAAGTAAAGCTCAGAAGAAATGCAGCACACTGAAAATCTTTCAACGGGAGTGAAGAAACCCTTGCAAAGAGTGAGGTGAAGTGGCTGAGGAATCTTGCAATTACAAGACGTGGTCCTACTCGTTTTTGTTTTAACCTGTTCATACATGAGACATTCTCCCTCTGTCAGGAATGGAAGGTTTTCTTCTATATTTTTTCCTCCAGTGTATTTCTATTTTCAGAGAATAGTATTCTCCTTTTTCTACCACAGCCACACTGCACACTCAAACCACCCACAGGAGGGACAGAGCCTCCTCCGACTGCAAATGTTAGTGCTAAAAAATCAACTCCTTTTGCAACACCACGGGAATTATCGCTGTCCTGACACCAACCATTTACATGAAAACCTGGTATGCTTCAGTGCCATTAATAATTTTGCTCATATTTAGCAGCTATCAATATCTCTCAGCCAAGGAGTGTCTCATGGCTTTGCTAAAACTGTGCCAACCACCAAGTGTATCACTCAAAACCTATCACAGAGCTGAATTAAACAGAAAAGCTTTGTTAAAACAAGATTAATCTTCCCTTCCTCATAGATCAAATATGTCTCAAAGATCAATATATATTGAAATACTGAATAGTTATGATTAATCAGTGAGGAAAAACCAGATTCAGGTTGCATAATGTTAGGAACAGAAATGCAGTACTTCCTCGTGTACTCATAGGTACTATCCATTACTCTTGTTAGCCATATTCATATTTGATATAACACCACATACTGGACTATAAAATTATTATTTCCTCTACAAATTCTGCATAGAAATACTCCAGAAATAGGGCAGCAATGCTCCTGACTCATAATTCTTGTTACAAGAAGGAAGGAAGGAATGAAAACAGAACTGGGGTACCTTCTCTTATCTCCAGTCAGAGGAGCTGAGACCTATTCAAAGAACAAATAATAGCAAAATTTCCTCTGTCTTGCAGAAGTCCAGAAAAGAACAGCAGAGAAGGCAATTAGTTTAGGGAGCAATTATCTTCCCTGAATGTCTTTACAGGATGGAACTGTGAGACAAGGCTTGGAAAAAATCAGACTTTGATAAAGGTCAGTGGCATATAACCTATTTTGGCAATTACTTGTCAAATATAAGAATGGTTTAAAATACATCGAAGCAACTCAGGAAATCTGGTGACAGGGCTGTTTTAAGCAATGTACTTGCTATTCTTCAAAGGTAATTCTGAATTTAACGCTGGCAATACTGAAATAAAATTGGGTATGCGAGCACAAGGAAAGAAGCACTGTGCCATCCCCCTGAGTCTGAGGGGTTTCTGACACAGCTGTGGTGTGTGATCTAATGCCATTTGGGTTCTTGTGCCATCAGCCACTCCAGGCTCTGCTCTTCATCCTTCCCCACTGCCAGACAGGAGTCAGGCACCAGTGACCTGCAGGCACATGAAGAGGGCTGGCCCCTCCTGTGCTCCAGGGCAGTGGGAGGCTTTCAGGAGTTCTGCAGCATGCCCAACACCCCACCATCGAGCATCCTGATTGTTTTCCGTACTGAATGACAATTTTCTCCCCTGGAGATTCACCCCCCTGGGTCCCCATGAAAGGTGGGGGATGTTTGGGGTCGGATGTGAAATGTTGGACCCACCTGCTGTTCCAAAGCTACACAGGCTGCGTTCCCCCACCAGTTCTGACACTATGTGATTTCGTCTGTGCCAGTGGTGGAGGCTGATTGAACATCAGGAGGGAGAGGCAACATTCCATAAAACTGCAGGCGGAAAAGGTTTGCCAATTATTTTTCTTCTCATGACTTTTAGGATGCACAGATTCCTTTTGGCAGTTCCCCTTGTTTTGAGCCCATAAAATAAGTTTAATAGCTGAATTTTCCTTAAGATAATCAGAGGCTGTATAATTTATGCATCTGAATAGCATTGTAGCCAGATGTAATTTTGCTTGAAGTTTCAGCATTACAGTTAGTAATGACTCTGCTGGCTGTGTTTTGTAGAATTTGCAATTTATTTAACAGTTGACTGAGCACTGACCCCATTTAATATCGCCATAATCAAAATGTGGCAAAAATTAAAAATTAAAATCTAAAAAGACATCTGTGCCTTCTGGGAAACAAGCAGCCTACAAGTGGACAGGGTATAGAAGCAATCTCTAAAATGACAGGTAACTAACATGTCTTTAAAGTTTATAGCAGAGATAAACTAGCCAATCAAAGATTGAGCTGAATTAAGATTTAAAGCATTCTCTAAGTAATAGTTATGGCTTGAGGCACTTGTTTTGTTAGCCTTTCTGCCATTCAAGTTCCCTCTCCCTGATTTGCAAGAGTTGGTTATTCTGTGATCAGACAAGGGAAATATCAGAGGGTGTCTTCTGCTTCCAAAGAGCAGGGGAGCCTGAGGGGGAGGAGAGTTAAATTCCAATTCCTGTCTGTTTCTGCCATGGCTTCCCAAAGAGCAGTGCCAGGTGTGAAGCTGGGACTTTCTGAAGCACACTGCACACAGCAAGGGAACCCCCTTGATTTCCAGAACAACTCCTTCCCACTCTGCTGGGCTGCCCCAGCCTTCCCCAGGTGCTGTCCCATCCTGCAGAACCCTTCCTTGCTGCCCCAGGCACTGACCATGTCCTGCTCACCTCTTCCAGTGCCTCCCACACCAGATCTACAAATCTGTTTGGGTCATTACTTTATTTTGGCCCTGTTTATAATAAGGTTTGCAGTTAATCCACCTTTTAGCCCACCCACAGGGTGACATTTAATAAATTGTATTCTTCATTAACATTTCCTTCTCAAGCATTATAGGTGATTAATGGTGATAGAGAAATACAGTGTCATCAGCATAAAACAATGATTTATGGTGATAAAGAAAACAGCATCATCAGCATTAAAAAAAAAAAAGTTATTTGAAGAACTAAAGTTAAGATGGGAAGAAGCAGATCCAGACTTTGCTGCGAGTTCAGTCTAGCTCTGCTGCATTCATATGTGTCCCTGGTTTGTCCTGTGGAAATAAGTGTGGCTGGCACTTTTCTGTGTCCCCAGCAAGGGTGACAGAGAATTTGCTGGGAGACACCGCACTGCAGCCACAGCACAGCACAATGCACAGGGATGGAGGTTTCCTCTCAGACTCCCTGCACTGCCTGTGAATCCTCACTGCATTCCTAAGCCAATTTAGATCACAGGCCAATATTACACACAGCTTGCAGCAGGCT
This sequence comes from Onychostruthus taczanowskii, assembly GCF_017590055.1. Taxonomy (NCBI): domain Eukaryota; kingdom Metazoa; phylum Chordata; class Aves; order Passeriformes; family Passeridae; genus Onychostruthus; species Onychostruthus taczanowskii. The sequence continues at coordinate 2,176,955 of NW_024499128.1, read as the reverse complement.
GTACTACAATTTGTGTGCCGTGTGGGATACAAAGAGCCGTGAAAGATTTCCTTTCAAAGCACTCAAAAGGCTGAAAAGATTTCCCAGCCGGTTGCCATTTACACTAATAATCCAGTTGGAGTGAGAGTGTTTCTAACAAAGTTAAAAAATGGCAGCACAATTGAGGACAGAGGTCCGAGATAGGAACAGCACTATAAAAATGGGGAAAAAAGTGAAAAAAAAAAAAAAAAGTGAAAAAAAAAAGCCTTGTGGTTGACAGACACAGGACACTTGATCCAGAGTGGAACATGCATTCAAGACTACAACACTTTAAACCCCATACTACTTCCCAAAGTTTCTTACATCAGTGATTTTTTTTCCCCAAAGGAAAAAATCCTAATGATGACAAAAAACCCCAAAAGACAACGGTGCTAAAAAGTCATATTAATTTGGTAGTCCATTAGGAATGGGCATCTGACCCTCCTGATGAAACAGGGATGGGCTACACAGCATGATAGCTGGTTACATCGAGGCCACAATGAAAAGCTAACACCACAAGTTTCATTAAAAGAAAATCACCAAAAGTCTTTGGATTCTTCTCTAAGTGTCACTCATTCACAATAAAATAAACAAAACAAAAAAGAATATCAAACACTTTCATGGTTTGGGGGAGGAGGCTGGTGGGGGGAGCTGAATGGAAAGATAATCTACTCCTATTTTCATTCTACAGTCACAATCACTGCAGCTACAGAATCAGGTATGTCAGTAGTCAAAGCAGTTACCTACTTGATAGCCTTGTTCCTAATTATTTGCTGTTCCTTGCCATTAATTTTCAAACTTGATTATCTTGATTTCAACACTACTAAAAGAGTCATTTAGGGAAATAATGGAAAAGAATGGTTCTAGTGCCAATTCATGCTGTCCTTTTCCATAAATCGCTCTCCAACTTTAAACACTTCCATTTATAGCTACGATATTTTTGACCTTTATGATGTTTCCAAGCCTCTTTAACCGTCAGCAGCAGACTCACTACTGGGAAATTTTTCCTCCTGCATAGTCTGAATGTCCATATAGAAGAGCCACTGGCAGAGGAAATAAATCTGAAACAATTCTCCCCTCTTGCAAAGTGAAAACCCCATGACTGTGTCTTTAGCATTAAATTGGGATACTTAAAACTAAAGATGCAGCCTAAAGATGCAGTGTGTGGCACTTAGACAAAAACATGCAAATCTGAGGCCAAAGAAGCAGGGATCCTGCTTTTCCCTCTGCTCAGGTACCACCCCACAGGGAATAACCTCTCCTGAGAGGGGGAGGAGGACATTGGGAGCAAAGACCACCACACACACGAATTCCCTACTTGTAGATGCACCGCTCCACAGTGTCAGCAAACAGCTTTTAAACAGAAATGTCTCCTAGAGGTTTTCTGTATGTGGTTTTGCATGTCACAAAGACAAGATTTTCTCTCCTGACGCAAATTACAAAACTCTCCATTCAAGTCAGGCAGCAGCCAGGGTCTTTCTACCAAGATGAGGAAATGCTCCCTGAAAAGACTGGATGAGTTTGAGAGAGTCATCAATAACAAAAGGGGGAGGGTAGTAAGAACTGCCAACTATTTTCTTTTGTATTCTATTTGTATTTTGTATTTCAACTATTTTAATTTGTATTTAAATATTTGAAACAACTTATTTTGACCAAGTTCATCGTGTTTAAACTGGAATATTAATGAGAGCAGAGAATTCTAAATGAATTATGGAAAGCGTGAAAGCATGTGACACCAAAAGTCATTCACTCCAAGAGTACATGATTGCACAGAATATTCAGACTTGGGATAAAAAAGAAACATTTCAAGTTTCTTCTGCATAGAACAAAATGAGCCAAGTTTCCAGATCAGGAACTGCCTTGTAGAATTGCTTTGAACAATAAATTAAGATCCATTCTCTGCCCCACTGCTGTGTGGACTGTCTTGTGTGATCTGATATTGCTTAACTATTTTTTTCCTAAGTTGAGTTAAAATACATTGCTCCCAAACCCACAGCTTTTACAGGTGAAGTGCAAAGGAAAAAAACTAGAGGCTGAAAAAACTTATTTGCTATTCAGCTGGGAAAGGCAGAATTGTTTTACTCTGCCTATCTCACTTGCTGGCTGTTTTCTTTTTCACCTGTGAAAGCAGTTTCTGTAATAGCAATTCAGTTCTTGTTCCTCAGACTATGTAGAGATTTGTTTGGGCTTGGATAAGTGCCCAAAACATGCTCCTAACTATTCCAGTTCTATCGAGTCTCTGAAAAAGTGCTACATGTATCTTTTCAGAATTTAGGCCTTTTTATTTCAGTCTCAGATGAAAGCACACAAAGCTAAACAAGAGGAAAGGGAGGAAAGTGATCTCAACTACACAGAGATAAAGAATGGCTCATTTAGAGCGGGGCTGGAGTTCTGGATGAATGACCATCTTAACTTTTGCCTTATTCCAACAATTCTTCCAACAGCATTTTAACCCTGCATAACTGAAATTCTAACTTTTGCCAAGTAAAAGTGGATTATGATGATACTACATTTTAAGGTAGAAGATGTATGCAAAATTGTTATTTTTTCACTGAAAGTCGACAGAAACATATTAACATCAGTGTCATGAGAGATGGGAGCAGTATGTCTAAAAGAAGTTTTTAACTTGAGCTTGGTGTAAAACTTAAACCATTACAACATAATTCAAACTTTTAAAAATAAGAAATCTTTCAACAGCTAGCATTCTAAAATACCAACAAGATTTTTTTTTTGTTTTTTCCTCATGGGGCACTTCTCACTGGAGATATTTGGTAGGTGCTCTGGGCTATGCCCAGTGCCAAGCTGTCTGTGAATGCAAGGCAAATGTCACAGGAGTCAGCAGCAAGCCAGCAGGTAGAGCAGTACATCACGGTCACAAACAATCACTCCAATATCAATCATCCTTCAAACAGCAGGAAAAAATACCTTGTTCTCATTAATAAACATGAGTTTGCTTTCTGATGAAATCCCCCCCTTATTGCCTGAAAACAGCTTTCTAAGAGCCCCAGACTGCTGTCTGGGTTAGCAGGCATGTCCTGGCTGTGAAACAGAGAGGTCTGCACTGGGATTGCTTGCACTTGAAACAGCTGAACAGCAAAAGAGAATAGGCTTCCAGGACCATTCACTTACTGGTAATGTTCATTCATGCTTTAAAAAATTCAGTTTTTTCTTGTACATCTTTCAGATTCTCTTTTCACAAAATATCACAGTGGTCATTTTTTCTGGATTTTAATTTATCTACTGCTGAGCAGGAGTCTCATAAAATCCCTACTCTCCATTTACATGCCTCTACAATAATGAGGAGGAGAGGCCTACCTCCCCAGGATACCTGCTCAAGCACTTCTGATGGGAATGCAATAACATACTCTGCTGTAGCAAAGGCTGGGCTTGAAAAATGCTCCTTTAACAGCCTCTTCCACTTGAAACAATTAAAGCAAGCCAAGTATAAGTCCCACTGTACCATTTTCCAGAAATAGCAAATCAAACAAAATTTGAATAGTCTTGCATGACACTAGAAATCAGCAAGGGGAATAATAATGCATGTTATGCACCTCATGCACTGTCCAAAAGTCATAGGAGGGAGTCAAGAATTTTAAAGCTCTTGAAAGATATTTCTGAGCAAGTCAGCCACAAGCTCCACGATGTGCAATCACCATGCATGGGAACCTCTCAATTATGCTGAGACATTTGAAGCAAACACTTGACCTATGTCATGTTTATGCCATGATGGAGAATGTGTTTGAGCAGGGACCTGGAGCAGCCCGCCCATTGGAATGTTGTTTTTTATAGCTTTGGTCAGCTCAAAGCTGCTTCCTCCAGCCCAAGCCCTTGGCAGCACAGCCATGAGCTACAGGAGCCACCCAGCCTTTGTTTCTTTCTTGCAGAAGGCACAGCTTTGCTATTTCCAAAAATGGCATTTTTAAAAGGCCTGTGAGATGAAACACTCACTTTTCTCCCTCACTTCCCTGCTATTCTCTCTTTTGAGAGCATCCTAAGGCCACGTTCACTTCTGCAGCCCAAAGTAACCATCAGGTGTTTTGGCTGGGCTCGGGTAACTCTGCTGGACCAGAAAGCCCCAAAATCTCCAGCTCAGTGACCTGGTGGGGTGTTTTAGGTTGACACGAAGTTCAAGGTGTCCATAAGATGTCCAGCCAATTTTTCCAAGCTCAGTCCCCCTCTCACGATCTTTTACAGGACCTCACCCAGGGCGTGGCTTAACAGTTTTGTTTGCTTTATATGGAATAGTCCCTACCTTCAACTAACACAGACAACCAAGAGTTGTGCCAGCTTCATTTGAGAGAGAACTCAGTATAAAAGAGAGTCAATCAGCTGTAGGAATAGAAGGAAAAACCCAGAGCAGCTCTGACAGTTGCCTTTCTAAGAGTTGGGAAATTCAAATGTAAGACAATCCTCCAGGTGGTGTTCCAGAAACTAAATTTGAGGAGTTGCAACCAGAAATGTATTTACTGCTAATTGTGAATCCTGCCAAGGTACCAAAGATTGAGCAGAGACCTCAGGGAAGCAATGTAACCTTTGCTTCAAGTGCTGTGGGTGTATTGCAAGTCACTGAATGGGTGCCAAGGAAAGGAATGTTTTCAGGCAAAATGACAGGAAATCCCAACAGTGTTAGGTATTTGGTTGATTTGGAAAATTAGATCATTAAAAACTCGGGTGGTTTGAGTGATTTAAATATTAAAAGAAGAGAGGAAGAAATTAAATGCGACAGGATACAAGAGCAATGACTAATACTGGAAAGGAGCAAGGAAAAGCAGATGCAATAGTTCAAAATCACACAAAAAGAGAAACAGGAACAGATGGATTTCCATAAAGAATAGAAAAATCTCTGTTTATTTTCATTTGAAGCCAATGGAAGAAAGAAGTCCTAAAGGCATTGGAATAGTTTAATTTTCAGAGCTGGTCTGGTTGACATTTTCTTTTGAACACCAGATTAAATAACACAACTCAGCTAACAGCATCTTTGCTATAAATGCTATGGGGCTAAAGACCAGATAAGCAGCAGCATTTAAAGCCTTTTCCCCTGTGCAAATAAGTGCTGGTAAATACTATCAACATACACATATTTTGTTGAAAAAAAAAAATTTTGTTGACTGCTCAAGTCCTAATCCTGATGCCAACACCTGACATACATCTGAGACTTATGAGATGATGATTCCAAAGATGTCCTGGAAGCGACAAACAGAAACCTGTAAATGCATTTAACTAACTACCTGCCATTACTCATGACTTGCAGTAGTGTTTGAATTTCTCTGTGGTTTTCTCTAGGTTTTTTTTCCATGAAACATGAACACACTGACACGACCATCAGAGTATTTGAACTTCTTCACCCAGAGCTTCCATTCTCAAAGGCAACACATTGATGAGAATATCAGTTCCCATATTAAGGTTATTCTACAGGCCTTAAAGTAATAAACAAAATCTTCAGAAAATACTCCAAAATTCAAGGTTCCTCAGTTCTTCACAGGGAAGCATCAACACTGAAAATTTAGATGCACATTTCAACCTTTATAGGTTTTTGTCATTTTAAATTACTTAAAGTTGCATTATTTTGACTTTTGAAATTTGCAGTAATATAAAAGTGCACATATTGAACAATATTTTCTGATTCAAAAATGAAATAAAATGTTAAGAAAAAAGGGACAAAAATCAATCCACTAACCAAAAACAGAAAAAAAAGAGTGAGGCCTGAAAGAGATTTTGGGAATGTCAAACAGGATGTCACAGCAGCACTGAGATCACCCCTTTGGGTACACCTATGCTGTACATTTGCAACCTGGAACCACAATATATCCAGTACCACACATCTGATATAGACCTGGACACTAATGAAGCCCTGAAGAAGCTTGTGGATATTCCATCAGGAAAACAGGTCCATAAAGAGCCAGTTCCATGGAAAAGGATCTCAATTTTATTACCATTTTTGAGTCCAGACAAGTTTTATACTTTAATACGTCTGCAATAACATCTGATGTATCTGACTTAAAGGACAGAATTGTAATAAAGTTAGAAGCGTACAAAATTGCAGAAAGGACAATTTAAACTGAAGCTCTCAACATTAACATCCAGGTTTTGAGCATTCAAAAGTGAGCTATGAAACACCAGAAAATTGAGGCCTTTGGTAAATGTCAACCAGGGGAAATGTGACTTAGATTATTAGAGAGTCAAATATAATCCACAGTAGATCACTTCAGCCCCGGCTAATTACTAAAGGCACCAGTTCATTACACTGCTCTAAGTGTATCTAATTCAGTTTGCTCTGCAGTTCATCTGTTATGTCTTTTTTATGTGTTCCTGCCCTGGCTGCTGCCGTGTACAACCTGCTCTGAAGGTGCTTCTCAACTCCTGCCATTTCCACTCAGTAAGTCCAGAAACCGTGGCTGAGGTTTGCTCAGTTTCAAGCTGGTTTCTAATTAGCAAGAACAAGTAAGAGTGGAGAAAAATAAAATAAAATAAATTTAAAAAAAAAAAAAAAACAACCAAAAAAAAAAAAACACGGGTGAGGGACAAACTCATGTTTAAAAATCAGGACCACAGTTGAGACATTTTCTGTAATAAGCTAAGGAACTGGAGTTGGTTAATAGGAAACCAGTGTCAGATGCAAATTTGAAATTCAAAAGAACAAAGCTATTTAACCTATGATCAGACCATTTAAAAGATATATTTCATTATAAAGAGCTACTGAAATTTATTCCCATGAGATTCTGTTGGTGTTGAAATTTTACATGGATTCAAGACTTAAGTATATTCATATATTCAGAGGGGAAAAAAAAATCTCATTCAGGGTTAACAACTACAAGTATCCAAAAATTTGTAAGTCACAGATGATTGGAGAAATATCTTAAAAGGTTGGTTGTTTTTGTTTGTTTTTTTTTTTCACTCATGTATTTTTCTTGTTGTCTGCCCTGGACACCTTTTATTGACCAGTACTGGTTAGCTGAACCTTTGGTATGCCTTAATATGTTCACTCAGGCAAACTCCTGTTCCCTCAATCATTTAGCAAATGTTCTACACACAACACTCTGTTTTTGCACAATTTGTACATTTTCACAGAGCAAGCATAGGGTAGTAACAGCTGCACACACCTCACAAACCTCTACAGCATTTAAAAATACTTTAAAAAAGCAGCAGCAAAGCACTTTTTAACAGGAACAAATATTTTATGTTGGGAAATTTGAAGTGTCAGTTCATGAAAATCTGTACTCCATATCAAAGAATATTTACTATATATTTCTGACTTTCCAGCAGTTAATAATAATAAAAACATTTTTTTAAGTGACCATAACAAATTTCTTTTACACAGTGCATGCCATTCTTGTCACTTTTATGGTTTGGAAATACAGCAACATAATGGATGTTAAAACTGACATTCTCCCATATTTTAAATAGGTCTCATCTGCTCGTATTTTTTGTTTAATAGGGTTCTCAAAAGTCATTCACAGCTAATTGGTATTAGTTTTAATTGAGTTTTGTGTAGTTATTAGAAGGAAAACTGAAAAACCAGCTTGCAGTAATTTCCTATACAATGAATCAGAATATGCATTATGTGTGAAGACAGTGTATAAATTAAAAATGACTGAAAGGCCCAAGAAACTGTCAGACAAATATGATCTGTGAGTGAAATGGGATCTGTTTTCTTCTGTTTGTGCAGTGGGTGGACAGTCCAGCTCTCCAGAAGAGATGAACAAGACAATCAAGCAGCTGAAACCCTCCCTTGCAACAAGAAAAGCCCAGGCTGTTCTGGAGTCATGCTGGTCATACTGGGAGGGAGCAGCCTCTGATGACAGCTTCAGAAACATACCTAAAATCTAAACTACCTGCAGCTGCTTGTTGATGCATTTGGCCTGCCACTACTCAGTTAAACTTCAGCAGTAAACTGCCATAAATAGCATTTCCTAGATCCACAAGCTGTCAATAACACAACCTGTTCCCAGCAGTTGCAAACACGTCCACAATTCCCAACATTTTTTTTTTAATACACTTGGATTACTGAGAGCAGCCAGAGACCTTAATCTAGACAAGCCTTTCCTTCCAAAGCCAGCTCTGTTTGCTTGTTTTGACTCCACGAGAGCTGCCAGGGCACATTTCCAGAGGGATGATTTGTACCTGCTGGCAGGGTCTGCTGAGACCTTGTGGTGGCTCCCTGGCTCTGCCCTCCCCAGATCTGCTCCTTGCCTGTTGATAAGTGAGGACAGCATTTTCAGGCATGTGATGGCAAATGACTGACCAAGCTTTGACTTATGCAAGGACATTAGTAAGTTCCCTGAGCTGCTTGCAGCCCTTAGGGGTTGCACAGCTGATGCTCCTGCTCTTGGGTTTTGCCTCCTTTTAAATCTGTATCAGCTAAAGGAGGGCAAGCCTGCTTGCTCTTCAGTTTCTCCTTTACCCAACACACCACAGACACATCTCTATGCAGCTGCAAATACATCAAGCCTTCTTGCCTCAGAGCCTCTTAATCCAAAGGAGAGATAAAAAACCTGAAAACCCCACTGCATGATACAGAGCAATACAGCAGAGTATTGGGTGTTATCACTTCCTCTCTCACTAGAGCTGACTTTCATGTCTGTGATCACTTTTCCTCCCTTTAAGCCCCAAACCTTCACACTAAAGAAGATAAGGAACCAAGGAACATGGAAGAAAAAAGAAAAAAGAAAAGAAAAAGAAAAAAAGCATTTTATAGCCTTATTCTAGCCCTTCTGCACTTCTAGCAATACAAATGCAATTGCTGCTACCTGTGCTGGGAACCAAACCCCAGCAGCCCCAGGCAGTGACTCCATCCCCTGCCCCAGCAAAACCACACTGCACAGAGGCATCCACCTGCGTGCCGCCAGCACCACGAGTCTGGCTCCAGCAGCCCCCTTTCCTGTCCCTAAGGCAGCTTACAAGCCCCCAGCATCCACATTGCTTCCTCAGGGTGATGTCCCTGCAAATGCAGATGACACCTGGAAAAAAGCTGCATGGCTCAGGTGTGCCCCTCACGCTTCACTCCAGGATATAAAGAACAAATCACCTTATCTTCGTTAATGCTCCCCCAGGACATCATGCAAGAACAACACAGACACCATCACACGCTGATTCCTGTTGTCTCCTTCACCTTCATAAAGCTGCCCATGTAGTCTGCAGGTAACTCATGGAGTTATTGATGGCTGTATATTAAATACAGCAGGATCATTTGTCCTCCAGGCCCTCCATTCAACACAGTAGGCAAAGCTCTGTTTTCTGAGGGCAAAACTGTTGAGATGATGAAATAAAGACTTTTCATTAAGGCAAAATACAAAAAAAACCACACTGACAGCTGAAGGCTGTGCTGGAGAAATAAAGAAATGCTCAAACCCTGGTGTTTGCACCAGACAGTTCTTTTACCTGTGATCTCCAGTCCAGATACATTAGAGAAAGTAATCGGTTTATTGGAGTAATTTCTGCTAAAATATTAGCTTTCTGAAATAAAAGCCTTGAAGAACTTTAGGGAGGTCTATATATTTCAATTCACACAGGGAGAGGGGGTATGCTTTTATGTATTTTTTGAGTTTAGTGCCATCTTTACATTCATTTTTACTTTTGAAACACATGTAATATTTCCTTTTAAAATTGAAAAACCCAATAACTTGCTTTCCACAGGTTTTGTCTCCTTCAAAACTACTGCAATCTTGCAAAACAGTTTTAGTGAGAAGATGATGGCATTTAGGAGCAAATAATTTAGTGTTTTGCCCAGTAATGAGCAGCTGCTCAAGGATTTCTGCCTTACAGACTGGCATGTGCTACATCGCTTAGTGAGCAGAGGACACGTGAGCTAGTGCATGTCCCATAAACTGTGGAGCAATACTGCCCTTCCCACTTGAGAACTACCCAAATGCTACAAATCCTTACTTTCCCAGAATGGATATTTACCCATATATTTTTCTCATGTCCTTCAGCTGCAAGACCACAGCAGCTCTAGTTCTACACTTCTGTGGACTCAGCTGGAAAGCACTGAGTTTCTGAAAATGACTGCAATTACAGGTCAGAATTAGAAACCTACTGAGTACGGGTTGCCCTGGAGCCTGCCATACCTGGGTTTGGCACAGTTTTTGACTGATGCCACCTCCCAACAACAATGTTTACTGCTTCAAGGTAAAAGGTGAAGGAAATCTGCTGTCCTTCCATTTAACATTCTAGCAGGTCTAGGGAAAAAGCTTTTTGACACATGACCCTTTACAAAGAAATTGAATAAAGGTGCAATCTGTTAGAGGCATGTAACAGCACACTACTACTTGCAAAGGATAATTTTGTTTCTTTTCTTTTCTGATTTATGTGCTTGAATGAATGATCTCTCAGTGCTCAGAATTTTTATCAGAACTGTAAAACTGGGAAAGGCAGTGGCCTTTGCTTGGCAGCACGGCCCTTGTTCAGGAGCCCCAGTGCAGCTACAGGGCTTGTGACAAAAACCAAACGTTTCCAGTGACATGTCCTCCCTGCCCACTCCTAAAGATGTTGCCCCTGCAGCCTGTGAGAGGTGAGGAACTGCTCAAAAGAAAGCAACTGGCAGGGCAGCTGAAAGACAAGAAGGAAGATAGGAATGTGTGCACGGAATTAAATACTCTGGAAGCAAAGTGTGCAGGAGAGGGGAGAGCCAGGCAGGCCAATGCTCAGATGCCCAGCAGGGCAGGGCAGCTCAGAGGCTCCCAGCCTTGGAAGTGAGCTAAGGCACAGCCTCACTCAGCATTTCCCTGCTCTGCATAAAAGCACTGTGGGCTGATGGAACCATAGGGATCAAATCCAACAAAAGAAAAATAAAACAGCTCTGAAACAACATTTCCCAGACATAAAAAATCACATTTTTTCTCAAAGGACTATTTTTCCTCCCTTCAGGCATCAAACAGACAGATAAAAGGCAAAGAAAGTGCAGAGAGCAGCCCTGAGGGGATGGGTTTGGACACTGGGGCTTGGAACCACCTGGGATAGTGAAGGCATCCCTGCCCATGGCAGGGGTGGGGTGAGGTGAGATTTAAGATCCCTTCCAACCCAAACCAATATGTGATCCCATAACAGTGAGAGAAAAAAGGACATGGGAGAAGACAGAATTTTGAAATCAAATTCACACCAAAGAAACTGCAAACTCTCTGACTCTCCCCCATTAACTTTCACATAGCAAGCTTGGAATTGGTCAAGCTGGTGGTCAGGGAAAAATTTAAATACAAAATTAAGAAAGCTCGCTCAACATGGGATTCACCCAATATCACCCAATCTCTAAGCAGCTCTATTTTAAGCTACAAACATAAATTGTATACCAGCCATCTCTTTCCTCTTTAAGAAAATTTTCTAATTACAGATAGATGCCACAAGACAATATTTGAATTTAGTTTAATTTATAAATTACCTTGAAGCAGGTTTGTCTCTACATTATCTAAAATTTCAGGTTTTATCCACAGCTGTCAAGTGAGCAATTTCCCTGCCTTGAAATATATATAAGGAAAAGTGTTAACCCTGAAGAGAAGGAAAAAATTATTCAAAATCTCTGTCCTCAAGAAAAAAGAAACCTGGTGATACTCCCTTCAATCCCATAAAATTGTGTTATACTACTGATCCAAACTGCCCAGTGCCAAGCATATGGGGTGGGTAACACTGATGGAACCATTCTGGAATGTGGATATTGCAATTAGCCACCTACACCAAAGTGGCCATGGGATAAAGCATTGTTCCCTTACCACAAAATCTCCTACTAAGTCCAAGTTTGGAAGGAAGATCCAGCTGGAATTAGGCTATTGCTAGCTCAACTTTGGTCCCTTTTTGCCTTGGGAACTGGGGAAAACTGCTGCCCTTGGCTCAGGAAGACTTTTTGTTACAGGTGCCTGATCCCAGAAGGGCTGGGGCAGGGAGTGCAAAATGCTCGTGTGGTTTTGGTATAAAAGAACCCAGGAACGATGGAGAGACCAGGGAAATGGGTGGTGCCCAGAGCTTTGGAGTGTCTGAAATGCTCTCTTGGTGAGCACTGTTAAGCTAAAAGTTGAGGAAGGCACAAGGATTTGCCAGCTGCCTCCAACAGGAAATATCCCACACAGTTAAAATAACAGAAAGGGTTATTTGTTCTAAGTTTATAGAGACGTGTGGCACTGCAGGAGGCACCGAGAACAGCAGCTTCTCTCGGAGGGAGCTCAGCCACGCCAGCCGTGGGTGAGTGCAGAGGAACTCCATTATCTCAGCTCTGCAGAGGCCCCCCGAGCACAGAGCCTGAGCTGCCTGCCCTGCCAGAGCCCCTGACAGGGGAGGAACCTGTGTCTCAAGCCCAGTTTAACACTTTGCCCACAGATCCTGCCTCTCTCATCCTCAGGACTCCTGGCTGCCTATCCAGGATCTCTGAGCCCAAGTACAGATCTTTACTGCTCCTCCTCTCCACAGCCTTCACACAATTGCTAGTTTTTCCTTTTAAATGAAACATTTGAAGCTGTTTTGGGAGAAGGGATAAGGTGATGTGCCCCTGCACCTACAAGGGCAGGCTGGCAACCCCAACCTGTGGAACACGTGCCTGGGGAATGCACAGCTTGGTCCATGCTCCCTGCTGCTACCTCTGTCAATCCCAATAATTTATGCCTCTAGAGTCAAACACTTGAAAAATCCCAAAAGCAACTCATAGAAAAGTTACTGGAGAGCTACTTTAGGACTCCAACTTCAGCCCTGTGTGCAGTGGTGTTACATAAACATAAGGGTTGACATGAATGATTTAGTGGCTGGCCATGAATGAGACAAGCTGTCTCATCAGCACAGAAGACATAACAGTTTGGGGTTTAATGAAACCTTGAGAAGTAAATAAACATCTCCTGTGGGTGTATCATGAAACATTTACTCCTAATTAAATTAACTTTCAAAAGAAGAAAAAAGAAGTAAAATTCCTTATCAGGAGAAAATATTAAAAATAAAAATATTGCTGCAAATGTTCATACCACTCTGATCATCTGCAAATTTTACGGTCCCAAAATCTTTAAATATCCACTAGATCTTCAGGAGCACATTTATCAGCTATATTTTATCACAGTAGAAATGAAGACACTGTGCTGACAAAGTCTGACAGAGTGAATCAAAGGCAGAACTAAGTACCAAAATCCTGATTCCTACTGCAGATATGACTCCACATTACCAACATTATCAACTGCCCCATACACCTACTTTTACTACCGAGTCCTAATCATAAACTAAGACTTTCGTCTCTATAAACTTAGAACAAATCACCTTTTCTGTTATTTTAACTGTGTGGGATATTTCCTGTTGGAGGCAGCTGGCAAATCCTTGTGCCTTCCTCAACTTTTAGCTTAACAGTGCTCACCAAGAGAGCATTTCAGACACTCCAAAGCTCTGGGCACCACCCATTTCCCTGGTCTCTCCATCGTTCCTGGGTTCTTTTATACCAAAACCACACGAGCATTTTGCACTCCCTGCCCCAGCCCTTCTGGGATCAGGCACCTGTAACAAAAAGTCTTCCTGAGCCAAGGGCAGCAGTTTTTCCCAGTTTCCAAGGCAAAAGGGGACCATTGTCTGATGCTCAGCTAAAATGAGAACAGGAGCTCCCCTACCCCACTTCCACATCCCAGCTGCACCACGCCTGCACAGACCTTGCAGTTACCACTGCAATGAAGCTGAAGGGGACAATGATGCATCACCAGGAGAATCACACCAACGACTCCCTTCTGACTAGAACAGGTTTGAAAAAGTGGCTTCTTTCTCCCCTGATTATCAGTCCTTTAGACAAATTTACAAAACACCCCAAAAAAACATTAGCAATGAATGCTGCTGCTATGCTCAGTACAGCCACACAAGCTTGGGGGCTTATTTTTCTCTCCAGCCTAAAGGCATAAGCAATAAATTGATAAAGAAAATAAATTATTGCAATGGTTCCCATAGGCATCAGAGGCAGAGGAAGATTTAAAAAATGAAGTGGCCTGTTAGCTTCTTGGTATTCTCTCATTATTTTACTGTCTATATATATATTTTTTTTTAATTAGTATTTTTTAAAATAAAAACTCTTAGTGCATAGTGTTAACACTGCTGATTTTAGATCTGAGTGCTGATACTTCAATATGTTAGACCCATAAATGCAAATTGAAACAATCACACAAACATGGGAGCTGTGAGAAAACAGAGCTGAAAGGTTTTTAATCCAAACAAACCCAGTCAGTTGATTAAAGTTCTTAATAATTTGCCCTATCTGAAGTTTTGGGGAAATCTACTGATAACCAGGATAAAAAGTCTCTTTTCTTTGGGGTACCACCTATTTCCATGTTTACAATACAGTGGAAATATTTCCAAGCTCCCTGTAGCCTTGCTGTACTCAAGCTCACCTCATTTTGGGAGCTGTAGAGCCAGATTATCACAGAGCTAAGCCCAGCCCATTTTGGCTGCCTCACAGCAGCCTGCCAAGGGTCCTGCAGGGAGTGTCCCTGCTGTTATGGCACAGTGTCCTCAGCAGTCACAGCGGCTGCACTTCAGCCCCACACGCGGGGCGAGGAGCAGAGAGCTGCCGTGCGTGTGTTGGGGCATTGGGACACACAAACTGCATTCCGTGTGTCTGCAGGAATGTGGGTGCATATCCACGGACCACAGCCAATGCCAGCTGAAAGGGCATCCCCATCCACGGAGCATTCCTACTGATCCCATCCACGGAGCATTGCTACTGATCCCATCCACGAAGCATTGCGACTGATCCCATCCACGGAACATTCCTACTGAAAACCATCCAGGAGCATTGCTACTGATCCCATCCACAGAACATTCCTACTGATCCCATCCACTCAGCATTCCTACTGATCCCATCCACGGAGCATTCCTACTGATCCCATCCACTGAGCATTCCTACTGATCCCATCCACTGAGCATTGCTACTGATCCCATCCACGGAACATTCCTACTGAAACCCATCCATGGAACATTCCTACTGAAACCCATCCATGGAGCATTGCTACTGATCCCATCCACTGAGCATTGCTACTGATCCCATCCACGGAACATTCCTACTGAAACCCATCCATGGAACATTCCTACTGAAACCCATCCATGGAGCATTGCTACTGATCCCATCCACTGAGCATTGCTACTGATCCCATCCACGGAACATTCCTACTGAGCATTCCTACTGATCCCATCCACGGAGCATTCCTACTGATCCCATCCACTGAGCATTCCTACTGATCCCATCCACGGAGCATTCCTACTGATCCCATCCACTGAGCATTCCTACTGATCCCATCCACGGAGCATTCCTACTGATCCCATCCACTGAGCATTGCTACTGATCCCATCCATGGAACATTCCTACTGAAACCCATCCATGGAACATTCCTACTGAAACCCATCCATGGAACATTCCTACTGAAACCATCCATGGAGCATTGCTACTGATCCCATCCATGGAACATTCCTACTGATCCCATCCATGGAGCATTGCTACTGATCCTATCCATGGAGCATTCCTACTGATCCCATCCACTGAGCATTCCTACTGATCCCATCCACTCAGCATTCCTACTGATCCCATCCACTCAGCATTCCTACTGATCAAATCCACTGACTTTTGCTGGAGGCCACACACCTGATAGAACTGCTCCTGTAATTTCTGTCCTGAGAACCTTGGATCTGACACTTCTCATACTAATCCTAGTGATTAGTGCACCTCGCCCTTCCAAAACACTCACCCCATTAAGAAAATGCAATAAATTCTTCCAAGCCATCTTTCAGTGCAAGGTGCCATTAATTCTAAGTGTATCTTGCAGACACAGGTGTTCACATATTATCATATAAACATGTCACACAATACAATACCATTCTAAATCACTTGGAGTCTGGATACTGAGCTTCCTTTATTTTTTCTTCTCCTTAAAGCAAGCACACCAAGAAACACTGCGGGTTTATACTACAGCAGGCTTTGCAAGACCACTAACTACTGACTTATTTTAAGTATTAAGTTTTATTTCAGTAATGACTTAAAATACAGAGAGCTCAGATGTACTGGGAGAAACAGGTTAAAACAAATTGCAGACAAAGCCACCAAGAGCCCATGATAACCCTACACAGCCAGTCCTTTTCTTACATCTTTCTTCCTGGAGGCTTCCACTTTCTAAATCAAGCTCTTTTCTGTATTGACAAACCTAGAGAACATACACCAATGACTTTCAGGAATAGTTACAGAGGTTTTGGAATCAGCAATGCTCATAATTTTGCTTCTTATGGATTTTTTTGGGCTTTGTTTGGGTTTGGTTTTCCGATTTTTGTTTCGCAGTAGACAAGGCATTTACTGAGACACTATCAAACCAAAAAGAATCACACAGCAGCGCTTTCATACCACCTAGATGCTGTTGCAAATCTATTATTTACTTAGCCTGCTTTTTTAAGAAAATTTGGATCAGTTATAGGGGCAACTACACTGATACCTTGGCTTTTACTTCTACTTTTCATTAAGAACTTCCCTGTAAAACACAAACAAGACTTGGATTCAAGGTGTAGATGTTAATAAGAAGAAATGAGAACTGATCTCTTTTCAGTCTTAGGTCAAAGCAAGAGCTCAGTCCCACATTATTGTGGATTTTTGTCCACAGTAAGACCATGTTATGAATTTTTTGCTGGTACAATTTTTTGCTGCTGCAAATCCTTGTGGAGTAGTAAATAGCAGAGGCAGGTTACTTTTACTCTTGCAAGAGAGACGTGAATCACTTGCAACCTAAAAAATGCATTTTAATACAGCCAAATGCAACATCATGCAGCTGGGAACACAGTGAGTCTACTAAATCTACAAACAAATCTGCAAAGTAAATCTGCAGGCTAAGAAAGCCTGTCTGGGAAAGCAGCAACACAAGAAGATTTAAAGGTCACTCTTTAGGAAAGTTTCACAATTTTTGTGACAAATAGTTTATTTGTTGAAAAATACACTTAACTGCACTCTAGGGAAGGCAAAATTTGTTGGGTAATTAAGGTGAAATTTGCAATAGCTTTCAAAGATGAAAATTCAGATTTTTGCTCCATTGAATATTACTTCTGTGCAGCTTGATAGTGAAATGTGTGCATGCCATGTCTGTGGTGATATGCACACATTTCACAACGCCTGAGTGCCCCCTGCACCTGCTGCAGCTCCCAGTGAACATTCCCCATGCTTGGAGGAAGCATGCTCTCTTCCACAGCAGGACTCACCAGGACAAGCTCCTTTCTGAGGTGCTTTGTGAAATAAATAGGGCAGGAGATCTTTCTCCTTTTTAATGCCTTTATTTAAAAAATTCAGCTCAGGCTGGGGAGAAATGACAGGTCTCCCACACCACCGCTGCTCCCAATTGTGGCACGGAGGAGGAGGAGGAGGAGGAGGAGGAGGAGGATGCAGCTGTGTCCACTGGGCTGCAGGCAGAGCTGGGGCTTCCGTCCTTGAAGGAGGAGTGGGAATTCCGCTTTTTCGGTCTAACATTCCAGGTACTCTTTCTAGCTGACAACCTTGAGGTTAGGGTGAGAAGTAAAAAAGGATCTTAGCAGATACTGGATTAAGTTCCTCACCTTTAGACATTACTTAGGTCTCTTAATTCCATGTTGGCTCGTTGTTTTTAGGGGTTTTTTCCTGGAAAATTGCAAAATCTGGCGAAATGCATTTTCTTTTGCATACCAGCTCTGACGTCACCCCCCACACTACCTGCAGGCTCCAGTGTCACTCCCTGGGAAGCAGCAGGGGGACAATTGCACTGATTTCTAACCATTAACAGGTAATTGAAGAAAAACTATTAACAATAGCTGATTGCAACATGAAGCTATCAACAACAAATAATCAAAACTTCAACTCAACAGCAACTGGCCCAACCTGTTTAACTCTGCAACCTTAAAAAAAATGGATAACTTTTTACTCGGAACACTTTGGAAAGGGATTTGGGAGTTCTCATACAACTTCTCTTACATTTCAGCAATTTCCCAGGCATGCACATGCTGGGGGTTTTTTAGTGGCCTCAAATAATCTGTTTGTTCACATCTGACTTCTCTGGATCACCCTTATATTGTCCCAAAGGATGGAGTGCAAGATTCACTGTTACACTCTCTGCCCCTTAAAAAGAGACACAGTTTCCTACCCATTCCCCAGCTCCAGCAAGAGTCAGGAGTTTTTAGTGTTTGATGATCTTTTGTTTCAAGACCTCCATCTCTTGTACTTTGAAATTGAAATTCCTTTGCCTGTAAGGCCCCCAGAATCTGATAGCTGACTTCTTGAACTTTCCTAAACTGCCACAGCAAAGAAAGTAAATCTATCAGCTCTGCTTCTTACAGTAATAGCATTTGCTAAGGGAGGGATAAAGAAAAAAACAGCAACCAGTGCTGGCAGTGTCTACTAAAACTACTGTCCTCACCTTTTTTTTCCCCTCTATTAGTTGAATTAAATCTTATCTATTTACAGACTCTATTGAACAGATCTGTTGAAGTACTGGTGTATCTTGCTTGGATTCAGCAGCTCCAGATGTCAGAAAGATTAGAGAAGGAAAAGCACTTTAGCAGCTGCATCAATTGTGGGAGGGTTTCTTTTTCTCAGAGAAAGAAATTTCTGGCTTTGTTCTGCTTTGTCGTCTTCACACCATCTCTACGTAGCCCAAGCTGTGCTAATCCTCTCCAGGAGAGGGAAAATAACAAACCAAACAAACAAAGAGGAACAATCCAGTAAGAAAAAGTAAATATTGTTAGAATATAGAACCCTGATGCAATGAAGAGCTGTGCTACCAGATATCATTTCCTTCTAGGTTCAAAATTCACCTGCTTCTTTCCATTGGTGGCACAGAATAAGAACAGGTGTTTACAGACACCAAACACTTTTTAAAAGTGTCAAATTCTCTTGTCCTGAAAAGTATTTGTCCTCACTGTATCACAAGCCTAAGAGAAGCTCTTCTCTAGGAATTGCAGCTGAGGTAGGTGAGGATTAAAGGGCCCAGTATTCCCAGAGGTTCTAATGACACATGGCGACATTTCTGTGGCCACGTCTAATCAGCAGTACCTTCCTTTTACCCCTTCATTTGACTGGCAGCATTGCATTCTCACATTAATATTCCCTTAAAATTTCCAGTGTTTCAAGAATTATCAAATCTCCCTTCATCCAATAAAATAACAGAGTATTAAAGAAATCACATTTTTTCAGCTAAAGAAATCATTAGCTCAAGAGAATAATTGAGACTCTCTAGCGTTTTTCTTTCCCCTAAAGTGTTCTGCAGTATTTTAACTATTAAAGACCTGATTTTAAAAAATAAATTAAAAAAAAAAAAGCTCAGTGCGTGATAACTTTTGAAATATTTACCTTAAATTAATACTAATTTACCTTAAGCTTTGAAATATTTACCTCAAACTAGAGAGGTATGCCTGTGTTAAGAGTTGTTAAGGAAGGATCCAGGCATCCAAAAAGTTCAGGATTTGATGGAAGGAGAGGAAGGTTTCACTGTTCACAGAAGCGTTTATTGAGTTTTCAAGACTAAAGTTAAAGTTCAAGAACAGTAAAGTTCAAGACTAAAAGAGAAACATATCTTGGAGAGCAGAGGAAAAAGTTGGGAAATCCAGAAGGAAAAAGCATCAAGGCATAATAAATAGAAAAATATAAGATTTTATGTAAACCCACAGATTTCTATTGTTAGGCCAATTTCAACTATCCTGTCCCATTCCAAGCCTCTCTGAAAAGAGTTACCTTTAGTAACCAGAAAGGAAAGGGGCAACTCTTAAAGTTTAAAGCCCTCTAGACAGCCTTCTTACAGCACAGAGAATGTAAATATCTGACACACCAACAGGGAATTGCACTCCTGTATTTAGGGAAAAGGATGATTGCTTTTAACATAAAACAACAGGTCACCAAAATTTCCAGTACCTACAGTTTGTAAAACACCAATACTTTTCTCTTCCAGGTACAAAGCTCATTGCTTTGAATCCATCCAAGCACAGGAAGGATGCTCACACTACCCTGAACTCTCCCTGCTCTGCAGCAGCAGGGTGTGTGGGAGACAGAACAGCTCCAGCCCACAGCCAGCAAACTCTGATAAAGCTCAGAGCAATTCCTTGGCTCTTGCATGTACCTGCCCCATCCCAAGCCTTTCCACAAAAGGATCTGAAGTTGTACAAAGTTTTAGGATATGAATTCTTCAATCCAAATCAAATTTTTCAAGCCTCCCACAACTGAAAGCCAGGTAGATTTCTGTTCTATTCCAGATCTATTCCTGTGTCCGGCACTTACTGTGCTCCTGTTTAGCAAATTCAAGGAGAAGCTGATGCTGTGTAACAGACAGCAACAAATAAGAATATAGGTACTTCTTTTGGACTGGACTTGAGGCCCATCTATTTCAATAAGATGGCTCTTAACAGCCCTTGGCACCAAATACTTTAGGAGAAGCAGCAAAATCTGTATTAGGCAGATAGCAGATAATCCTCCCTCAGAGTGGATCTCTTCTAAATTCTCAGCAGAACCAGAGAAAAATCCCCAAACAGTGGAGTTTAAAAATCCTCAGGGTTAAATAAAATGGTTTTCAGGAAGCCCATAGGTTGAAAATAAATAAATAAAATATTTACTAAATGAAAATTGTTTTTATTTTAAAAAGTTTGTCTAGGGGGAGGGGAAGGAGGAAGCAGAGGGAAAATACATTACCTGTCTACTGAGTCATAAGATCTGCTGCTGCTTTTTTATTGTACTGATGATGAGATAGAAAAGACTACTGGAAATTCTTTCCTTTAGGGCTAGTGTTTCTGTGTGTTCTGCATTGGTGTGTTGAGTCTATACATATCAAAGATGTTTGAATCATTAATATCACTCCCTAAGCCACTAAGAACTGTTGCATGCCAAGCATAGGAGCACAAGTAGCCAATTCATTCATAAGCTGAAAGATTTTTTCTTCTCCCACAGATGCAATCAAAATCTAGCAAGATAGCTAATTCTAAGTTAATCTTGTCAAATCTATGTGCAAAAGCAATTTTAGGTATGGCTGGAAAATGTGCAGAAGGAATAACAACAGGATATTTCTGGCCCCCTCTGGGATTTAAAAGCCAGATTTGGTGGTATTAACTACCATAGCTACATTTGCTAAATCAGATAATTGGGCTAATAAGGACATCTGGAAACAGTTGGTATCAAACAACACTCAGTTTGTGTTTCATTCATGACCCCAGTGCATGGCTGAAACAGGGGCACTGCTGTTTGCAGCACCAGTGCCAAGTGTTGGACACTCCAGGGGAACCTGGGGAGAAGCTGGGGATAACACTGGCAAATGTATCTAAGCAATAATAATGCCACTGATTCAAGGTTGGCACATTATTTAATGAGAAGAGATAGTTTTGTCTTTATCAGCACATTAAGAACTGAATTTAGCTATATTCTCATATTAGACTTGGTGTTGCTCAGGGTCATTAAAGCCTCTTGTGCTCTCAGGGTCCTGGCAATGTAACCCTTCTGGATGGATTTCCACTGTTGTTTTATTTTGGGGGGTGTACTTTTTAAAATTTGGAGACAGATTCAGCTCCCAGGATGTTACTGTTAGAGCAAGCATTATTCAGTTCAGTTTTGCTGACTGACTTACCATGGCCAAAAACTCTTAAAATTGAACACATCTCTTTCAATTCAGAAGTGCTTTGGTGGAATCTCAACAATTGCCAGATACTGCAAGATTAACCACTGAACTATTAAACAAGGACTCAAAGGACATGGGGTTTAGTGCACAGATCTGTTAATTAAAACCAAAAAAGCTGGATATGTAACAAATATATTTGTCCCTCATCTACTATATAAAAGGCTACTAACTGTTCTTTGGAGTCTGTTTCTGAGGGCCTTTACAAAGGGAATAAAATATCCATGGAAGTAATACCAGCAGAAGTCAGCTGTGCTAATAATAAAACTGGCTTTTATACAATGGGGTCTAAGAAGAAATGGATAAACTTTAAAAGCAACTAAATTTAAGACAAGTAACTTAGTATAATTTGTTGTTCCTATACTGATTTTTATAATCTGCAACTTATCCCTTTTCCTCACAAGATAAAAAATCGACACCTGTTAATAGCCTGAATTTTCACAAGTTTCATTGCCCTGGAGTACCAGACTCCTTGACAACTTCTCCATCAGCGTTCATAGGATTCTCTTCTTTTCTGCACAGAAAGGATCAGAACTCCAGGTGCAAGATCAGACTTGTTTTCTAAAAGAACTCCCACAGATCACTTAATCCTGTCAGCAGTAACACTCAAGAGCACACAGAGAACATTCTGCACGTTATTTTTACATGATCTCTCACAGCATCCAAACTAAGTTTATGCAAGGGGACAAAAAAAAACTGAAAATCCACAGGCAAAAGGAAAAGTCATGTTCTGCAACACATTGATAGCTCAAGTGCTACTTGAAGATGTTTCAGCCACCTTGAGTTTCGACTTTACATTCTTCAGAGTTGTCAAAGAGACTGCAGTCTACACTGAGACTCATTTCAAAAAATTCAACAGCTGCTTGAGAAAAAAAAAAAAAAAAAAGATAAAAAATGCAACCAATGTTTCTCTGTTAGTAAAGCAGATCAGTCTTTCATAAGATTACTTTATCCCATATGCTCAGCCTTGTCAGATTCATAATCCTCTCTTTGTTAGGTACAAGATAACATCTGCTTACATTGCCAAATTCCAGGGCAGTGTCAAGAGGCTGGGGCTCCTCTCCTGCATCCCTCAAAGCCTGGTTAAGGGCATAAACAGGTACAACTCCTATGGCTCTGCTCAGCCATCTCCCCTTCCCTGGGACTGCCACCCTCCCTGTCCCCACACCTGGGTGTTAACTCCAATACCAACACATCTGAGGCAGCTGACTTTCAGATCAAATCTATTTTTCTCAGCTTTGCTCAGTCATCCCAATTCTGCCTGCATGGGTTGGTGTTCTCCTTGCAAGCATGCTCTGTGCTTTGATGACATTCTGGGCTCTGGAGCACTGGAATAAAAGAGAGAGCAAAGGTGAGCATTTCCCCTCTTGGAATGTCAGGGATCCTGACTGTGGCCGCTCACAGAAACCTGTCCTGCACCCTGGCCCTGACACCATGGAAAAGTACAGAGGGGAGGGATTCTTATCAAGGCCTGTGTCATGCAGCTTTCATTAGCAAGAGACTGAAGGAGTTTAAGAGATTTAACAACTTTCATAGGATGTGAATTATACCTGCACACAGTCAATTCACCTTGGAAAGGAGAGACACCATAACTGTGCAGCCTAGAGACACAGGCTGGATCAAACAATGTCAGGGAACATAGTATTGCCTAAGTAAAATTTAATGAAAAATATGAGCCTCAAGCTAAACACAGAAATCTGTTATCTCAAAAAATGGAATGCTAGGAGTTAAAACACAGTGAGGTAGAGATCTTCTGGTTGTTATTTGTTTTAGATGTAAAAAAATACAGAAGAATGCAAGTTCTAAGTAGCATGAAAAGAGGAAGAAATTAAGAAGAAATCATTTCACTTCTTTCCTGAGGAAGAAGAGGCCAGTAAGACAGAGTTTTCAGTGAAGAGTTGTATGGTGAAATCTTGGGGAAGCAGCCTTTCATTTGGGCTCGGTAGTAAAGATCTGCAGTCTAGACAGCTGACTCCATTACCAAGGCTTCCCCAAAACTGAACAGCTTGCAAAAACTCTGAGGTTTTTGTCTACATAAAATTGTATAAAAGTGATAAAGAATATGACGTGCCAGAGCAAAACAACAAAACGGAACAGTTCAAGCCTGGAAAGGCAAATACTGAGACTACTGACAGAAAAAAAAAGAGTTAACTTGGGATTATTTCAGCTCTTTTGCTGCCTCATAATATGCAAAGCCAGCCCCTTTGTCCACGTAGCCTTGACTCTGGACACAAGATCTGTTAATTTCAACCCTTCACATTATAAAATGACATTAACTTCAACAGGGCATTTATCTCCACAGATGTATTCTGGCAATAAAGATTGCAATTCAGAGTTCCGGAGTTCTGATGACTCCAATAATGTATGTATTAAGTTTAGGAGTGGTGTAATTCTTTGTAGGATTGGGAACCAATATTAAAATCTCTTCGTGAAAGAGACAGTTCCTTCCTGTGTTTTTATACCAGAACCACGGTCTTTATTGCAGCTTTTATGAGCCACTATAATTCAAATTTCAACTTCCCTAGATTGCAGCTTTTGCTTTTTCCTATTTTACTTTTGCATTTCATTTCACATGCCACGCACAATCTACAGTGAATATGAACGACCATGTTTGCCATAACAAAGGGGAACAGAAAAACACCCTTGTCTGCAGAGGCAACCATTTCTGCCTGGATTGCCATTGATCCAGTGATATTTTCTCGCATCCATCCCTTGAGATTTATTCTTGAAAAAGCGATAACCAGTCAGAAGAGTTATCACCTTGTCTCCTTGTGGAAATGCATTGCCACCCAAACCACAACTCATACAGCAAATATCAAGGCCAGCAGTGGAATATCTCTGAAACTAAAAGGTAGGAACATTTCACCTAATGACAAAACAAAATCCACAACAAAATCCCATTACATGTTTCTTGCTGAGCTAGGTTTTTTCCTAATAATTTTTGCTCCAAAGTCAATCAGAGTCCATGTTGCTCACACCTGAATAATGAAACAAATGAGACAAAAATTACTCTTTCCTATGGCTGTTATTCACCCACAACTTGCATTATGGGTCGCCACGTTTCAGCAATCAGCAATGTGCTCTGTGTTGAACATTTGTTTCAAATGGAAATAGCTAAACCAAAATCAAAGGAAAGTGTTATGTCTTTGATGTAGTTCCATACATTTGTTATGCTGCGAGGGCAAAGGATGCTAGACCCAGCTGATGTCAAGGATTGGTTAAATCCTCTTTCAGACTTTGTGGAAGGAACAATGAAATCCCTGTAGATACGGCCACAAACGCTTTAGTGATGCCACATTTTTCCAGCTATTCCATTGCCTGCTTTGTTCCCATTGTGCTTCTGGGAGAAGGCCTAAAGAAAAGAGCTGAGAGCAGGATCCAGAGATGAGACAAAGTGAGAGACCAAGATAGATGGTTAATCACTGTGTCAAACTGAGGTACCTGGGCAAGGTGATTTCCTGATTGCTCTTTCCTCCTGTGACCAAAAAAAAACATCCCCACATGCTCTCTGTGGGAAGAAACCTCACTCTATCCTAGATACCAAATTTGGGTGATGACTTCAGAAAAATAACGAAGTTTTTAAACTACTAAACTTGTAATACATCGTCACCCACATAAAACTTACAGAATAAGACCAAAATATTTGCCAGCTCGTATTTGTCATAGCAAATATGACTGTTTTCCTGGGCAGAAGGAGTGTGAAGCTTGGGAACCTGCAAATTCTTCAAAGGCAGATGAGTTCCTGTCAGTCACGCAGCATTATGATGGGGTAGAAAAAACAAAGAAAAAACCCAAACAAACCAACAAAAACTCCAGCAAGCTGTGTAGGCTTTTCTAGGGGAAAAAAAAATAATAACTCACACAAGTGGCATAATTGTGTATAATATGTAACCACAGGAAATAACTACTTTACCATGTTCATCCATTCAGAAAGGAGAAAATGGAAGGAAGGAAAAGCTAATCCTTTTCAGGCTTGCACAGGCTGCCTCCTGCTACAGCAGCTCTGGGTTTGTGCTGCCAGCTGTGAGCACTGCTGAAGCACAGCCCTGAAAGCTGGGTTTGACTCAGGCACGTGGGGCCTGTGCACACTGAAAAATGAAAAATGCCTTTCCCACACGGTGCTGCATTCACAGGGCTGGAAATATTCCAGCTGCAATGTGAGAATCACTCGTGTTTCCCCAGAAAGGAACTCCACAGGGGTACGTGATATAATGAATGGTTTAGTTCAAGTTGATTAGACTCCCCTGGTCATCCTGGAAAATGATACCAGAAGGAAGGGGAAAATCAAGCACATGAGCTGCACAGCTAAACAGGAAGAAAAGTTAAAGCACAAAAACAAATATGTATTGTGGAGCTTTAAAACCACTGACAATCCAGACAAATATTTTAAAGAGGTTACTAGATATAAATATGACTTCATTTTTGGTTTGGATTGTTTGGACCTTTTGTTTTTGTTGAGTGAGTTTATTTGTTTGTTTGGGTTTGTTTTTTTTTTTTTTTAATACAACTTTAGGGATATTTTGTTTCATTCCAACACAGAAGCAAGCCAATTTTGAAGCATAAAAACCTTTCATATATGGAACTTCCTCTATCACAGAGCTCTTGTCTGGAGTACCACACCACATCACAGTGCTTCGGAGCTTGGGATCTCACTAGAGCATCCAGTAAACGGATTAAATGGATCCATTAAATGGAGCTGGTTTTGGTGCTTCATAATCCTATCTAGACAATCAATACACACTTGCTTCTGACACAACTACTTCATTACAGAGCCTGCAACTGCTTTTGCACCGGGGCAATGTTACCTTTCAAAGCCTCACTCACTGAAGCGTTTCTGCAGCTCAGGCATAGCTTGTTAGGAGGGTGTTGATCCTGGCCCACAGGCTGCAGAAAATCCTGCCAGTAGTTGAAGCTTTCTCCACGAGATTTAAAGCCAGAAATCACCAAGCAACACTGCCAGGAACTCAGTCAGGATCAGCTTGAAGGTCTAGATTGCCAAAGGTTTTATTTTTTATTTTAATACAACTTTAAAAGGGGAATTTATTATATAGTATTCTTCAGCCATTTTTTTTAATTTATTTTTTTAAACAACACTTGTTTAAAAAAAAATAAAAGTATTGCAGAGGAAAATAACTTGCAAAAGACGTTAAACAAATAATAATTTGAGTTTCTGTGGTACTATGATTTATAATAAAATTTAAAAAGTGCTCTTGACATGGGAGCAGTTGAGCATGCCATAACAGCCCCAGATTTTCTCAGCTGAGATCAGCATGGTCTGATAAAAACAAGCCCTTTACACACAGAAAGAATGAGCTCAGGAAAACAGCTAGGCAAAATAATAACCTTTAAGTTATGTACCCACAGGAGAAGTAGGAGGAAAAAAAAACCAGACACCATCTCTCAGATAGCTGAGAAACAATTTGATTGTATTGCAGATCATTTGCAATACTTTGAAGAGAAGGTCATTTGGGCAATAGCTCTGTCAATGTATTGAAAGAATTAAGATGAACAAAGAATGCTATTTTGCTATTCTTGTAATGCACAGTTCTCCATTTGAAACTCCATCTGAAAAACATTCACTTGTAGCTGTTCACAGTTAATGCATCAGCAAAATCCTGCAACAATAAACAACATGGAAGAGAAGATCAACTTCCCTCCCTTGAGAAACATTTTTGGTGGGTGCAGGGGAGGAGTCCCCTCAAAGGCTATTTAATACTCCAGTGCATTTATTACCTTGAAGAGGATTTCATTTCTAATTTTCTAACTGTGGAGGTGCAGCTTTTTTTAAGCTGGAGATATTCTTGCTTAGCTATCTTCTCTGCTACATATTTCATCCAGAAATTTTGACTAGGCTACAACCTCAAGCCCTTTAAACACTGTGGCACTCAGGTGCCAATTCCTGTTGCATAATTTAAAGCAAAGCTCGTTCCCATATGAGGAAGTGGATCCATGAGAATCTGGATTTTTTATGAGCTCTACTAATGCACACTGGGAAGATACCTGCTTTTCTGGTTTGTGAGGTCTCAGTGTGTGCATGCACACCAAGAATCTGTTTAGTGCTGAGCTACCCCAGGTGCTAAAGCAGCCACACCCATCACACACCTGCTGCTTATACCTGGAAAAAGGAATATTTCCAACTTTCCTTTCCAAACCTATTTTCTTCCCCATGGCCACATCAAAGAAGAAAGCAGCAGTGTCAGGTAGCACAAGGAATCTCTCTCCAAATACGGATTCATTCCATGATGGACATAAACAAGCTCTTAGTGGTTATTATGACACATTTTGCCTAGCAAGTGGATGACTCAGGATCATAAGGTTGGTTACTGAGGTTTAAAAAAGTGATTAATGCCTATTAACCTTAAATCTGAATCCAGAAAATAACATCTTGAATTAAGAAGATACTAAAGTTAACCAGAGAATTATAATGTAACTCAGACCGGAGAGGACCTCAACACGTCATCATGATCCAATCTCCTGCTCAAAGCAGAAGTAACTTCACTGTTGGATAGAATTGTTCAGCTTTGTTTCACTTAAGTTTTAACTCTGCTGAGGATGAAGACAATTTCTAAGTTCACTGCATATCCAAATAAAATACATAAAGTGTATAAACAGCCAAGGGATTTTAACTGGAATTTATAAGTCAGAAGCTTTTTCTACGTGGTAGAAGTCTTTTTGACTATAAGACTTCACACTATTCCACACTTTGTTTTAGGTGTCTATATTGTGCTTTCAGTGATTAACAAAAGAAGAAAAAGAAAACTGCATCCTGTCTTAAGTTTCCACATCTGTGCACACCTCTAATAATCGTATTTCCTCAGATTTTCTTTATTTAGCTTTTAAAATTAAAGATTTACTACCATCACATAAATCAGAGGTATCTATTTTCCTTTTGCAATTAATCAGCAATTGGGTAAATCTGATGGAAATAGGCTTGTCTTGCCATTTTTCTTTAGAAAATTATTTTGTAGACAAAGAAGCACAAACCCTCTGCCATGCCATGAGTTTCTCTCCTAGAAAATGGAAGAACCTCCCATTGAAGCTGCATAGAAATGATCCCATTATATGTGAACCGTTTAGAGCACAGTGGTTTTCTAACAATTAGAGCTTTATGTGTTTTGTTCACAGCTTATATAAAAATCCTCAATAGACTATTTGCCCTCGCCTTCTCCCACAGAAAGTTTGAAAAGACATCAGTAAAGATTCTTTATGGCATCTAATTTATTCTCTTGAAATTACCTGCAATTCCTTAGTAAAAGAGACATTTTCAAATGAATTATCTCTGTGCCAATTACAACCTCTCTCATCATGTTCTGGCTCTGCAAGAGCACCAACATGACAACTTCTCCTAGCTAGGAAAAAAAGGCAATGTGTTTTTTTTTCCTGTGGCAGTTTGATTTTGTTCCTAAATTCACAAGTCAGCCTTTGTGAACTGTATTCAGAACTCAGGTAGAAGTGCTTTGTTTTACAGCGCTCTGCAATACACCTTTGAAGACCACAGGAGCGTGGAAATAGGGAGATGGTGGTGATCTCTCTCCCATAAAGCAGCTAATTACATGATCATCTTGAACTCTCTGAAGTCAATTACTGTAATTACTGCAACTGTTGTGTTGTCATATTTCATTTGGAACAAAATTGTAGCATGAGAGAAAACTGCCAAATGTGGTGCTCCAGACTTTTCCCACTCTACAGGAATGTGTTTAAAGTGAAAGCTGTGTCCGTGAGCTCGTGAGGCCCCTGTGACAGTGACCCTGCTGATAGGAACCCCTGTGAAATGGAGTAAATTCAACACAGGGACAAGGCTGCAGCAAGAACAGCTTTGCACAGAATCACCTCACCCATTCCCTTCCACACCCTCCTGCCCAATGCAAACAGGACACACTCAGCCATCACTGCAGGCAACCACTGATCCCCAAACCAGAAAATCCCTCTGGAAAGAAATTTCTCCATCCTCAAGATGTTTTCAGGACTTTGCTTGGCTTAAAAACAGAGCTTGAATAAGAAAAACATTATAATACAAGGTTAAGCTCAGCTTCATCCTGATGGAACTATTTATCTGTCATACAAAGATAGGTATATTCTCCATGGACTGCTTTTTTTAAGGGCACATACACAAGCTATTTTCTCACTACACTGAGGATGTCCAAATAAATCTCTTACAGGCAAGTAATAGGAAATATTTCAGCTCCAGATGACTACACTCGACTATTTCCCAACCTTCAGGAAAGCCAGTGAATGTCTAAAAGTATTAGCACTTTGAAAAGAACAGAGAGAGAGAAGTTTACAAAACACAGCAGTAACAACCTCTGCATTAGCCCTGTGCTCTGACTTCAAGCACAAACTTCTCTAATATTCATTATGACACAAAATGTGCCACACTCTATTGCAATTCTGAGTTTTGCTTCCTTGAAACAGGATACAGATGGTGATATAAGCAGTAATTTTTCTGTGCTTTAAGGCGCCATAAATATTTAAGCCTCTCTCCTGTAACTGCCTACCTCAGGAAAGGCTGAGCAGATTCTCCAAGGAGCAATACTGAAACAGATAAACTGTGAGCCCTGCTGAGGGACCTGCAAGCTGCATTTTGATTTTAGCACAGCTGTGGTCACTGGAAGTTTGCTGGGACAATGTACAGAGGACCTGGCAAAAATTCTTTAAAGAACTGTTGCACAGAGCATCCTTTGTGCCCCATCAAGCCTTCTAAGCACTGATCCTTACTCAGGAATAACATAACCTTCCAGGATAACTGTGTCACACCAGCACAGGCTAGGCCAGGGCAGACACTTGGGTTTGACACTGTTCACCTTCATGTCAGACCTGCTCCAGCCAATGTAAAGAGAGAGCAGGGCTGAAACCCTTCTTGTGTCAGCAGGTGTGTCAGACAGGCAGGATGAGGCAATAGATGTCAGCAGGGCTTCACTTGCAGCTGGCATTGTCCAAGACTAATGAAGAACTTTGTTTTGTAAGGAATTGTGTAAGGAAACCTCAAAACAGATAAGGGTTTTTTTGTGCTGACACCAAGTGATTCAGGATTTCATGCTTAAAGTCTCAAAGATGACATAAAATATTGAGGAAAAAAAAATCAGAATCATTGCAAATTAACAAATTCTGTCTGTAATGTTAAAAGAGGTAGGCAGCATTATTGCTTTTCCCAAGAAAACTCAGGAACTTCATCTGTTTTTTCCCACTGCTTCCTGACACTGTCCTTTTCCATATCACTCTTTTGACATCACCCAACTGCTCAAGACAGCATGAGAACAGATAAGGACAATGCAGCACTTTTATACTGATATGCATGATAAAATAAATAGTTTTCAATCCACAGAGTTAAATGTATTCCATGTTCTCACAATGCCTACTTAATAGTTTTGGGACTGTGTGTGTGTTTCCCTTAAAAGAGAAAAGCAGAATGCACTACACCATTTTTTCTCCTCCTGGATCTAATTATTCTCTAATTTAAATGCAAAGGCCAATCCAGGTTGCTCCTGAGACACTGTGGGACTCTATTAGGATCTTTTACATTAAGACTTTTTATGATAACGATTATATGATAAAGAGCATCTGGAGTCTAACACAATATTAACACTATTTCTTAAAGGTATAACCCTATTTTTTCCCAATTTAACACTCACCTTGGCTGCACTTACACAGCCTGGCTTAAGGGAACAGGATTTTTTCTTCCAGTGAGTCTGTATCAGTTATGACATATCAGAAAAGCCTGGTGCAGGGACAACACCGACTTTAACATCCATTAAACACAAAGTTCTGCATCTTCAGACTCACTTGAGCTAATTCCCTGCTGTTCCAATATCTCCTGCACAGAAATGACCTCCTATTTTGCTTGTGTAATTTGAAAACTAGTATCACTAAAACCTTGAGACAGCCCCAAAGAGAATTCCCAGGCACATGTGCTGGAACACAGCATTACATTGCAGCCCTTCCTAAAACCTCCACGCCAAGCAGGGAGATACTGATGAGAATTGTCCTAGTTTGTAAAATGGACACGGCAGAGCATCCTTTGTGGGAACCTTCCAGCTGTCCTGAGGAGAGCTGAGCATATCCACAACCTCAGAAAGCGGGGAGACAGCTAGAATGTGGGAAAGGTGCGGTCCTGCTTTCATTAAGGAGATTCCCCAGAGTCTGAGACCTGAAACACCACACTTTGTTGCTATCAGCTGGGCTTTCACTTTGCTGTACTGTCTTACAACTGAATGGAAATGGATTCTGCTACATTAATAACAATCTCATTTTTTTATTTATAAGTAGGAAAAACCCCAGAATTATGATAAGGTTATGATCTTCTTCTGCACACAAGTGGCTTACAGATAAAGAAACAAAACATTCAAAGAAGGCAATGAAAGACAAAACCCAGGATTTTCACCTGCAGTGTTCAAAGTCCCAAAGGTTCATTGATTTATACACAATTTGCTTCTTTCTATAATTCTCTCATATATTTTATGCCACTGCCCAGGTATCTATCTATGTACCTACCCAATTAACGGAGACGAGCACTTAGAAGATTAGATTTTGAAAGATCCGACTTCAAAAGGAGCTTGAAACATGCCGTTTTTACTCTAGATAATTGAAAAGGGCTAACCCTTACTCTATTTTCAAGTGTAGTACAAACTTTTTGTTTCTCTTTTTGATGAAATATTAAACATATATATGAAGGAAAGTATCAGGAATATGAAAACGCTTTAAGAATTTTTTCTAATCATTAGATTATACAATTTTAATAATTTTATTACACTACCACACTACTGCAACTGCACCATAGCTGTAAAGAAATCAGCAGGCTAAAAGAAAACAAAGCCACCTTGCATTTTACCATGCTGAGCTATTTGTTAAAATGTTTTATTTCAGTCTTTTTGTTTCACCACTAAATCAGCAATCTACACATCTATACCCTACCTGTAATATCAACATAAACTTACCACAAACAGAACAGTTCCAGTGATTACTAAGTACAGTGTCCATATAGGAAAGCAAAATGTTTTTCTCGTCTCTGAAGCTCTAAGATGTGCTCTATATCCCACAGGCTACACTACAAAGAAAAGAGACACTTTCCAGTTTGAGACAGAGTTTCAATCTATAATTAATGTACACATAAATGCATCATTATTTCCAGACAGACTTGCAGAAGACATCTTAACTGCACATTTTTAACCAAGTAGAGCCAACTAGTCACCAAACTGAAGAACAACAGCAAGAAACTTCTGTCCTCAGTGTTCTGAAAATGCTCACTGAGGCCACCCCTAACAAAGGAACTAAGCTGGGTATTTCCTGCAATGAGTCTCTGGTCTTATGGTGCCTTTTCCAATTCTCTTGATGTAAAACTAATTCTCATGGTCTC
Source organism: Onychostruthus taczanowskii (assembly GCF_017590055.1). Classification (NCBI taxonomy): domain Eukaryota; kingdom Metazoa; phylum Chordata; class Aves; order Passeriformes; family Passeridae; genus Onychostruthus; species Onychostruthus taczanowskii. Next base: position 2,144,006 of record NW_024499128.1, on the reverse strand, counting down.
AGGTTCATGTTCCATATTTGCACTTATGTTCAGTGAGTGAAACCAATAATATCCATTTTGGTTATTGTTCTAATGTTTTGTGAGTCTTTTCATCTCTTCCTAAGAAACTACACATAACTGGGGAGGAGCAAGACCAGTAATCTCTTAGGAATGCTTTCAGAGGCTAAAAGCCATCACATGATACCAAAGACTACAAAAGATTACTAAAATAAAATGTAAAATTCTGGTATATTTTGCTTAAATCAGCAGAATAAAATTTATTGGTTTATAGGTCTAATTTATTTACTCAGTTTAGAGTATTTCCATAGTCCAAGATAGTGACAGGAAAAATAAAAACCAAACCCTAAGAATCCTGACAATATCTGACCATCATTTAGATGCAGCCATTCTCTAGAGAAATTAATGTAGCCTCAAGAAAAACAAGAGTGTTCAAATTTATGTTATAGGTATTCTTTGCTTTCCAAAGTGAGAGCAGACCATTAAATGTGACTCTATAAAACCAATATCCAAAGTTGCATTGCTTCTCAAAGAATGAGGATGGAATTTTGCACTGGAAAAGGGAAAAAAACCCCACTTTTATACCTTCCAATTTTTCATTCCACTACATGTCAAAATGAATATAAGAATCTTTCAGAAGCCAGTTTTAACATATAACTAAATTGAAGCCCTGGGGATAGAAGCAGGCCAAGGACCAGCGTTATTAGTTTTATTTTTAGTTAAATCACATTTTCTATAGGATTTCCTGACACTGAAAATTTGGATTCTTAGATATGCTTTATATGTGACTTGTCTGTTCACTATGATATTTACATAAACCACTTTCTAAAAAATATTTAGAGACACTAGAATAAGTAATTGACTTATAATTTGTATTGTAGTATTAGACCAGTCTTTATAAAGATTATAAGAAATATATTGAGAACAATTTCCCATTGTTCTCAATATGTCCATTATAATCCAGGTGATTAAGGATTTACTATTCCACTGCCACTTATAGAGAATCTGATTTCCTGCATTGTCCAGGAGCTGGTTGATGCTCCTACCCTTAGGATTGATGAAATATATGACACAAACAAAACAGTTAATTTAACCAACTGCTTCCTGACTTTGTGATTATTGTTGTTTTTATCCTGTGCAGTTTTATGAAACAAAACAAACCTATGTTTGTGTGATTTTGGGTCAGGATTTTTGAGTGGAGGAAAACCAAAGAAATCAGAATGTCAGCTCTGCCATTCAGGATCCAAAATTGCCAGTGCAAAGCACTTGAAATTCTTAATATGGCATCGTGATATTCTCAGGCAGAAAATCTCAGAGAATTTTAGATATTCTTTTACTTAAAGTGCTCATTATTTTTAACATTATCTTTTTCAACAGTTTGTTCTTTCCTGCATACAATAAACTGCAAGGTCATCTAATTTAAGAATCAATTGCGAGTGCTCTTGAAAAATTTTAAGGAGCTTTTTTTATGTCTTCACTTTAATCCTGCCTGCATAGAGAAGAATGACAAAACCTCGAGAATCCCTTCCCAAAGGCAAGAAAAGCCAAAACAAGGAGAAGTGCTGTGAAAGGCAGAGCCTCTGGCTCAGAGTCTGGTACGTCCTTCAGGCAGCCAAGGGAAACCTGCACTCCAGTGCCACGTGTGTGACTGGGGACAGCCAGGCACAGCCTTGACTTTCTCTGCCAGTCAAGGTAAGAGGCAGCTGAAAGAGAAACCTCTTTTCCAACTGCACACTGCTAGGAGTGGGGCCAGTGAAGTGCTTCATCTTTGCAGTGCCCTACTCAAGGCATTCTCCAGGTTCTGTCATTCCTGACAGTTTCACATCACAAGTGGCACATGGACAGAGTTCTAGGTTGGAAAGGGCCAAGATCAACTCTACATTAGAGGGCTAAATCTAAGTCCATGTTTAAGGGATGATTATACTGTGTTGAAGGTAGAACCAAAACTATCTCTTTCTTTCTTTTCAGCAAGTTACCACTTGATTTCACAGGATCAGACCTCAGAATTTCAAGACAATCCCCCTCTCATGATCCTGTCTCCATGTCCCTTCACAGCCCACAACCTCCTGGGAAAACAATCACAGATTTGTTCAGGTTGGAAAAGCCCTCTGAGGCCACGAGCCCACCTGTTCCCCCTGCACTGCCAAGGCCATCACAAACCAGTGTCCCTCAGTGCCACATCTACACTTCTTTCAAAACCCTGCAGGGATGATGACTCCTCCACTTCTCTGAGCAGCCTGTGCCAATGATTGCTGACCTGTTGGTGAGGAAATATTTCCTAATAGCCAACCTAAACCTCCCCAGGGAAATCTTGAGGCCATTTCCTCTTGTCCTTTCTTGGTACAAGAGTCAGACCTACACCTCACCTACCACCTCCTCTCAGGGAGTTTTGGGGAGTGATAAGGTCTCCTCCAGCCTCCTTTTCCCCAGGCTAAAGAGTTCCAGCCTGCTCAGCCACTCCTCATTAAACTTGTGCTCCAAACCCTTCACTGGCAGCATTGCCCTTATGTAACAAGAAACTCTGAAAAAAGATACATACTTATTAAACCAAAAGGGATCATTAGACCATTTTAGTCTGACCTTTCATAAGCCATGTCAAATATTTTTCACCAGTTGCTCCTGCACTGGGGCTTGGTTTTGATTAAAACAGGTCATCTAGTAGGTGCACACATGGAAAAAACTGACCAGCTCTATGAAGTGATAGCAGTGCTTGAACAGCTAGTGAGCCTTGTTGTTACAGCTATCATTTATTTCTAGTCAGAGTCTTTCCAGTTTTAATGACAACTCCAGCTTCCATGGCTCTGTGCTTCAGTGTAAGTAGAGGTTTCCAAAATAAAAATTCATTTAGGACCACAAAGTAAATGCTATTGCTGCAAAATTGAACATCTTCTGACATGTGGTTAAAAGTACCAGTGGGATGGAGCAGCTTTGGGTAGCAGCAGTCAGCTCCTGGCATCTTCACTTCTCACTACATGGGAGTACTCCTGTGTATGGCAAATGCCTAATGATCCTCAGGACACAAGCTGAACGTGCATGCATAGCCCTCATGCACAAAGCGTGGCTTCTGCTTGTGGACACCACCAGTCTGATACAGATTTAAGCGATTTATGCTGTGGGACATTTCCAAAGATGCTGGAGAGCATCACACAGACCCATTCTCATTGCCCTACAACCCAATCAGAACTACTCTACACTCTAACAATACTACAGAATATCTTGTTGTTGTTTGGTCTTGCCTTTATTAGACCCTAAAATACAAAACCGTTTTGTGTATTGAGAAAACTTTGTTCTTTGTATGTTGTTTATTCAATTTTAAAATAAACAAAAACTAGGTTAGAGTAGTGTGGTGCACTTCTTTATTTTCTGGTTGGGCAGCTATTTTCACAGCTAAGACTTTTATTTGACATTAGCACACAGAGAACAGCCCTCATGCTGCCAGTGCTCTGCAAAATCGGGTAACAGATTTTTTTTAAACATGGTCAGGCAAAGTCCAAAGCCCAAGACTGCTGCAAATTTTCTACATGAGGGTTTATCACTTGTGTGTGTGCCTTTCCATGCCAGTGGTAGGTAAAAAGGGTTAACAAGCAGCAATCATGTAAAGGAAATACTTGAACTCAATATTGCTCCATAAAGACCACACACAGGGCTTTAGGTGAAGCAAGGTTTTACAGATAAGAGCTAAATACGCAAAGACCTAAAAACTTTCAGTCAGCAGGTCTAAAATTAAAAACAAAAGATAATAACAACACCAAGTTCATTAACTCCTTTTCTTCAGTGAAACTAACAGCAGGAAACTGGATGAAACAGTTCATCCAGTGGCACAGCAGCTATTTCCCTTTCCTTTGTGGAAACAGTGGCTGACAAGTTCTCCCACAGCTGAACAGCTGCTCCTCCACTGCCTCCAACCCACAAGTTAGACTGGCACGGGGGACTAATGAACAAAGATGTGATCAAAGACCTGCTGTTACACCCACAGGGCTTTCCTACAGACATCTGCAGGGTTTACTCCAGGTACCACAAAAAGGACTGCTAACAGAAGTACTTGTCCTCTCCAAGCCAGTCACTACCAAAGCACTGCGGGGTGGAAGATTGAGGAGGACAGCAGAGGACTTCCCTGAAAGGCCCAGGGAACAGCAACATCTGTGAGGAAGAAATCTACTCAAAAAGGGAAAATATTTGTTTGACATGGGGAGTGGAAGAAGAATCATCAAAGCTGTTTGAACCAATTTCTCAGTGTTAACAAACAGGAAACAAAGATTTATGGATGTCACGGACATCCAAAGAAAATGGGGTTTGATCAGACATTCAGAGGTCCTGCAAGCACACCACTTCTCCCTGATATTTTCTATTCCTGTAGGACTTGTAGTGACAGAGAATTCCTGGCTGGTAACCTATTTCATTGCTTCTTTATCCTTAAAATTAGGGGGTTTCCCTCATGTCTGGGCTGACACTTTTGTGCAAAAATTTACTGCTTTGCCATTCAAGTACATCCAGAGTATTCCTTTCCCTTTCCAGCACCTTGTTATCTATTTGAACACTATTCTTATGTACTCTTCAGACCTGACAGTTTGAAATAAAAGCAGTCCTTGCTTTCTCAAACAAGCTCCTATAAAGACAACTCAGCATTCTAGTGCAGCACACACGGCCAAGGAATAAATAAATAAAAAAGTCATTTTCCAGCCATGTCTCCTGGTGATTCTTCAGGGACGTGCTGCCCTCATGCACCTTGGAGGGTGATGTTTTATTGTGGCATCAGGCATGTAACTCAGCATTATTGATACCAACAAGGTGCTAAAGCCATTGGATACTAAAGGCACCTGGAAATGTCTGTGACACCAACGTGTGCCCTTCACACCTTGGCTCTGCTGGCTGTACTGTCCTTTTGCTTGAACATGGACAGCAAAACAGAAAGGTCTTTTCTGCTGATCCACAGCAGGGGCTACAAGCAAACCATGCTCCTCCTTGCCCTGCTCTTCTCACTGTCTGCTCCTACAGGGCACAAGCACATCCCTGAAGCTCCAGGGAAATGAGGGAACACACACAGGAGCCAGGGAGAAGCTGTGATTCCTGGCAGGTGGCTCTACTGAGGGGTGGCACCAAAATCATGAATTATTCAAACGCTTTGTCCATCAGGGCCTAACGTCACCTCATTCTCTTCCCTCTCTAACAGCAAGAATGTCAAACTACACATTACTTAAAATACTCCCAGAGCTTACCAGAATTACTAAAAGTCTCTCTGATTGAATGCCACGACTAGATTATTCATTGTCCAGTTGAAAAACATTCAAAGAGACCCTTATGACCAAAATCAAAACTTTTTTTCTTTTCATGCTTTACATCTAAAAATTTCATTGAAAATAGCATTTGTTTTCTGCTGCTCATGTTTATTTGCTCTTTTGCTTAAGATTTTATTTCCATTTCACCTTCTATCTAAGAGGGATGTTAAAATGTGATCTGAGGTAAAATTTAATATGCACAATAAAATTTATCATGTACCTGAACAAAAAGTCACTGCACCAAAAATGGTCCAGTCCAGCAGTTTTCTAAATGATGTAGGAGAAAAATAATGGGGCAGAGTAGCAGAAGCCTGACCCTATTCCCATAAGACTGTAAGATTTATCACCTACATAAGCAGAATGCTACAGAAAAGAGATCTATTGACCACAGCAATAACTCACAGCCCAGTAAAGCTAGCTGAGATGCTAGGCTGGTATTTGCTGATAGTACCTTTATTATGTGGCACTCAGATTTTTTTTTTTCAAATAGCTCTGCTCAACAAGTTACTGTTTTTAATATTATGCACCACCTACTCTTTTTTAGACCAGCCACTTATTTACAGTACTGTTATTCAGGAGAGGGGGGAGCTGCAGGGAAGGATTTATAGGAGTGGGGATTTACTGTTTGAATTAAAAACTGTGTTGTCGCAATTGTGGATTTCAGGAGAGGGGGAGCTACAGGCACATGCTATCCTGGTATTACAGAAATATTACTCAGTCAGAAATATGTTTGCATAATACCATGTATTTGAATAGAATATTTACTGGGGAAATGAAGAAAAAAAAAAAAAAAAGGCAGAAAACTGCTATCACCTGCAATGTGTGGATTGAAATTTTGCCCTTTTGTGTAGATGCAGAGAAATGCTCAGCTGGCTTTGTTTAGCAGAGCATTTCTTCAAGGGCTTGCAGAGCAAAGGTCCAAGGTCCTTAAGGGTCCATGCTCCAACACGTGACAAGGGGGCACTGTCACGGGCTGAGTTTGTGCCAGAGCCCCGAGTGCAGCGCTCTGGGCACTGCTGCTGCCAGGGGGCTGCCAGGGCTGTGTGCCAGGCTGGCTGGCACTGGCCACCTTTACCTCGGGCCATCAGCCCTCGACTGCCACCTGAGCTCCACCTGAGCCTGCCCCTGGGGACCCCCACCACAGGCTATGCTCCCTAACCCATCCCTAGGATTACCCTAGAGAAAGGTGATTTTCTTCCCTCAGCCTTCACCTCCAGTGTAGCTATTTTAGCCCAGCAAGAGAGTAAAACGTACTTGGTGGACTGGAGAAACAGCCCGACTCTCCATTCCCTTCTCCATCTTCAGATATGCTTCCTGTATTGTCTCAGGATTTAAAAGAAAATGTAATGCTTTTTAGAAGTCCTAACCAATCACAAGTGTAAACAAAGCATCTGTTCATTTTCCTTTGAAAGTTATTTTAATTATTTGTGCAAGTACCAAATACTACAGAACCCTAACAGAAAGAGCAGCAGCTTTATTTATCCAAAAGGATTCTTAGAGCTAGCTGCATGAAAATATGCTGTCACCAAAGTACAACTGAGGACATAGTCTAAGCAAGGACAAAGACAGAAATGTTAGCAGTTGAGCAGAAGCTGAGTCCCGGATCCATTCCTCAGCTCATGCTCTGGTCTAAAATTATTTTGCTTTTCTACATGAAGCTCTACTTTCACTTTCCTTTGAAACAAAGAAAAGCAGAGCAACAGGATGAAATAAGGAAAGCTCCTGATTATCAAAGGTAGGCTACTTTCTAAATTAGGAACAACACCATTTTCATTTCTAGCACAGCCTGGTTACAGACATTTCGAATTCCTCACAAATGTTCTATACAGTTATCTTTACTATATACCAGTAATCCCCATCAAGAAAAAAACCCCAGACTCTATTCTCTGGAACCCTGAAGATCCACTTGACAACACAAGTCATGTATGTGAAAAGATCGATGCTCACTAAAGGGTGATGTGCAGCAGAGTAATGGCCCAGTTTTACTTTGGCCTATAACAAGGTTTGAGACCAAAATTTCGTTCAGCGTAGAGGTTCATATTTCACACCAAAAAAAGCCAAACCAAAAGGAAAACAAAATAAAACAAAACTACTAAACAAAACCCCAAAAATCAGCAACCGATCTTTGCTCATGAAAATATAATTGCCTCAGGTAAAATCAAGTTACATAATTAGAAAACAGAGGAAAATTCTAGCACACAGGGTCCATCTGTTGCCATGTGCATAAATTCTCTATGACTTGCCAAAGTAATTTATCCACCCAGAACACACATCCAAGCCGGCCAATATCTAGTACTGAGCAGAAAGGAAATTTAAAGAAAGGCACATCATTTATCATTACAGACAGCTCAGCAATATTGTGAACAGGGAGCACAGTTTCAGTGGAGGGGGAAGAGGGAGTGGGAGAATGAAGATTGGAAATGCTTGCTGAGCTCAGAGCCTGCTGTAACAGCCACCTGACATCGGGATCTCAAGGGCTACTTCCTCTGAGAAAAGAGGAGCACAGAAAGCCATGTCTTAACCATTCAACCCTGTCCCAACACATATTGTAATTCAATGAATTGCTATTTTGTGATGGGAAAACTTGCTGTCGGAAAATTTTCAACTGCCCTTGCATAGCTTGCAGTAGAATTTAATGTGAAGAATAAACAAACTCACCACTCTATGGCAGTCTTACATTAAGCCTGAAACCTTCCAGAATTAACAGTTACCAAAAGCCCATTTCCACATGCTGAATGTAAAATCCTACCCTTTCCTCTCCTCACTTAGAGGAGTCCTTGGCATAGGGGTTTGATGCAGTTATCAAATACAGAAGCCTGTCTGTTATTTTCAACACACTGTTCAGCTTTTGAGGCTCCAAAATGCCACAGAAAGGGTATCTTATTAGTGCAAATTTCACTGTTTGATTAAACCCCAGCTTGATCAACGACTCAAGTTTAGATTAGAAAATATACCGACACAGGGGTACAAACTTCACCCTACAAAATCTGATTTTACATTAAAATGATGAGCAGTTTTAGCTCCTGGTATCACAAAAGCCGTTGTGAACCCATGAACAGGCTGTAAATAGTGCCTTTGGGAGGCTTCAGGCTCCCCAGGGCTTATACACAAGACAGCATTCTGTTGTTCTTGATGGTGCATCAGCAGCGATGCCCAGTGAGACACTTGGAGGCAAGGAGGACGTGAGGCAGCTCCAGATAGAAGAGGTAATAGGAGCTGTGGGGAGTAAATTTTACTGGAGGCAGATTTTAAACAAGTAGTTTGGGAGATGTCTGTATTTTCAGGAGCTATTTCAACTGAACTGCCTCCAGCAGTCCTGGATGAAAGCACGGTTGCAAAGCTGCTGGATGTGAGCCCTGGCTAGTCTGTTCCTACCACACTTTACAAGTTTTATTCAGCTTCTTAAGAGAGCACAGACCCTTCTGTTTCGCCCTCCTTTTGGAGGTGCTCCAGCAAAAACAAGCATTCTGCAGTGAGCCACTTTCACCTATCCTGGGCTTGAGAGGAAGAACCAGCATTGGTGAAACTGTGTGCACAGTCAGGGATGCAACAACAGAGTTCTATTCTCCTGCACCTGTGCTAAAGGAGTGTTTGCAGTTCTTCATTTCTGGCAGCTCCTTGACTGAAACACAGCAATGACACAGTCATTTCTCTGCCACAGAGCAAAGTGCAGAAAAATCAGCCAGCTGCACAAGAAAAACTAGATTATTAAAATGCATGTCTTCAGTCATGCTGGAAAACTTAAATAACTCTACAGTAAATATTTTAACTATCATGAGATCCTGAAAGCCTACAGTATCATGCTGAAAAAGAGACAACAAATTAAGGGCCAGAAAAAGAAGAGGAGGAAAGAAAAGCAGAACCGAAAAATAACAGAGGAACAAGTGACATACTGCTAATCAAAGTTTCAGTACAAGGTAAAATAAAAGGGCAAAGACTGAGCAGGGTCCTGATTGTTCCCAAACCAGGCTTACATCTGCCATTGCTGAAAGATAAGATCCATTCTGCCTTATCCCTCACATGCCAGAAGTATCTCAGGAGCCAAGATGGCATTTCTCTCCTAGCTACCATCAACCTGCATCCAGCAAAATGCAACGCTACTGCTTATTTCTGATCAAGAAGGCAAATTAAGCCACTTTTCTGCCTAAAGTTAAATAAATTCCACTCTTAAGAGCAGAAAGATGTGATTGTACTGAAAATGTTCCCTTGCTAAGGGCATTTTATCAGAGTGCATTTGACTAGTGAGAGCTGAGTCAATCTGATTTAAACAGAAATAAAAAACCCCACAAAAACAATACCAAAAAACAAATTAACAAAAAACCCAACCAAAAAAAACCCCAAAACAAAAACAACCAGAAAACCCCAACCAAACAAAAAAGAGCAAAACCAAAACCAGAAAAGACACCATAAATCCCAAAACACAATAAAAATTTTAAACCAAACAACAACAAATCACTCCCCTACTCCCAAAAAAAAGTAAAACAAATCCTAACCAAAGGAAAAAATGAAACCAGCTTCAAACAAAAAAAAGAACCCATTGCTCTTTTCCTCACACCTTGATGACTTTTTCAATGAGATATTCACAAATATAGTTATTTAGAAAAAATTAAGCTCAGAATACTGCTACAGGCATACAATAAAAATGCTTCTGAGTCAAAAGAACATTTAACATGATGGAGGCAGAAATGGCCTACCAAAAAGAGAAAAAAAGGAAGAAAATATTTGTTTGTCAGTGGCTTTCATAGAGAGTCAGAGATCAGCCTGGCTTTCCTGAAATAGGCTGTAAGTTTTCACACCACTGACACTTTGTTAAGGAACACATGGAAAGGTTCAAACTGAAATAACGCCTGGAATGAAATAACTTGACACCATGTCTGGCCGGTGTTTTAAATAGTTTGCACAGTTCTAGTTAGGACTCTTTCAGCCATGTTTGCTGTCTGAGGGCTGATTAAATGACATGTTTTTAAAACATGGAGCATTGGCCATTTTACGTTTCTGGTGCCATCCTTTTAAGTCTCATGATAATGGAGTGAAAACACCCAGACTGGCTTTGAAATTCCTATCATGACCTGTACTTCAGTTACCCAACATATTCATGCTATAGTTAAATGGGATAATTTTCATCAGGGAAGGTGAAGAATTGTCAGAGAACTATAATTAAGGTGGCAAAGAGGTGAGAATCCCAGCTAATATGACACCTACCCCAAGGATAGGGTAATTTTGCTGGGGGAAATTGGGCATGGCTTCATGAAACAACCATTCCAAGGGCTGACTCTGCACCAGGGCTCCTGTCCACTGGCAGGGCAGGTCTGAAAGGGCTCAGGCAGAAAAGGCTCCTGTCAGAAACCACATTTACTTTAAAGAATCACACTGTGAACCCGCAGGCTGGAGGCACATTAGTGCTCATTATGGCTGGGTCTCTCCCAGAATTGTGTAAAATGTGGGGGTTTTTCAGGCCTATTAAAGCTAACTCATTTATTTTGTGTATATCAAAGCAGGGCTTGGCCTTTTGGTCCTTGTCAATAGTGCAACTTACACTGTGCTCTCCAAAAGCCACACAGAGCCAGCATCCTTTCCTTATTATTAGAGGGAAACTGGTGCCAGTCAAACACGGACAGTGCCGAGGCTGAGCTCCAGCTCAGGAATTTCTCAGCCACTGACACTTCTATAACAGAATTAATTACTGCTCTATACAGTCCAATTGACAGAAACCCAGGGCCCTTTGACAGTGACATGTCAAAACACAATTCAGCGTGGATGTAGTAACACATACTGAAACTGGCCTCAACTACAAGCACATCAAACATCACCTTTAAAAAAAAGGTAAGCCTTCTCTCTCGGGCTGAATCACATTTTTATTTTTATAAAAGAAGAGTCCACTGAATTTCACCTAAAATAAATTGTCAAAACGAGTCATTATTCTAATGTAAAATGCACAAATCTAAACTAATAAATATTTGAAATAAAGAGAGTGAATTTAAATTATTGCTACAGAACCTACAGCTGTTATAGGGAGGCCCAAGCATATGTGTTCACTTCAGTAATTTTACAGAGTGCACAGACATAAGTTGTCTTAGCTGGAAAGTTAATTTTTATTTATTATGTTTAGCCCTAAAATATTTGAGCACGGGTTCATTCTTTGCTTTGGATATAACTGAAATCATAAACGGAGATGAAGAAAGTACTTTGTTCCTTATAAGGTTCCTAGGAACAAACACAAGAAGCTGTTCTGCAGGGAAGACTCAGACTCATAACAAGAACAGCTTTTGCACAGTAATATCTAAAAGCTAGAAATGAAAGAGGGGCTGTATTTTAACATATTTTCAGAACAGATTCCTTCTATAAATCTGAATTGCTGCAGTTATCTGATACAAACTTTGGCAGATTTTTAGCAGACCAGATGTCCACAATAAAATGTTATTCCATGTATCAATGAACAGTTTCCAATATGCAAATCACTCAGTTTCTGCAAACATCTTGTGGACAACTGCCAATATCATGGGTGTTCTTTTCAGTAGAGCAGAAGTGGCTGTAGAGAGTCCTGGGTTTCTGGTAAAAGCACCATTAAAAATTATTCATTTCTGAGTAGTGCATAAGGAACATGTTTATTTCTAGCAAATAGTCTAAAACCATAATAAAGTTAAGTTATAATAAAATTGGGAATAAAATCAACAATGCCTTCAGCAGCAGGAAGTTGAAGCAAGAAAAAGCAAATTATCCACAGGACGCTTAGCAATTGCTTTCCACATAAATTCTGTGAGGTGGCAGATTCCTAAATGCCCTGGAAATTTGCACTGCTTGGTTGTAATGCTGATTTCTGTGACCCCCCTGTTGCTGGCAGGCCCAGTGACACAGGCCAGCAGAGCAGCTCTGGCCTGGTGACAAGCTTGGTTTCAGGAACAAGAAAGGACCTGGTTATACCAAATCCCATGGGCAGAGCCCTCCTCAAGGCTAGGAGAAGTTGCCAGCCTGGAAATCCTTTCCTCCACAGCCTCCAAAACATCAGCAGCCACCCCATCCTTCCCACATTTCAGGACCTAAGACCAACAGGTCTTTGATCCTGAGGTGAAGCACAAGGATTTACAGCTCCATCCCTCTGTCCAGGCTCTTCCACTTTAGTTACTATTTTCTCATTTCCCTAAATTATTGAAAAAATTTCCTCAGCTGATGGGCCTTTTCAGCTTGTTGTAATTTGATTTTTAAATAACAACCTTGCTGACATATTAAATTGTCTATGGCTTGTTTTTTTAATCTTATAAGAACATTACAAAATCAGTTATGTATGGTATTTACTACTGTAAATCAGGAGCATGTTCTAATTTATGAGAAAGCCCCTTTCCCTCTGACTCCAAAGGAAACATGATTGACCCTGACACAGTTATGTGCTCCAGAGGGGAGACAGTCTGTCATGTTCAATCATTTCTTGATCAAATCCAAAATGGCAAGTTAATTGTTTAATTAAGGGAACAAGGCCCTTAGAAACTTTCATGTACTACATAATTTTATAATGGGTCTATGCAAATAAAATAAATAAGATCTGATGGAATTGAGATAAATTTCATAAGAAAAAACAGTGCTAAATATCTGTGTTACTAACAAAAAGCTATCAACAGCTAACCTGCAGTGACTAAGCCCGACAAAATAACTCCATTTTTAAGTATTTTGGAATTTGTTCGAAAAATAACTGGCACATTTGAGCACGGTTGCATCACACTTAAGTTATACCACATTTAAGACAAGAATGAACCACAAAGCCAGAAATCCATCTTCACTTTGAGGCAAAACTAAAAAAAACCCAGGATCAAAAAAAAGCAAATCAATTTGTGGGAGACTGTGCTACCAATGGTACAACATTTAGTGTCTTTCGCATTTTAGAGGATTTTTGCCATCAAAATTGCTGTTGCCTGTATGGGGAGGTCACTTTTCACAGCCAATGAAATTTGACTTTTATAATGCAAAATTGTGCATTTGGAACTCTGCAGCAGCTCCTCAACCATGCACTGATTTATTTATCCGTGAATGCGCCCCCACACGTGATAAACCCCATTATTTATAAGGCAATGTGAAAAGCACTGGTTCTTTTTGATACATTATTCATTGGGAACAGCGTACCTGTGCTTCTCATTAGTGGGATTTCTTCCAGCATTCTGTGGTCTGAGGAGTTTTCAGAAGTCTCCCTCTCTCCCCCAAAACTCTGTCATGTTTTTTTTTTCCCCCTCTCTCTTTAGCTTAAACTATCATGATTTGATTGAAACGCAAAACTAACTTCATCATGAACTTCTGAACAACCACAGTTTTAAATTCTGACCACAGCATGGCTAAAACATTTCTACAATTCTGGCAGAATGATGTATTTGAGATTTCCAATAATGCTTCTAAAAACTCAGGTATTTGGTAGAAAATTCAGACAGGTTAAAGCTGGCTTTTCAGGAAGACTTAAGGTTTTACATTTCACATAATCTGTGAAACATCAGTTAATGGGTATTAAACAAGAACTGTTTAAGATCCCAATTGTTAAAAGTGGTCTGAGACAGTCCATAAGTCACAGACATGGACTGGAGGAGACAGGGCAGCCACAGAAATGCTGGTGCTGCTGTTGCCATCTTATTGCAAAGGTTTCCTATCTTCTTGATGATTTCTCATGGGCAGCTCCTCACAGCACTGACTCCTTCTTCTCAGCACAGCCAACAAACTTCATCTAACTTCTCAACCAGCAAACCTGCTCTTTTACAACGCCCTTCCTCACTGGATCTAGCTGTGGCCTATTAAAAGCAGGCCTGTTCCTAATTCTTGATAATTAGCACAGCTGTAACCCCTTAGGAGTGAGATTACCTTCATCACTATCTCTATTTTCCTACATTCCAGCCATCCACATGCTGGGGCCCTACTTTTTGTGTGTGTTGTGTTTAAATTTGTCAAAGCCACATCAACATCCAACAGCACTACAAAAAAAAAGGTGATATATGTATATATATATATTTTTTTTTTAAGCAAGGCATGTGATGGGATGCTTGTTGCTTGTTTTAGATTGACAATTGTTTTAGGAGAGGGAGGAGGAAAAGAATAATGGGAAATTAAAGAGAAAGGAAGAGTAAGGAACAACAAATAAGAAAAGAAGTTAAAAAAACAAAACAAACCAGGAAAGAAAACAAAGATAGAAAAAGGTAGAAATCAAGGAGAAAGAATAAAAAAAAGGGAGTCAAGTATAGGAGTTAATTACCAAGCACCGGAGATGATAGTGTTAAAGGTAACAACCAGATCTGGCCAAGTCAATAATTTGAGAAAGCCAGATTAAAATAAAAAGGAAATAGATTTTATTTCGCAAATCAAAATACAATCTTAGTCAGCCACAATCAAAAGGACAGCGTTGAGCCCAGGACTCGACACTGGATGAACACAGATCTGACCCCCTTACGCATCAGGTCTGTGAAGTCCACAAAGTCTGCCTGGTGTGCTGCGGTTATATACTATTTTTCTTGCCCAAAGCTAGGTTTCTTTTGTTTCTTTCTCTTTCTCTGAATATTCATGCGGTTCTCATCCCCTGTCCAGTGTTAGAAGAATTCTATCTCCCAGTAGACAGAACAGTGTCCGGGGAAGGATTCGAATATTCATGTAGTCCTCTGTCCTCAGTCTGGTGTTGAAGGAATCCCACCTCCTGCTCGGACAAAGCTGTCTTGGGGAAAACACTACCAGGTCTGGGAAATGATACATATAAAGTTCGGGAACCGGGCATTCACATGCTAGTCGAGTTATGGGAACTGAGCATTCACATGCTGGTCCAGAGCTGTCCTCCATCGTTACTGGCTGATGATGGCTTGGGCGCTCCTAGACTCGCTCAGAATTTCCGTAAGAGCTACTCCCTTCTCTTGCTGATTTGGACTCTTATTCAGTGAGCACCTGTGTGTGCTCCAATCTAGTGAGGAACTGATTTCCCAACCCTTGTGTAAGATTTCTAAAAACCTGGATGCTTTCTGTAACATATTCTAAAGCGTGATTCGATATATATTTCCCTAAGTACAAATATATTTATCATATTTATATGAGCACGAATTTAATACATTTATTACAATAGGGAAGGCAGCTGTCAGCTCAGGAATAACAAAAGGTACACAGAACATTTCCCCTCCTGCCTCATTTTACTTTTTAGTAGAAAAAGATTCACTCAAGAACGTTAACATTGCATAATGGGCTCCCTAAACTTCTCTAGTGGAAGCTGTGTGCTTTCCAAAACAATAACACTTAAATTCTCACTTTCTTACATTCTTTTCATTGTGATAAAAGTTTCTTGTCTTCTTAATTATGTGTGAGAAAGTTTCTAAACTTTTAGCATAACTCAGTTTTATGAAGAGAGAACTTGAAAAAGACAAACCATAGTTTTAAATTCACAAAGAAATAAGTTTAACAAACTTTGTCACACACAGATATCTAAATTCTCATTTTTCTATACCACTCTGCTTAAAAATACATGACTAAAATGCCCCTGTTGTAGAGGGGGCCAGATGAAATGAGAAAGCAGCAGGAACACAAAGTGTGCTCTGCCAGTACTGGCTCACACGGCACAGAGGGAAATGAAGTAATCCTGCCTGGATTCATCAGCATTTAATCAAAACCTTCCTTTCCCCTCCCATCAATTAAAAGATTTGCACAAAGCAGCAGAGAGGAAAAGGTAATAAGTGAAAAAGTGATGAGGGAACTGGAGGGTCACATCAATAAAGACACATTTTGTAACAATTGTCTTTGCTCCAGAATGAACAGAGAAGCACAAAGAATCTGCTTTCTCCAGCCATGCTGAGGAGCTGTGTTAAATCTCTGATGAGACAAAGATTTTCTTTAAACTTTTATAGGAATGAGAAGGTCCTCACTAATGAGAGTTTAAGGGAATTTCTTAAATCTAAAGTGAAGGATACCAGGAGTTGAACATAACCTGAGGGTTTTCCTGTACATGTTCGCTAATATTACAAAGAGCTTTCAGAAAACCCTCTGAAGATCCTGTTTCCTGCAGAAAGAAAAAGAAGCAGGGCAGAAAGGCTTCAGGGAGCTGAAAAGGAAAGAATATGGCAGTGAAGGTACATACACAGTGTGTTGTTAGAGGAGGGAGAGCCATCCAAATGCCACAGCATAATTCCGGCATCTAGGAGCTAATTTGAAATGATTAAAAAAGTCCTGTCCTCACCCCTTCCTACAACAAACTGCTCAAGTTCACAGAACCAGTGAATCCTGAACAGAAAGGCTGTACTTTAACTGGGACAGCAGCTCCACTTATGCATAGTGCTTGTGAAAACTTAGAAAAGTTCATTTCACAACCAATAACTGAACCCAGGCCTTTGGAATTATGCCCAAGGAAGAGTTGTGGAAGTACACAAGAGGATTTTTCTCTCTTCCAGAGATGCCAAAGTCTTCTGTTGCAATGATGAGTAAGACAAACCCCATTCACACCTAAATGGCAAGTGAGCCATTTGACACTGCTGCCTGAAAAGTGTCCCCTTGGCAATAGGGAACATAAAAACCAAAACACCCATTAGATCATTTAAAAGGTGTAACTTGTCTCCCCCTTTTTGATGGGTATATCTCTAAATACAGCAGACTTGCACTGTGCTGATCCTCCTGGGTCTCCCCTGTTGCAGGGGTAATTGTAGCATGTCAGAACATGAAAAGTTTAAGTTGCTCCTACTCCATGACCTATTGCCGAGGGGAAGAAAAATAAAATAAAAGAAACCCCAAAAGCCCCGACAACTACACCAGATGTGCCTGCCTTTATTGTATTCAACTGAAGCACTGTTTTCTAAATAGCATATTGCTCTAAAGCACAGACAGAGGGGAAGGTTTAACCTTTGTATAAATGGAGAGCAGTCAAGGGCAATAAAAGCTCACGTCAGGTACGAGAGGCTTATCGATGCTGACAGGGGGAGGAATGAGGAGTCGGAACACTTGCTCCTGAGCACGAGGTGTCAGCCTCGCCGAGACCTTTACAAAACTCTGCCCTGCTTCTGTTTCATTACAGAAAACTCCTTCTATGCTGCAAGACCTGCCAGGGAAGGGAGACAACTTTCCAAATCCTAAGGAAGGCAGTATCTCACCCTTCCAAAACAAGGAGGCTGGAGTAGGAAATGCTGCCGTGCCAGCTGCCATGGCCCAGAAACCAACGAGGGCAGCAGTCAGAAGTTTTCTTTGGAAGACAAGGCACTCACACAGCAGCTTTTGGGGCCTGCAGAGAGCCAGTGTGAGGTCTGCTCCAATGGATGGGAGCATCCCTGGGCCAGTACACAAAAAGGATAGGCCATGGGCACAGAAAAGATGCAAGAAATCCTCACGGACGTAGAAAACTGGCATGAAGAGAACCAAATGACGGCCAGGTGAATGAACAGCTACCAGAAATAAAGCATCTGATGGGTTTCTGTGACCAGTTAGTCCTGAAAGCTTCATAACTGTCCTTAAAGTAACACATTTAAGTTCAGTGCAGGAACTTTAAAGCTCAGATGATCAGAAGGTTACAATGGGAATAAAGGAGAAAGAACAGCTGGGGAATTGTGTGGCATGTGGGAGAGAGACAGAAAAACTTTCAATGTAGTGAACTTATTACAAATGCCATCCAAACCCCAATAATAAGTTTTTAAACATTGACAGAAATCCTGGGGCATCAAAAAGTACTTATCTTTAAAAAAAGAGTGAAGGGGCCACAAAGGCAAACATCTGGGACATTCTGCCAGGAACACCCTCAGCAGCAGCTGGAGAGAGCATGCTGTAGCACAGGAGCAGTGGTGGATGTGCAACTGCACTATCTAGGGGCTTTCTGAGGCCAGGATTTCTTCCTTCATCACTCTTTTCCTTCATTTGGCCTCAGCTTTCCAGAGCCTCAAGTCAGTGGCTGACACAAGGTTAACTTATGAAAATAACCCTGTCCCCAGGGCTTTGCTTCCACACAGACACTCAGTTCTAGACCCCGCCCTTAGCATCTACTGTGCAGCTGTGCTACTTATCCTGAATCATATTTAAAGTTCTGTTTCCTCCCAGCAAGAATTCTGTTTTCTTGTCAGAAAAAACAGGAATAAAATTTTGTTCAATATTCAAATAGCAGCACAAGTGTTGTAGGTTAAAAAATATTAAAGACTAGGAATAATATTAGTTGCTGGGAGGATTGTATTTGTGGACTGTTTGTTATTATGTTACATGAATTGCAGGAAGCTGTTCCAGTGAATATTTGTACTGTACAGAGCAATCTCATTTGCTCTGTATATAGTGGCTCTTGCAACGTGGACATTTGTGCAGCCTTTGTATTTTACATGACTTCCCAAGAGGAGAAGCAGTAGTGAAAGCAATAAAGCAGGCAATAAAGCAGTGTTAATAATGTATGCAGAGCCATAGATGTCTATTTATATGATACAATATTAAAGTGTAAGTGCTTTTTGTTTTTTAAGATGAACATGAATGACCAAACCAATGTTCTTAGGTTTTTTTACTAACAAAGATGTCACCACACTGCTGCATGTTAAGGAACTCTTTCTATACACACACAAAGCCCCCAAAGTTTTACTGCTTTGTATCTAATTATAATATTGATAAAAACAAACATTTGAAACACAGGAAATACAGACATTAATGTGATTATTGGTTGGGAAGATTAACTGCTTATACTAGTTAAGTGATTTTAAAAAAATACCGAAATATGCTGATCTTTGTAAAATTCAGTTCTAGCCACCAAGATTTGTAAGAACTTGAGGTTTTATTACTTCAATATTTCTCATCTAAGCGATGATGTTGACACTGAACAGCAAATAGTAAAATCTATCATATCTTCATTTGAAACTGCAGCAGAAATGGTCCTGCTTATACCTTAGGAAAAGAAAATTTTAGGGGATTTTTTGGTGGCAAACATCAGCAAAACCTATTTTTGAGGCTCTCGTTCACATCACCTGAGTGCTTTTAGGTCTTTACAGTGACTTGGAGTGACACCTTTTATTCACACTTTACTGAGGTGGTTTGTGATCACCTCTAAACAAGGAGGAGGTGGTGGGGTCACTGCCAAGGAAGATGTCAGATTTCACTCCAGAACTCAAATGTTTCATCTTGCTGAGAGCATCTTTGGCATCATATTTTGTTAAATGATAGATCTGAAATATCATTACTAATGGGCATAATAAGTACTTTAAGTGTAAAGCGGTAGGTATCATTGTTGCCATTTATTATTCAACCCAAGGTATTCCCAAATATTTTAGCAAGTCTCAGATGTCCCGAATTTTTCAACTCAAAGACAGAAAAAAGTAGAACAAGCAAAGCTTTCTTTTCTTCTGATGTGACAAGAGTACAAAGTAGTTTCCTGCTCTGCTGGGACTTTGGTGTGTATGAAGAGAGACCAGAGGTATTTCTGTTTGATCAAGCACTTAATATCATAATAGGATCTCAGTTTTGCTTTTTACCATTTTTATGCAGGTGACAACTGTGTACCCACATCAGCAGCATAGAAATCAAACTTAATTCTCTGACTAGAGTTGTCTGCATGCTTGCAAGCTCTCCTGGAAGCTGCTCTGGCTTCACTGTGTGTCCAGCCTGAAGGACAGAGGTCCCACCCCCAGCATGTCCACGTCCCTACAGCTGATTTCTCACTAGGAGTAGTACATCCCCATCTGTTTCAAACCAAGTTCTCAATGTGCACTGGGAACACCCTGAAAAAGTGTTTTACCCTTGTGATTCGTGCCCTAGCATACATCCAGTGTTTTACTCCACACATGCCCAGTGCCAAAGGTCTCTGCTGCCCCTCGCCTGGAAGGAGGGCACGTTTGTTCTCTGCTGCACCAGCTGCTGTTCAGTGTTTGGCACAGCTGGGAACTCCACCAGAACTGAAAACAAGACTTCTGCACTGGAGCTGCTTTGTGTCTTCACAGCCTCCTGAGCAAGCCAAGGCCACCTTGTCCTCTCATCACCCCTATTTCCCATCACTGCCTCAGCTCTCATCTGCACTTCTTCCCCCACTCACTGCAAAGGTGAGAGGGGAGAAGCTTTACCTGCTGCTGTCAGACAGGAGAGCTGGGACGATTGCAGGTACAAAGGAAATGCAGGATTTCAAAGTGACTGTGATTTAAAATATATTCTTCAAAAAAAGAGACATCTGTCTTGGTTTTTGGGAATGACAGAGCACAGTTTTGTTATTTTTGCAGAGAGGACTACACACATCAAGGGAGAGCAATACCCACCTGAGAATTTTTGTGTAGACACATCTTCGAAGAAGCAGCTTCTGGCATAAATTCTACACATTACCAGGGGACAGACAGATAGTGTTTCACAGGAGGAGAAAGAAGAGGCAAAAAAAGAGTAATAAACAGAAAAAGTAAAGTAGTTAGAGAATAGAAACAAATCCTTTCAGAAAGTTCCTATCTATTTGATAGATGCTTGCAGGATTGCTGAAAATATTTGTACCTCTCTGCAGTGAAAGACAGATCCATGAAGAATTAGATATTCATGTTGGATGAAGAGACAAGTTTTCAAGCTCTCTAGGGCTCAGCACTGTGACAGGCAGAGTGAGGTTGAGTAACTGCTCAGTCCTACAACACCAGAGTACCTTCAATTCAACAGAAACCTTCTATCTAGGAAAGGCATTGAAAACATATGGGTTTGAGCAATATCAGGATTAAAACACATTCTGATAGCTAGAACTGAATCAGGATCCAAGGAAAGAACAAAGACATTTATGCTATTTCACCCATCCTAACCGAGAGTATATAATTTGAACTTCATGGCTGTCATTAATACAGAAATTGCAAATAAATGTGAAAAGGTGACAGCTACAAGAGGAGATGCATCAGAATTTTGAAGTAAAGCTCTTAGTAAATATAAAAGAAGCTGAAACAGAGAAGTAAAATCTAAGCTGTTTGACCTACAGAAAAAACAATCAGCAAGAACCTGAGGCTCTCCCATCTCTGGCTGTTTATCTTTGTACAAATCACACCATTGCTCTTGGCTCTTACTTCCCTCCTAACCTTTGTCATTTCTGTCAAATTGGCCTGTAAAGATCTCCAGGCCCAGGCTTGTTTCTTACTATGCTGTACCAAGCACCAGGTCCATCAGGTCTTGTGGGCAGCCTGGTAGAGAAATACTGATAAATAACCTGTTAGATGTATCTGAAAACATAAAAATGTCATTACAGGGTCATTCAACAAAAAGTGCAGGGTTCAATGACCTCCCTGTTGCTGAGGAATGGTCCAGAAAAAGGTGTAACCCCAGGGATATGTCCTTAAATACTCTCTTCCAAACTAATCTTTGTCACGCTCAGACGTTTTTAGCCAGCAGCAGTGGTAGTGGTGCCTTTGTTTGGATGCTGCAGTGCCACCTGCAACATTCCAGCAGGTATTCAGGGCCCTCCCCAGGTGGGGAGTTAACTGGTAAAAACTGTTTCTTCCTAAGGACGTAAGAAGCAGCAGAGTTTGTTTCCTGAGGAGATTACACAATGACTGGTAAATGTAGCCAGTGAATCTGTGGGGAGAAGTTTCTTCCATGATCTGGGAGTGATGTGGAATTGCTACCAAAACTCAGAGCCCTGAAGGGGTATTACCTCTTGCTTTTCTATTAGGAGCTCTGTGTCAGTGCTGCTGACTTCCTGGTAACCCAGACTCCTATATAAACTACTTTTTTGCTACTTTATGTCTTCCCTATAATCCTTTCATACCGAATAAATAGGATTTTGCTTTATGGAAGCTGGTTAACCTTATGCTGAACTAAAAATCAGACTTGCAGTTAATTACCAGGATCTGCAGTCTAAAGCCCTCCAATCTGAGCATTTTATATAGAGAAGCACAAAAATTGAAGCACAAAGAAATTACTTAGGCCAAAACAGAAAATCTAATCAGACTTTGGCAGAGTTCAAAACAACATTAAATCTCTTATTGTAATTGCAAAACATATTCCAGCAAAAACTGATCATCAAATAGCAATAGGAAATAGCAAAGGTATTAAGAATTAGATAAACAGTATGGCATTTGAGATGCTGTATTTCAAAATTGATGGAGTCATTAACATACCTGGTAATAGACTACCAATTATTTCTTCTTTATAGGTCAAATATATACCAATATACAGTAGAAAAAACCTCTTAGTTAGGAAATGGGGACATAAAAATGTCTGAAAAACATACACAGGATGTCTTGAATGAATAACAAAAGCTGCTATTGGACTGCAGGGTGACACCCTTCAGAAAGGAACTGCTGCTTTCCCAAATGTCAGAAGAACAAACCCCTTCCTCCTCTCTCTGACGTCATTTTAATTCTATACTGACCACCTTGCCAAGACTGATAAAATAACATTAAAACACTTAGACAACTGCTCTTACATGACTGTATTTTGTTCAGGCTGATTGTACCCCAGAAGTTTGGATTAATGTCTGGTCAGTCATTTGCTGCTTTGGAGAGCAGTCATTTATTTATTATATTCCACATAGCACGAATATCCAGACATAACACACTATTTCTTCATTTGGAGATGTTCCAGACTTTCCTGGGAAACACTGGAATCCTTTGAGCTATTGTTGCAAATGTAGTGTGAAACACTACATTATATGTATTTTTTCATTATATGTCAGATCAGCCTGCACATAAGTTGAAACTGCACCAATGGGGATCTCAAGTCCCACAGAAAACGTCAAAATTTACTGGAGAAAGACCTCCTACTCTTACAACATTCTTACTCTCATCAGCTTTACCTACATTTTCCAGGCTTTGGTTCTGCAAAGGGTTTTCAGGGTGAAATACACACTCAGGTAACTCAGGTGCTTCAGCCTCCTTTCAGTCTCAACAAGTGAGTCCCAAAAAGATGTTCTGACTTACATTGCCAGGCACAGTGATTCTTCATTTACACTGCCACTGCCTGGACTCTTCCCTTGCCTGAAGGATCCTGCAGTGTCTCTGTTCCCACGCACTGGATCAGCCCCAGCTACAGCACTTCAGTCTCACACCTCTTGGGGAAAAGAGGTGTGAGGTAAACAGCCAAGACTGGCAAGGCTGGAGGAACAGAGTCTCCAGAGTCCATATCTCTACGTGAACTGCTCACTGAAACCAGTCTGGAATTCTCTTTAATTGGTTTAGCACCATGCCCTTTACAGAGCAGCGAAGGAGGAACACTGCCAGCTGTCGATTAACTGCCAGGTCAACCCACTCCCCCCAGTCACCTGTGCAAACCAACTGCCCCCTGCCAACAAAAAGGGAGGGAAAAACAACCTCGGCTCAAGCTACAAAAGTGAACGAGAGAAAAATCTGTCTCTGAAAAAAAATCTATGTCAGAAAGCATTCAGCAGAGCAACAAACAAAAAGTTTCCTACCAGATTACTGGGGACAACTGAGAAAAAAGTGTTACAGGTGTGGATTGGCTGGAACTCCTAGGGCAAATGATAAATAGCTCTTTGTGACTCTGAAAGCAGCTTCTAGCTTGCAATCTCATGTTAGTCTGTGGGTTTTACTGATAAACAGGTTAAAGCCTTTACACTATTAATTTCTAAACAGGCCAATAGAGCGATCTGTTTGCAGGGCTCCTCCTCCTGGCCTCTGCCTCAGCACACAAGGCATTTTAAAAGGGACCTGACAATATTCTTCCCTAAAGTGTTACAGCACAGGATCTGCCATGGTTTGAAAAGGCCCTAAAATCTTCTCTGTGATATGCTAAAGCAGTTGAACACACTCTTCCCTATGTTGAGCTATCAGTGCCATCTGAGGCACCAATCCTGTAAAACAGGGTGGCAGAATCCACAATCATGAACATGGAGCAAATAGATGGTGTTCTTGGGAACATCTTAATCATTTTCCTCCCTCTAGTTCCATGGGTTTTGTGGTTTTGCTCCACTCAGCAACTTTTCAGTGCGGGGGGGCACTGAACATGACCTTACAGAATTAGCTACCTGCACAATTCCAATATGAACTGTTCTCTCTGCAGAGCGATCAAAGACACTTTCTTTTTCATCAAAACCAAACATGTTAACTAAACCACCATGACAAACTCTATGCTATTGCAGTCAAATCTAAATGGCTGTTCAGTGATGCAGAACAACCTCTTCTTTAAATCCTAGCCTGCTTTGGCTCCCTAACACAACCAGTTACAATTAGATTTTTCATTCTTGCCACATCCCTTCCAACCACCTGCAGCCAGAGCATGTATTTCTTATCCAATCAGTTTGTGCTCTGTACCTGCCAGTGTGGAGATGACCTCAAGTAAATGGATATCAGAACCCATCTTCTGCCTGATTCCTGTCTTGGGGAAGCCCTAGGAAAGGTTTCAAGGCTTAAGTATGGCAATAAAGAGCTGCCTTTCGAAGTACATAGAAGTAAAATATAAGTAGGGATCATTTGTGGCCTGATTTTAACCATTAGTGGCCTAGATTTTCTGACTCTACACTTCAGATCCTTTACCTCAGAATTTGCCAGCACTTCAGAATCAGAATCAAATTTGCTAATATTGCAAAAACTAGCCCAAAATTTAGCCCAGCAGTGTTCCTTAATGGAAACTCAACCTTGGATTAACCAGATTTGCAGAAAGTAGAGCAAAGTGAAAGTATGGCAGATGCAATTCTAGCATGGCATCTGTCCATGATGTGGCTTGACTGACTCACTCTGGGTAAAATGGGAACTACCTTTAGGTATCTTTAACCCAAACAAAGTCATTTTTAGAAATGCCCATCTGTTATAACACAGTCTGTTTTTCCAGGGCTGTTCAAATTCCTTCAACATTTTCAATACCCAAGAAAATAATGTTTTTTATATAGTTGACTAAATTTGCAATCTCTTCCTTTCCTTATGCCTGGGCATATATTATCAATATCTACACATAGTGGGGATTTACAACTGTAATTCAGCATTGCTCAGTTTTCAGAAAAAACTGAATAACAAAGGACTATCTGACAATACTGGGTGGTGCAGGATAGTATTACTCAGCTTTGTAATTATCTTATCTGTACTTGCACAGCCATAGTTTCAATCAAAAAACCCTCAGTCATTTCTACTCCTACAGCAGATAACGTGGGCCAACAGATCACTTAATCTATGCCTGTTTCTCCACAGAGATGATAACAGAAATTCAAACTTCCCTGGGACATTCCTGCACCAGTCTCAGCTCATTGCTGCACCATTCCACCTCAAACCAGGTTTCCTCAAGGCCAGAAGTTAGAACTCAGAATAGATGTGGCTCCTATCTAATTATACATTATTTTATTCACTTCTCCACAGACATTGAATCAGTCAGAGTTTGGTTTTCTCATTGTGGCTTTACAAGGAATGGAAATCACTTTGAAAGCCTTTTCAGTGTTGTTATGCCCTGAGGAGGACGTGGGGATGTGTGTTGATGAGAAGCCCAGCATTCCCCTGTGTCCTGGCCTGCATCAGAGGAGGGAGGGGATTTTCCCTCTGCTCACACCCACCAGGAGCATCCAGATCCCCCCAGGATGTGGAGCTGCTGCTCCTGAGCAGTCCTGAGGAGCCCACAGAGCTGCCCCAAGGATGGGGCCAGGCTGGGAGAGCTGGGACAAGAGAAGGCTCCAGGGAGAGCTCAGAGCCCCTTCCTGTGCCTACAGGGGCTCCAGGAGAGCTGGAAGGGACTCCTCACGTGGTGAAGGAGAAATGGCTTTAAACTGAGGGTAGATGTAGATCAGATGCGGGGAAGAAATTCCTCCCTGTGAGAGTGGTGAGGCCTGGCACAGGGTGCCAGAGGAGCTGTGGCTGCCCTGGAAGTGTCCAGGCCAGGTTGGACAGGGCTTGGAGCAACCTGGGACAGTGGAAGGTGTCCCTGCCCATGGCAGGGGAGTTAAAATAAAATGGACTTTAAGGTCCCTCCCAACACAAACCATTCCATGATAAGAGATTTTTTTTGTGCTTTTCCATAGCACTGTGGGGGAACACAAGGGCAGAAGAACACACAGGTGAGCTCTGAACACTCATTGCCCACTGGGTCTCAGGGAAGAACCACATTCAGCTCATCAACACTAATTTAGGCTTCCAATATTTCACTATTTAATTGCCATTTAAAGTTCACTTCCTACCTGCCAGGCAGGAGCAAAGCTTTCCCTTTTTGTAAGGGGAAAAATGCACAAAAACCAAACAAGCAAAGAAAGCAGCCACAAACGCCTCTCCAGCCCCAAGCAAACAAATTCAGTTCCACCAAAGACTCTTTTGGACACAGTTCTGTTCAGTAGCAAATGAAATTACCCACAATTACTTTGCCAAGGCTCTGACATATGTCAACTGCAGCCATTGCTACAGTAGCATATACTTAATTGAAATCTTTTACAGAGCATTTTCAGCTCTAATCGCACTTCTCTCACACTATTGAAATTTATTTAAAAAAAGAAAAACAAAGAATCCTGTAACACATATTCCCTAATGCACATTTGCAAGCAAAGCATCTATGGTCTCAAATCCAGCATGACTCACGTTACAGAGCAAAAAGAGTAAAATGATTAAATAGACTGGCTCACCCAGCTTGTTTTTACACATCAATAAATAACCTCAACACAGCAGAAATAGAGATGTGGTTTTCTGTTTGGAGGTAATTCAAGCACTGGCTCTTCTTCAGACCTTCCACACTATGTAAAATAGAGCTGGGCAAATAATTCATTATGAATTATTCATTCAATTAATTTAATTTCTCCTGCTCACTAATTAACTATCTTGACTTTTTTGAATGTTTTCATTATCTGAAAATTATTTACTCAACAGTTTCTATGAATAACTCCTTGCCTCTAGATTGTTCACAAGCAGATTACTGCAAGAAATCAAAATTGTAAATTCAAGCTGTGCTGAATAGTTTTAATTAGAAATGCAAGTCACATGGAATTTTTCTGGTTCCTTATTGGATATACGGAGAGAGAAATAAAAAAACAACACAAGAAACCCCACAACCAACACAACAGATTTCTCCTGCAAACAAACCTGATAAAAGACTAAAACTTATTTGCCATGAAAGTTCTTGAATATATTAATTTTATAGCAGAGAACAATTTCTCTTACTCTTTGGGAAAAAAAAAAAAAAAAGAAAGAAAAAAAAAGAAAAAAAAACCCACCCAAACCAGTCAACTAAGCACTTGAATTTAGAAAAGTGAAACACACCTTACAACCTTACATGTGTCTAATCTTTGACCACTTCAGCTTCCCCTGAAAGTGTGGGTCCTCTCCCAGGCTGAAGCCTCCAGTACATTTCCCCACAGTAGTGAGGCAGGCTGCAGTGCCACTGGGGTGAGGGGGTGTCCCAAGTCTCCTCTGTATTCCCCACCAAGGAGAAGGTCACCTCACAGCCAGTTTAGCTGGCTCTAGAGAAGCTCTTACAGAGGTTGTATAGTTCTTTTTTAGAGCAAATTTAGACAGTTATAGGATAAACAAAGAGACCACGTGGAGTGTCTTGTGATTCAAATGCTACCTCAGCACTGGGTTCTGGTCCCTTACAGCAGAGCAGGGCTGTGCCTTGGACGCCCAGCTACAGACACAGGCATTAAACCATGTCCTTGCTTGTTTATACAATTGCAAAAAGCCCAGAAGGAGGTGGTGGAATGGGGGATGACTGCAAGTGACCAGAACATGGCTGGGGATCCATCTACATACACAGACACAAGGTGTATAAAAAGTCTTTCAGCCTAGCAAAAGAAAACTTTCCCTACATCATCTAATAACACCAACAAAAAAAATCCTCCCAAAAGCGTAAACCTATCTTGGACACATCTTCTTCCTACAGCTGGTGCTGCTTGTAAATGGGAGTTCACCTCCTCTCCCTCCACGCTGAGAGGAAAAAGAGAAGTGAAGACAGAAAATAATAATCTCTCAGGGCACAGAGTGTTTCAAAAGGAAACGGAGGGACAGCAGCCCCTCTCCATCTCTGACCATCCCCTGCTGTGCCCGAGGGCACTCAGTTGCTGCAATTAATTACAGCACCGGGCAATTCTCCTGCCAGTTTACAGCCACCCATTGAATCTGCTCCCCAGCCACCTGAGGTGGAGGCATGGTGTTGTGGACCCTCTCCAGGCGTCAACAATCAACCTTGACGGAGCTCCTGAGACACAGGTGCTGTGAGTTGCTCAAAGCTGGAGTGCAAACTGGGGTGATAATTAACAAAGCATGGATTTTCATAAGAAACATGCCAAATTTGGATGTATTCACCCCCAAGAACAAATCTTTGCCTTATCTGTGTGCAGGTGATAAATTATTTTGGTTTAAATCCTGAAGTGTCAGTTTGACCTTTTCCTTCAGCACATTAAAGACCCTGTACTCACAGCTGAAGTCCTTATGAAACACAAGTCTGTGCCTAGGGTTTGCCAAGTGGAATGCTTAACATGCCTTACAAATAAGATTGTCTTTAAAAAAAAAATAAAAATTTCAGATAATCCATGTTACAAATAGATGAATTATTATTTCTGTTAAAATAATTCCTATCTCTGTCTTTAATCTAATATAGAGTGTTTCTAGCCAACTAAATTTAGTTAAAATTAGTGTCCTACAGTATTGTTATTCACACAAAACAGTTTTTCTAGAATACCACACAGACCTGTGTTGACAAAAATCCTTGAAGACTTCCATATAAATACTTCCTTAAGACTTCCTTAGGGCCAAACACCAATTCTGCTCACAAAAACAACCTGAACTCATTTCTTGACTACTGGAATTCC
Organism: Onychostruthus taczanowskii; assembly: GCF_017590055.1. Classification (NCBI taxonomy): domain Eukaryota; kingdom Metazoa; phylum Chordata; class Aves; order Passeriformes; family Passeridae; genus Onychostruthus; species Onychostruthus taczanowskii. The sequence goes on along the minus strand of NW_024499128.1, from coordinate 2,115,116 downwards.
ATTTATTAAGTCTCCAGCATACGTGTTACAGCAAACAAATGAAACTGTTGGTAACAATGTGCATAATGAAGAGACCCCATTCCTTACAGAGAAGGCTAATTAATCATTAGGTGAGTGCTAGTAAATTTTCTGAATCACCAAGTTTCTGACAGACATGCTGTTAAGCCAGAAAAATGCCCGCAGATGTTACTTGCCCATCAGAGGGGAACATATTCTCTTGAGGGCTCTGAGCATCTTGTCACCATTTATTTTTTTATTTCTGAACAAAACAAAAAATTAGCAAACCCATGTAATGATTAATGTATATGTGCAAGCAAATGATAATAGCATGAAGCCTATTAATAATTAAAGCCAGTACTGGATTTTAAGATACTAAAGTTGAAATGTGAATTGCTTTCCAGCAGCTCTAGAATGGTACAGTTAATGAATCCATTGCACTGCCTCCTTAATAGCTTCAGCATAACTTAATTCAGAGAAAACAATCCTGAATTTTCACGGCAGGAGTCTCAGTTTTACTTTACTTTCTCCCTATGCCTTTTAGTACTTCACCAGAGCAGTCTCCACACGAAGGCTCCATCACCAGGTTCAGTAACCTGTGTCATTGTCCCCCACTGGATACAAAAGCCAGAGCCTTGGAACGGCTCTGTGTTTGCCAAGAGCCCCTCACTGCTCACACAGGATGTGGCCAAATGTGCCACAAACCCAATGGCAAAATCAGACCAACACCAAAGAGCCTTTGTGATGTGCCAGAAAGGTGGGTCAGGTTTCTGCAGGATTAGGACAGGGTACTCCTCAAGGACACCTTAGATCTGCAGTTTCATTTAAATGATCCTTCTCCTTCACAGATGTTACAAAAACGGTCTCAGAAAAAACATTAATGAGTATTTTTAAAAGTATTTCTGTAATGACAGGGATATTTTTCAGGTGCACAATTCCAGGCAGGGCCTCAGCAGGACTCAAGTTTGAAACCTCTCTTCCTCACTAAACGTTTTCCTTTCAACAGTCTTGAAGTCTTTTCCCCCCTGCCATTTACAAAAGAGGCTGGCATATATGAAAACTACCATTTCTTTTATTCCTCCCCCTCCCTCCCCAGGTATTAATTACATTATAGTTCATTAGCTCAGCTCATTAAAACCATAGTACAGGTAGGAAATAGGTAATTGGCTGGGTAAAATTATTACATTAATTTAATTAGCTGTTTTGTGCTTTTATCAAAAAGGTGACCTCTGTGGAGTCTGGAATAGGTTTTCCTCCCTTGCTTCTTGCTGGGTTGCAGCCTTGGGTCTGTGATTACCTACGAGGATGAAAAGCATCATTCAAATTGCTTTTGGTGGGGTTCAGACTGAGGGGAAGAGGCAGCTGCCTCCAGATACTGCTGTACAGAAGTGCTGCATTTTGATATGACTTACTCAAAAACCACTGCTGCTTTATTGTGTCCAGGCAAAGCACGAGCTTGGATGTGGGGAATGTGGGATTGTAGTGCTCAAGACAGGCCAGATCTCTTCAGTGTCCATGAAAGCCAGAGCAAAAGGGTTGAAACCCATGGAAAATAGAGAAAATATTCACACATCTGCACATAAGCATGGGCTGGCTTGGTGGCAGTGCCACAGGGAGCACAGCAGACCTTTCACCCCGTGTCACTGTGAACGCCTGCACAGGGCTCGGCACAAGCTGCCCCCAGCCACTCCTAAAGGAGGTTTTATTTCAATATTGCCTTAATTAAACAACTAGAATTATTTGTTCCCAGGAACACTTCACAAATGAACATCGCTGATGGAAGCAGCTCTAGGGATGCTTTCAATTAAAACAGCAGTTGGTGGGGGGGGGGGCAAGGCATGGTCCAGCTCCTAATTAAGGAAATGTGACATCTCCCACTGACTAAGGTGGGAGCTGGACAAAGCCCAGAACAGAGAGGGAGGGGATGAAGCAGCAGGTTCAAGCGAGTTCTAAACAACACTAAGAGGTTTATTTGTCACTGTTTTAGGAAAATATCTTTTTGGTCTACAAGGGAGTTTCCAAAGACTCTTCTACCTAAATAAAACCTATGTTTAGGTAAAAAAACAAAGCAAAATTTTAAGTAAAAAGGGGGATTTTTTAAAAAACAAATTTCATCCCTATGTTCATTTGGAAAAAAATTATCTTACAAAATAAAACCATTCTGAGGTTTAACATTTTTTTTTGTATCACAGACACTCACATCTAAATCTCACACTGCTAAAATCTAGGTTTGTATACTTAGTGCTTCAATATTATGTCACTTCCCAATGCTGACAAACAGCAAAAATGATACCTGTCTGTTTGTGCAATCACACAAGAGATGAAGCTGGGATTATAAATTATCTCCAGAGAAATAAGAGGCACAAAACAAAAGCTTGTCAAGTCAACTGGAGCAAATTGGTATTGTGCTGGAACAAACTGGAGAACTAACAAGCAATACAAATGAAATCATGGACAGCTAGAGCAGATCCATAGTTTATCTTCCAGAGTCAGTTAATGTCAATGTCAGTGGAATTTGCACAAGCAGCAAACCATCAACCTCAGCTCCACACCAGCTGACATTTCCTTCCTTTTAAAATTGGCAGTGGAACCTAAATTTAACCTCTGGAGAATATGCCACATGACATCTGTGTTCTTTACATGTTCAGCTTAAGACTTTGAAAGCTAATTTATCCATGCAGCACCTCAATAAGTGACTCACCTAGCAACTGCTGAACTCCTGTCACTTGTTGGCTTCTGGCAGCAGAGGCTTTTTCTCTTGAGAACTCATTCTTTAATAATGACCGTCTTAGACCCCTGAGGAAGACACTAATGAGCATTTGAAAATGCCAAAAAAAAAAAAAAATCTAACAGAGTTCAGTGATTTTTGAAGAAACAACACCTGTTAAAAGTGATCATTGTACCAATAGATTTTTGCAACAAATTGTGCCAGGCTGTGTTATTAGAGTCATATTGAATCTCACGGCCAAAATGCAAACACTGAAACAGATGCTTGAAATACTGAAAGCCAAATTAAAGATTTCTTACAAAGTGCTGCTTCTGTTACATGCTTAAGAAAAGAGCATGTGAGAAGAATTTTGAAACAAATATCCCTTCCAAAGCAAAACAGCTTCGAAAGAATAAAGTACAGTGACAAAAGTGCCTTTCCAAGCTCCCCTGGATCCAGAGGTAAATTAGTGAAGAAGGGTATGGAGAAATGGCTTTTTCCAGTGACACTGGCCTGTCCTTGCCCTGGGGCAGACAGCAGTGCCTCAGACACAGATGAGGCACTGCACACTTTGCCAACATTCCTGCAGAGTTTCTGTAGCTCTACAGAGAAAGCACAAATTGTGCAGCCACGTGCTTGCTGAATTTCCCTCCTCAGTGGAAGCAGGTTTTCTCATTCTACCACTAGGCAATGCAAAATAATTCCAGAACTGCAAAATAAACATTGTTGAGAAGGCAAACACAAAATGCAGGCACACATTGGTCAGAGGAGGGTCTGGTGTCACGGGGACCATGCCCCAGACACCCCATTCTCCATCTGTTCAGGAGGCTTGGAGGCTGTAGGGATGTGACAGTGGCACGACAAGGCAAATCTGCAATACATGAGTTTGAAATGGAGACTCTGAGTACCAAATAAAAGCAGGTACTTCTGCCACTTCATAGATATTTTAACATCTTCCCCTAAAGAAAAAAAGTGGTGTTGTATCCAGCTGTATTAGCAACAAATCAAATGTTCTGCAAATGCCATGAGACCAGGAGAAAATGAGTTTGAGATATTATCCTTGCTCTTTACTTGCACGCCCCCATTTGCAGGAACACTCAACTCTATCCTCCCTTTATATTAGAGGAAAATTAATTAAATGGGTAATAATTTAGAACAAAAAAAGGAGAAATAACCTGTAGCACAAAGACATTATTAATGAAGAACGGTTACTTGAGAATAGATGGATAGATGCATTAGAAGAAAAACAACAAGGAATAATTTAAAAGGTATAAAACTGTGCCTTTCAGATAGTCATGGCCATTTCAGTAAAATAATGTGCTTGTTTTGGGAGACTCCAGCTCTCCTGAAAGCTAGGTAAGAGTTTAAATTACCCCATCTATTTACAGTTATGGAATTGCAAAGTGCTAAAGAAAGCTGTGTCAGAGAATAAGTAGATATATACTGATAGCATCTTGTCACCAACATGAGATGGGCTCTTTCACTTGAATATTCAAGCAACTTTACAGAGGGAAAAAGAACAATTCATATGCATTACTGAAGCATTGTACAAATGCCATCTGAATCAAAATCCTAGATTGGCTTCTCTGTAAAATAGGAACAATTTTAAAAGTCTCCTGATTCCTGTCTGTAGACTGGAAGCATCAGATAATACACTGGGATAAAACCCCAAATATCCAAATTTGTTTGCTCTGCCAAAATTCACACATCCACACGTGCTCATGGGCTCAGGAGTTTGTGCACTTTGCCCACTCTTCAAGGAACTGAATGAGCTTGGGGTACTCATTCAGTTCCAGGAAGCTAGCAGAAAACTAATCCAGATCTAATACAGGCTATGGCTACAGAGAACTGCCTTCATTCCAAATTCTTAGCTCCAGAAAAAAAATGCCATCCAACCCACCAGAATATCTGTGAGAAAAGAAGCTTTTGCAGTCCCACGAGTTTGGTGTGCAGCCACTGGCAGACCTTAAGGACAGAGCATGACAAATGGCCAGGGGATCAGGGCAACCATTCCCTCCCTCTGTCTTTGGTTACTGAGGGTTGTTTTTCTCCTTACTAATTTCCTCTTTTATTTAATCCAGTGAAAATAAACACAAAGCTGAATCTCAGTTGCACGTGGTTAAAATTAATCTCTTCAAATTCTACAGACCCCAAATCCTCTTGGTACAACTTAATTTTTAAGGGATGCCCAGCAATGATTTGGTGTGAGATGAATAATGCATTTATATCACATACAAGTTGTAGCAAAAATAATCTATAAATGTTTAATAAATATCCTGTAATGCTTTTGGTGAGCATGTTATAAATAAGTAACAATAGATTTGCAATGAAATATTTATATGCATTTTGGCTATTGTTATGCTTTAAGTGTTCAAGGAGCCATTACTAACAAAGTGAATGGAGTTATCAAGGTTATAGATATGTTCTGCAAGCCATTTATAATGAAATGTTCAACACTTAAAAGTAAATGCATTTGTAGAGGTTGTTGACAAAGTGTAAGTGTCTAACAAACCATTCATACTAAACTCCACGCAGATATAAATGATACGTAGGCATTTGATAAGTCATTTATAGTGGGCCATGAAACTCTTCTCTGCTGGGAATATACTGCAAGATCTTGTGTGTCCCTGTATCCCATCCCTGTAGCATGCTTACAAATGCATGGGTAGAGCTTGACAAATCCCTTACAAGTCATTATTAGGCTGCAGCTCAGCTGTTCCATCCAGATAACCTGAAGGGTCAGCAGCCTGGATAACTTCCAGACAGGCACTGGGGTCCAAATGCAGCCTGAGGATTCCTCCCCCACTGCTCAAGGCCCTGCTGTGGGGTGACACAGGGAATTCTGAGCTATCCACTCATGCCTGGCAGTGTGGAGAACAGCCCTGGGACCTGGCAGGACCAACTGCACCCCTTCAGCCTGACAAACTCTGAGTGCTTCTGGTGCTGTTTAACAAGCCAGGCATGAGCTATTCCCAGGGATATTAGTGATGGGATTGCACCACGCAATGCTGTGATCACACGCTGACCCTTCAGATTTCACAGCACCTGTCCCCTTGGGGACAACCTGAGGCTGCCTTTGGCTCTCACAGCTGCCCCAGGTGTTGCTGCTTTGTACTCTGGCCTTCCTGAGCACTTTCACAGCTCCTGTGAAACACCCTGGCTCTGCAGCAACCGCTGCTCACAGCTCTGACCGACCCTCAAAGGCTGAGATGCCCAGGACAGCAACATTGTTCTCATGACAGGAAATCATCAGGATTCCTCACTTAGTGAAAAGAGCACTACAAATAGCTGGAAAGATTTAAAACCTGTCTGAAATAATACCATTAAAGGTGGAAGGATTTAACTTGCTCTCACACAGCCACTCTGCCAGGGCTTAACAGTAGGGGATTTGGCTTGGAAAACTGCAGCAATATCAGAACAACTAGTTGAACACAGGAAAAAAGTAATACTCATTTCTGCATTTCAGTTAATCTGCTAAAACATAGGTCTATTATAGTCTGCTGGAACATGCATGTGGTCATGACAGAACTGAAAAATAAATGAAGGCTTCCTTTGAATCCCTCACAAAGGTGACAAGTGGATGGCATTGGAAGGAAGAGGACGGCAATGTGAGATAAATTAGCCAAATCACTTGCTGAAAATGTGGGATTATATTAGGTTAAACGTCAGAGGAAATAAATAGAATTTTAAATTCAATAACTTCCTTTGACATTAGGAGCTATTGTATATAAACTGTAATGCAAATTTAATTGCGACACTATTTTGTGTGTTCCACAGCACTGATTCATTCCAGGGTCAATATGGGGTTTGCTCCCTTTGTGTCTCTACCAGGCACATGTGAGAAGTATTAGATTTTACTCTTCACTTATTCTCTTTCAAATTGCAAAATCAGCCTATGAAAATAACCTTCACTCTGTCTTTAGCTAGCTGCAAAGGTAAATTCTTATCTCAACTTTATCTGTATCCTCAGTTTTATATCAACACTAAAACATTAGAGGGAAATACCTTCTAATAATGATACATTAATGAGCAATAAATTACAGGGGAAATACTACTTAGAACATCCATATTAACACTAAATGAGTTCTTCATTATTAATATAGTATCATAAATATAAAAAGGGAATTATAAATAATTAGGTTATGATTTTATATTGTTAAACACTAGAAATTATCTTTTTATTTCAAATAATTTCAGTAGATGTTGGAAAATCTATCCACCCTTTGGCACAGGCTTTCATGCCAAGTGAAGCAATCTGAGAAGAAATGGGTGCTCCAAGTGCACAAGCCCTGCCATGCCTGAACCCAGATCTTATTTCACTGTCAGGGAGAGTTTGTTTGGCTGAGGGTTAGAAAATTTGAACTAGCACAACCACAGATTCTAGAAAAAAGAAGTAATTACCATTTTTTATTTGTATGGCATAACATCTTTCCTGTTGTGACTATAAGCATTTTATAAGCATAGGGGTCAAATGAAAGCCACCAACACAAAGTGTGTCCCGGTGACCTTGTGACATCCACAATAGTGCCAACAGCAGCTTTTGACTGGAGTTCATCCTCCCACATTTTCAGATTTGAGACTCTGAGCGTGCTAAAGGACAACATGGCCTTTTACCAAAAAATATATTACAACAAGACAAACTCAGATTTACTTTCTCATAGTTATTTTCCTTCTCTTCTCTCATTTCCAAAGCTTCCCTGATAAAAGGCCTCTGATACATCTACTAAAAACTGCTGATGGTGATGCTGCTTCACCACAAAAAAAATGAGGTGAGAAGAAATAGTATTTAGGCAATGCATGAAACAATAAGAAAGATAAGTTTCTGTGACTTTTCTAGCAGCTGACTAATACCAGGGTAAAGGAATCAAATACTTTGTGTTTAAGTGAGAAAATGGGGGTTGAATATTGCTGCATATGGCTGCATATTTTCTATTTTTCTATTATGATAATGGGAGCTGCCATTTTATATTATACCATGTATAATAATGATATTTCATGCAGGAAAACCTTACTAGGGTGCTAGAGGGCCTTGGGCAGTTTAAACTTAACTAGGTGATGGAACTGGGAGAAGGGACCTACAGAAATGCTCTTTAGTTTTCTGTATTTTCAATATATAAGGTGGCCCTTCTGTACAAAGATGAATTTGCACAACCCATCATTAATACAAGCTTTGGAAATTTATCACTTCATAATTTTACTTTGTCACAGATCTAAAAGAAAAAACGACATGTACACAGCGAGTGACAAACTGCAATCTCACAAGCGCCATGTCTATGCAAATGCTGTCAATAAGGTTCTAAACAGCTCATTCATTGCCAGGCTCATACCCAAGATTGAAACTCTTCTCACCAAGCTCTTGCAGGCTGGAGGTTATTTTTCATTTAGATATGACTGCTTAAAATATAACTATGTTGCTGAGATATCATTTGTCTTGCCCATCCTTTGTAAAAGCACAATTCAGAATTTTCTTGCCAGCCTCACAGGGAGGTGGGTGAGTGTCACAGCTGCCTCCCTGTGGCCCTGCTCCTCTTCCCATCCCTTCTCCGTGCCCCACAGGATCCTCTGCAGGCCACCAGCACTGGAGTGTCTCTGGACCAGCCAGAGCAGTAAAATAGCCACATACGTTTTTTGCCTTGTTACTGGGGTTGGATATTTTTGATACTGGGCTGTTCCTGAGGCCACAGAGGGGCAGGGGGTGAGAGCCAGCACCAGGGGAGCAGTGGAAGTGCCAGTCAGGAGGACAGGAATGGGATCACCCCACCAGGCTGCAGGGACCTGCAAGCTCAACTTCAGCTTCTCATGGGAAACTGGTGAGAAAAACATCTGAGCCTGACTGTCCTAAAAAGTGTTTTTGTGAGGGAGTTCTCTGTGGCCACTCCAAGGAGACTGAGGAACCTTGCAAGTGCAGCTGAGGTGTGCATTCTGCTCCTGCATCCTCTGCATGGAAAGAGCAACCTCACACAGGGACAGAAAATGTGGCCAGCTGAAAACACATGGCTGCAGAGGTGTCTCAAAATGAAAACCAGTAAGAAAGGAAGGAGGAGCATGGATACATAATAATTTAATGCAGGTTTGTGTTTTCATATGACTATCTCAATGTCATAGTTGTGCTCCAAAATAATAACTGTATGAAGAAGATCTATAATTAGGGGACATCAAGAGCTTCACTGTAAACTGGAATAGCCTGTCAGGTTGAGATTTCTCTTTCAAAAACTCCTGGAATTGCAATGACAGGAGTTCATTTAATGGATAAAAGATAGTGATACTGCTGCTTTCTTGTGTTACTGATCTTGCTTTTAATGAGAAATGGTGGGGTTTTTCCCTTTTTCTGTTGGAAATTATGCATTGAGCCTCCAGCCTGCTCAGATGCATCCAGAGCAGTTGAAAAGGTTCTCCCAGTTTCTGCGGCAGTATATTCAATTAATGTAATATGTCACAACATTTTCAAAATGCAAGTTTCTTAGGAAAAGAGGCATTACTTTGAAAAAAGGAATTTAAAATATGTGTAAAACACATTTTCTTGGGAAAGGTATTTGATTCAAATTGTTAGAAGACAAAAACCCATAAAGGTCTCACTAATGCCTTCCTTCTTAATCTTCAGCCAAAGTTTCAGGACCATAAACTGGCATCAATAGAAGCTGCATCTCAGGAATGAAAGGAATATATGGCCTTTAGAGAAAGAAATTTTTACACTTAAAAGAGAGAGAGGGAACATTTCTATGCTTTGCAGTCATTCAGCATAAAATTACTTACTTATTATTCATGACTATCTTTAAATGCTTTATTGAAGCATAATGCAAAAAAGTACCTGCTCAAACTTAAAATCCAAAAATTTCACCTATCCATTCTACATTTGGGCTTCAGCTTCAACATTTGTTAAACAATTCCATTATTTCCTCTATTTTTTGACTTTGCCAGGTCAGTGTACCAATCAATGCTTTGGTTGTGACAGGGTCAACAACCCACCACCAAAAAAAAAAGAAAAGCCACAACAAAAGCAATTGTGCAGCAAAGGAGAGATAAAGATGGGGTTGCTAAGCAGGAGCAAAAAAGAAACAGGTGCAGCATGACTTGCTTTGGGTATTCAGTGCTCTGGGACCCTCACACTGGGTGTTTCCCTTAAGGCTTGCTAAGAGTGTTTGGCTCCTTGAACCCAAAATCTTCACATACCTCCACTAAACTTTCTCATTCCACATTCTCACTCCAAGGACTTATTCCTCTCTCTGTGCTCAGGATATAAAAGCTGTGCTCTCTCAGGTGTTTTTGGGACTAGGGGAGTGGAGACTCCTGATTCCCTCCTGCAGCCTGTCTCAGACTCTGTTCTTCTTCAAATCCTGATGTAGCATTAAGCCTTTAGTGCTACCTGGGGCTGCATCCCGGGGGAGCAGGGGAGAAATCAACTTGGGTTTCTACAGAAAGAATGAACTTCTGAGGAGCAGGCAGCTATCCTCCTGAATCTGGCTGAAGAACAACAAAGCAGAGAAAATATCTGCCAGTGCTTGAATCAAGCCCAGTGTGGATTCAGATCAATTCCATCGAAGCATTGAGCAGACAGATATTAAGCACTTAATTATGATTTGCAAAGATTATGAAGAACTGTGTTAGTGAAGGAAAAACAGTGGTTTTGTTTAGCAAATTGTTTCATCTGTTAATGGTTGCACATTTTCTGGTGTCAGGAACTGTTGTCTGCTTCATGTCCAACGTCAGGTTCATGCAAGTTCTTCTCAGTTAGAAAACACGAGTAGGGTGACTTCCCCTCCTGCCCTCTCCAGCTTTATTCAAGAGAGCTGACATTTCATGGGTAGCCCAGCAGCACCTTCTGCCCACCTGAAATTCACATTCCCTGTTACCACTGCACATCCTCAAGAGCCCTGGACTAGGCACACATTACTCACCATCCCTCTAATTTCTTCAGAATGCAGCCCAAGCCGCACTCTTTTACTCATCTATAAAGCAATGGCTGAAGCACTGACATCCTCCTTTTCTGTGTAACTGCTACAGATCACCCTACTAGGGTGGGTTGTTTGCCACACAAAGCTTTGACCCCTATAAAAAAGAGAGACTTAAGCCATTCTATTTGTCACCACCCTCTCCCTTCAGGTTCAGCCCTGGCTGGGAATCTGGCAGCAGGAAGCCATGGAAAACAGTTCCCTTGCTCCCATTCCAGAAAGAAGCCAGGATCTCCAAAAGGCCTTTTCCCTTTGTTTAATATGAACCCAGGTACCCACCTGAGGCCCTTCTGCAAATGAATGGACTTCTCATCCCTCTGCCACGGCGCCCCTGCCTGCTGGAAGTTTGCTCTTTGGGCAGTGATTCTGGTGGAATGCAATCATTTAAGTGTGATTTATGGTGGGGCTCTGTGCAGCTGGCTTAGTGCAAGGTGAGTGCACAGCAGTGCTTTAATAGTCCTTTTCCATTAGCAGGTATGTTTTTCAGTTGGCTTCCCTGCGATTGGAAGAGTTATAAACGTAACATATAAAACACTGTTGGTAAATGTCTGCAGGCTGAGAGAGAGTTTACTGCTTGCCTCTCTGAGGGTGAGATAACTATATGCCTCTAGAAAATAACCTTCCAGGTGATAGCTGTGACTAAAAATATGATGGGGAGAAGGAAAGAGTGTTTACTGTAGTGAGCTTAAAAGGAACATCTATTCAGAAGCAGATCTGGGGGGGAAAAAACAATCTTCTCTTTGCTTGCACTGCTCTTCTTGCTTATAGGCTACCTCTGAATATCCACACCGATGCTAAATGGCATTAATAATTGCTAAGTTGTATTAAAGTGCGTATCAATCAAATTAATAATGTCTACCATACTTGAGGCATTTAGGTTCTTCAAAATCACTAGCATCTGCTCCTATTAAATATGCCAGATGATTTGCAAATCCAAACTTTTGGTGAAAAACGTTAGCTAACAAGGTGAAATTAAAATTTACATCTTATTCCGGCATAATGAATATAATTAAAAAGAGTGATAAAATCCTTTGATTAACCCTCATCCCATTTTGCACAGCACTATTATGCAAATTAAACACTGAAAACTTAGTACCAGCAAAAGATTCTAATATAAATATGTTCTAATTTTAAAATTAAGAAAATATAAAAACATGCCATTGGATCTGTGACTGCACCCTTTGTCACTGCTGAGTTAAAAAGCATAACTGGGGGCATATGCCACAGTGAGATAACTCATGTCTTAAGTTACTGAGGGATTAGAGCTTGTTTCTGCTTCTTCTACCAGGCATCATATTATTCCCACAATTATTTTGGTGTATAATTTAATTAGCCTCCCTACTATAATCAAGCTGCGCTCTGTCATCAGAAACATTCAAACCCTGCAAAATATGCACCAGAATTGCTGCGTTCGGGATTGCTGGGTTTGTTTTCATGCTTTCAGCACTCGCGTGATTTTTCTAGTGGTAAATTCCTAACAAAAGCATTAATTTTAAGTTCTGCCTGAACAAATGCTGTCCAGCATGGCTCTGAGCATTTCAGATCTTTGTCCAAAGTCCTCTCAGTTGGCTCCCCAAGGGTCTCTCCCGTGATTTCCATGAAGGCCTCAGCTGAAGACAAAAGTGCAGCGGCAGTTCTGAGTTTTTGGGTTTCTTCTCCTTCCGTGTGGATGTTTGGTTTGCAGGACAAGTCCTGGGTTCCTGCCTGCAGTTTTCCAGATGGGTAAGCCTGCTTTTCTAGCACAGGGCTTGGACAGCTAACAAGTGTTCAAAATAGAAACTTCTTTAAATTCACAATATCCGTGTTGCAGAGAAAACTATCTCTGCACAGGGGAACAGATGAGGTGGTACAGGGGTTGCAGTCTATCTCTCAAATCCCAGCTGCTGCTTAGAAATACTGTATACAATGCTCCTACCAAATCTACAGCAAGTCATTGACCAAACTACTTGTCTGCTTCTCCCCCTCCCATCCAAATTAGAGTAGCTAACTTAATGAAAAATGATTTTTTTTCTTTTTGTCGCTTAGGAGGGTCTGAACATAAAGCTCTTATCACCAAGCCACAGCTGTAGGAGGAATCCTTTAATCACAGCCTTCCTCCTTGAAGAAGAATATAGATTTATGACCGGACTTTGGTTACTGAGCGAGAAAGAAATATTGCCAGCAGCCACCATACTACTTCCCATAGGCAGTAAACAGCTTTAATCTGCTTTAGCTGTCATTTTGAAGTCGAGAGATATTAGAGTACAATGTAATTATGTAGTTGTGGGTAGAAGCACAGTTTATTTTCTTTAAACCAAAGTGGCAGAGGTAAATTCGTAGCCTGTGCCTAAACAAACAAATCCTCCCTCCTTGCTCTGGCTGCCACCACGGGTGCATCAGTGCCAGCCTTTGGGTGTTGCTTTGCTCCTCCTTTCCTTGGGACCCCGAGTCCCCATCATGTTGGGATTCATTTGTCTTTCTCTCCCAGACACACAAAAAGGAGAATATTTTCTTGACTAGCACAAAAAAATACAGGAAATGCTGTTTTGTTAGGGGCACCCCATGCAGATGTTCACCTCTGAGCTTCCCAGGGTGAAAATCTGCTCCAGAAAGCACAGACACTCATTTTCTTACTTGCTTCAATATATATATGTCTATTGCTATAGAGAGAGTATTGGAATAGCCTGGTTAGTTAGCATTTATCTTTGCTTTTCTATTTAATAGGGCCTCTCAGGAAGGAAAACTCCTACTTAATTATTGAACACCAATAAAAGAGCGTTTAGATTTTTCCCCCATCTCTAGAAAAAAAGGAAGCAGCTCCATTTGAATTTTATTTTTCTTTTGTGTGTGTTTTTTCAGGAAAGACTGCTAAGTTCAAGTCTGGAATATGCAGGCTCCAGGTACAGCACTTACTGGAAGAGTTTCCTGTGTTCTAGGTGAGTGCTGTAAACATTCAGTCACAGATTTACTTAATGTTCTGGTTTGCATGCAAGGTGAAATTTCTTCAACAGAAAAGAAAACCAATTCTCTATCACAGTACCACCATTGTCAGCCATCAAAATACCCATTCCCCAAATTTTTGCAACCTTTAATTCCGTCCTGTCCTTGAGAAATCTTTACAGTCGCTTTCTACCAATTTTCTCAAAAGATGCACCTGCAAAGCAGAGTCCTACATGCTTAAGTCTAACAATTCAGCATATCACCAAAGCACCCAGTTTTACTGGAATCTGACCTTTATGAAACTGCAATAAGCATATAAATATGTTTCCTCATTTATTAAGTGAGCATAATGAATTTACTTGGGTTGCTGTCATTAAAGAACAGTTGCCTCTTGGTCTGAGATTCCAGGGACGAAAATTCTAAACCATACTTTCCTCTTTATGTGATCTAATAGTGCTGGTTTTTCATGAGTTAAGACAACAAAGCACAGATAAATTGCAGTTTTCCTGGATATATATTGTTTTATGCTTCATATTGCATTTTAAAATTCATAGATTGAGGGATCTATTTGCCATCAGCTCCATCCTATTGCCTTTGCAAGGAGCTGCTGTGACTGTTATGCAGGGCACTGCAGCCTCTCTGGATTTTCATACCAATAATCTCCTCCTGATGGAGTTTGTCCACCCCCAAATTCTATCAGAAACTGCATAAAATACCTGAGCCTGATCTGTGCTGTATATCATCAGTTCAACTGCTTTTAGGTGGTGCACAGACCAGAGAAGATGCCATTAATTAATACCACAGTGACCTAAAGAAAATATATTTGTTCCTTCATTAGCAAAAAAATGGGAAAAGAAATTAAAGGCAATGTGTGGTTTATTGGGCAAATTAAAAGGAGTGATGTGCTATAGCACCAGGAGCAGTAATTATCAATTCTGTCTGAAAAGGGAATAAACAGTCCTGCAGGGCTCTTTGCAGCATCATTTTGGCTCTGTATTCCAGCCAGGAATCAGTCTCCATGGAATCTGAGCACTTATCCAAGCAAATCATTCCTGCTAAGAGCAGGACTTCTAGCAGCAGCAAAGGTCTGGGTGCTGTGGGCCTATCAGGAAGAAATGTTGGGCTGAACTGCTAATTTCAGAAGCTGAGGAAGGCACGTCTGTGGTAAATATGAAGAAGGAAAACACAGTGGCATGTACACTCAAGAGCAGTTCCCTCCGTTCTTTATTCAATTGACAACACAAAAAGGAAAGGCAATTTTAGGTCACTTCAGAGCTTTAAAAAATGAAGTTGCAGAGCAAAGAGGACAGGAAAACTCCAGCGCAGTCTCAAAATGAAACTACTGAGCTTCAAAGATTGAGAAGCCTTCTCAGTAAGGATTAACATTTTCAATTAATAACTTTCATGATAAATTGTTGTGATAATTAAATGAGAATAGAGACTGGGTGTGTAGCAAATGTTCTGGAGAGTTGGTGACTGCAAATTTCTCCTTTCTTTTCTCCATCAGCATTCACCAGTCACCCCAGACATTAAAATGAACATAATCCTCTACAAAACTGCACCATGGTTATAAAATAAGGGGGAGGGTGGCAGGGAAGAAAAAGAAAAACATAAAAAGCAGTCCCGCAATTTCTATTGAAATAGACAGGGATGTTCATTCAAAACTGGCATCTTCTAGTGGAACGTACCAAGATAAAGATAACCATCAAGGATAATGCCATAGGTGGGGTCACACTGTTTTGTAGTAAACTCTATGATTAATAAAAGTGCTTGGAAAGTGGTTCTTTTAATGACAGACAGATAGATATTGTATGACCCAAGTTCTTCCTAAATGCCATCTTACTGTCAAAATGCTGAGAGAGAAGTTTGATATGATTAATGTTCTCTCTCTCTCCCTCTCCCCTACACTGATCAAACACAAGAGGACTAATCCCCTACACTGAAGCAATGAGCAATAAAAGGGTGGTTTCTGCAAAATTCAGTCCTCTTAAGAGAAAACTTTAATTTTACTCATTTTGCATTACAAATAATTAAGGGATATGAGTCAGAGGGCTGGCAGTGATCCCCAGAGATCAGTTAAATCTGTTTCCTTGCTTGCAGGCAGAAAAATCCTTCATGGTGTTTCCCAACACAAGTGTATCTATCTGAGCCTTTTAAAGACCCACATTCAGGGTCTCTTGCAGCATCCCCAGCCACCCTGCTGCAACATTCCATGGTCAAGGAAAAGCTTTCCTCAACAGCTGAGCTAAGTTTTCACTTTCATTGTTAGAATTTCTTACCCCATCTGCCACCAGCATGGAAAACCTGCAGCTTCACTGTTATTTTAAACTTACCCAGGATGACATTTTTGTCAAAAGTGATCCCAGTGACTGGCTGCATATCCCTGCTGTGGCCCTGCTGACGGCTCCAGAGACTCAACATCTGTCAGCTGAGCTGCTGATCCAGCTGAAAATGAATGGAGAAAAGCAACAGGGCAGTTTTGAAGCAGATCCACGGCTGCAAGGTAGCAGGAGGTCAGCTTGAAGGTCCTGATATTGCTGCCACCAAGAAAAACCTGTCTGGAGCAACAGCCCAAGATCCATTCCCACTGAAATGAAACATTCCCAGCTGTTTTCCATCCCAGGATTAGGCACTTGGTGATTCCTGTGTAAACCCAGTACTTTTCTCTTGTCTCTGTTTATTAGAGCCATTTATCTGGAATAGTGCTACATATCTATAAGACAACCATATATCCCATCACCCTCAATCTCCTGCCATCCAGCATTCAGGTTCCTCTAAGCTGATAACATCTGCAAGTTTAATAAACCTCCCCCCTAGCACATCCTCCTGATCACAATTTTAAAAAATTAAATAGCATCAGTATTACACCCAGATAAAACAGTGAGTTAGTTAATACCTCCGTAATTGAGAACACCTGATTAACATTTGAATTAAAAAAAAAGGAAGAGAGAGCTGTTGATGCATCACTCAATTAGAAATTAGGCCTCACTCCTAACTCATCAGCTGAAATATCAGAACAACAGGAAAGCAAGCATGGCAAACACAGCAGTGGTGTGTGATAATGAGCCCAGGTTCTCCAGAGAATTGGTTTTATTGGTTCTTTTCTCAGACTGGCCACAATGGATCTTCAGAGAGAAGCAAAAAGTACAGTGTCTACTCTTATTATCCTACTGCAGCTACAACAGTTAATAGCCACATCTTGCAAAGCAAAAAGAAGGATCACCTTTCAGGAGGGGCAAAACCAACAAATGCTTGATAGGAAAGTCCTGCAGTTATCTATGGACTAAAGAAAATCAGCCTTCAGCCACTTAATGAATATCACAGGTTGCATTCAAGGGTGATTTCTAAGCTGTTACCTCTGTGGTTGTTTGACACAATATGTTATTAAGGCCAAAAGCTACAGAAAAGCTACAGAAAAATTTCTTCATGCTAACACCAGCAAGGCCTTCTGTGGTTTCCACGGGGAAGATGGAAACACGAGAGAAAATTTTGAAAGACACTACACAAATACCTTTCTAGCAAAAAAAAAAAAAAAAAAAAAAAAAAAAAAAAAAAAAAAGCTATTAGAAGTATTTATTGTGGCTATCAGAAGTTGGCTTGTGGAGAAGAAATTTGTTAAAAATTCAGAAGTACTTACATAAGGTTTTTTTTGTGTTTTCCCTTCATGAAAAGCTTCCTGATGTGGAATCAGGGAGGTAAAAGAGGGAAGGTGAGGGAGACCCTATCCAAACCAACTATTGTTATCCAAACAGCAGTGTTAGGAATGCAGCTTTGCTCCTTTCCATCCAAATAACCCGACCACTGGGATCAGCAGCCACACTGTTCCTCCCTTCCCCCAAACCAATATCTATCCTTTCTTCACTTGCTTCATAAACCAGAATTATTTTTTCTTCCCTAAGCCCTGAGAAATGGGACACCAAATTAGATAGACTACTGGCTAATCTGTTAAGGTGTTTCTTGTATTCCTCATGGAGACCAGTTCTTGGAGAGTTGAACTCATGAAGTTAAAATTCATTCCCTGTGGAGAGAGCCAATATGAGGCTTCTGTGGCATTTCTCAGCCCTACAGCTGTTGTGCTGCACAGATATATCTTTAACCCATTCATATTAGTGAGCAGCAGCTTCAGGATTTTGTTCAGTCATTAAATAGACTCTAGAGCAGGTTACAAGAAGAAAGAAAGAAAAATAACACTTGTTTCACCTACACAGGTTAAAATCTTATAGGATGTTTTCTACTAATAGGAATTTTAAAACTAAGTTCAGGCATGTAATTTGCTGTTCACAGGGGTGCAGTGCTGCCTCTATCCACTCCTTCATGTCCCTTCCTCTACCTCAGAGACTGCAAATCAAACACTTCTTGAATCTAACAAATTGTTAAAGTACAGTTTCATTTTAACACCAGAAAAAAAAAAATTGCGATTAGAGCATTATGTGCTAATATAACATTCAACAATTAAAATTACTTGCATCCAAATTTTATTGCCAGTTAATGGCATCTAAAATAATATTGATAACAAATGACGCAGAATATCTTCCCAGAAGTCTAATTCTGATTCATAAAATTGTTTCCTGTACTGGTTTGAGTAATGATACAATATATAATGGGAATAATACATCCCAGTTGTTGACAATTTTCTGCAAGTTCTACATTAGAGTTTTCCACACTTACACAGAAAGCTCAAGAAAGTAAACTCCATATGAAATCAATAAAAGGGTGTCTGAAACCAGCTGCTTTTCCCTGTAACTCTTAACAATACAAAAGGGAACACCAAAACAGACCCCAAACCCGACAGGATTTTCACATTTACAAGGGTTTTCTATGAACTCCAGTCCAAGCACACTCAAAGACAGCCCCACTCCAGCTGTCATGGTGCTGCAAGGAGGGCTTCCAACCCTGATGGGCAGAGTGAGGAGCAATCAAAAGGAACTCTGGCTCTCAAAAAGAAAGGAAGAAAGCAACAAGAACCCAGGTTGTTGTTTATTAGCCAGGTTAGCCAGGTTTTCCCCTAGCTCTGAGAGCCTTCAGAAGTGAGGATTCAGCTCATTTATATGTGCTAGAAGGTGAGCATTCACTGATGACTCCTGAAAGCAGCAGGTGTTAGTGGAACCCAAGCTCCAAACTTGCCCTTTTTATTGCTCACCAAACTTTGCAATTGCAGGAAGTTTATGGAGTACAGCACACACACTCCTCCAGCGGGGGAATTTTTTTTTTAGCTGCTCTTCATTCTCTCCTCACAGAGCTCTTTAGAAGGAGCACAGGAGAGGCTGTAACTCCTTTTCAGAGCCAAGTCATTCTGAGCCTGCTGTGCATAGCAAATGCTCTGTGGTTGCCCTCTCCCACTGCACCAATTCTCTCTGGATGCCACAATTCTCTCTGTGCAGTCTCTTTGGCTACATTTGGCAGAATTTAGGGTCATCAATAAAACAAGTCATAGCCACAGTGCAGACTCCCTTGATTCACAGCAGGAGGGAATGCTACATCTTAAAGCAAGTGCTGTCATTTCAAATGTCACCCAGTATGTCACCAAATGTCACCTTCCTGGATTTTTTTCTGTAATGACAATTTAAGGCTATGTGTGATGTTTGCTGAACTCCCTGGTAGATCATCTATTATGTTCCACTTCAAAATCAGATGTTGGACCTCCCTGACATCTGGCAAGCAATTGCCCTGTAGTTACAGCAGTGCAAAATGAAAAGAAACCCCAAACACCTCCTCACACACACACACCACACACACACGCTCACCAAGCTTTTACCTTTCAAAAAACCTTATAAATGCCTTACAATCCACACATGTGCTTAAATATCACAGCAGCACCTTCACCTTTCACTGCACATCTTTTATTGATTTGTCTGTTTGTGGTTTTGAGAGGTCACTTCTCTGGGAAGGTGAGCATTTCTCCAAAACCAGAGTTTACAAACTATTTTTTTTTTAATGGAAATTTCAAGTAGACCTAATAAATACCCAGAGACAGGACATCCAAATTCTATCTTCTTAGGCTGTACAGATGTTTGTAAACAAACACACATGGAAATAAGTCTTAAGTGCAGACTTTTAGTAGAGTTAGTACAGGAATGTTTGCCCCACTTGGCCACTATTTTTCATCACTTTGCCATCATGGTAAGTTCTGTTACATGCTTTTGAAGTGTTCTTTCCAGTTTACACTGGAACATTCTGAACATCAGTCACACAGCATCAGTAACAGAAAGAAAAAAATAAGTGTGGTTCATGCACATTCTCACAGGAACTCTAGCAGAATTAAAGGCTAGATAAAACTCTCTGATTTGTCAAGTGTCACACCCCAATACCATCCAACTTTTCTGCAGTTTTTTAGCTAACCCCTGTGCTTTGATAGTCCTTATTTTTAGCAATCTGTGCTTCTAAAAGTGATCTAATCTCTTACCCACCTAAGCAAATCTTAAACTGATGCAGGGACATCTTCAATTGCATTAGTTATTTTTAGGATAGTTTCTAAAATACCTGCAGACAAAGTGGGCAGTTTTGCTCATGACACTCTCTGGCTTTATTTCCCAATTAGCTCACTGTCTATTAATGCTTGCTTTTTATTTCACTTCAACTTCTCCTCTTCTCTTTACTTTTAAAATTGTTAACACTCGGTGCTTCTCCAGAGCTGCCTGTGCTGTGTTTCTGGCCCTGGCCAGGGTAGGGCTCCTGCCTCCCTGCACTTCCCTCAGTGATCAGTGGATCAGTGTAGCCCATCTGTCTGGCTGCTGACACTGTGCCCCTTGGAGCCTCTGTTTTCCTCTTCTATTTTTGTATCATTCAGCAACATGCCTTTTCCTCTGAGGTCACCCTTAAAGGTCCATGTGTCATGTTTTTCATTTCTGCCTTGTCAGGAAAATCTTGCCACTGCATCTATCAAAGTAATCATCAGGCCTTGATGTAAGAGTGTGGTTCCCCTCACATTTTTCATTACCAGATAATTTATTAATATCCTCCTGAGCAAGACTAGATTCAGCTTGATAAAACTGCTATCAGCAGTGACACAGTAACACAGCTCTGAGTGTTCAGCTTGGCAAACGCTGAGAGAAGAGGTGTCCTTCAACCTCTCCCACCCCTTAATTCCTCAGCAAGCTAAAAGATTTTGGATCCTGTGGTTCTGGAGGCTTTTGCCTTTGTGCCACTTCAGCAAAGATGACCTGGGTCAGCCTCCTGAGACCAGCCCTCGCAGCACATCTGGCTCTCCCTCCCTGGCGCTCTCACTGGCGTGGAATGCACACCCACTAAATGAAATAAAAGCAAGCTAAGGATAAACACAACAGCAAAAATCTTTAGTGTTGAGAGTGTTGTTGGATATCAAAAAACTGCAGGCTGTCGTTTTGCATCTCAGGCTGAGGCACTGACACTGCTCTGGGTATTTGCTCTGTTCCAGCCACTGCACGCTGCCCACATTCCCTCCCTGCCCCAGCACACTGCTGCTGTACCAACCATTCCTCCTGTACATTCTATTTCCTGAGAACAGATTCCTCTTCTGTACCAGCCATTCCTCCTGTGCATTCTATTTCCTGGGAACAGCCTCCCCTCCTGTACCAGCCACTGCTCCTGTACATTCTATTTCCTGGGAAAAGCATCTTCTTGTGTACTAGCCATTCTTCCTGTACATTATGTTTGCTGGAAAAAGTGTTCCCTCCTGTAGCAGCCATTCCTCCTGTACATTCTATTTCCTAAGAACAGCCTCCTCTCCTGTGCCAGCCATTCTTCCTGTACATTCTATTTCCTGGGAAAAGCATCCTCTCCTGTGCCAGCCGTTGCTCATGTACATTACATTTGCTGGAGAAATCATCCCAAGGCCTGTCAGGCAGCTCCCTGCTCCATTACAGCCCGAAATGGGAGCACAGGAGGCCCTCCACAGAAGCGGCTGGCTAATGGCTCTCCGGGTGGACGTTAGGGGAGAGATGCATTTGTGACATGAGTGGCAGCTGTGCAGACACCAGTTTATGTGATTCAGCACAGCTATTTCATTAATTGTGTTGCACGGTTCATTTCCTCAGATTACACTCAAAGTAAATAAATAAATAAATAAGAGTACAAAGCTGCTGTGTTCTCTGAACCATCTACCCAACAAAAAGAAAGGGAAAAAAAGGTTCTTATTTTAATTGGCTTCCTACATATTTTTCTGTCTTAGGTGCTTTTTAAACGGTAAAGTAAAAAAATAAAGTAGATTGCAGTTACATTCTGCTGTCTAATTATCTCTTCAGATTTCCACAGAGACTTGGTAACTTAGAGAGAGCCCTGCTATGAGGAAGCATGCTCTAACAAAAGTGGAAATGTAGAGAATTACCTACAAACGTGATGTATCTCTATCTGCTGCTTTATATGTTTCTATTTCGTGACTTAAATTTAAAACGGAAAAACTGTGTGTGAAGTCTTTGGAATTCAACAGCTTTGCTTAAAAACAGATCCTTTATGCATCTTCATAACTATATTCATAATGAAAAAGTAATTACAAGAAACAATGAAAAATGCAAATGCAGAAATAGAGAAAAATTGCTTTGATTCAAATCAGTCATGCAAGGGCTTTAAAAAAGACAGGCAGCTCATGTGTGAGCAGGGAGTGTCAGGTGACTTCTTCAGTACACAAAAACCAACCACAGCAGCCAACATGGTCATGAATGTATAAGATTAAATGTCATGGGAGACTGTCCTAAAAAAAATATTGTTTCATAAACTAGCAGCTTCCAGTAATTTACAAAAATATCATCAATAAGGAGCTTTTCATTGAAACACTGAAATTAGTGTGAGGCCCTGACCCAGCTCCTGTGGTTGTTGCCAGAACCTGTGTCATTCACGGTCAAAAACTGAGCTGAATCAGATACAGAACCCTTCTAAAGATCACAATTTCTATAGATTCTTTTTTTCCAAAAACCTTTCCTTAGGAAGTTTTTCAGGTTTCTGGAGGAAGAGCTGCACGCAGGAACAGCCTTCAGCCCTGCTGTAGAGCAATCACGTGGGAATGTAGGTTGAAATCTTCATTCAAACATAATCAGAGCACGTTCTAGCTAAAAGCCTTGTAAAGAGAACAACTCTTCATGAGAAAATGCACATCCCCTCAGAAAACAGCTACTTTTGACAGGGAAAATACCCAGTGCTTCTCTTTGCTTGCTTGTACAAAATATGCAAATACAGAAAGCTCGATGTTTGCAAAAAAAGAAATTGAGAGTGAACATATTTAGAAAAATATGGGGCAGGGAGTCCAGGCAAATGCTGAGTTATAATCACCAGCCTACTATAAACACCCGCAGTGTGAGAAAGGCTCTCTCCCCCTCTGTGTTTTAGTGCTGCTGCTAAGCACGGAGCTTTTTTGTGGTTTCATTTTAGTAATCAGCATCTCTCGTACTTCCCGGACAGATGGCCATTCACACTTCAGTGCTCACTTAAACACATACGTCAATGATAACAGAACATTTCAGCTCAGAACAGGCCAATGCAATCTTCCAAATTCAAGGCTATCTGTCATTTTTGTTAGTTATATAAAACCAGAGTCAAAAGAAAGTAGGACTCTTCCTATTTGGAAGGATAGAAAGAAAATGGAAAATTCCACCTGGCTTGCTGTCAATATGAAACTCCAGCAAGGCTATTTAAAATGATTTGAGAAGGTTTGAATGTGTAGCCTCTGCTGATCCGTTGGCACTCGCTTGTGGGGCCTGCTAAGGAACAGGAGCGGCAAATATCAGATTAGAGAATGAATGTTGGGCCTGGCAGGCTGCTCAGAGCCCCCACCAGCACGTTAATTCTGGGTATCCTCATCAAATCCATCCCATGTTCATCTTGTAATGGTCCTGGGTTTGTCTCTTGAGGTTCTAGATGAGCACCAGCACCTTGCAGCTGCACTCCCCAGCGCAAGAGAGGCAAACTGGGATGGAGGGGAAGGATGGCCCTGGCTCAGACGCTGATCCCCGTATCTGCTCAGAGTGAACGCAGTACTTACAGGAAAAAGAGACAAAATCATTTTCTGCTGTTTTCAAAGCAGCATCTTAGACAAGAAGGAAAGAATTTAAATTTCATAACACTCTCTTTATCTTCAGAGTGGTCTCTGTGTGAGAAATGGAAATCTGAAACACAGGTGGGGGGAAATCTATCCGTGACATTTCTGGGTCCTGCCAGTCCCAGGAAGATCCTGTATTCTGCTGAGAACCTCTGCTTAACTGAGCTTGTCAGCAACTGACCTATTTTTTTTTTTTTAATTTTTTTTTTTTAGTTAAAAATGAACTTTGCAGGCAATCTTTTGGGAACTTTGCCAAACCTAAACCAACCTATGAGCCATTTAAAGTTCAATTAATTCGTGATTAGGAGGACAGAATTAACACAGGGGAGCATTTAGGAGAATGTATATGTAATCAGCCAATAATTACCAACACAGAAACAGAACTGTGACATGGTATGAGTTTCTAGCACATCCACCTAAGTGTTTAAAGATAATCACACAGCAGTGGTTAAATATTTTAGGTTGCCATCCAGGGGAATGTTTGATAAGTCTACGTTTGCACTTTGCACCTAAGCTACTCACCATAAAGCTAAAGAGGCTCAACTAGCACTAGAAACTTCCATAAATTTACAATGTTCTTTATTAGCTGGGTCTAAAATCTCTCTTTTTCAGAGGACTGCCAATGATGGAGACATTTACTGTACCATAATTTTGGCATGTGTGTTTGCAAAAGGAGATTTCTCATCAAAGAAAAGCACAGCAGTGAATCAACAGTCCAACCAGAGCCACCAAACAAATGAGTTTTAGAGATGAAAACAAAAGTCATGAAAATCAACTAGACCCTAAATGCTCTATCATTCTGAAAGTAAAAACTGTGCAAACTGCAGAACTTAGGGAACATTTTACAAGGGAGTTAACTGAATTTATGCTGCAGTGGTTTACACAGTCAGGAAAAGCACTGCCATCCCTCTGTGACAGCATTACGCTGGAAGCTGCCAGTGCACTGCAAGAATACAGCCAAAATCCTTACATATGGATCATAAAAGATCAAACAGTTATCTGAAATACTGAAAAGCCTTCAGTATTTTCTGCCATTCCCAGTATAAAAGATAAAAAATCTGAGATAACACAAGCACACCTCCTTCCCAAGGCATAAAACACAGCCCTGAGTAGCTGGATTTAACCTTAGCCATGTGGTTAGCACTGGAAAAGTCCCCTTAAACAAACTTGTCTTGTCAAACACATTGTGAAATAAAAGAAGGTGACCCAGAAGATCCTTCAAGGCACAACAGAGGAGTGACTTTACAGATCAGCAGCTTTGACAAAGTAGAGGAGCTGACCCAGGATAGGATTAGCTGGGGAGGCAAGCAGTGTGTTGTGAGCACCTGATTGAGCTGGAACAAGACAGAAGATGAGAGTAAAACACCCTTCAGCTCCTCACAGAAACCACTGCTAAACTTTGAGGGGGACAAGATAAATTTGAAGGAAGACAATAATTAGCTTTTCTCCTGGAGTGTAATTCGTAATTCATTCTGACTGAAGAAAAAGGAGTGTTTTCTTTGTGGAGGAGGCTGAAGGTATCTGAAAATCTCTGTGCCTCACCTTTCTGCTTTTTCTGATTTAAGCTTTCTTTTGTAGCTGGTGGGAGCCTTTAAAGTTGACTGAATGCAGATAAGAGGGCAGGATGGTCAAGATGCATGTTCTTTTTAAAAATTGTTTGTCTGTGTTTTATAATCCTCTGTGGTTGAGAGATAGGATGAGATCTGCCACAGCTGGTTGACAGTCCTCCACAGGAGTGCCAGCAAAGCAGAAATTGCTTCTGGGTGAACAATATTAATTTAAAATACCATTTATTTATAGAAAGCATTAATCTAAAATTAATTTTGTCATAACTATGTGGAAATAACATCATTCTTCCTGAAATAACCGATGAATCACTGTGCCTCCTACTGTAAGTTTTATGTATTTTTCTTATGCAATCTCTGGCAAAAATTGGTTAATAGTCACTATAGGCTTGGGTACAACGGACCCCAAGTACTACAGCTCTCCTTTGAATAGATCAAACTGTTTACCTTCTCTAAAATAGATATTATTTACATAAATATTTACTGAATGCTTAATTTGAATTTCTGAGTTTGGGTCTGTTTGCCTGGTTTTCACTTACATGTTGTTTGCTACTCCCATGTGTTTTAAGATGGTTTATGAAAGCTTTGCATTTCCTTTCTGCAAACTGCTGTTACCTGTAAACATGTATTGTGATATCCAGATGAACAAAACTAGATTTAAAAAAAAGAAGCATTATTACAGCACTCAGAAATGCTGTATATCAATAGTCCTCCTATAAGCAGATTATTAAATTAGTAAGTGCAGTCCAAAGCCTGTTGGCCTCATCTGAATTTTTCAAAAAGTACATTTTCAGCCAAAGAGAAAGCTCTAACTGCTTGGTAACATAAACCTAAGGATGAATATTCAGGGTCTTGCTCTCCATACAATTACTCAGTTCACCACGTGCCATCCCAGCACATTCCTCCATCAGCTGCAGGAATTTTTTCTAGTCTCAATTTTTTATGTGTACTACTTGATTACATAATTGCTACTAATGCCTCCTAATTGGGTGCACATCCAGGTCTCAGTCAGTGACAGGGTATCAGCAGGACACGAGGCTTTGCTGGGGCTCAAGGGGAAGGGGCAGCCTGTTCCCCCCGCAGTCAGAGCTGTGCTCTTTGTTGGTCACCTGCCCGTTCCAGCCCCTGCACCCTGCACTCACACAGCCCTCAGTGTGCCATCCCGTGTGCCATCCTGTGTGCCATCCCATGTGCCATCCCATGTGCCATCCCAAGCCTTCACTTCAGCAACACTGCTTTGCCTAAAGCAGTCAGTAGCAACAGGAAGAATTTTCTTGGGCTATCAAATTATTCTTTGTGGAGCGGCTCTGTTCAGTAATATTAATGACTGTATAAATAACAAAATAACTTCTTATGGTTCTGCAAGACGTAATTCTCTTTTAATACCTGACCTTCTTATGTTTTAATAAACTTATTGAAATTCCTTTTTTAATAATTAAACGTTGTAACTATAAAAAGGGAGGAAATGCTGTGGATATTGCCTGCGGTTTAAATATCATAAACAAGAATTTTGCCTTTCAAATGTCAGTTGTCAAACATTTTGCTGAACATATGCCTTTCATTTAAAGATGAGGGTACCTGCCTGAGCTGCTGTAAAAATATCAAGCTTTAGATATCACTAGTGCAGCCCATTTTTCACCTTTACTTATTTTGATTATAGGATGTGGAATACATCCAGGTGAAATCTAACTCTTTATAGGAAATAAAGGACAGTCCCTTTGGATCTGGATGTATTGTGTATTGATTGTGGATTTTATATTTGTATTGTGTTAGCGTCCAGGAGATTTACCCCTTAAAAACAACAGAATTGCCCCAAAGTACTACCACCAAAGGAGTTACAATCTAAAATCCTCACCCTGCATGCTCCTCAAATATTTCTCACGGCTAAATATAGAAACTACATGTTTCTAAGAACATTTCTGAGCAAATTAATTGTTCCCCCTGTTTCCTGCAAGCACACATCACACCCCAGGAAGCTGAATGGCAGCTTGGTTCCAGGACTGTGAGGTTCACAGATGAACACAATGGGAGCAGCAGAAGTGGAAGCGCTGCCCGTGACTCGCTGGGGGAAGACAGACCCATTTCCCTCTGGAGAAAGGAGTTTGTCTGACATACCCACAGGAGCTCTGGGGCCACAAGGAAGAAAGACTCCAAGGGCTAATGAATCTTTTTTGGGAAAAAGAAAATAAATTAAATAATAAGGTTGATCCACGCACAAGCTAAATTATCTTTGAAAAATCTGTAAGCTCTATTTCTTCAGGTAAATCAGAACTCCCAAGTAAACTAATAACAAATGCCAGTATAACATTTTCACATAATAACTTTCCTTGTAAATGGAGCAGGAAAATAGGACTGGTTTTAATAAGATAGAGACTGGTTGGGAAAAAAATTACCTCAAATTTCCAGACCACTTGTCTAAATTTTATGCAAATAGATGTAGAAACTCCAAGTTTTTTCTTGCTTATGTTTTCTGAAATTATGTTGTGCTTACCTTTATTAGCGTGCTTGAATAACATCTTTTGCTTCCACAAACCCTAAGACACCAGTCTGGAAAACTGTGAAATGCTATTTCAGATGGAGGAGTCTCCAAAATCCAATCTACATCCATCTTAGCTCCCTAAAACAGATCATTATTTGATTATCAGACACACATGCCAAGTCATAAATTAATATTAAAGTCAGTGATGGGACCTGAACCTTGATCTGGTGGCTTCCCAGGTGAGTGCTCTGCACTTGAGGTAATAGAGTAATTAGACAGCTTTTCCTCTGAAGGATAATTGCTAATACATGTTAGCTGTTGGAGAGAAGCCCTCCTGAGGAGCAGATATGGGTTTCCTTTTTCATTAAAAAAGAAACTTCACTTTTTCAGTGTTTAACCTTCAACATATTAAAATGTTTAGTGCCTAAGTTAGATAGAAGTGTTCCTCTGAGTAACAAACAATTAAACATAGTGGAGAAGGGGGAAGTGAGACTGTTTCTGAGACAAACCCACAGTGACAATTAACTCAAAGCTGTCCTGCAAGCCACTCTTGAACCCACAGGACTGCAATCCAGCACACAACCTGTGTAGGGGTGAATAAAGGCAATAAATCCTGTGATGCACAAGGAGCTCTAGCAGCCTCACCCACTACTGAAATTTTTCAGAGATGACCTCTGACATGTGCCACACCCCATGTGTACAAACCTCCCTGCTCACAAAGTACAAGATTTCTGTTTCCTCATTATCTTGAACTCTGTTCTTGGTTTTGGAGTCATAAACCTGCTTAAATAAATGCATGTGAATCTGTTAAATAGATCGGATTCACACACGTCATTTGAGCTAAACCAGTACTAATCTTAATAAATTAGGATTACATTGGCCCATATGAAGACAGAAATATCACATATGCTGAGTCTTTAGGCTGTAGATACTCACAATTTCTGACAGATGAAAGAGAACTGTATGTGAATACAAATCCAATACCACGTGAGAAGCTCAGTTTGGTTGAGTGTGCATAGAAGTGTGCATAAGTTTTCCTATTGAAATGAATTAAACCAGGTTTGGAGTCTAAATCATTTAGGTCTGATCTTGTCTTCCCTTATATCTCCTGTGATCATTAGCATTTTAAAGACTCAACGTCCAGTGGGTATGAAATGCTCTAATCTAGCAAGTCTCAGAATACAAATACCAAGATTTCAATTTCTTTTTAGGTATTTTTATTTCCAGAAAACATGCTTACTTTGAAAAGCACAATGTAAGATATATCTCAATATATTGCAGGTGAGTGCCTCATATTGCTTGATGGATTCCATGGGTTTCCTTTATCCATGGGTTGGATTGATGGATTCCATGGGTTTATTTTTAAATCTGAATGAGGGTTACAAACATCCCTGCACCTGCATTTCAGTTCTAATGTGAGATTAGAGCAGCACAGCATCCTTTCCCTAATTACAATTTTGTTGTTTTGGTTTTTTTTGCTTGTTTTGTTTTACCTTCTCTCCGAAGTTTCCTTAGCTTCTCTTTCTTTCCTTCTACATCTTTCCAGGCTGAACTGGCGTTCCTGGAACTCAGCAATTCCTGTCAATCACTAAGAGTTAAGGCCACTTCCAGAAAATTTGAACTATCAGCATGGCAGCATTAGTGCTGCAGGGACAAGTGGCATGTCAGCAGTAGTGGATGGAGCCATTTACAAATTGCATTAAAAAAGAAGAGAGGGTAAGATTACTGACCCCTGGAAACAGAGTGAAAACCCATTATAGCATTTTTGGTTATCATCCCAGACTGCACAGTAATTTTTGACACTATACAATAATAAAGCAGCTCTTTGTTTGCAGGCTCCACTTGCCCAGGGCACTGCTTTGCAGTCAGCACCAGCAGTGTGCTGGTCACTGTCTTCTGCAGGGGATGGGAAGTCAAGGTCCTGCCCACAAAGGCTTTTTGAGGGCTGCTCTGGGCTTTTTGCACGTTTGAAAATGTTCAGAAATGATCGCTTGTGTGTTCTATTTAAACTTCTGTTGGAATGACCATTGGTGTCTTACAATCAGCTTAGACTCTCAAAACAGAGGAGTGGTTTCCTTGAATTTCTTTACATAAATAAATATCCACACATACAGAAACCTGATGTGTCATTCTGACAAGACATGATTCACTTTTTCTCTTTATGAGCTTCTTCCATGGATCTGCTACCACTCATCCACACAGACAATCCCCAGATATCCATGTACCCCCTTGGAGAGCAGCACAAGTGTGAGGTAAGGCCACACCATTGCACTCCTGCAGTTGGGAATTGGAGAGACAAAAATACTAAAGCCCACGTCTCCAAAATTATTTATACACCTGTCTTCATAGATCTTAAATACATGAACAGATTTCAAAACAGAAAATGGAACCAAACTCTCCAAACTGTCCTGTTCTCAGATGGAGCAGGTCTGTGCGTGCCAAAGGTGCAGGTTCTGTGCAGGAGCTCCCAGCCCCTGTGCTGGCACACAGGCAGCACACGTGCAAGCACTCAGACCTCACCACAGCCAGGGCACTCAGGGTTTTGTGGATTAAAAGCTGCAGAGATGATGATTTCCATTACAACATAAATCAAACAAAGGAGAGCGGCAGTGAGAACTCTTGTTCTGCCACCTCATTTCCAATGTACCTCAGGAAGGACAATTAAAGGAGGCCTTGTGTCTGCATATTCATCAGTCCTTTTGCTGAGGCTGCCAGCATGAATAACTGTGCAAGCCACTTGTGGTGCTGGCTGACAACTGTCCTCTGAGAACCTGACCAAGAGCACTGTGACCTACAAAACCTCATTTTACAGATGGGAGATTTTGGGTTCAGTCTGGGCCTTGGAACTAAGCTGGCTTAAACTGAAGCTCAGCTCTGGGGCTGGGCTGGCTGTGCCTGCAGCTCGGTGGGAAGGCTCTCAGGGATAGGAGCTGCTCCTGTGCAGAATAGTGTTATTGAACGGGCTGTGTGAATGTTTTGGAGTGGGAAACTAACAAATTCTGCACCTTTGTCTGTTGGCTGGTTGCAATTCTGTAATTTATTCACCCCTGCTTTATCTGCCAAACTCTCTCCAATTTTTAGTCTATTAATTGAGCACCAACAGTGTACATTATGAGTATCTGCTATCCTATTGTTTCTGATTCTCCTCTGGGTGAGGAGAGTTCTTGGCAGCCAGTTTCCACTGTGAGCACTCAGGCTTCCAAGTTCCACATTAACTTTCTGATGAACATTCTCTAATAGTCACTAAAAATTTACAGTTTCGGCTGCATTACTGCCATTAAATTTACTTGCCTGAATATTCACAGGAGTCAGCCCAAACAATATAAATCCAATATGTTGCTGAATATGAGGTTAAAAGGTGTATTAATCTGCTAATTTTTTGTTATGATGGATAACTCTTCAGTCTGTCCTACTGCTGACGTTGAGGTACTGATAATATTTTAGTTGGGCAGGCACTGTTTTCAAGGATTTGCAGTCACTATCCTTAATGCTCCAATTGGCATGAACACCATACTTTTATTACAGTTCATTTATTGACCTGGATTTGAAGAACCTATTGGTTAACATATTAAAACTGACAATAACAATACTGACATATTTCTTCTTAAACCTGAAATTTATCATACTGCTAAAATTAAATTTTTTCCAGCATCTAGGATCCAAAAATTAGTTTGCAGAGCATAATTTGGTTGGGTATGCCATGATTTGCTTCACCCATGTGCATTTTCTGGTGCTATTACTAAGCATTCCATTTGGCTGACATTTTAATCTACCTGGCACAGAAACAGACTCTTCTCTGATTTTATTTCAGAATTGCTGAAAACAGTACATTTAGATGAACTCAGTATTTATTAGAGGAGCAAACTGTGTTATGGTGCTGGCCTAAGAGTTTGCTTTTAAATTTATCTGCCTTTTAAATTCCAAAAGATAGTGCTGGTAGAGAACAGCCACAGTGAGCATTCCACAGGCAGAGGCAGCTGCTGGCTGGGTGTGAGTGAGGAGCTGAGGATGTCAGCAGGGCAGGATGAAACAGATCCTGCAGGGAGGGCAGGGCTGTGGCCCTGCTTTGTGTTCGTTCCATTAATCAGAAATCAGACCCAACAGACCCACCTGACATCCTCCAGCTTCTGTTGGTGGGGCTGTTGAGTCGACAACTCTCATGTGGGGATTATAGGTGGGACTTTTCCAAACTCTTATCTGAATGATTATGCAGTAGAAATGAGCCTTTGGGGTACCCAGTTCCCAGCCAGTTTTCTCGGCTTTGAAAGGGGAAAAAGCCCAAACCAGTGTTTTGTACTCACTGTGACTTTCTGAATATTATTATTCCTCTAGGGTTGTTCTGGTTTTACATGATTTCACATTTCCCTAAATTTTCTTTGCTGCCTTTAAATATTACTGTAAATCCCTTCACCCATTTGCAGCTTGGCAAATCAGCATTTTGTTTAACCCTTTGTGACAAACCTATTTTAAAGATGCTCTCCATCCTTCCTCTTGCTTTCTAAGTTATCAAACGAGACCCTGGGGATCACTAGGGATACAAGGGAATATTTCACACGAGAAGCCTAATGCCCTGATCACATTCAGGGTTGAGTAATTGCATTTCATGCATAGTGCATGAACACGTGGCAGAATCTCCTCTTTGCACTGTCAGCTAGACACGGCACCATGGATCAAACTGTTATTTTTCAGATTGCTGGGAATGCTTTGTGGAGAGAAATATATATCTGCCAGCAAAGCATTTTCCAAATGAAGACAGAGCATAAAACCATCCCGCAAGAAACACAGCCTGGTAATGGTGGCATTTTGCAGTTTGACTGCGTTTGCCGGCGCAGTGATACGAGGTGAGGAGCGAGGCTTTCACAAGCATGCAGGCAAAGCTGAGAGCATCAGCACCCTGCTTGTGCTGGAAAAATCCAGGGCAGGCCCCAGCAGTGCCAGGAGGAATACCTGCTGGAAAATAGAGCAACTCCCCCTTTCTAGATCGTGCCAGGATGAGTGGAGCAGTGAGCACCCAGAGCAGCAGCAGCACCTGCCCTCAGCCTGTCCTGCTCCTCTCCTCACTCTGAGTATTCCTCAAGAAAACACCCTGAATCTTCTCCTCAGGAAAACAGCACCCAGTTCTATCAGGAGCAGTGCATGTGAGCCACTATCAAGTTATTTTTTTTTCTTTTTCCCCAGAAAAGAGCAGATAATACCATCACTGATACAACTGAATAAAAAAATGAGTAAAAGGTGTGTGTGTTTTTTTAAAACAAAATCTGCTGCTAAAAGGGAAAGGGAATAAGGGACCTTGCTACAATGAATGTTTTACTTTATACATCAAATGCTTTAAACCACTTACCCCTTTTTCCTGCAACTTTAAAGGAAGGTTAGAAGTATTTCTAGAGGTGATTACTTGCCATAGAAGTAAGTGGGTCAAAGACTCTATACTTGAAAAACCAGGATCTTTTCTCATTATTTAACTCCTAGCACTGGCAAAACAGAAATTTCTAAACTCACTTCTTTTGTAGATATTAATGCAATAATCCTCATAAAACTAATTTTTCCCCCACATTTAAAAGAATTAAGGGCATTTAGGTACCTAGGAGGAACGCAGCATGGTATTCACATGCCTGCGATATGGAATTTTAAATTTTCGCAATACTTAGTAAGAGAGATAGAAAAGCAATGCCAATTTAAACCGGTGAGAAATGCCACAGGATGCCCATGTTAGGAAAAGAAGAATTTGTGTAAATCTAGCTCTCAGAGGATAACAGGTCTGTTTTCAGTCTGGAGACTGCAAATGTTGGCTGCCAGAGGGGTAAGTTCACTTCAGAAACTAAAAAGTCTGTAGCTGTTCACATGGAATCAGAAGTCAGTTGATGGTTGAATTTGGACAGGGTTTCTCTGTTGATCTCACACCGATGCATTTGAACTTCTTTTTGATTTATGGGAATGTTTTGAGATGTCTGATTACAGGAAGTGTATAAAAACCCTATACCAGAGCATTAATGCACCCCAGTATAGAATTTGTTTTCTCCCCAAAACAACTTCTCAGCTGTAGAGCTGTCCTTACTTACTCAATCTTTCCTCATGTGGCTATTTTTCTGTTGTATTCTCTTTTGATTTCCTAGCAATTTCTAATGTCCTACTTAGCATTTTGGCAGCAAATCAGCACTAACCTGATGTCTTAAGAGAACAATTTACAATGACTTTAAGATGTCTTTTGTCAGTGGCAATAATTAATTTCGAGCCCATAATGACATAAGAGAAGTTAGAATTACTTTCCTTTCCATAAACAATACTTTGAATTAATTGCCCAGTAACTCAATATTATGTGATCCTTCTGTAACTTCTCCATGTCTGCTATAGATTAAATTGTCCTACATAAATTTACACCAAGCAAACTTTCTCTGAGAAACTCTCTTTAAATACACAGCACAAAGTTTAGCACAGAGCCCTGTGAGACCTTTTTAATAACCTCCTTACAGCATGAAAATTTATCATTTGAGTCCATCCTTTGTTTCTTTCTTTTAACCAGTTGCTAGTCCACAGAATGATCTCACCCTTCTTAGAAACACCTCTTTTGACAAAACCTTTGGAAATTCAGGATTGTTCTGTTTCTCAAATTCAGCTTACCCATGGAGCATCTTTCTACTGGCACCTGTGGATCTGCTCAGTCACCTGTGAGTGGGCATGGCAGGTCCCAAGGGCTGTCATGCACCCCAAATTCCCTCTGCATAATAATTAGAGGGGAAAAGTGCTGAGCTGTGACACACACACATATGTGGCCATAATCCTGTCATCAGGTGTCCTGGCTCCAGCTCAGGTAGGCTTAATTTCTTCTCAGTAGCTGTTGCAGTGCTGTGTTTTGGATTTGGAATGGGAATAGTGTTGATAACACAGTGATGTTTTGGGGTTTGACTAAGTCATGTTTATCCTAAGTCAGGGACTTTGTTTCCTTTGTCTCATGGTCTGCCCATGAGGTTTCCCAAAAAACCCTCAAAACTGGGAGGAAGCACAGCTGGGACAGGAGACCCAAACTGGCCAAAGGGTCATTCCATACCACAGAGCCCAGTAGACAAACTGGGGGGAGCTGCTGGAAAGTCTGACCAGGGTTTGGGAAGGGGGGTCTGGCCTTGGTCAGCAGGTGGTGAGAAATTGCACTGTGCATCACTGGTTCTGCTGTTCTGTTTGGGGTTTTTTTGATTTTTGTCTTGTGTTTTTGTTTGTTTTTTTTTTTCCTTTTTATCATCATTATTATTATTATTTACTTTTATTGTTGTATTTTACTTTATTTTCAACTGTTAAACAGTCCTTTCAGACATATAAGTTTTACTTCGGTTGTCCTGCCCATTGCTCTGGGGCCAGGGGGAAGAGAAAAGGGGTCGAGTGAGCAGCTTTGTGGTGTTCCATTGTTTCATCTACATCTGGGCTAAAAACTACCTCAGTCCACATCAGATGAGCCACCCTGTGCCCACAGAGCAGCCTGATTGAAGAAGGGGAGAAGACAGACAGGTTTTTGTTGTCTTCCCAGAGGATGCCTCGCATCACGTGCTGATGCCGATGTGTTCGAAAGCATCAGAGTCTATTGCAGTTTTTATCTGGAGATTGGTACAAGAGTGCTGGGTGTCTGCTGTGGCTGTCTGAGCCCCAGGGAGCTGCCTGGCCCTGCTGACAGGGCTGCCAAGTGCAATGCTGCTGCAGCAGGCCCTGCTTACCCACATTTTGTTTGTAGGTTCGGGATGCTGCTCGGCCCCAGGACGTGGAGCAGTGCTTCCCTGGCAAAGGGTAGAGGCCAGTACTGCTCCAGTGACACCGTGTGTCCCTGAGCTGTGCTTCTCAGATACTCTCTGTACTTCTAGCACCTCCCTGAGCAGCTTTAGCCAAGCCTGTCATCTGGGCAGAGAACAGAGACCTTGTCACATCCTGTCAAAGCAGAGACAGGACAGTTCATCTTTGTCAGGAGCAGCTGGCTCCCAATCAATACCCAGGCAGCTTTTCCCCAAGCACTGGACACAAGTGTGGATGGCAGGACCACAGACAGGGACAGACTTGGAGGGGAAACACTGGGGACACAAGAGGATCCCTGAGGGAAGCAGGGGGTGGACAGGGCACTGCTGGAAGGAGCTGGAAAAGGAGGTTGCAACACAAGGCAAATACACCTGTGAAAAGTGTTTGTAATAGAGACAGGCAAGGGATTTAAGATGCAAAAAAAAATGTGTAGGAAACCAGACTTCGTTTTCTGCTGTTCACAAGAAAAAATAATTTCTAATAAGTTCTCCTTGTTAACAGTCTTCTCAGATACCAGACATTTTCAAAGAACTAATGGTCTCTTCATCTGCTGCAGATGATTCTTTTTTATGCAGCTGATTGTTAATTCCTACAACTCTTGTAATTCCAGATTCTGAATTAATCTCCATTCACTTTCAGGACGTAACTATCCTATTACTCCTTGAAGTTACTCATTAAATTCACCCTATCTTATTCAAGAAGCACACTGAAATCCTGATGGACACTTTTGGTACTCCTTAGGTGAAGTACTTTAATATGCTTGATTTGACTCAGCTCCCTCATTTCTCTGTGAGCTGTTTTGCAGTGATCTAGAATCCAGCACATTCTTCTCCTTGAAGTGTCCACTTCTGCAACTGCTCTGGTGCTGTGTCTGCTATCAGACCACGCAAAAAAACCTCATGTTAGCCTCAGTGCACACCAGTCATGTCACTGATGATATTTCCCACCCCACTTACCTCATGGTCATCATCCAAGCCACTGGTTAAATCTGGCTGCCTTCAAAGGCTGGAAACCACAGCAAGATCTGGCCAAAGTGAAAGCATTCAGTGATTACTTTTTTTTTCCCCTCATTGATTACCAGTACTGAGTCTTGAAAAAGCATTTGCATCACTCTGTAGATGGCTGATTTTCAGCAGAAAATATAACTGTAATAACCATAAAAGAATGTGCTCCATACTGACACTCTTTGTAGCATTCATTATGTATATAATTACAAATAATGGTATATATTAAAAAATAATAAGAGCATATATACACTGTTTCTCTAAAAGTAAAAATCCCTCATCTTCCCAGACTTTCTGCAATACTTTATGACAGAGAATGGCAGATTCAGGATTTACAAGACCACAGGAGAAAGCTAACTGCAGATTAATGTAATCAATACTGAAAATATTATCTTGAGTTATTTTAAGGAAAAACCAAATGCATGACTGTTGGAGTTGAAGGACCAGGCAGGTAGCTGCACCCATATATTACTGCTGACTTTCAGCACAATTAGGAATCCAGCCGGACTCAGAAACACACCTGCTTTAATTTTAGGAGCACTCTCTGTTACTAAGCCATGCACTGAATTTCCTCTATAATCAGGGGGAGCTGATTTTTCCTGCCACCATGTTCCTGCCCCTGCAAGGCAGAGCAGGGCCAAAGCAGGACTCTGCCTCCTCTGCACTCCCCACCAGGATTCCCACCCAAGCCAGTGCTGTGGGAGCCCTGCACGGCTGAGACAGGAGGGATGGAGAGCTGCTGCTCTCGCCAGGGTGTGTTGTGAGAGCTTCACACGGGGCTGCAGAAAACAGTTATGGATGAAGAATCCATTTCAAACCACACTCCCTGTTTTTGGAATGTAAGCATGACATACTCTCCACAGAAGGCAATTTAATAGCCTTGCATTGGTACAGGTGGCTTATAAAACAAATATGTCTCTCCTCCAGCAAGTGGCTGTTAAAGAGCGGGTAATACACAAACACATGATCAAGCCTGCTGCCTGAAAATGTGGGGCAATTAAGATATTTTATTGCATGCCCTTCTTAGCTCAATTCCAGTATAGTTACAAAGTTATAATCTGAAGTTCCCTAAAGCGTAAAACAAAATTAGCGTTCTGCTCACCTGAATAAAAAATGTGTTCTTCACTGATTTCTTTCAATGGTCTGAAAAATGAACTAACTAAATCCAAAGTTTTCATAAAGTAACAATAGCCAGCTTGAATATTTCAATTTTCACTGAATGGCTAATGCAGCAGAGGGCAATCTTCAGATAAGTAAATGTAAAAATATTATCACGAGAACAGAGCATACAGGAATAGACAGAAGAAAAAGGCTGTGTGACTGTTTATTCTGTTCTCTCTAGTTATTTCTTGCCTTTCAGCTAACTGAAGGTACCTGCAGGAAAGGCTGAAGGGGTAAGGGCAAGAATGA
This sequence comes from Onychostruthus taczanowskii, assembly GCF_017590055.1. Lineage (NCBI taxonomy): Eukaryota > Metazoa > Chordata > Aves > Passeriformes > Passeridae > Onychostruthus > Onychostruthus taczanowskii. Next base: position 2,077,307 of record NW_024499128.1, on the reverse strand, counting down.
GTCAAGGTGGTTTGGTTAGAAACATTCATTGATTTCAGTTGCTATGTGCAAGAGGAGAAAAATTTTTCCTGTTTTAATTTTAAAACCTAAAACCAAAACAGTTTCATTTACTTCAAGACAAAAGTAATTACAGAAGAAAGATTTTTTCTTTTGTTGAAGTACTTTACAATATAAAGAGAATTTTGGCAAGTGTTTGAATAATTGTATGATATTTCTGCTTTTCTTCCACTTCTCTCCAGTGTCATGTACAGATATCAATAGAGGAAAATGTTCCTGTATTTTGACAAAGACTTAAAAATATGGATGGAAAGGTGATGGCAAAATCTATGCCATGATAGATGACTAAACATACCACACACTCAGAACTGCTGTCTAAGTTGGTTCCACTCTTGCAAACACTCCAGAATTCTGTATTCAGTGGTGGGTTTTGAGATCATGTTCCCTTAAAGCATCTTGGATCTTACAAGGCTACAGGACGTTCCATCCTGAAATCCAAATACAGACTGACCCAGTAGTACATGACTCATCTAGCACAACAGCTTCAAGGTCTGCATAACTTGAATATTTCTTGATTTTTTAAATTAACAATCCACACGACTTTACTCCTGATACCAAGCAAGTCTATGAAAGTTCACCATCCCACACACTCCATGTGAAAACAAAATAATTCCACAAAACCACAGACTGTTGTGGTTGACCATCAGTCTTTGCTGAGGGAAGCTCGAGAAAAATGCCTAGGGTACACTTGCAAGACAGTTAAGGCTGAAACGATAAAATTCTTTAAACAAATATAATAAAACCTGCAAAAGTAATTTCAAAGAAAGAGGAATTAGACAGCAGAGGTAATCAGGTATGTTCCAACACAGAGTTCCACCAGCATAGTCAATGCCATACTGAAGACATCAGAAAAAAAGAAACTCCCTAACTAAGCAGATAAAAATCACCAAAAATGTATTTAAACATAATGGCCTTGAGAACATGCTAAAATATTCTGGTTCCTTGGTTGGAAAGGTGGTGTGCAGATAACACTGAAAAATTTGTGAATTTCAAGCTCCCTGTGCTTTCAGGGTTGCAATAGCATAGCCCCAGGAACACAGCTGTTGCTCAGAGCCTAGGCAGAAGATGTCTTCTTTTTAGCTTTATACATCAATCTAGTTGAGGCTTTCCTGCTTTGACACAACGTTCTACCCCCAGAGAGGGAATTTTGTATTTGGGTGAGAGATGGAGGGTAACAGGTTTGCTGAACATTCTGCATAGCAAAAGAGGAGACCTGGCTGCTTTCGGAGGGTGCTCCCTGAAGCTGAACAGGTTTCTGTTAAAATAAATGGCAAAGGGAGCTGACAGAACAGGCAGAAACCTTGAGCTGTGAGAGCAGAGCAGAGCACAAGGCTTTGTTCTGCAATTGCTTTAGCAACCCACTGCAGATCATGCTGAACTTCCATTTTCATTTGCAACAGCTGCAAAGCAGCTGATGCACCACAAGGCTGCTCTGTAGCAGCCCAAACCCTTGCAAAGTTCCCTGCAGTACATTTTTTAAATACACATTTGTGCCCCAGGCCTTCCTAATGCATGATCCTATACTGCATGAAAAATTGCAAACTGGCATGTGAATATAGGGACTTGATAACATCCACAATTTGTCCAAGGTAGGTATTCAGCCATAGAAGACTTTACTGTAGCTATAATTATGCTTTATCACAGTCAATGTATACACCAAACACCATGGAAGAGAAAACTCCATCATTCCCAACAAATCCAATATGGCACAGCTGTGTAATGTGAAATATGTAAAGTTATCCTAGAGCAGTGAGAGATATACTTTTACCTATCCAGAAACAAAGTTATAACCTGACTGGCCTTTATCAGGTTTACTTACATATTTAAACTCAAAAAAATCCTCTTTCCATTTAAATTTCAAGGAGGAAGTATTGGAAGGAAGAAAGCAGCAAACAACAAAGTGACAAAATCTAGAAATCTGGAAAACTGGGCAGCAGGTCCATAACTGGTGTTCAGAGCAAGAATAAATGAATGGCCAGGCTATGGTTTATACTTTCATGGTAAGGAATGGATTTGGGGTTTCAGAGGGTAAAATTGAGGTCAGGGGGGACTTGGCATTAACAAAAATTGCCCATTCTTATGAGCAGGAAGGAGATTGGTGAAAATGTGCATTTCACCCTCAGAGCAGAATTATACAAGCTCGAGGGAGTGCTTTAACACCGGAGTGCTGTGGATATTAGCAAAGTCAGACATACAGAAAACACTGTGGAGGATTTAAAAGTATGAAATGCATAAGGATTATATAGACTTGAACTGTGAATGAGGTTGAAGTGCATTCAGGAAAGCAAAAAAGACTAGTGAGCCAGAAACGCCTTGCTCACTTATGATAAAATATCTAGTTAATACCAAAGAAAATCTTCAAATAGACTTGTCTAGTTCTTTAGAAAGTCACTATAAAATAATGCTGGTATTCTTTGTATAAATACTTTCACAAATAAAGACTCTCTTTTAGAAAGAAGATTGGACTTGGTAAGTAAGCAGCTTAAGCAGTAAGGAGAAGCACATTAAAATTATTTCTTAACTTGAAGAAATGTTGAATAATGGTCCATGGCCATGTTCTGTAATGACTACAGACTGTGAACTGTTCCCACAGTAATGTAGCTTCCACATTTTACATAGGAGACACACACCAAAAGGTTAATTTGATCCACCATGGCAATACAAACCAGGTAATTAGCACAAGTGCACCAGCTCCTTACACTCTAAGCCCTTCAGGTTTGCTCTTTTCTTGAGAAGTGGGGAATTCACCAGCGAACCTATTCTCTACTTTCACAAATTTAGTGTAAAGGATAACTCAGATTTAGTGGGTTAAATTACTTTGACTAACTACAATAAGTAATGAAAAGCATGAAATACTTTCATCTTAATTAGCTCATATTTCATTTGAACAGAGTCAGACTTGCTGTTTTTCAGAGGAGGATATCAGTAGACACTGTAAACTCTAGAATTGCCTTGTTTTGTTTATGGGGCTTCTTACCAGAATTATAAGACTCAAGTGAACTATGATAAGAAATAAAAACACATTCTTGCCTAAGAAGCGTTATAGACACTAAGACAAAGCTCAGCACTTCTCCATCTGTTCCCAATTCAAAATGTGATCCTCATCAATTTTGAATGTGAGACTAATTTTGTTAAATCAGGCATTCTCATGCTCTTGGGTGAGGGTTTTGTTTTCTCTTTTCAGCTGCAGAACCAAGGAATGTAACCTGCAGGACTCCTGCTCTCGGTAGGGTCTCCAGATCAGAGCCAGGAGTGTTCCTTACTCCCTCTGGGCTCTGGGCTCTGGAGCTGCACGGGGAGAAGTGCAGGGGGTGAGGCAATCACTAAACTCCTACAAATGCCAAATCCTTGCTCCCCAAATCTGCTCCAGATCAGCCTCCTATTGCCACCACCTCATTGTCTGTGCCTCCTCATTTGCAAACCTCATTAGTGACTCATTAGGAGCGCTACAGATGTGACACACAGACTTGCTCTGGGAGAGGGAATTAGGGAATCTAAGAAACCTAAATGATTGTTCAGAGAACGTCCTGATCGTTATGTGAAAAATAATAAATCACTACTTTTGGCAAACACAGAGTGAGGAAAAAGATAGACCTTTTTTAGGGTCTAAAAGGTTGAAACAAAAGGAATTGCTGTCTGGGTCAATTCCCAATTTATACTTGGAGTTGCAGTAATAACAGAAAGAAGTTATAGCCTTTAGTGCCTTTAGGAAGGACTGAGTTTATTTAAAGGCAGTCAGTGTCTTTTTACAATAATGAACAGGACCTTTCTTTCTACCCTGCTGTTAGTACCAACAGCTCCTAAATAATTCTGACAGTTTCTTCTTTCTCCTCTGTTTAAAAAAAAAAAAAAAAAAAAAAAAAAAAAAAAAAAAAGGCAGCTCTGTTATTTATTATGTTAGAACAAATACCAGAAATACCAGTTATCTCATCTTATTTCACACCTTGTTCCATTTAAAACCAGGTATTTGGAATAGAGTCAGTCCTTCTCAGGAAAACTCATAGCAAAATTCTGTCCTGACTCTATGACTGCAGCTGCAGCACATGTTCATTCACAGCTCTTATTTGGGAGCAAAATGCCTTCTGAGGACCAAATACCTGGAAACAGTTAAAAACTTGAAAATGTTGTGACCTACACTTATTGAAGGAAACTCAAGTCCCTCTGTAGTACCTCTGCCTGATGGTGTGTGATAGGGATACCTGTGTTAAGATTGTGATGGGAAAAATGTAGAAATTAGGCTAAATGTAAATGGCTGTTATAGCTGTGTTGTAACTTTGAGTAGTGATCCTTGACAACTGAGAAAAAATTGAATTCCTAATGGAAATATCTCAAAAATTGAGGACTCAGATATGGTATTATACATTACACCATTTTGCCCCACCAATATCAGTTTTATAGGCTATAAAACTCACTTCAATGGCATGTATCAAAGCACATTTGGGAGAAAGGGACTATTTTAAGGCCAACTTTTACACAAAAAAAATACAAATACCAGCAGGTTTCCTTCTGGATACATCAAAACAAGCAATCACCAAAGTTATTACAGATGCCATGTTCTCTTTTTTGCTCTTCTCTACTATTCTTCCTTTCCAAAGTCATTTAAGCAAGATTAATTTAGCCAAAGTTTTGTCTTTAAAACATTTATCCTGATAAAGTAGAGAAATACAAAATAAGTATTGAAAGGGAAGGAAATTCTGAGAGTGTTCATGGAGTTCCTGTTGCCATGGGAACTCTGTAGCTGCTCTTCCCAGGCCCTGGCCATGTCCCTGCTCCTGGACAGGCAGCAGCTGCCCCCAGCTCTGGGGTCAGGAAAAGGGAAATTTAGCAAAGCTCTCAGAAATATTCATGGACATGAATTCTAAAGGTTGTTGGTTGAAACTTGCCTGTGAGACAGTCAATCTCTCTCTCGCTCAGAGTAGTGTGAACACTAAATACTTCTCTCTTCCCATGGTAACCCCATTCCTGCTTCCTTCAGTGCACTGCATCTCTGTATCCTTCACCTCTCAGAGATTGTATCCTAATTAATGTGAAAGATTTTTTATGCACTAAGGATGATTTGTGTAAGATAAATGGGTTTTTTTCAAGAGCTCCCAGGGAAGTAAGGGATAAACCAGGCAAATGAATACAGGTAACAGTCTGAACCACCAAAAGACACCACATTGTCCCTCCCTTTCTGCCAGTGCATTCTAGAGTAGACCCTTTAGAGATACTTGGGAACGTCACTTGTGTTTGTACAAGCCCAGTGTCCTTGACAGTGGTGGCTTCACCCTGGCTGGACCAGGGACTTCACCACAGGCTGCACATCCTCCCCTTCCTTCTGCTCTGATCTTTCTCTTTCCAGCTGCAGTTGACAGGGCTTTTTGAGCCCCTTCTTGAATCTCTCATCCCAGTGGAATGACCACTGCTGGGCTCAGCCTTGGCCAGTAGCACGTCCATCCTGGAGCTGCTGGCACTGGCTCTGAATTTGCTGGGACAGGGGAAGCTCCTGGCTGAAGGCACCCCTGTAGCCTCCCCTCTACCAAAACCTTGTCATGAAAGCCAAATAAATCAGGGAATAAACAACTCTTCAATATTTCAAAGGGTGGTCACATCATGAAGACTGCTCATCATGATGTTTATTCTGGGGCTGCTTGCTCTGTTTAAATTTCACACCAAAAATGTGGCAGGACTTAGCACATGAAAAGGAGAGTCACAACATTATGTTTAGACTTCTGTTGTCCAGATGACTTTCTAGGACAAAGGAGCATTCATCTGCCACTGAAAAGAGCAATTTTGGAGACTCAGTTTTTTAATTTTTTTAAAATCCCTAGGAAATACTCAGAAACCTAATGGCTGCTCTGTATGGTCACCAAATGGACTTCATGCATGGCCAGTTCATAAACTTGAGCATTCCAACATCACCAATATTAGAATAATTGCTAAGCACACAGGGGTAAAAAACACTACTATATGTGTGGTAACTAGACACAACTGCAACAGAAAAAATCTTTTCCGTTTCCTTTTAGTATCATCTTGTCCAAAGATTCTATGTCATAGCATTATGGAATCCCAGGATGGTTTGGGTTGGAAGGGACACTAAGATCACCACATTCCACCCCCCTGCCATGGGCAGGGACACCTTCCTCTAGCCCAGGTTATCCAGAGCTCTGTCCAGCCTGGCCTTGGACACTGCCGTGGGTGTGGGTAGGTTTCCAGCACAAGAAAATGCCATGTATATCACCACAGTAGATAACTCTGCAGATATAAGCCAGTTTCTGACACATCCAGATTAGTCACACTTCCTGTACATATCCTGGCCACTTAAGTCACCATCTCCACTTGTGTTCTGCATGGAAGCATTGGAATGTCTCCTGCGATTGCAGCTGGGGCCATCACCTGCTGCCAGGCTGGGGCTGTGTCCATTTCTGAGCAGCAGATGCAAAGCAGGAACATCAGGACATCTTCTTCTAGAATTTCTTACACCGAGCAATCAACTAACACATGCCATCAAGTAATCAGTCAGTTCTCAGAAGATTAGCATCCAGACCCAAACCAAAAATAGGTTGATAGGAGCTGAAGCAAGCCTGGTAATTCACAAGCTCATCCCTGGCTGAATACAGAAGTTGATGTAATAAATCAATGTTCTAAAATCCCATGAACTCTAACACTCAGTTGAGTAAAAGAGGGGGGTTAAAAAGAAATCCTGAACAGTTGGAGAGAACATAATCTTCCCATCTCTGTAACCCAATCTCTCACTGAGTAGGAAAGAACAGCATTTTTGTGTAGGCAAGCTATATCCTAATTATCCTATTCAGGGTTCCTTATAATGCCTTCCAAGCACCTCAATTCAGCCTCATCTGATAAAAGAATTCCAGTCTAGCTCAATATAGCAATTTTCATTTACCTACAGTAATGTTGAGCAATTTTGTGAAGGCAGATTTAATTTCGTATTGGTTGTGTGGACTTCCCAGAATAAAACTTTGTGAATATTAAAATGCAAAGTTCCTAAGCTCTCTTTGGAAAGAGCTATAGGATTTATAATGTATACTGCTCTTCAGTTTGTTTAAAATCTGTGGTTACCCATAACGAAAACACACATTTTTATTAACATACATACTTTTCTTTCTGTTTATTTCCTTAAATTTAATAAAGCCTTCTAGCTATCAGGGTAATTCAGTCTCAAATCTCCACTTCCCAGCTTGGTTTTCATTATTTCACATTATTCTTTTACCCTTATTATAGAAGCTGGCTTTATTCCCATCTCATAAAGCGACCCGAATTCTCCAAGAGATATTTTCTAGCATTGATTTTTCTTCGTCCATAATGTTAATGGCATGACTGCTCCTATCTTTACTTCCTCTACTTTCTTAACTTTTATTATTTTTACAATCCCCCACTATTACACTATTTTTTTTTGTCATTCCATGTGCATTTCATTTTCCTCTCACCACCCCTTACACATTTTGAAGATATGTTTGTATGAATTTGGGTTTTTATCTGTTTTTAAAATAACCTCAAACAACAACACCAAACAGCAAAAAATTTTACAATAAATTCTTACTTTTTAATCTCCGAGTTCCTATGTGACACCTGTTATTCATTTGACAAAAAAAATTCCCCTCTGAATATACTCCAAAAACTTTTTATCTGGACAGCTTTTCATCTCAAGCACTATCTGCACTATGTAAACATGGTTTTGGGGATGTCATAGCCACTTTCTGGTTAATGGAATTTATGACATTCCCAATATTTTTCATTATAAGCTTTGGAAGTAAATATGAAATATTTGGATTAAATATTTTTCCCTAGGATATAGTTGGCCTCTTTCATAGAAGTGTCTGCACATGGAAAACCAAACAATTACCTTTTCTCTCTAAAACCTCACACTTCTTCCTTCAAATTATCACTGTGGGCTTTTCTTAATCTCCATGTCCTTTTAGTTGCTTAGATTTCTTCACGTAATCTGCCAGGTTTTGTGAGAGAACTTTTTACTCTCTGCTTTTTTAACAGGACATTAGGCAACCATAAACAAGACTTTCCAAAACTCATTAAATCAAAACTTCTTGACTCTGAACTTCTAACCCTTCCTCAAAAAGGATAAAATTTTTTAATTCCTCTAAAGCCTATTTCACCTTCCTTTACAAAAGACTCTCTGCTACTTAAGAAAAAAATGACGACAAAATATCATCTCTGTTAAATTACTTTTTCAATAGTAGATGATTTATAGTTGATTAGGTAATTAAATCAAATACAAGTGGCTGAAAGTAAATCTATTTTTATCATCCCTGTAAATTAAAAGTTCCGCATCATAAAAAATCATGACCATCTTGAAAATGACTAGTCAAGTGCTTTTTATAGGCAAGCAGGATTTATTGTCAATTAACGTATTGAACTGGATAGTCAGCATAACCCTGTGCTCAAGACTTTTTAAATTATTGGCTTCCGCTATCAAGCTGCTCCATATCACAGTAATGAAATGTATCTTGCTATTCACATATTGAACAATTCCTTAGGTTGGGTTTATATCTCACTATAACAACATTTCATTTTATTATTATCTCCGATCCCCTGTAATGAATACAAATACATTCCTTTTTTCCATCATGGGTTTATCAATTTTCATTGATTTGCCTGTAATGAATGCAGACAGGATGGTGAGAGAAAAATTTAAAGAGATCATAGCCTTTAAAATATCTGTAAATTCAAAGGTTTTTCACTTGCAGTCACATCAATTAAAAGAAGCTATTTGGAAGAACAATTGAAAGGAAATATTAGTTTAATTCTTAACACTTAAGAAAAACTGTAAAAAGGAACTTGGGGGCCTCTTTTTAGAAAGAAAATTTATTTTTTCAATTTTCTCTCTACAGACTTCCAAGAAAAAATACAAGTATAAATTCTCTTTATAGCTTTGCATTTCACATTTAACTTTTCATAATGCACCACATTTTTCTTTTCCAATAACGGTCAATTTGACAGATGAAAATGCAGTTTATGGTGCAGTGATTTGCTGGACAAAAAGTGCATTTTCAAAGTTACTCAATGATATCTCTCGTTCCCATTGGAAAATTCCCCCATCCCAAAGCAGTCCTCACTGAGGAACTCACTCCAACTCTTGGAGCAGAGATCTCTGCAGTATTTTTGACACTTGGGGCACTGATGCCTAAAATTATTTTCTTAATTCTGAAACATAAATAAAAGCACATTGATGGAAGACAAGCGTTGACATCCTGAAACTCACATTCCAACTGTGTTACCAAGTCTCAAACACAAACTTTTAAATGAAATTATAAACAGCGTTCTCAGTTGTGACATTTTATTGCACTATAACATTTGCATCTGCTTGTGTTCTGCAATTATATCATTATGTGACAATGTAATTTGATATGAAGTGATACAATAACATCCTGCTTTCATTCAGGCACCAGAAAAAAACAGAAAAAAAAGATCTCCATGGAACATATAATGTCCAGCCTACCCAGGAAAAGCATTCTGACAGTAGAACCTGAGCTATTGTATTTATGCGGTGTGACAGAATGGGACAAGGTTGGCTTCACAAAGCAAAATAACAAACTGTTGGGCAAAAGCAGTCATTCTACTTTTTACATGCATTTTATTAGGTAGAAAACTTGTTTGAAACAGATGCACAGATAAGTTTTGGTGGGTTTTTTAAACGAGGAAATGCACTTTAACTGTCTAGAAGATTTCTGTTGGTTTTAATGCCCCAGGAGATCATAACTGAGCACAGAGTTTCACTGAGATGGATACTATGACCAACAGCAAAAGCACACTTTGAGGGAAAAATCCCAACTGCTGCACATCAAAACAGCAGTTTCTTATTATTCCATATATACTGATTTCTTGTCTGAAGAAGCCAGCAGTGTTTAGCCAGAACACAGCATAACCCTTTTCTCTATGGAGAAAATGCACCATTGGTCTTCAGCCCCACCTGAAACCTCTGCTAACTTCCTGTTAATGGGAGAAGAGACAGAAAACTACATCCAGACAGGGAGTCCTGAGATGAGCAGGGAACAAAATACAATCTGTTTCCAGATAACTCTTCTCTGTCTCTCATATGTATATCTGTTGTGCAGAACAAAAATACCCTCCACCCTCATCTTCTGTTTATCCACTAGTTCCTCTAAAAATACCACATGGCATCTCAGTCCAAGTGACACACATAACCAAGGTAACCCTGACCACTGCTGTGGGCCACTTCCTCTGGAATAACACATAGAAAAGATGTGGGGGAAAGAAAAGATGAAGTCAGTGCCCTCCTGCCAGTGACCAGAAGAGGGGCAGGAAACCAGCAGCTAGTGCTGTAAGAGGAATTTCCAAATTGCAAGTACCCTGCAGGTTCTTCTTCCCTGTTAAAAGGATGCCAGACACTGCCAGAATGATTCCCTCTAGACCCAGTGAGTCTCCATTTTCCAGGGATAGTCTAAAACTCATTTCTTTAGATGAGAGCCTGGTGTCTGACTTCTCTGTGCTGCTTTGAAAATTCCAGCCTACAGCATTACAAGCACGCCCAGAATAAGTTACTTCAAAATAAAAATGTCCTTATCTCCTAGAACTTTAACAGCTTCAGGAGGCTCTCAGTGTTACTCTTGCCAGTAAAGAAACTAGATATTTAATTTTCATAGCTGGTTTGTTTGTTTGTTTGTTTGGGGGTTTTGTGGGGTTTTTTTTGCCATGTGTAATATAAGTCACAATTGTTGCATTTACTAATCAGCATGGTCTGAAACTTGAGAACATTATACATGAGGAAAATGCTGCACGCTGAACTCAGTGGGGCTATTTGCAAACTGTGCCAGATGGAAGAGACTCTCCTTAAAGTCTTAAGTGACACAAAATTTGCAGAATCAAAGAACCTTAGAAGACAACACCTATTGTAAAACACACAGATGAATAATTATGTTCATTTCTGAAGTAACCAATTCTATTTTGATCCAAAAAATTTGGTTGGGAATAGAAGTAGATAGAATTCTTTAAAGAACATTAAAGAGACTAGAAGCATGTAAGAAATCCATTCATTACAAGAGGGTTGTGCTGTAAATTCATAATTTCTTAAAAAATTTAAAACATTATTTTGAAGCTCCAACATAAATACAGCATTGAATGAAAATAAAAGTAAAAATGAAATTTAAGAGGTTGTCATCTAGGAAGATTTTTGTATCAATGGTAAAGCAATCAGGATCATTTTCTAATGTGTTTTTTCTCTCCCTCCAGAGAACAGCCAGTGCTTTTTAATATAGAGCACCTCCCTAAACTGCTCTTTAAACATACAGTCTAATTTCTGTGCATCACTGATATATTTATGTTAAATATAGATACTCATATACTGCAATATTTGCTACCAAATCCAAACTTCTCCAGCAGCCCCCTGTTCGGGAGTTTTGCTCAGGTTCTCTGAAGAAAACTCCTCATTCACCTGTCAGAGCCAACCAGTGGGGAGAGAGGTCAGTGTGTCACAGGACTGCCCTTCTAAAGAAGGTACTCTGCATAGCAGGGCTGGAAATATTAATGATCTTCCTCAGAAAACACAAAGAAAGCTGAATAATGCAACATCCAGCCTAAAAGTTTGCCCATCAGTCAATTTGCAATGTTTTGGAAAAGGTTTAGTGCCCTTTCAGTGTGCCCTGGCCCCACCACAAAATATTTCACATCTCTCCCAACCTCTACCATTACTATTAGAAAATCCATTACTAATGACAGCATACAATCTCCAGTGGGGATTAAATCCCCAAGAACGTGGCAGAAATGGAGCTGTTCAGAGGGATGCTGGGCATTTATGATTTACTGAACTGCCAGATCTGATGGCTAAAGGCCAGGGGTTTTATGGTTTCATTGGAATAAAACTTTCATTGGAATAAAAATGACTTTTCATTACTGAAAGAAAGATGCAAAACTAAGGTAAGAGACAGGGAAAGTCATTGGGTTATTTGTGACTCAGATCCTGATTCAAGCTCAGAGCCTAAGAGAAAGAAGCAAAGAGCAGAAAATAACAGATTTTTAAATAAATGGACTGTGATTCCAGCACACTTTTTTCAACTTAGTGAACAGGAGGATTGTAGCCATGATATTTTATGAAAAATCCTTTGCTAGGATTTTTCTTCTGAGAAGCTGAGGGGCCTCAGGAAAGAAATGTAAACAATAACTTGCTGCTGTGGAATGCAACAGGTGCATCTGTGATTGGTGTGTGTTGGTTGTTTCTAATTAATGGCCAATCGCAGTCAGCTGTGATCGGGCTCCCGGAGTCATGAGCTTTTGTTATTCATTCCATTCCTGTTCTTGCTAGGCTTCTGATGAATCCTTTTCTCTCTATTCTTTTTAGTATAGTTCTAGTATATAATTTTAATACAATATATATCATAATATAATCAACCAGCCTTCTGAAACATGAAGTCAAGATTCACGTCTCTTCCCTCATCCCGGGAGCCCCCGTCGGATCAACCACAGAGGATAAACTCCCTATTTTATCAAAGGCATTTTCCTCTTACTGTGCTCCCAGCTGTTATTTGGTGATTCCCTACCTACTTAATTTCTGGAGCAGCTGAGGAGGGGGGAGGCCAGTTTGCCCGGTGTCTCACGGGGGCACGGAGGCTGTGCAGAGCCATCCTGACAGAGGCACACCCTGCCATGCTGGCTTTGGGCAGCACCACCAGCCCACCTTGTTTGTAGGATTTGTTAGCACACACTCACCAGCCTAAAAGCCCACAGCTCTCTGAAACCCCGTGATAACAGCCTCCTCAAGTGGCACAGCACTGTTTGACACAGACAACCCAAAAAAAACCTTCCAGAAGGTGCTGAGGACAAGCACAGGGATAGAATTAAACCGCAGTGACCTCACCCTGCAGACACAACATCATCTCCCACACCCACAGCAGCCTCTCCACCTTCAAACACTTTACAAGACGCCTCAGTAAAAGAACGTCTTCAATCTCTTCATTTAAAAATCGATAACCTTCAAGTTTCCACAGCTTCCTTTGAGACTAAGGTAAATAAAATTGAGGGAAGGCTGGGGGGTTTGAAAAGCAATGGAGTCAGTTGAAACTCAAACAACAAAGAGAGGAATTCTGCAATAAAAATAAAAAAAAAAATCACAAAGGAGAGAAAACTGTGTTTAAGAATTTTGGAGCTCCTGAAAGAAGATTAAATTATCGAGAAAAAATCAACAGCCTAGTCATAGTATTTAATGTTCTGAGCATCTTCTCTAAAAGATCCAAGATGGATGGAAATTAATGGAAAAAATCCAAAGGAGACATAATGAAGAAAAACCCATTATCTGGAGTAACAAAAGTAATACATCTGCATGAATGTTCAAGTCTCAAAGTGCTGCATAGGAAGAAAATAATCATAGAGAGCTGGACTGAAGGCAGGGTTTGAGCAGTGGCCAAAGAATTAGAATAAAAATCAGCTATCTTACAAACTCTATAAACCCTTGGCAAAGGATAGGAAGTAACTTCATTTGGAAAAAAGAAAAATTTTTCCTAAACAACCCTGCATCGATCTTCTGTCCTGCCAGATTGCGGTTGCTGCTCCTGAGAGAAGAAACACGACACTGCTGGGAAGCAGGAGCTGCACAATGCTTCACACAGAACTGAAAAAGAGACAGCAGGAAGAACTGAGATAGCTAAATCTATCAAAAAAACCTCCAACCTACTCCCTTCACTCCTTTACCCCAGAAGATGCATTTGAGGATGATTGTTCTGGAAAAATCTACTTGCCCTCTCACCCACCATGTGGGGCATTAGTGAATTTACTCTCATGTGCTGCCATAAAGGAATAAGTTCAACTAAAATAATGCAAACAATAAACATAAATCATTTTAAGGCTGGTGTGTTATTCTTGGTAAATTAATCTGCTTCCTAAGCCACCCTTTCTGAGGACCAGTTTTTATATATGACTTATGGGAGCATTTGCAGATTGCAGTTAGGACCAAGTGCCTCAACATTACCAGTAGCTATAAATCAATATTTATACTATTACAGTACAATAAATAAACACATGAAAATTGCCTTTACTAAGTTTTCTCCCTCTACTGAGAAACAGAAAGAAAAAGATTAATAGAAAGAAGCTCAAAATTCAGCTATAGTATTTTAAGAAGCACCTTAGGACACCTTCCCTTTAACCTATGGAGAGTAACTTAAGTAAAGCCTAAAGTTTGGGTACTCTAGAGTGGAAATGTCCTTGCATATCTGAGCTAGATGTATTGATTTCTGGTGAACTGTGATGAACTGTGCATCGTGCTCAAAGGGAAGGTATGAGGCACGTGTGACAGTGACAGTGCTGAGAGGGAACAGCACTGGGACAGAGAGTAGACAGGACAAGGAGCCCACGCTCAAAGATGAGCATTGGCTGAAGAGAAAGCAGGCAGAGAAATTTATGAGATGCATAGATTTATCACAAATAATCCAACCAGGTGGTAGGATTATTTATGATCTCTGGCACTAAGAGATCATCCTGTCCCTGAGCAGTGTCACCAGGGCCCCCCACCACAGCCCCTGCCCACGAGGAAGAACAGCTGAGCTCAGGCTGTGCCCCAGCCTTGCTTGGGACACGGTGAAGGCAGGGCTTCAAGAGAGAAACAACTCACAAACTGTGCTCTAAGCCAAACCACTGCATCCTACAGATTTCATTCACTTTCTCCCTGAGTAGTGTAGTCTGTATGACCTAAACACAAAGTAGAAACAGATGTAAATATTTTGAGGCACAGAAGTTAAAACAGCCACTTTCCATTCTTGAAGAACAAAATGTAAAGGGTAGCATCTTCTCTAAGTAAAAATTCAGAGGTTCACTCTAAAGATTTCTCTACAGTTAAGAAAATATTCTTAAATTCTCTACACTGGGGCTAAAACTATATGGTTCGACCGACATCCTTACTCCAAAGCATTGGATTGAAACAGAAAGCACCTGGAAATAGAATTCAAATATTGTTAAAGCATTTACTGTCTAGCTCAGGCTCAAGTTTTTGACTTGGCTTGCTTTCAGTTTTTTGACTTATGCATTTATGAAGGCTTCTGTGGCTAACTAGTTTTCTTGTGGTTCTTTGTTGCAATGTTTTGTTAACCTTCCTTTATGTATTTTTAATGAATACTACAAATAAGAAATGTGTAAACTCATCCTGAGAAGAGGCTATAATGTCTGCCTGTGCTTTTGATTCACTGCCTCATTTGCAAGATTGCTGCTTATTCACAAATTAATTATGCAATGGCATCTTTAGCTAATAAAGTCTAAACAAAAAACATTTAATCCAATTCATAGTTTTCTCTCAATCAAACCAAGTCTGTCAAACATAATTACATTACACATGCAAAGCAGGAACGAGCCAAACATGTGCCACACCTGCTTAGTGCTTCTTCAGGCAGACGATATACAGTAGAAGAACAGTTGGCAGCACAGATGGCACAGCAAAGAAGACTTGTGAAAAACGCGGTTATGGAGTGTGGCTTTGTGCCTTTTATTGATGGAAAGGGTCAGATAGTGATCTCAGTTTATGTCAAACACACCTTTCTGATACCTTTAGTCTTTGACAATTCCATTGCTGGAGATACCAACTCCAGCCACCTTCTGCTTTCTGCATGGAGAGACCTCTGCAGCTTGGAGGAGTCACTGCTGGCTTCCTACCACAGCCATGAGCTCTGGAGACACCTGTGTTCTCACTTACAATATTGTGTTTCAGGGCTATTCTAAATATTATACCCTCCACCAACTTCATTGTATATCTATACAATGAAACCTGTTTGCCAATTACAGGGGCAGTAACCCTGCACATCTCCGTGCACCCACTTCACAAGCTTGAGAAGGAGCCAGGCATTTCACTTGTGATCACAAAACCAAAAAATAACCCAAGCAGTCCTAGGTAGCTTTTCAATTTGTGAGTACGCTTAATTAAAAAAAAAAAAATATTAACATGCATTTAGAGCAAACCAAAAAATAACCCAAGCAGTCCTAGGTAGCTTTTCAATTTGTGAGTATGCTTAATTTAAAAAAAAAAATATATTAACATGCATTTAGAGTAATTTCTACTTAAGATTATGTAACTATACTGAGTGGTACAGTTCCCAAAAATTACTTTAACTAGAGATTTTGTAATCTCTCCTAGTAACACTGAAACCATCTCTACCATGTCATTTCCAAATTCAGCATTTTCAGGAGGCAAGATGCCCAAACCTTATCACAGCACCACTTGTTGTTTCCTAAAATACCTAATACCTAACCTTTATCTTCCTGTATACACAGGAAAGAAAAGAAACTCAAAAAACAAACCTCAAAGTGTTCCCATTCTAAAAAACGTAGGTCTTATCTCCATTACCATTTTCTGCCTCTTCTCATCAACACAATCCTTACTCTGCAAGTTTTGCACAGCTGTTGCTCCCGTGCTCTGCTTGCACCCATGTTAGGAAAGCTGAGTGTGAAACCACCCCTGTCCTGTGACCACCTGCTCTGCCTTAGAGTTCTTCATAACTTCCCCCAGCTCTGCCAAGCTTTGAGGAAATATTTCCACAACCCAGGAAGAAGACCTTGGGCTACCTCCATAAAGGAATTATGAGGATGCAAGGACAACTGGGTTTCATAAACTTTACTAATTCCTGTGGAATGTTTCCTCTCATTTCTTTCATTCTAGTGGTTTATCAAAGATACTACCCAGAGTAAGGTTTAGCATAAACTTACACCAACCCATGTAAGGCCCCGAAGGATGGAATTCCTTTTCTCATCACACAAGCAATGTGCCCCTGCATCCTGCAGCCCCACACCCCCACAGCCCAGTGGTCCATGCTGACTGGGAGAGCTGGGAGCACAGAGGGGATCTGCCTCTACATCCCTGAATGGGGTAAACCAGGGAGAAATAAGACACCAGGTTCCAAGTGAACAAATTTGAGTGGAGCCTCTCCATTTACATTCAACACAAATCTGGCTGTGTCATACCGGCTGCAAGATTTTAGCAACTGGAACATAATTTCGTAGCCAAATTTGATAATTAATAACATTTTCTAATAACAGTATTAAGACTCCCTTTCAAGTTCACTGTTGGCACACCTGCATCAAAGCAGACTCAGGGTCAAACACATGCAGAATTTTTCTACAGCAGGGGGAATGGAGCTGTCCTGACTGCTGTGTTTCAAATAAGTTATACATTAGAGGAGCTCTTTCTCCACTAAAGTCTTCCTCCTGCTTGCAAAATTGTCTCTCACCTACGTGACCAAAATGCTAACAGAGCATTCCCACAGTATTTCCCACCAGTGTAGGTGCACTAAATGGAGACTCTGCAGCATCAAGGACTTGGAAAATGGTATTGAGAACAGTGCATGTTCAATAACTTCTGCAGGAGTCATTCCCTAGAATGCTAAATTTTCAAATCTATTTGTGCGCTTCCAGATTCAAAAATTTTCTAGTGCAGGATATTTTGTCTGCTTTTCTCCAAGGACACTTGACCAGGGGGCTGTGAGCAAGAGCTGGGAAACTGTCAGTGGAACTAAACTGATAGCACTAAATTAATAAATAAAACCCCAAATGTTTTTCGGGGACTGAGTGCAAAAATTATTCAAAGGAAAATACACTGGGATTTAACTTAAACAAAGTTTAAAGAAATTCACAAAGTTTAAATTACTGAGTGAACAACAAATGTCCTGGGAAAATCCTTATGACAGCAGAAGTTAGAAATAAATCAGCAAAAAGGAATACGTGTGTTTTTCTGAGAAGAAAAATCTCATTGCCATCATAAGTATTAAAAATAAAATAAAAAAAATCCTAACTAGACAGTCTTATTCAGAAAGTGTATCTGTTCCAGGGCCTCAGCTCCTCTGAAAGGCACCAAGATGAGCCAGCGAGCAAAGCTATAAGAGCAGAATCCCAAACAAATAAATAAAAAGGCCATCTTCTGTTTCAGAAATCAGCAGTCCCATAACACACTGCTCTATAAATCTCTTCCTCACAGATTGCAAAGAGAAGGTTCTTGACTAACAGATCTTTCTTGCTGAAATATCACCTGGGATGGGTAGTACTCACTGGCAGGTCTGCACCATCTGCTTACTGAGGCTCCAGTAAAGGAAGCAGCACAAGTGTTTCATGTTTGCATAGCCCTGACTTGAAGGAAATCATACTCATTTTTACTTTGTCACGCAGGGACATTTATGAAAAGCCCAAGTTTTTACCACGTTATTTTCTCAGCTGTGCACTATTTCAAATTAAGCTTAATGGATGCTTTCCCAAATCTGAGAAATGCTGTTTTGCTGGTATTTGTATCTCAGTATGAATTACTGCTCAATAAATTTTAACGCTCTCCATAGATGGCTGTAGATTCATGGATATGCTGGGAGGTGGGCTGCAATCTGAGCACCAAAATCTCTCCTTCCCCCTGCCCTCTCTTTTCAAGTACTGCAGTCATGAAGACTTGGGCATTTCTGCTGGGTATGAGCACAGCACAGACAGCACCAAAAAGGACATTTTAGAGCCAGAAGCAGCACAAATATGGAGCTTTGCAGCCTTCATGAGGCAAGAGGACCCTGAGCAAGGGGTGCAGTCCTGCTGTGCTGAAGCAGCCAGGAAAGCAGTGGTGGCTTTTGCTGCATGAACAGCCTGGAAATACCATGGGTGACATTTCCCTGTGCTGTGCTAGGCAGGCACAGCCAGTGCAGGCAGCAAAAAGTCAAATTAGATTTTAAAAAACTAAGGTCAGTTCGCCATCTCTTCCACACTTTTCATGAGTTCAATAGAAATCTTGTATGCCATTGTTATGTCTACAGATAGATGGCAAGATGTGTTCAACACTTAGAGTTTTCTCCCTTTGAATTTTACAGGGGACCTGAGGTTCTTCCCTCTTTCATCTCTCCCAATCTGCTATGAAGTAACCGTTTATCTTTTCATTTTTCATTTAAAAATATGAAGTAGTAACCAATAATTAATTCCTTTGCCTTTAGTATCAAAATTTAAATAAAAATGATCAACATAGAATGTGTGATATGTGAAATATCCACATTTGTCATCTGTCATCATTATGGCAGTTTTCACAGCAGCTGGGTTTCACTCAAAGTTAGATCCTGCACAATTCTGAACTTCCACTAAAAAGTGCACATTCTCAGAGAATGACAATATTCTTATTTGATTAAACCACTCAAAAATATACAGAAAATAACATCTGCTTCTTTACTCTTCACTAAGCTTTGCTGTTTCTGTATCTGTCTAATGATTTTTGTTTGAATGTCTGAAATTTGCTATGAAGTTATCCTGTATTGCCCAAATGCATGTTGCAAATATTTATGTATGATTCAGTCTAAGTATACAGCCCCAGTGGTGATGTTTACGTGCACAGCCATAATCACATGCATAATGTCAGACAAGTATCTGCTTAATTCCAGAACTGATTTTTAATAATTGATGTTTTTATTTGGAAACAAAAGATTATTGGAAAATACCTCCCTAAAAACTGCACTATTTTATATGCAGGGGAACATTCCAGGTTAGAAAAACAAAATTTAAAAAGCCAGACTGGATTGACAAGCTTGCAACAAAATGGGGAAGTGGCTCTCCAAAGCCCTTTGATTCTCTTAGTATTTAGCATTATTGTAGCAAAAGGGATTTTTGGCAACAATTCAAGTCTAAAGGTAGCCAAAAGAAGCTTCCACTGGAGCAATACAACCTAAAGATCTGGGGAAAGAAGGAAATGGATTTTCACCTGGCCCATGAAGGACTGACATCACCCCTCTGCTATGGGTTGAGGTGTCAGAGTCTTTTCCCTCCCACAGATGAGGCTCTTCCACTCATCACTGAAACCCAGCAATTTCTCCTGCATAATGGGGCAGCTCTTCAACAATGAAAAGAAAAACTTTTGTATGTCTCTATCCTGCTGATGATCCACTGATGGAAAACATTTAATTGTACAACGATGGAATTTTACAAAGTATTGATTTTATTGCCGTTGTGAAGAGAGAGAATGGTGAATCTTGTCAAACCACACAAGCACAGGTTAATGCAGGGGTCTAAATTGATCCACTTCACCAAGACTCTTTATTCCTCCACTAGCAGGAAAGTAGCAAAGGATGCAAGCATATTCCAAACATTTGTAAATAATGAATGCCTAATCTCACTCGCTGTTTGCAGTGGAATAAAATTCTTGACATCTGTACCTTGTTTATGTTAGACTGTGAAAATTTAAACCAGCAGGCACTTGCAAAGATACAGACGGGGCCAAGGAAAAGTGAAAAAGGGTTTGGCCATTCCTAAATCTACACAAACCTTCTTTTGCTGTGGAAGATCTCTGTCAGGTGGGATTCATGTGCTATTCCTGGAGCTTATAGGCAGGTCTGCAAACCTGCTCAATAGCCCTGTATGCAAAAGGAACACAGTGGCAGCTGAAAAAGATGTTTGTGCTCAGGATTAAGGCCAGTATTTATCTTCTTGGCAAAGGTGTCTACGTGAAAGCCTAGAGTAATGATACCATACTCTACAGACTACTACAAAAACAAGATCAAGAAGAATTGCATAAATACACCTATGTAGCATCCATCACGTTAATGAGAATGTAGAGACAAATGCAGCTTGCTGCTAAACTTGGCATCTATTGACTGCAGAAGAAAGTTAGACACTGCAGAGACAAATACTATCCTAAAGCCATTGCAGGAGCATGGATCCAAAATGATCTGACACACAAAAGTTTCTCTCTCACGCTGAGAGCCATCTTTCAGGCCTTGCAGCCCACCAAAGGCAAACCTGAATGCTGTTATCTCGTTAACAATGGGCTTTTCAGACTGGCCTCTGAAAGACCTGCTTGGGAGGCAGAGCTAGAGAGAAGGATGCCAGAGCACTGGGAAAATCTCACTTGCTCAAAGTTTAGCTGAACACTATCTGAATATCTGAAACTAAGGAAGGAGGTAATGGCTGAGCTAGATTGACAGACTAGAAATCTGAAAATAGGAACACTGGTTTAGCATCAGATGGGGTGGAAGGAAGAGGTCCTTTCTTTCTGACCACAAATACACCAAGTCACAGAGATATTTGCACAGTATTTTGCTGGACAGAATGCCAGGCTTTGCAAAACTGGTAGGGGGAAGTCAGCATTAACTTTCAAAAATGGACAAGAAAATCTAAGCTGGTGAAAAAAGTACCCGTGTTCTGTTCAGTCATATAGATCTACATTTTTACAAGTATCAAGTCATAAATTAATTTTCAAGCTTTTTCAGCTTAGTGAACTGCAATGCTTTACTCTTTATTTTCCACCTGTAATTATGAATTGTTTTTTAAAGGAAAGTAAAAATCATAATTCCCATGGAAGTGAGGCTGAACTTTGAGATTACTGTTTCCTTTTTTTTTTTTTCCTTTTATAATTCTGGAGTTCTGTTAAGCAATTTTTCACCCTAAACCAGATTTGATGGCTTTATGGTTAAGAAATGAGTTGTTGAAACATACAGGTAAAAATAAAAATACCACTTCATGTAATTAGCTCAGGACTAATTATAATCATCCACTTGTTATTTTTCTTCTACAGTAGTTGGGCAAAAAAGCTTTTTAGCCAAGAGCTATGTACAGGGGATAAGTGGGATTTCTTGTCTGCTAAATTTATGAGACAAAAGATGCAAAAAGTTCAGGTTGCACAAGAAGTCAGAAGAAATGTGCTTTAATGATTGCAAGGGTGAGTACAAAGAGAGAAAATGCACTGTGAGATGCCTGTATTCTGCTCAGAAACCAAACCAAAGGAGGCGAAACCCTGCAGAGAATGAAACCACTGTGAGCTGCAGGCAGCAGATGGTTCTGGGTGCGCCCTGAGTCCCACAAACGTGAGTCAGAGCCACGACTCTACAGCCTGCCTCAAGTCCATACAACAGAGAGAAAACATCCCCAGAGGACAGGGCAGGTAAAACCCTTTCTGTAGAGGAACGATTAATGTTTGGCACGAGCTCCCAGAGTTTGCTGCTGCTGGCGAGTGCCAAAGGCCACCTGCATCTGTGTCACCTCCCATCAGCAAACTACCAGCCATTCCTGCCCTGCCTGGCAAACCCTGGAGAAGGCACTGGGCAAATAGATGCCTTTCAAATGCCTCCTGCAAATTGTTACCACCAGAACTGAACACAGAACAGCTCCAAGGGCAGCAGCTCCAGCCGGGCAGAGCGACCCAAAGCGAGCGCTGCCGCAGGTGGGTGGCGGCGGCAGCTCTGTCCCCAGCTCTGTCCCCAGCTCTGTCCCCAGCTCTGTGCAGCTGTTTTCTGTCAGAGCACAGAGCACGAGCCCTGGCACTTCTCCTCCCCGCTGGCCCCTGGATGGCTGCTCAGCACATCGAGGTAATTGACTCATCTTGGCTCAGCCATAACCTCAATCAGCTGGACCATCTCATTTTCCCCACAGCCAAGGAATCCTGCCGCTCTTAATATTAGGGCAGCAGCCAACCTCTTTTTGGAGGGAACCTTATTGCAGAATATCCCTCTGGATCCCTGGGAATTAGCTGAAAGCTTAAATGTTTCTTCTGAAAGAAAACACTTTTTCCAAGAAGGGAAAAAAATAAAGCTCACTTTCTACTGCCTTTGTGACAAAAAAAAAAAATCTTGGAACAAAAAGCCAGACCTCAATACAACACTGGGAAAAAGTGAAAGGAAAAAACATTCTGGGTTAAACATGACCCTCACACTTCACATCAAAATATTTGTCATTGGATTTGAAATCCACTGCAGCTCACTCTCATCTGATTGCAGAAACTGCAGACTGCAAATCTCCAACTCAGACATCTGTGGGGCTTGAGGCACTGGGATTCAAGGAATCCATGTCAATAAAAGTGACAGTCTTTGCCTTGACTCTCTGGAAAAGCAACACCTGCAACCCCCTTGTCCCACACCCAGACTGTGGTTCTCAACGCAGTGAACCTTAATCAAACCTTAAATATTGAAGTGAGCAAGTACTTTTATAGAGCTCACAGTCACCTCAGTTATAACTATCTATACTTGGGAGTTCTGTGGAACATTATTTTATTCTGGATTTTCATTTAATTCCATAAACAGAAGTTGAACAAAAATAGACAATTTAATTTTAAGAATTTATATTAATGCCAAACCATAATTTTACTTAAAAATCAGATTATCACAGGGAATTTGGAGGGCTAACATTAGCCCCTAAGTGAAGACAAATTTTTAAGCAAACCCTGCCCTTTCCTTTGTACTTTTCTGGTGTGCTTTTTGGCAGCAAAATGGTGCCACAGCAAGGGCAGCAGCAATTCTCCATGGTCCAAAGGCAGGGAAGAAGCAGGGACACCACTGTAAGGTTGGACCATCCTGGTTCCACCAGTTTCTGCCAAAGGCTGATCTTCCAGAAGGAGAGAAAGTTCTTTCCTCTGAGCTGGGCAGAGGTCTCTGCTCTGGACCTTTCATTTCTCTGTCAGGATCAGGTACCCGTGAGTTACTCTGGGAATTTTGGTGTGTAATGGCCCTTGGCTGAGCCCCATTTCTCTGAAACCCATGTGCAGTACTCACCTGTCCCCAGTCAGCACGAGTTACTCTGGGAATTTTGGTGTGTAATGGCCCTTGGCTGAGCCCCATTTCTCTGAAACCCACCTGTCCCCAGTCAGCATAGACCAGGAGCTGAGCAGTGGGGTGGCCACCTCCCAGCCCTGCTGTGCTGACCAGGAGTCCCCCAGCCCCACAGCTCTGGCCCCAGCCTGGTTGGATGGAGCACAGAGCCTGCCAAACTGACACCCTGTCACACTGCTCGGTGCCAAAACATTTCAGTCAGGCTCTGGTATGTGCTGTAACACTGGCATGTATAATTGCAACTTAGAGAAGAAAAACAGCTTTTCAGCTGGTGCATTACAGGAAGGAAAATAATATTTTCCTCTAGAGCACTGAGCCTGGGGAAGATTTTCTGCTCCCTCTGCTGCTGGCTTTTATATTTGGGAAAGAATAGAAAGGAGAAACCCTGCTGATGGCTGTGCAGACTGTGGTGCTCCTCACAAGCCTTACCCACATGGGCTCTGGCCCTTCCACAGCTGCTTCCACTGCCCCTGCTCCCAGTTTGCCTCTTGGAATTTCAAACTAAGATAAACTTGGTTCCTGGATGGTGGTTCAGATCCTGTCCCTTTTCATCTGTCCTTTTGTGTTTGTTTTCATCTTTCAAGAACCCCTCCTCTTTATGCTCATCCTTCTGCAAAACTCTCTAATTCAAGTCCACCTCAAGTGGGGGCAAAGAGATAAATACATTCAGAATTTTACTCCAGAAAATGTCCTCTTCATCATATCTTTTTTTCCTTGACTTTCACATATTTGCAGTGAATTGTTGGCAGCTTTTTCCTCCCAGTCTTCCTCACTTATAGTCTTATAAGATGAAGATAACTCCCATAAACATACACATCAAATTAAATGATTAAATTTAAATTCTGAAAATATCTTGTAGCATGCTGAATCCATCCTCTGTGTTGGAGGACCCGATTTCTTGCTGTTACACATGAAATTTCTTCTTGTTAAGTCACCTGTGCAATGTGAGATGCACATCCAGCTTTATCAGAACATGTTTCTTCAGTTGTGGGGTAAAGTTCTGGATCTGAGCATCCAAAGTGGCCACTGAGAGATACTGAAATCTTGCAAGGGGATTATCAGAGATATCAAACTGTATCATTGTTCTGCAGCTCACAGAATTTCCCTCTGAGGCATCTCACTTTATCACAGAAAAGGCTCACTAAATGATGATTACTTTCACTTTGGTTCTGCTAGAGAATCTGAGTTTAAAAAAAAAAAAAAAAAAAAAAAAAAAAAAAAAAAAAAAAAAAGAAAAAAAGACTGGAAACCTTCCAGTGGGTTTTCTGATGGAAAAACACTCCACATGTAAAAATCAAAACATTTGGTGGGAATGTGTTGGTTTCAATGTATTTTTGATGGGTTTCTCCTGTAAATGTGCCCAATTCCTCTCTGATGTACTGCCAGCCTGGCTGTCTGTTGTGCAAGTCCAACAGCTGTCTACCTGGTGGCCTTCCAGAGCCTGCAGGGTGTGTGGGGAGCCAGCAGCACCAGGATCCTCACCCACAGGGGAACAGAACACATTGTTCCTCCTGGATCTTGCTGGGCACAGCACACAGCCCTGTCCTGCTCTGCTCCAGGCACTGCCAGGAGCTGTGCTCAGAGCTTGCACAGCAGACTGCAGCAGAAAGGGGTGCCCATGCCGATGGTGCAGGAGATCACACCACTAATTACCATGGTAATTACCTGAGTACTCCAGCCTGCATGTATACGTGCAAATACTGCTCAAAACGTGCCAAGATGCACACCCTCATACATGTGTGCTTGTGAGTTTATGGAACACATTTCATCCTCTCTTACATGAGATAAGGCATTTGTAGTACAGCATCCTGAAATCTAAGCAGAGAAGCTCCAGAAGTTGGCATTATTTCCACTTAATCAGTATGAAATCATTATAGCTTTGCTATGAAAATGAAACAACCCTAGTCATACAAGATACATCATGACACAGAAAAATTAGAAAACACTGTGAGCTCTGCACAGCAAGATTTGTAAGCCTGCCAGCAGAATCACAAACTCGCACAGCTCTAATTTGTCTAGGAAAAAGGGGTGTTTAATTGCTGTGCATAATAAACACACAAACGTCAGAAAGCAGCCACAGATAACATGCACGAGTAGATTCCAGCTGTACTGCTAAGGAAACATAAGTGATTCATTTTATATCTTGATCTTAAGTCCTATAAATCACATTAGAATAAAATGACCACATTTCCCTAAGTGCTCAGCACTCAGCAGCTCTGGCTGGCCTGGCCCCTGAGCTCTATTGGAAACACACTGATTTTGTCAGGTGTCTGCAGGGTATGTGCAGCAGTACCTGAGCTCCCAGGGGCTCCACAGGCAATAGCTGTTCACTTGTGCAACTGCCCCACACAAAGACAAGCACCTGAACTCCTTCACTGAGAGCTAACTCTGGTCAATCTTACCTCTGCTCCATGTGCAATCCCCTAAGCATCAGCTGATGGCTTCCCAAAGCCTGCCCAGGTTGTGTGGCCTGACAGAGCCTGCAGGCACCAACCCTTGTGTAAATACCCTGCCAGAATTTCAGCTTTTCTCTACCCCTAACCCCCAGCACAGAGCACCAGACACCCACTGTGTACATGGACTATGAAATCATGTTCATAACTATGAGTTTGGCTTTTTTTTCCCTGCAGAGGCTGATGGGGAAATGCAAGGGAATTGGTCTGCTGGAAAGGAGGTTTCTTTGGGAGGCTGGGACAGGGTGACACCAGCCTGCAACTGGCCTAACATCAAACTCTTCATAGCCACTTCTTCTCAAGCTCATCTTTTATTGGTAGCTGGAGAGGACAGGAGATGTACATGCAAACTATTCCAGCAGACTGGGATGTGATCCAAGGCACAATTTAACCCTTTGCAAGTGTCCATCTCGGGGGACACTTCAGGTTATGTTGGATCAGAGTTCCAGTCAATGCTCTGCAGTGTTTGAGTTTAAATTGTTTTTCTGTTTGCAGTCATTAAACCTTACTTTACTGATAATGAAGTTGTCTGAGATTTTATTGAATCTGGAATTCAGAAATTACAAGCCTTTCCAAAGTGCTGATATTTTTTTCCTCCAAGACAACTTTTAATTGAATAATCACTTCCTCATTACCTTTCTTTTTCTGCCCGACTGGCTCCAAGAAAGAAAATAAGAACTATTCCTTTCCATACTGCGATGACAAACCACTTTTGTTCAACTTCTTAGATACCTTAGGGTTTATCACTTTTCATAGAAGTCCTGCTTTGTACATGGCATTCTTATTACCTGCAACTATCTTTTCTACACTGCAAAGCATTCCTTCCATTATAGTTAACACAAAAATTCATCTCCATTCCCCTAAAAAGCAATGGGGCACCGAACAGAATTGAATATCCTGTGATTTTTTTTCTACTTATTCACTGTACAGGATTTATGTGATAATTAGACCAGTGTTTACTTGATTCAGGAAGAAAGCTGCAGATTTGTAGGGTCTCCTAAAAGAAAAATATTTAAAATTATCTGGCTGCTATGTGCTTGAAATCAATAGCAGAGATGAGAACTTGGCTTGCTTTTGTGGTCAAGTGCAGCCTCATCCTCACTGCCATTGGTCCAAATATGAATAACACATACAAGATTTGTAGGGTCTCCTAAAAGAAAAATATTTAAAATTATCTAGCTGCTATGTGCTTGAAATCAATAGCAGAGATGAGAACTTGACTTGCTTTTGTGGTCAAGTGCACAAGATCCAGCCTCATCCTCACTGCCATTAGTCCAAATATGAATAACACATATAACAACTTTCAACTCTTTCAGAATTTACATCAATCTAACCATAAATAACACCAGAAAATCACAGTACTTTAATTCCTTCTCTCCTTTAAAGTTGTGGGGTCCACAGTTTGAATAAAAAACTCTTCACAACAGTGAGGCCATTTCTCTCTATGATCACAGTGATGAAAAAAGCTTTACCTGAACATGAAAAAGATATTGCTGTCGTAAATACAGACAATAAATAAATTTGTCCTTTGTTCTAGAGGAAGGTGCACAGTTGGAGAAAGGGGAGGCTTGGGACTCTGTTATTTAGTGCAGGGGACTGCTGAGCCATCTGTCCATGAACAGATAGCATCCTCTCCCATTTGTGCTGGAATAATCTCTCTGCGACACCTTGCTAGATCAAGGTTGGTAATGAAAACCTGACTGGAAGAGCTGAATACAAAAGTTAGGCTGGAGAAAGTTATTAAGAGAAAATCTTAATAAAGAAAGCACTCACATGAGGGAATATTATGATGCTAAGGACGTAGAGACAGATACAAATGGTGCCTCCCTAATCTCTTGCAACTCAGAGAGTGAGAACTTATTTATATGAGACAGTACAGCTGGAAATTTGGCTTTGACCACACAAAAAGTACTTTATCTCATATTGGTTAGCCAATGGGCAAAATATTAAAACATATTAAAAATAAACCTCAAATGAAAATGTAGCATAAAATTTTGTAAAATTATCAAAGCACAAATAATAAGACCCGATAAGAAAAGCTGAGTAAAGTATTTGCCAGAAACACTTGTTAAAAAACTGTCATCAGCTATTGCCATGTCACAAAGCAGAATAAGAGAAGGCAGCAATGTTAAACTCCTTCTAAGCATATTTTAAAATCATGAAACAAAAACCAAAATGTACTCCATTCCTAAAACAGGTGTTAGGTTGCCACAAGTAATATAACAAATGTAGAAAATACATATTTTTAGGGAGACAGATTTCTTTGAAACTTGGAACTTAGATTTTCTCTGAGAATTGGCAAGGAGTTAAAGCATCAGGGTGACAGGATTCAGGCACTGGAAGTGAGAAGTCTGTGTTTAAGCTTATAACCTGTGATTCAACCTTCTATCTTCCTGGCACTATTTATATGGCAAATAGATCATTGTTATGGGATTTACATAACTGATCTGTGTATGAGCAGCAAGCTAAAATATAATGTTGCACTGCCTTTGTCAGAAATGGGAGAACACACACTTCCCTTTGCAAATCAGGGAGCAAACAGATTTAAAGCTGCATCTCAGAGTCCAAATGAATCACAGCAGGTTGTGCAGTCAAACATATAAAGGGCTAGAAGTCTTCTAATGACTTTACAAGTCATCTTAAAGCCATTCAATTTAGATAACCTTTTCAGAATAATGGCTTCTAAAGCTGCAATTCAGCACAAATCTGGCAATTTTACTGTACAGCACATCCACATCTTTGAGAAATGATCAAGGAAAGATTAAACCACTTCACAATAGGATAAACCATTGCTTCAACTTGCAGTTTTAAGTGAAGTATTATCAAGATCATCTTGAAAGAACCCCACTTTACTATTTAGATTCTCTAGTACCCAGGATGCTTCTTTAGGTTTATCAGATTTACAATAAGAGGGAGAAGGGAGATTTAGTAAGTCAATAGTGCTTGCTAAACTACATTTCTCAGGCTGAGTTACAAGCACATTATGCTTTATAAATTAAACTGGACTGTCAAGATAAATGCATAGGCAATACGGTGCTATTTGTAAGTAAATGCCTCTTTATGTTTAAGCAGGTTCTTATAGACCAAGAGGCTGAATCTCTTTTTCCTAACAACATTATAAATCTAAAAGCCAAAGGAATAAAATGAAAAGGAAGTGGGCCCTAGGTCTCTGTGAAGGATTGATGACTCAGGCAGTACTAAGTCTACCAGAAATTATTCTTTTTTTTTGCCTTTAGTTGGCTTTTGTCTAATCATCATGGGGAGTAGGGGGAGGGAAGGCAGAGAGAAAGAGAATAAAGAAAAAGCAATTTTAGCTTTTACTCCTTCTTTTAGGAAAAATTGCCTTACTTACCTGCATATCATGAGATACAGATAGCACTAAGTCAGCAAATTACTTGTTCTGCTGGATATGCTGTACTTATCATGATTCACCCTGCCACTTACAGAGAAATGACACCCTATTGCAGCAGCAGAATGACTGCACTCGGAGGCTGCAGAAACATTCAGCAATTATCACCAGTGAGAAGGATGCATCTGTTGGTAAACTACATAACAGCAGTCTCCCACCCCAACCCCAAAAACCTGTCATGCATCTCTGCCCATTAAGGGGAATGATTCTGCAGGGAGACCTGGCAGGGAGTGAATCAGAGTCCAGAAACAAGGAGCAGGGTGCAGCACCTCAGACCCTGCAGGGCTGGGGCAGTTCCCTGCAGCCTGCTCTTGTGCCTGCATTACGGGGCAGCACCGTTCAATTTCTGGATTAACCCACCCAATTAATGCCTGGAACAGTTATTTCTGTAATCTATCTGAAGTGCTGTAGCAATTCAAACAGGCAAGCTGTAAAAAGCGTCTTTGTAGCAATAAAGCACAATAGAAGGCACTAATGCTCTTATTCAGCACAAAGAGTCAGATTTGGTTTCTGAATCTTTTTTTGAAGGTGGTGGGCTCTGCTGTTAAGGTTGGTGACTCCTCTGGCATTCAAGAACAAACCTAAAAAGCTTGCTGACAAGCCCTGAACAAGTCACAGAAACACTAAATGCCAGCAGCAGGGCTGGGGGCTCTGTGAGGGGAGCCTGGAGCTGCCCTGTGGCAGGCACAGCCCGTGCTGCTCACCCTGAGCCTCTGCCAGGCTGGGGACACCTCAGGGGAAGGCGCTCCAGAAAGGACAGAACCTGCCAGGCCCAGCAGCTTTCCATCTTCTCCTCTCCCCCACCCTGCCGAGGGGAATGGAGTGCATGGCTGTGTGGGCAGCTGGCAGAGAGCTCAAGTCATCCCACCACATCACTGATAAGCTGCAGCTGAACAGGAACATTTGGTGCAGAGCTTGCTATTTGTAAGTGTCATTATTTAGCAGGGAAAGTGGCCAGAGATGGACCTAAACCCACCACACTTGCAGGATTCAGGCTGTGTCTCTTTCCCCCCATCACAATGCACATATTCTAATCTATATAGCCCAAAATACTGTCTCTTCTCTAAATCAATGTTTTATCCCAGCATTAGTTGAATTTCAGGCACCAGAGTTTGCAGAGGTCTGAATGTCCAATTCTAACAGCAAAGATGTGATGCAAATGTTCAGTTTTTTGTTGGAACAGAATAGCCACAGGCAGTAGTTCTGCAATACAGTTTGTGGTTATGAGAAGACAAAATTTTCATTTTAAAGATCTCTATCTTCCTTCATCAATTAAATATTTGATCTCCTAGTAAGAAAAAAAAAAGAATCATTCCTTACTGGAAGAAGCGCACAGATTGCATTAACAGGGTGTTTTTGTAATTGCACGGACTGTTTGGACATCCAAAACCACAAAGTTTCCATGCAGTGCCCATAAAAACAGATTTGTTTTGTCATTTTGAACTACTCATCAGGAAATTCAGGAATTGAGGAATTTTTTCCTACCGTTTTTGTTTCACTTCACACACTTTCTGTGAAAGCCAATGAATAGAAACCATTTCTGCATCCCCCCAATATCTAACTGTTTAGATTCCAGTCTGTTTTAATCAAGGCATTTTCACCCAGTACATAACTCCCTCAGAAGCAGTTCCAGTTCCAAAGAGCAGGTGAGTGGTCCCTTCTTAACAATCTGTAAAGGTGCCACATTTTATCTAGTGCCCTTTGATAAGAAAGCCAAGATTTCCCACTCAGCTGATTAAAACTGAGTGGCTGCATAAGATTATTATAATCTCATCTATTACTCAAACAAAATGGTTACCTACTGCATCATAGTGACTAAGAAGAAAAAAAAAAAGCTTCTTTCTGTGTTGAAATTTGATAAATTGTCAGCTTTCCCATATTTAGTTCATCATTAAGTCACACAAGGAGGTGTCTCTTCTGTCATGTGTTTCCACCGCCAAGTGGAAACATTTTGTGCTGTCTACAGTTAGTGCTACAATTTGGTGAAGATGAAATAGGAGTTAAGATCACTTCAGTACTGCAAGATACCTGTGGGCTGCCTGTCCTCTACTGCCTTGCTTTCAGAAGCCCAGGAAAAATTTAAAACCAATAAAAACACTATAGCATTTTCTAAAGACATCCTATTATCATTCTCTCATGGTCAATTCTCCCACAGAAGTCACTGGAAAGTTCAGAGTGCACAACACAGACAAAAATAGCAAGGCCATGGGGGTTCAGCCACTGCACAACAATGACACCTATCACTGTCCTTCTCCATGCCCAGGGTGCCACCTGGATCTTCTGGCAGTATCTGGGCCACATTTCTGGTCTGAAAATGAAAACGTTTGGTTTTTTCTTTTTTTTTTCCTAAAACACTCTCCATTTTCAGACTACAAAGGCAGAAAGGCCCATTTCCTCTCCTTTCCTGCAGGATGATGAAATGTACCTTTCAGCTCTCCTGCCCTGTCTCTCCCCAGCAGTCCTTGTCTGGTTTTGTGCCGTGCTGTACCCCCGTGCAATAGCCAGGGGAGGAGCTGCCAGGATCACACTCAGAGGGTGAGATCACCCTCACTGCTGCTCATCTGCAGCCTGCTACAAAAGGTCCTGCTGGGAGGTGCTCCATTTCCCTCAAATTTAGCTCTACCTCACACCTGATGTAAAGATACACTCTTGGCATGTATGGATGGCCACACAAAAGTAAGGCATGGCCATCAGTTTCAATGGGGTTCTCTTTTTCCTAAAAGTGTCCAAGATTCCCCATCTTTAGCATGCTGATAACTTTCACAAGGTTTGGAAAGTGAGAACTGATGACGTGACAGCATTATTCATACAATTCATGCTGTATGCAATTTCTAGCAATTTGAAACTGCAGTCTTGAACCACAATTTCTGTAAGACTCAGAAATCAGGAGAACTATTGGTTCAATTTTCTGTCACATTAAGACATCAGAGTAGCTGGAGAAGATGGAGTGCTCTTATTCCATCCAGCTCAAGTTCTGCAGACAGAAAGATAAGACTTGACTAAGAACAAATGTTTTGTAGTCACATCAAATGTAAAAATACCCTAGTTCTGTACAGTCTGAAATATTTCTATATTGCTCTTTATATATTACTGGGGATGCTTGCATAACAAAAGTCCCCCTTTAAAGTCCATGGTAAAAAATTCCACAGTCAAAAAGTGATGCTCTTCAAGAGAGCATGACTTCACTTTGACCTGGACATTACATGGCAACCTGGACATTTAAATTCCTGATCCTTACTACAGAGTCATCTAGCAGTGCTGCTGAGATGGCAGCTTGGCTTTCTCTTAGGCCTCAAAGGAAAAAAAAAAACCAAAAATGCAATTCCTGATTAAGTTGAAGATGTTAAACAATTTTTAACTATTGACTAATAGAAGGAATGGAATCTGTAAAGGAATAGCCATAAAACTTCTGTTTGCATCTAGCAGGAGATAACTTCCATAATGTCTCTTCCTGCAGTGCTCAGGGCATTTTTCCAAGGGGTAGAAGAATGATGCTCCAAAACAAAGAGCTGTGATTTTTCTTTTTCTTATAAAAGTTAATATTTATTACTAGGCTTTTGCTGACAGAATGCTCTTTAGCTTGTCTTCTTGCTTAAAAATAAAATAACCATAGGTTGATATCTTGAGGCGATGTAAATAAATCGATTCATTATCTAGCAGCAATTTCCAAAACTTCAACAGGCTCACAGCAAGAATGCTGGGATGCACCTGGAAAGGCTCAGTCTAAGGCAGGTGTGACTGCAGGACCACTGAGCTCTCCAGACTGCACAGCTTCTTTCCAATGTGGGCAGCTGAGCAGCCTTTATGGAAGCATTTAGAAGCACAGCCTGAACTGTCCTAAGGGCATCTCAAAAAATGACAGAAAACCATGGGGTTTCTTCCAGCCCCATGTCTGGATCTTCTTTTGTAGATAAGAAATGGGGTCTCTTTTTTTCCATATTTTCTAGAGTAGTTTAAAAGCCTGGGATTTTTTGTTTTTATTCTTTACATTTTAAGTGTCAAATTCTGTCAAAAGCATTTTTTAGTGTCTCCTGTTACAGCCTAAGATGTGTTCCTCTAATACACTTTTTTTCTTTCTGGCTGCTGTATTGACAGCTATTCAAATAGTGCCAAAACTTCTCAAGTTTCCAAGTTATTATTTTGTAACCAGGTGCAAAAGTTGTCACAAAGTAACATTTAAACAGTGAGGCTACAAAACAATTTTTTTTTGTTTATTGTACATAGATTTAAAGAGCACAGCCATCCTTTTGTTCTGTAGAGTGCTGAAGCACTCTGAGTTGCAATGAACCTTTAACTGCTCTCGTGTTGCAAAGAGCCATCTGAGTGTAACATCACTCCATTTGCATGGAAGTGATCCCAAAATTCAAACTCTTTTCTTGTCATCTGCTTGGTTAAACTGACTCTGAGGGGAACTGTTTACAGTTTTAAAACATTTCACAAGTAAAAGCTGGTAAAAGAGCCACCCTTTTCTACTGCATAAGTGAAAAGACATCTTTTTAAAAAGAACAAAGTTCTGAAGAATTAGCTAAATTATTTAATCTCGTAGAATTACTGACATGACCATTTACAAAAATTAATCATTTAGCCTTGAGCAATTCTGATATTGGGGAATTAAAGAAATTGATATTGTTAACTGAAGAAAAATTGCACTCAGTATCTGTGCTCCAGCTCTACTGATAAGAGGAAGAAGAAAGCATTGAGGCACTGAGAAAGAGGGAATGTTTTAAAATCTGACATTGGCACAGTGCAGGCTGCGCTGTGTCCCCTTCTGCTGACACTCCCCAGGCAGCCGGAGCAGCTCTGGCCCAAACTCTGCTATCAAATGGGCAGCACTGCCACATCTGGGCTTCCACTACCCCAAACCCCAGCCCTGCAATTTCAAAGAACTCACCTGAAATCCCAGGTTTACAAGTGGCAGGAAATCACACTGCACTGTACTTTTCTTGCATGGCATTTTAGCTTTATTTTACTTCATCTGTTTAATTCCCATCTGAATAATAGTTTCACAACTCAATCACAACCCAGATTAATTTAATTAAAAAGTGAAAGTATCATGCTGTGTATCAAAAGCACATTGCCACCAAGATACTTATCTTGAAAGCAAGCTATTTAAAACAAAGTCTATCACCCCTGGAAATTAAAATACAAAGTAAAAAAAATCACTTATCCTCATCTGCTCAGATACCACATGAATAAATGATGAAACACAATGATCTCTTACTTTCTCAGCCAAAATACCAGAGGTCTTTTTAAGGCCTGCTTGGTAAAACTACAAGAATATCATTGATAGAAAAGAAACTCAAGAGAAATCTGTTCATCTGATCTCTCAGAGTTCATTTCTGTTTTCTTCTGCACCTTTTGGCAGAATGGAATCAGCAGACAACACACATCACCTTAATTAGGTCTTTTCCTAAATCTACAAAGGTGACTGGCATGTTTTTCAAAAGCAGCAGCTTTAAATACATAAAGTAGTGTATAGCTGAAAAAAAATGAAAGGGGAGGAAAAAACCCAACAACCCTGTGAGGAATTTTGGCAGATGTATGTATCTCTTAAATAATTATGGAGACTTTACATGATAGTTTGAAGCTCAAACCATTACCTGGCCTACACACAGATATGTTTGACCACGTAACTGCTCAGAGAAGTGAATGCAAAAGGAGGTCATGGCATTGAGTTGCACGGGAGAATTTTCATGATGATTTTATGACTTCATTGACAGATCTGTAATTACCTTCCAAAAGATGTCATGAAAGTAATGAATCAAAGGAGAGAAACACTGTTGAAAGCACCTTGGAAAAAACATCTGAGACTCAGGTAACTGGGTCAGGCAAGCCATGTGGGTGGCGCTCTCCACAGTCTCAAACCCTTAAGGGCTAATACTGCCAAAATTTAACTGATTAGCATTTCTTCCTGAGCTGATGGAGGATCAGACTCATTATTAGGGGAAATCAGATCTCTTTTTAGGGTTAAAGACAAACAAATGCCTTTATCCAACTTACTGGTAGCAATAAGAAGTCATTCCTTTGTGAATTATCAATTAACATCCTCTTATGTAAATATCTCTCCAAATTAGAAAATGAATACCCCTTTGCTATATTCTTTTTTCTCAACATCAGGCTCTTTCTTCCTACAGGAGACAAAATGTCCACTGAGCTCCAGAAAAATCTTCTGATCTAGAATACAGGTTCTGCAATGCACTGCCCTATTTCCCCTGCCCTTTGACTCCAAATCCTGGTAGAACAATTCGTATTAAAAAGCTTTCAGTCTTCCACAAAGCATGTTGGCCACAGGTAGCAATGGAAAACAAACACCACTGCACTTAACTAAAATGAAAATGCTTTGTTTGCAGTATTACCAGACAATCATTACATTAAAAGCATTACATTTGAAGCTTTTGTTATATATAGCTCTGTGTTCACAAAGAAAATGAAAAAAAAAAATAAAAAGCACCATTCATTCATTGGCACAGAACAAACAAAAAAGATTTTCTGTATGAACCAGCAAAAGTTTCAACACCTTTTTTTGCTGTAAATTTCACTCCAATCCTTCTCTCAAAGGGGTTTCCTACTAAGAGGTCCACTGCCATTCAATCTGCATGAAACTGTAAATGCATTACTAATTGAGACAAACTTTCAAGTGACAGTTTACAAATTAATTTGCACTTCTCTATGATAATTTTATATTAATTAAATGCATCATATTAATTAAGTCAAAATTAAATTAGCTCTTAGAGGGAAAAGTTAAAATTAATTACTTTGTGGCATGTTCCATAAAATTCATCAAGGAACTCTGGACTGAACTCTAACCATATTACATCATATTATACTGTTAATAAAGATGAAGAAATATCTGGTAATAAGTAGGAGATTTTAATCACAGAAGGCATGGTAAAGTTCATGTGACAAAAAGAGTTAGGGCTTAATTCCTGGTTGACACAAACACGGTTATTTGCTCAATGAAATACCAGTAAGAAATTTAGTAGATTAGGCAGGCTTAGGTAAAGGGTCAAGGAGATGAAATCCAAAGCCTTGCTGCTTCCTTACAAGACAGCTCACCTACTAAATCTGGTTGTTTTCTGCTTGTTAGTACAAACCACAGAAAACTCCTCAGGCATTTGCATTCCCACAACACTAAGAAATATCCATTGTGGATACTTCCATGGAATAAAATGCTATAAGAGAAAGAAAAGTATTCAGGAGGAAAAAACCCAACAATATGAGGCATGAGAGTATCATATCAAGAGAACAGAGGGAAAATGAGTAAAACTATAATTACTTCAAGGACAACTCCAACCCACAGGGCCTGGAGATTGCTGCTCACATGCAGGACTGCATCTTACCAACACTTTTTTCTGCTCCAGCTCTGAACAGGGAGCTCCACTGGCAGCCACCAAAACATTTCCCCTGCACACTCAGCATTAATTGGCAGCACCTCTGGTGATTGCTGCCCCTTCTCTGCTGGTGGTTCCACTACACTTTTAGCTCATTTAACCTAAATAAATTCTGTTCTCCCCAAAAATGTCACACAGCAATAATCTTGTTTCAAGTGTGATTCTTTAATTCAGAAAATGGAGAATTCTTGTCCCTCAAAGTCCCTCAAAATTTCCAAACATCATGCAGGTTTGAGTCTCAAG
The DNA here is from genome assembly GCF_017590055.1 of Onychostruthus taczanowskii. NCBI lineage: Eukaryota > Metazoa > Chordata > Aves > Passeriformes > Passeridae > Onychostruthus > Onychostruthus taczanowskii. Next base: position 2,040,268 of record NW_024499128.1, on the reverse strand, counting down.
TTTTACAGTGGAGTTGAGATGATGACATTCTCAGTGGATACCTTGAAATTTCTTTCAAAAGAAAGAAATTCAGAGAAATTATTTTCAACCAGAAACAAATTCAGAGCTCGACTTCCCTCCTTACAGTGGAATGTATCAGAAGAAAATCTGAAGTGAATGGAGTTGCAGTGGTGAAGTTCAAAGGGAAATTAGGGAGAATGGCAGACAGGATTTTAACTGACTTCACTTTCAGAACAAACAACACAATCCAAATTTAATCAAGAGCATTTTCCAATGTAAGATCCATAAAATTTAGGACATAGACATTTTAGACAGTACTCAGTGTATACAGTCTCACTTATGCAGCCTCATATATTGCCTAATCTCTCAGTACTTGAGTTCCACAAGGTATTAAAAAGAAGGAAAAAAAAAAAAAAAAACCAAAAACAACAAACCACATCACAGTGAATCCCACAGAACTGAAAAGCCCATCTGATTTCAAAAAGAGCTGAAATACATCAGGACCTGCCAAAAATCACAATGAATCATGTGATAGAAAAGGACAGGGCATGGGAGCCATGGAGCGTCTTATTCGTGTTTGATCTCTACCTTCCCACCCCAGCGATGAGCAAACAGCATCACCTTCACATCTGGACAGCAGTCTCCAAGCTAAATGAGTTAAATGCTCCATCCTGGATTCTCTCTGGCCAATGGCACAGGAAAACTGCTGACCCTCCTGGCACAGAGCACCTGGGGGCCAGGAATGAGCACAGGAATTATTCATAGCCAGTGCTTCCGAGGAGGAAAAGGCAAAGCAGGCCCAGCTGCCTGTCACAGCTCAGCCCCTGCCCAGTCCTGCTGCCTGCCTGGACAGTTGGTTTAAATGTAGATTAGTTATATTACAATTTCTATTCCTCTCCTAGCAGATGCATATGCATTTGCCCTGTGTGACCAGAGGAAGATGAGACCATCCTATTGCAAACTAATCTGGTGCTGCGTACACACTTCTGCAGAGGAAAATAAATCACTGAAGTGTGACTTCTGGGTAATATAGATGTGTTGTTCCCCTTAAAGAACAGAAGTACAAACACTTCACAGTCTGGGTGATCGAATGATACCCTTGAAAAGAAAACTGCAGCAGAGGATATCCAATAGAACTAAGTATGCTGAATGTTAAGTGCTGTTCCATCTAAATACAGGTAAAAGAACAGTTGCTTGGCAGCAAGAATTCATTTTAAAAAGGAAACTGAGATATCTTCCACAATTTTTAACAATGTATTTTCTCAGTTCTTATGACAAAGGATTTTTCAGAAGCTCAGGCATCCATTTTTCTGATGTATTTCCTGTCCATCAAAGGTACCTTTTCTATTTTGACAGTGTAAAACTGATTACAAATGATGGACCTCTGACATCTATATATCTGTTGTAAAGCAAAAGAGGCAACCTCTCATATGTGTATTGAAAATATTGCTATTCCTTACACATTAATACAGGCAGGGATATATGTGAAGTTAACAACAAAAAACCTTATAATCCCTAGGAGTACAATGAGCATTGCTGACAAATCACATGTTGCTCCAAGAATACCAAAAGGCTTCAAATCAATATTCATAAAAATGCCTCCTTTGCCTCTTTAAAATACACCTTTAAATAATCCAGACACAGAGCCTGTAAATAAATTCAATCTTCTTCCCGTCAGACAAATGGCAAACTTGAATTACTTTGTTCTTCATGTCCCCACCCATCCACTTAATTTTGTTTTTTCTTCATATCTTACAAAAACCTAACCTATTTCTACTGAGCTTTCCTCCAAACTGAAGATAAGCACCTTTCTGGGCTGATTTTAAGCTTAAACTTATGATAAGGCAAAAAGTGCAATTAGAATGCAATCATGTCTGGAAACAATATATGATCAGCGGATTAAAAAACTGAGCTCCCCCAGTTTATCCAGAAGACAGCTAAGGGTTGGGCTGATCACCTTTGCATCTTCTGTGTAAGATGTTTATAGCAGCAGCTCTCAGTGTGGCACAGAGGGGCACAATTTTTGCATTCCTGAATCCAGCAAGGTGTGTAGCTCTCAAAATACACTCGTTGGTTAAAAGGCTGGCCTAAAATCAGCTGTAAGCATGGAAAGAAGCAACTTTGAAATTGTCAGCTGGAGGTCAAAGCAGTTTGATTAAGGAGTGCAATTATTATTTCCTGTTATCCTGCAAACAACAGAATTTACCAGAGCACTTTGTCATCAACACATGTACTACAAACAATAGGAAATGAATCTATCTATCCATCACTGATAAACAGATCTAGTGCAGATCCATTTTGTCTTCCTCGTAATTACAATGCTCAGAACATCCTCCCCTTTTGCACATGCCATTATTCCATTTGCCTCACTGAATTCTGCGCTTTGCTTGGAAATTAAATCAGGTCTTGAATTTGAAACCAGGACAATATTGAATCCCAAATCTATCAAAAAGTGCTGTCTCCTTAACTGAGCAAAAATTTCCATTTTCCCCCCCAAACTATTAATATTAAGATACAATCACAAGAAAGGAAAAAAAAAGGCTGAGCTGAGCTTTAGAATATATCTCTTCGCTGAATAAGTGACAAAAAGTTAAAAGCAGTAATTTAGGAAACTTAAATGTGACAGTGTGTGATAGATGTGAGTTGGCAAGGCAAGAAAATGAGAAACATTAAAATCATATATTAGAATAGATCAAGCTCTACATACCAGTTTATGTCAGCAAATTTCTTTTGATATGTCAAGTCCCTATAGGGCTGGGATTCAAGTATACTTTGAAGATGTATTTTAAAAGGAATATGTTTATGTTTAGAAACTTAATAAGATCATGTATGTACGGAAGGCAAAGAAAAATAAAATTGAATGTAATATTGTTACGTTCACTGCAAGGTTTCCCAGCCACTGTGTGGCATTTCTGATGTTTTTCATGTTCTTCAGAACATTTCAGATTCTTTTACTGATATAGTCTTCTGCTTTCCCAGGTACCAAAGTGAATGCTGTAAAAGGCCATATGGGATTTTATCCCCAGCCATTGCCTATCAAAAATTATACCAAGCCAATAAATTGCAGCTTGGTCAAAGGACATCAAGCAAATTGAATTCAGGCATGCACCAGCTCCCCCAGGATGCTGTCAAAGGCTTTGTCACTACTAGCAGGGGAACAAAACCCATGTTCTAGTCAACACTGAGCCAGACATTTGCAGGCGGGCTGGATCCTTCTCCCTAGCTGCAATCCATAATATCATTGAACAGAAGGTCACTCATCTATAAATAAATAGATTTGTACATTGAATCCTTGCCACCACTCCATTTTAAATACCACAGCGTGCACTGGCAATTAGATGTAATAGCAATGGTTCTGCATCTGAGCTGCTCTCATTAAAATCAGAACATTGACTGTTTGCACACTGTCACACATCACCATCGCTATGGGGGGTGCCTTCTTGGCACCAGTCATGCAGGCCAAATGAGAGATGGAGCATGAGCAGAAACTTGGTAGTCCCAAGTCTGAAAAAGAAAAGGAGAGTGAAGTGCTGTTAGCCATGTGCAGCTGAGTTTCTGCAGCAGCATCAGGGCAGAAACACAATCCTACTGCTCCAGCCAGAGAGGCCTCTACCAGCAGGAGGAGGCTCCAGAATTGGTGTCTGCTCTGTGCAAATACTGTTTACAGCACCAGTGGTGCTACCAGTGCTACTGCAAAGTGCCTCCAAGATGTGTGATAAGATGCAGACAAACAGGGAAGCAAAAGGCAGTGAATGAGATGGTCATTCCCCTAACACAGCACAGGAGGTTGGCAGCTGCAGCCAGAGAACTCATTTTATTGACCACTACTGAGCTGCTTGTGCTTTGGATCATTCTGGAGGAATGGAATTCCAGGAAGCTGTAAGGCACTGGCAAAGCCCTCAGCCAGCCCCAGCGTGATGCCTGTCAGGTCCAATGGGAGCAGGTGCTCCCATCGGAGGGCTGTGCCTCCATGGCACACCGTGGCACCAGCAGGGTTTCCACACCGTGCTCCAGCCTCCTGCACCTTTGGCTGTGCAACACAATCAGGTGTGATCACATGTTTGCAGCCACAGCAAGATTATTGGGTTCCCTCTCTTCTCTTTGCCTCTAAATGAAGGGCTCAATTCCCCTGCTGGCAGCACACAAACGAACCTCCTGCTGCTGCACAGGAAGGTTTATCCTTTACACGGACACGCAGAGAACAGGGATGCTGGGAAATGGCTTTCCTCCTCCTGACCGTGAGCAGATCCACACAAAACCATTCCAAAGACTGATGCTTGATAGCAATAGAGAAAGGCACAAATGCTTAAATGATTCTGAATCAAAGGTGAGCCAAAGGTAAATACCATCTAGAATGACAGGGTGGACCATCTACTCCCTCAGCAGCCACCCAGACCCAGCTGCGTCTCCAAAGCCATCAACACAAGTGCCTGTGGACTCTGCCAGGAAGCCAGATGCCATTTTCTGGAAAACTGTGTTCTATAGCTTGGCATCTGGTAATTGTGATGTCCAGCCAGAAACTGAGAGGAGGAAAATATATTTTCTTCAGTAAACATTACTTCAGTGAACAACAAGCAACTGATCACCCCCATTTAAAAATGTCACTCTAAAGAAAGAAACATAAAAAGGCAGGAGGAAAGAAAAAAAAATACAAAACACCATCCAACCCACAGAGATTTTATTAACACACAAAATGAAATATTTCCTAGCACAACAAATATGATAAACTCAAGCTTTCATTTATGAGCTCTCATAAATGATACATTTTTAGGAAGGTTTTTTCAAGCATCTGTAGAATTTGTTCAGTTCTTTGTTTTCATCCAAATAGTCTATTGGCAATAGGGGGGAAGGTTATGAGACAGTTCTGCTAACCACTTTCATGGACCATCACCTCCCCCTGCCAACCCCTCCCCAGCTTTGATCTAAAAATGTTGCAATCAGCAGACCACTAGGAAGCCTTCCAAACTCCGCAGTTGGATAACAACCAACCCTCCCTCATCTGCTGCATGTTGAAATCTCACACGATTCAGGAGACCAGGATTTTTCTGCGGTGTGGTTGGAAATCAGACAATTCTATGCAAAAAGCCAAAGGGGGGGATTCTCTTCTGCAAGTTTCACTGACTGAAAAATTAGCCTGTTTCCATGCCTGAAAGCAACCCTGCAGTTACTGATAATCCTTTACGGCAAATGAAGTGTCCCTCAGTGTATTCCACCACCACAGGCTCACAACAAACCTTCATCCATCACAGATAAATGATAAAAATTAGATTATCATAAAATTTTCCTACAAACTCCATCAACAATGAATCTCAGATTTGCTTATAAAAACTTCCAACTCCACCATAATACTCAAACTTAGGTTAAAAAATAAATCTTACCACATTCTCTCTGGGAATACACTGCCTGCAAAGCTGTCAGAACCTTGAACAACTAACAGGTATTTCCTCAGGTTTAATCAAGAATTTTTTCTCTGAATTTTAAGAGCAAAACTGTAGCTCTGGCAGCAGCATCGTGCAACATCAAAATCTACTTTGTCTCAGGAGCAGACTGGGCTGTGAATCAGTGCCGTAAGTTTATTTCCAGTGCTGGTCTCGCTAGTGGAAAGGCACCCTAAGGCAGCTCTGCTTCTGGTGCTGTGCTCAGGTCACCTTGGCCTCATAAAGCCTCTGCAGGAAGGGGAGTCCAGGGCCACCTGGGGGAAGGACTCTGATTTCTACTCCATCTCCTAAGCCCTGAGGAGCAAATGTCTGCACTGCCTCCCTTGCCCTCGCGTACCACAAGGCTTCTCAATATCAGAATGTAAAGCATCTTCCATCTTTTCTCTCCTACATGACATCTGAAATCTTTATTCTAAGCCTTATAGAAAGTGTTGTTGATCTTTTCAGCCTTTCAATCAAGCAAGGATATTTCCAGTTATAAATATATCTGTCTAAAATATTTTAAGTACCAGATCAGTAAGACCAGCACTTCATGAATTTATTAGTGGAGAATATGAAATACATTCTCTTTAATTTGGAAAAAAAAAAACAATTTTTTTTTATTTTTCTGGATTTCCCACATAGTTTGCTACACTTGCATTCAGGAAGAAATCTGTTCATCACTGCAGTAAAATATAAAAGATTTAGAAAACAAAGATATCCTTTAAACTGGGACTGTAGCTCATGTCATTTCTTATACAGCCAGAGCCAAACTACACCCTGGGAAGCTGTCAAAATTATTAAAACTTATCAAAACATATCAGACTGCAAAATAAGTGAATTTCTATAGGTGGGTTTTCACAAATCATCCAGAAAGAGCAGCTAGCACCACACCAGAGCCTGTTATGCACAGACATGCAGAGGCTGCAGGGCAGCAAATGGCACCAAACATTTCTGCCAACAGCAGCCAGGCAAGTACAGATCTTACAGTGTGAAGCCTAACACAGGACACCAAGTTTAACTCAAGGACCTCTTGTTGCTCAGTTATTGAGGAATAAAGTTGAATTTAAGCATTCATCTCACTCCAAGTGTAAAAGTTCTAGTTCTGTCATTTGTAATGAAGTTGCCTAACAAGGGATAAAAGATTATTGGCAGGAAAAGACAACTGCAGCGCATTAAAAGCAGATTAAGGTTGTAAGAAAAAGCAGTGGCAGGAAGAAAATTCACAGTTAAGGGAAAAAGGCTCCATATGTCTTCTAACACCAAGATACAACTGGGGGCACCGAGGAAGTCATTAAGGAGAGACCCCATTGTGTGCTGGAATTACCAGACATATGGCACGTTTTCCCTAAACTGTGGATTTTCTTGATTATCTACCATCAGCACACAATCCTAATGTTTTCCAAAAGCCAGTTTTTAAGGAGCAAAAACAATAACCTACAGCTACACTAGAAGTAGTTTGCTTGTGCAAGGAGCATTGTGTTGTCTGCCTGTCTCCCTGAGACAAACCAAGCATGGGAAAATTCAATAACATCCATGCAACAGTGTGGTGCCAGAGCTCAAGCCACACTGCCAGGAAATGAAAGAGCAGCAACAAATTCTGCTCTATTCCATGCTTCCCATCTAATTTAGGACAACTTTCAAGTTTTAAGAAGTCTGTGGAGGTAGAAGTACCTGATGATGAAACTGATATAACCATCATCATTTGTCTGAGAGTGGCTGGTGACACAGAGAGGGAACCAAAATTTACAGTGACATTTGAATTGGTCACCTAAACCCCTGATAACTCCCTAGGAAGTGCTGGAAACATCCACTGCCCTTAAATGCTGATGCAATCACTTAAAAACAATTAAAATTCCATGCTCTGGAGAGGCATATTTATTAAATAACCATCTAGCCTTTTAGACTGGTGGATCTCCCAGCTCAAGCCACGCCAGCATTTCCAAGGAGCTCAGTTTTTGTGCTGGAACACCAAATGTGTGGGGGGATATCTCTCATGGAGTAAATGTGTCATGGTAAAACAGGTGCTTGACCACCATTCAGTGGTCAAGTGGCCCCTCTGGATTCGGTGTTTCACACGGTGATTGTGCCACAAATCCCAGTAAGATCACACAGCAAGGAGAGCTGGGATGGGGATGGCCCACCCATGGCAAATGACCTGCTCAGCAACACCCACTAAAATCAGAATTTACAGCTGCATTTATGAGTGTCCAAACCAATTTTCCATAAATACAATATACTTCATATTACCATATCTTTTTTGTATGAATCTCTTTTACAGCATTTATTATTTTCTACTCATTTGGGCAAAATCTATATTCATCTATTCCACTAATATTGTATTAATAATCTTTTAGCACCATTTTAATTTTTAAGCAAATTAACACAATGAACTACACTTGAAAACTATTCACAATTCCATTAAGATATTTATTTCAATTTGGTAATTGAATTCATAATAAGTCTACAAAACATCTATTAAAAAACCCATTGTATTTCCTGGCATGTCTTTATTACTCAAATAATCTTACTGAAGTCAAAGGTTCACCCTAAGGGCTGTGAGTCACTGCAAGGATCTGACCTGAGGATGAAAAACAATATTTCAGACTGTAAGCCAGCCATAATCTGTGGCACAGGAGCCTTTAAATAACATGGCATGTCAGACCTTCCTGAGGCAACCACACCACCAGAATAACTTCCAGCCCCTCAACCTCAACATAGAAGCTGAAATGCTGATTTAACTTTTTTTTTTTTCCTGTATGACTAATGCCAAGTTGGCTCCTAGAGAGGCACTGCTGATCCAAGCAGAATTACCATGTTTTAACTGAATTTGAGCTGAATTTCTTCCATGGCTTTGAAAAGCTGTCTCTGTGTGTTTCTCCTCTTTCAGGTGTGTGTGTGATGTTGGGGCATGGTCTGAGCCCAGCACTCCCTGACCAGGTTCCTTTAAGCTGCTCCACACACGGAAGGTGTAATGTTCAAAATCAATCGTACTCCATGTCACACAAGACTTGGCTTGCAGCCAGTTCAAAACCCCCCAAAATCCTTGTTAAATGTTGAGGTTTTATACTCTCTGTTGGCCTGAGCTCCTGACTCACTCTCCCCACGCTGCTCTGGCCAGCCCAGGGTGGAACAGCTGCACCTCCTGCTCCCACCCAGCTGTGCAGAGCTAAAGAAAAACCACATTTTGGCAGCTCCTGTGTGACAGCTGTGGTCAGCCACATCCTGCCTTGTTCTCCAAGATCTATGGGCACCTCACCCCCTCCTTTGCTGGTAGGGTTGATTCAGTGAGTCACATTCACCCCCAGAGGGTTTAGTCACTCAGAGGCACTAAAACATTACTTTTAATGTCCTATTCAAATTTACCAAATGTTAATTTAAGGTGACATGAGAAGTTGATAGAAAATTGTAGTCATCATTTCTTTGGGAGGTCAAAAGTGGCCTGAAAACCCTTTCATAAAAAAAACCTTTCTTTTCATATAACCATCTATTGTACACCTTAATTTAGAAATGTCAAGTGCATTATGCTTTTTTTCATGTTTTTGCTGAGGACACTTTGGAGAACTTAAATCTAGGAGATGAAAATTCCCTTATCTTTACCAGGTTTTAAACCAGCATAAAACAGCCTGCAAAGTGGCTCTATACCATCTCATTTTAATAAGCTTATTGGGAGAAGGAAAAAAACTCAAACCATAGGTTCTGATTTTTTAATCTTACTGGAAAAATCTCCCTCTCAAATGGTATCACAAAATTCAGTTTTTAGTTACTGAAATCTCACAGTCTTACCTGTTCTTTAAATGTAAGTATTTTCAAGGATAAATACAAGACACAATACTTTCTAAACAAAATGGAAATAAAAAACTTTGCAAATAGATCTTAGAACTTTAGTATTATAAGAGGACAAAAAAAAAAAATCAACACCTCCCCTTCCCTCTCATTGGGAACACACATCTCTGTTCCTGAGATAAGCCTGAATAAGAATTACTGCTCTGAAACCCCTGTAACTTTGTGGCAGTTCTGACTTGGATTCACACATTTGTGAAGCCATCAGGCTGCTGCAGACGCTGCATGTGATTAGCTGGATTTAAAGCAGCTCAAACTCCCCATCCACAGAATCCCTCTGAGCTTCACAGGTATAGAACCATACAGGTACCAAAGCATGTCTCACATCCTCTGGTGGTGGCTGTCTTACACCACAAAAGGAAATCTTACGGCAAAGTAAGACTAAAAGAAAGATTTTGTTCGCCTGTCCTACAAAATATTACGAACAGGATAAAATTAACTTTTTAATTAAAGAAAAGATTGATGATAATTGCCCAGAAGAAGGTATCTGTAAGCAACACTGACCAAGAGGGGAAGTTAAGAAAACCACAAGCTCATGCTTATGGTAATTTCTTCTCTAAATGTAATGTCCTAACAAAGCATATATTTGTCATATAAATGACATTCTCGTGACAATCTTTCACTGGGGACTTGAACTCTAACCAAAATATGTGGTCACTTTTTATTGTTCCTTTATCTTATTTGAAGTCTCACTTTCTCCACCCCAGCAATAAGACTCCCAAGGGCTTGTTCTCCCTCCTCTAGCTTCAACAATGCTGGTGAAAAAAGAAAAAATAACATTCTTAATGAATCTTGAAGCCCATAGCTTAGGTAATACAATAATGACAATTGATTATACCACAGTCAAAGTAACATCATAATGTTAAAAGCCAATTTCTACAAACTACCATTCTCTCAGTTTCTTTAGATGCTTGATAATAAGGAAAGTTAGGGGTTGGTTGAGTGGGTTTTTTTTTAATATGAAAAGCATTGAAGTGTTCAAAAATTAGTGGAACAGAGTGAAATAATTTGATATTCATCTCTCTGCTCTCAGTACCCATCTCACAAGGTCATGGTATAAACCAGCAACTCCAATCCAATGAGATACAGAAATTTGTCTCCTGAGCCCAATCAAGGATCTGAAAAGCAACTTCAAAGATATTTTTGAGCTGAAGACCCTTACTTACTTTACTAAAAGGAAGAGAAAAAACTCCAAACGTTTCAAGTTGAATGGTAATAGGGGGGAAAAAAAGGCAGAGGCTAAATGAAGAAGTGCAATACTCTTTTTCTATGACAACTTTAAGTCCAGTCCTCTCAGTTTTAACCACAAAAAAAATCCCAACAAAAGAATATTTTAATTGTTTGTAAGCTACTAATTAATAACTGATTGAACTTGCAAGGGTATATTCAGCAGAAAAGAAAACACCAAACCAAAAAAATCCAAACTGTTAAAAAGCCTGGTTCTGTTTGAGTAGCAATGTGAAAAGAGATAATATTTTATCTACTAATGACACAAATAGCCTCAAATATCTTGTTACCCCTTTTCTCAGCACCAAAAGAAGAACAGTGAAAGTGTTGAGTGGCACATCTCAAGACACAGATCTACAGAACGTGCAAGTTCACCTCAATGATAACAGCTGTTTTCAAGGTGAAGTTACTGAAGGATAACAAACCCAAAAATAGGTTAGAAACTGCAGGTACAGCTGCCACACCATTTACCAAAAGGTTTCTCTCTAACACCACATCTACTAATTGTAGTTTTCTTTACCTATTTATTTAAGGACACGGTGCCATAGAAATAGAGCAACAACCATGCCCTTGAAGGAAAAAAAAAACAAAAAAACAAAAAAACCAAAAAACAAAACAAGCAACAACTTACCAGTTTAGTTTTAGGTCATGAAAAATCTGGACTGGAGGAGGTGAGTCCAGCTATTTACACTTCCATTAAACTGAATAAAGCAGAAGAGGAGATCTTGCCTGCTATTGAATTTCCCCAAGTCTTCAGTGCTCTTTCTCCTGACCTTTCCTTAAGCTCTCCTGACTTCCTAAACAACCTTGTGCTGAAATTAATATCTAGTAACAAATCTCTGAAAAACTGTAAAACGATAAAAACAACCATTTCTCAGAAGAGCTGGGGCAAGAGTTCAGAGGGAGCAGGAGACAAATAAGCTCCTGCTCAGACAAGGTGCTCTTGATTATCATCAGACAATGGCAGCAGCCTCTTCTGATAAGACACACCTGAATGCAGCCTTATCTCTTTGCAAGTATAATCTCTTCCAAAACCTTTTTCTCACAGACAGAAAACTGGCAAGTGTCATTGTTGGATATCAGGAGAAATAGATGCCCACACACAGAGAGATCCACAAGTTAACCCTAAATTTTGATACTTGGGTATCTTTTCCACTAGGACTTTCCCAAAGCATAACAAAATCACAACAATTTGCTCTTGAATAAATTATGGCAGAGTAGAATAGGAGTAGTAAACTAAGAGAAAAAGGGATAGAGGGAGTGCTAGTCAAAATGATACACAAATTCCACGTCTTGGATAAAAACATTTCGCTCATTGCTTGTTGTTATCCCAGTCTTGGAAGGAAAATTTTCAAATGTTTTTAATCACTAATATTTTATGAAGAGGAGTATCCATTTTCATTACCATATTCCATTATTTCATCCAGAAATAAAACAGTTCTCTGTTTCCCTCTTAGGACATGAATTAAATTTCTACCATTGAAAAGAGCAAATCCACCTTTTTAGCTAATATTCAATTACTGTAGGCAATCTGATCTCAGAATGCCATGCTCCCTGGGACTAAATATCTTATAGCTGAAGTGAAAGGACATTTCAATATTCCAAAAGATTTTCCTCACTTAGAATCCTAGAATTAAAACAATTGATGTTTTCACTTATCCAATTACATTATTCAAAAAATATTAAGAATTCATGTGGAATTTTGAAACTTCTTGTGCCTTCATTCCTCATTTCCTCCCCTTCTCTGGCAGATGTTGCCATTTTTATGACTTCAGTCTGGGGTAGCAAAGACGCAATGAGTCTGTGACAGACAAGGTGAGAGCAGTAACAATTTCACACACCCTCTTTTCCCACTGCTGCCAAGTGTCTGGCAGAGCCCAAAGGCTCTAAGACACCCCGACTATTTCTCAGCAAAAGCATCTGTCTCAGCTAAGACACCTTTTTAGAGGTATGACAAAACAGACTTTGGCATTTATAAGCCAAACACGTGTACTAATGCTAAAGTTCAAGAGAAAAAAGCCACCAAGCTGGGCTGGCCACATTGGGAACTCAACATACAGGAGCACTTTTAGTAAGAGGGGAGGAAAAAAAGAGTATCACAAGTAGCCTCTGTGTGTGGCTATTGACTAGTTGACAAAACAGGCTAAAAATCAATAGCATTTTCTATGGGAAGTTAGATAACTTCCCAATAGTATAAAACAAGGGTCTGCTGAGGAATAGATGTCATTTCTGTTGATGGCTTAACTGCAAATTTTCCATTTATTTATTTCTGCTTCTTGAAGAGCTCACTGAGTTCAGTCTTGGTACCAGCACTCCAGGGAATAAAAGAAAATAGTATTCCTGTATAAAAAGAAAAGGGAAGCTTCAAGCCATGGGCAGTGCTGAACACTCAGCACTTCCCTTCCCATAAATACCAGAAAAATTACCTAAAACCGTTGACAAATATTTAGTGGTGCAAAATTGATTTGATGACATAAAGGGAACAGGCTCCTGGATTTCCTATAGGATTGAAATCCTGTTATGCTTTGCCTCTTGTTATGGGCAAAATGGAAAGAACCTTATAAGCTACTAACAAAATAGTAGTTGTCATCCCATTTCTGTGCACAGCCTGCTCATGACAATGACAAATTTCAACAGATAGCTAAGAAGGGGAAAAAACCCAAACCTCGTTTAGCCAGCAAGATTTAAAATGTTTAAACCAAGATTTAGAAAGGGTAGGTACAGTCTGGGAAACAACTTCTGCTGTGAGGGAGGGTTGGGGGGACTTTCTGCTGCAAACAGACCACAAATATTAGTCAGGTGCACTTTTACTTTCCAAACAGCCAAGTGGAAAATTGCCCTGTGCATTCATGTACTCACATGCAGCTCATATTACCAAAAATAGATTACAGATTTTTTCCCAACACGAAATGGGCATTTGGAGGAGGGGGTTATTTTAAAAGTTGTAATAAATATGCAGCATCTCTTTGTCAATATCAGTTATCCTACTTTGGCTATCTAACAAATAATTAGTTATAATAATTTCTGGGAGAAAAGTGGATCATTTTCTTTTCTTATTAGCACATGCTTTGCCCTTTGTCATCATTTAATTTGAATACAAACGCAAATTTAAAAGCATTTTATTTTTACTGCAGCAAAAATAATTAAATCAATGTTGCATTTGTGGAGCTGCTTTAAAGCATTAAAGTAACTTGATCCCAAATGAACTTAAAATTTTAATTCATTTTACCTTATGCTGGCTGTGGAAGAAGTCAAATTTTTAAATGCAATATGACATATGGCTGTTCATTATTTATACATTCTGTAGCAGACTATAAATTTCACTTTGGACATATATCGAAGCACTGAAACCATTTCAGTTGCAAACACATAAATCATAGTTACAGTTATTAGTCTAAATGTAATGCCACCCAGGTTCTAGATCAAAACCTTTAAAATCCATTATAATTGACGTCTGCTGCATAACTTATGTCTGATTTTATTAAAGGAGCTCATTATTATTTATATCTTTGAAACATTATATTCATAGCTGTGTAACCAGTTAAATGTGAAAGATTTGAGGAAAGGAGGGGAAAAAGAAGGGAACAATAGTCTATAAACCAGAAAGAATAAGGCTATAATAGAGGACAAAATGTTCTGAAATGGAATTACCTAATCCAAGGTATGGATTTGCCAGTCTGCACTAGCAACATTTGGGACAAATGCAGTGGGAATTCTGGTTTAGTCAGCTCACATCTCAGTGAGAAGGCTGCAAACCAAAATGCATCCCCCTTGCTACACACTGTTTTACAAGAGGGGAGGGGGAGAGCCTTCAGACAGTTCCAATAGCTTGAAAAATTGCTGAAAAAACCAGAAAGGGCTGTGAGGCCCTTTTAGGTTTATTAGGAGGCATTTTGCTGATGAGCTATTTCCTTTGTGCAGTTGGGATGAGAAAGGCGCTCTGGGATGCACATCCTGTAAACATGGGCAAGTCCTTGGCTTTTTTTCTTTTCCCAGAGTGGCTGAGCCTCAAAGCCAGGATCCTGTCTTTGCTGGACCACGGAGGCTTTATCATTCTCTTCCTCTTTTTTTTCTTTTGTGTTCAAGATTGGTTTTTACTTGGCTCTAAAACATAGCCAGAAGAAATAAATGTGAGAGGAACTATGTCAGTGAGATATCTGCTGAGGACCTGACACTGCTATCCTAAAATCAATGGCAAGACTTCAAAAGACAAAGGATCAGACTTTCAGGTGGTTTGAAGTTGTCAGTGAAGGAAACCAACCTCTCAAACACTGTAAATTAACTCTACGTGGATAATTGACACTTGGCCATCAGGGACAAGGAAATCCTTGGGAAGGATCCCAGGGTGACCCTGGGTGGGCACCAAGAAACCCCTTTTTGACGGAATTCCCTGGAACAATACAGCTCTTTATCACCCAGTCCACCTCAGACTTGTCTACTTTTAAACTACATTTAACATAACACTTTTCTACATTACACTTAAATTTGCATTATGCTTATATTACTTCTAAATTACACCAATATATTTAATTATATTTCAACGTTGCTTTACCTTCTTCTCATTAGCTGAAGAGAAAAATAATCAAGAAAATTAACATTACTCTCTGTATCTAGCTTTAGTTTCGCATCAACAGGCAAGAAAAGGTGATGACAAAAGCAAAGGCAGCATTTGTAGAGCTGGTGATACAACTGCAGAATTTAAGATTTTCCTTGAGTTATTATTTGAGTTTGTCATACCTGGCCTATATACAATAAAATGTAATTTCTGGAGATGCTGTGCATATTTCATTGACTGTTGAACTTCACCAGCCCTTATTTTATTTATTCTTTAATACTTAATATTTTACTTAAAGTTTCATAACCTGACTCAGAGAGTGCTCTGATTTTAGGAGGAGGAAGCCAAGTTGGTCCATAGTAGTACCAAGAGCATATTGATCAGTAGGTGCAAGAGTGCAGGAAATGCTGCCTTCTATTTCACACAGAAAGGGCATGGACTCATCTTGTGGTGGGCCTAGACAACATTTGTGTATTGAAATCAAGGAAAACTTCAGAAACAAGAGTAAGACAACAGAAATTAGCTTCACTTGCTTAAAAATGCCAGAAAATGTTGTATCTCAAACTTATATTTTCAATGGAAACAAAAAGAGAAAGATGTTGCTAATACACATTTTATGAGTATGAAATGCTCAATAATAAATCTTGAAGTCCCTTTAATATTAAGAATTTTCACTTGAAAATAGATACAATGAATATTGAGAGGTTTTTCCCTCAGGATTAATCCCACCATACAGAATTGTTTAATGAAAATAACACCTTTTCTTCTACTTAAAAAACCTGCACTTTTTGTAGAATCCTTTTCATTGAACATATTGTCCATTCTCAAGTTTTACACCAAGCTCTTTTATGTTTTCCTTTGACCCTAAATGCTCGCATTGGTTTCTATTCAAATCATCTTCATATTTCAGATAAAGGAAAATTTTGAGTGTTGACATAAAGCACATGAGGAACTGGCCACCTAGACCTTGAATCTGGATAATTTGTAAATCTGCTTGTGTAGGCTGGCAATAATAATAAAAACTCATTAATCATGTAAGGCTGTGGTGCACACTCCTCTACAATAGCCCTGCAGCATTTCTTTGCTGTGGGGACAACATGCTTCATAAACTCAAATTAGTGAGCTGCAAAAGCTAATTGAATGCACGTGTGAGGCTTTGCCTGGGGATAACACAGAAAGGTCAGGTGGTTTTCCAGTTTTATTACTTGGTTAAGAGCAGCTGAGAGGTTCCTGTGCAGCCCAGGAAGTCAGTGTAGAAATTATCTGATTTTCTGCTTCTTTTCTACAGCGGCCTCATTTTTTATTTCAGTATGCAAATTTTCAGCCAAAGGAAAAAAGAGCAATCCACAGGTTATTGGCCAAACTGCGGGTGAGTGTGAATTTCTGAACTGGAGGAACTGGCTCTGCCCTGTTCTCCTTGGTTTCCCCAGGCTTGTGTTACAGCAGACACAGAGATCAACCAACAAAGAGTGACTGAATTAGATTCTTGCACTCAGTTATTGAGATTTTTAGATAACATCATCCCAGGGGAATTTTGGGGGCCAAAAACTGTTGAAATTCCTACAAGACCCTTTGCATACTTCCCCCATGCTCTCTCTCTGAGAAGAGATTTAAGGTCCAAAATGAAAACAGATCCTTTACCTAATGAATATCAAAGAGCTAATCATCTGTATCTTACTGCCCGTGGAAATTATCTTGTTGCTGGATGAGTGGTTCACTGAGCTTTAGTTTTGATTTTATATTAAATAAATTCATTATAAGATTAGGAACCTGTTGAAGGTTTTATGGCTATTATATTTACTGCAGTATTTACTGATATAAGTCAAAACATACACAGTGCAACAAAACACTGATGTGGCATAACCATATTAATGTCTTATTCTATTTGTGTACTACCACAATAAGTCAAATGGACTGAATGTGTACTAGCTGAAAGATTAAAACTCTTTCCCCCAAAAGAATTAGCCAAATTAAGCTATCAGAATTCCAATCTGGGGAAAAAAAATTGCTGATTTTACTCTATTATGAACAGAAGTGCAATGTGAAGATAACACAGCCTAGAACATTCTACAGAAAAAGAGGCTGTATTTCAAGTTTTGGTGATTTGTCTCTGTGGCATCTGTTCACTGGAAGAATGGGCTGTTTGTGATGTTATTGTTCAAGAAGAATTCCTTGCCCAATGTATTGTTCCATACCTCACTAGAAATTTGAAGTGTAAGAGCCCATGTGTAGCATTACCATATTTTAGAGAAAAACCAGAGAAATCAGAGAAAGCATTGTTCAGATCACTGATGATGATCCACGTCTCTTCAGCTCAGCAACTGCAGTTGAGTTACAACAAATTAGAGACCAAGGGTAAGAAATCAGGAAGATTTTGTTTTCATTTCAGAAATGCCATCAAATACAGTCACTCAATTTTCAGAGGCTAACAGGGTATGTGGAAAAAAAAATAACCTCCAGCTACAAATATTGAGCAAGATGATCAATAAAGGCATGAATCTCAGAGTGGCCAGAACTATCTAAATCTCCTCTAGCAGAAAAGGAATGCTGGCAAAATACTGTGCAGCCTCTACCCTGACTGGTTTCCTGATTTCACACAGTTAAATCCATCTGCAGCTGTTTCAGCCCTCCAGGTTCAGCATGGAAGAGTTGACTTCTTTCTGCATAATCAAAAATAAAACTAATTCCACAGTGCTCTTTATAGCTGGCAGTTAGCAGGATATCTAGAGCAGGGAAAAGGAGATGCAACGTGACTTCAAAAAGTGCCTTGATCCAGCAACTTCAACAGCAAATTGCTTTTGACCACACGTACACTCAGGTGCTCCTCAGCCCTGAAATCGAAGAACATTTCACTTCCTAATATGAATAAATTGGTATGTATTTTAAATTAGTTCCTTCAGTTTTGATATCTACTGCAAGCTGTGATGTTGGTGGCAGATATTTTCTCTGAAGGGTGTTTTTGCACACTATTTTTTCCTGCTCCCTAGGTTAGACAGCTATTTAGGCATTTAGCTTGTCTTCAGCTACCAAACACAAGTGTAGGAAATTACATTAATTTGGCAGTTATTAGATTTGTTAGTGCTTTTTCATCCCTTACTATTAAATAATTGGATCTGAGTGTTATTTTAAAAGGCAAATGTCTTGCTGTTCCTTGGAAGGGTATTAAGAGGAAGAAATGGCTAAGATTTGATTTCATGAAGGCTTAACTTCAGCTTTCTACATCTGGAACTCTTGTCCTGTGTCTCTCACTTGTCCTAACAGCTACAAGCTGTGGGCAAATACAAACATGAATCTTGCAGGGTATCTGGATTATATATATATATTTTTTGTCAGATATTTCTTAATTTTAATTTGCCTGGTAAAAGCACACTTAGTTTTTTCCCCCCATCTTTATCATCCAGGCTGCTAATTTGCTTCAGGACTCTATGAAATCTATAGCAATTCTGTTGACAAAGAATAATTCTATGAAACACCTTTAGTTACACACAAAATCAGTTTTCTTAAATAAGAGAGCACGGACAAAATTCATCATTGTCCTACTCAATGTATAACCTGTAGGGTGGCAGTGAATGTATGAACATTTTCCCTCTGAAATGGATTTCCATCAAAGGCCCTCACTTGGGGCTCCCTGAATGTGCGACACCTTTGTTTAGGACATGAGGAGAGAGTATTTTTTCTTCATTTCAGTTCATTGGAACCCTAATACAGATAATAACTGGCAAAAGGACCGTGGCCCAGTACTTAAGGACCTTGTCCTGATGTTAGATTATAATTGTCAGAGCAGCAGAGCAAGGTAGGGGAGGAATACAAATACACAAATAGGCTGTGCACAGCAGAGCAGTCCTGGCAAACCAAGCAGCCTGATTTTCCTACGAGCAAGGCAAATCTCTCTTCAGATCTTCATCTTCCTTGAATGCTTACATTGGAAACTTTTCCTTCCTGGTCCGCCTTCAAACACAGCTAATTGCAGGGCCTGTCCTCTTATGTCTGTAAATTCTTCGTCCCTGGAGCCACAGTCTTTCTCAAATTATCTCCTCTACATCCTCAAATGCCTCACAGTCTGGAGGATCTGAAAAAAGTTTCAACACAGTCTGTTTGGAGTGTCTGGCTCAGATTTCCAGGTCTGAGGTACCAAATGATCTTTATGAGTTCCTTCCAACCTGAGATTCTCTGGGATTCTGTGAAGTCTGTATATACCAGGACAGGCTCTCTGTCCATATAACTCAATGGCAAAGAACATAACAGAGAGAATTGGGAAATGAAGTACTGATATTAATCAAATATTAAAAGAAGCCTTGTGCACAGGAAAGTTCTACAGTTCCACATGGCAGAAGTGCAGATGCATTACTGCCAAATGACAAACCAAGCAGCCTGATTTTCCTACAAGCAAGGAATAACTCTAAACATTGCTGTTTCCATAGATTCCAGGCATTTTATAGTAATTTTCCTACTTTTTTATCTCAGCCAAACAAAGAACATTCCTTCTTCAGTGACAACAGACCTGTAATTCTTTACTCTAATGTGTCATTTCTTTCTAATACCTCCCTGTGACACTGAACATCTGCAGTATCTTAGGGGTCAGTGTAGGAAATGCACATGGCAAATCCCACAGCATGTTACATTTGGGAAAATACAACTGTGAGCCACATGGAAACCAAAAGTTTTTATCAGCAGCACTGAAACTGGGATGGCAAAGAAGACAACAGATTCAGCAATTAACACCCCGTGCCCTCTGTCCTGCCTCAGGGGAATGGACTCTGTGGCCTCCTGAGTCCCATTCCATGTCAGAGCTTGCTCACTCTTCCAGGGACTGCATGGTGGAGCACAGAGCAACCTCCTGCCTTTAGCTCTGTTTTTTTTCTACCCTAGCAGTCAGAGGTCTGCTGGTGATCCAAATTAAACTTCTGGCAGCTGGAGACAGCCAAACCTGAAGCTCAAACCAATAAAGGAACATGGACTGCCTTGCACAAGTAAAGCCATACAGAAAGGTAGTCTGCATTTTATATCCCATTTGATAAACTGCAAACAAACTTGGCATGAAAAGTTTTTAATCAGTGAAGCTTGCTGCAGTGTATTCATTACTGTTACAAAATGGGATTACAGTTATTCGGGATAGAGTTGTACGCTTCATATATTTTTATTGTTATTTATTTGAAGGAATATTTTTACACTGAGGCATAAAAGATTATATGCTATTACTTGTTTAACAGTTAAATATGACACTGGCAATATTCATCAACATTTCCCTACTATCATTCCTAAAATTAGTTTTCTAGCAGACATTTGGGTATCTGGACCAATTTTCAGAAATGATGAACATCTCCAGTTTCCACTAGCAACTCAGTCTGTTTGCTGTACCAGTGTATACTTCTAAGCACAAATTTCGGAAATTACTTTCAGCTATCTGTGTTCACAAAACTTGGATATGATGTTGCTCAGTATTTAGGTTTTGTGGTTCTTCTCCCCCCTCTCTCCCCCCAGTTTTTTTTTTTCTCTGTTAACTCACTGGTGGTGAGTAGATAATGATTTCTATTAAAAACACCTCTCTTACAATTTTCATCTATACTGAAAACACACACAGATTATGAGGATGAACTGTAAGTAGTTTTCAGCTGTAATTCCTACATTTTCCACACTTTTACTACATGTGAATAGAAAAGAAGGGTAGCTGGAAAATTTCAATTTTATTTTCTTCTCACACCTCATTTTTCCATCTCTAAAATCCAAGTGAATCTTCCTCTGCCCTCTGTGTAGGTCAAGAAACTGTGTAAACGTGACACCTTTTCAAATAATGCCATAAAATCCTCCGTAGGAGAAATATCCCTGCCTTTACAGCTGCATCTTCTGGTTTCTCTAAAATTCATAAAACTTGAAATACTAAGAAGTCTGGTGCTGTACATTTGTAAGAGTTTATACCAAGAATAATTCTTTTATACATTGCAAGAAAACTTAAATAAAACTTAAAGATTTACTTCAGTTGTATTTCCTCCCCATTTTTTGCAGCCTTAGGAATAAATTTTGAAGGAAAGTACACATTACCTGCAGTAATCTGTGGATTCCTTCTCTCCCCTGGTCACAGGGAACCACACAAGTTATGCTTTTAATAAGTCTTCCTTAATATAAGCATTGTCAGACAGCACAGTTTCGTTACAGAGAGATCTTTCAAAGTGGTATGACAGAGGGAGAGGTTTATGAGTGCCTTTGCTAAGCAAGGAAGATGCAGTAATTGAAAGTGCCCGTGGGCTTGGAGATTTATTGTGAAGGGAAGTGTGCTGTAAACAAGAGTAACATTAAGGATTTGACTGTAATAATTCAATCTATCTTAGTTTACAAAAAAAAAAAAAAAAATCTAAGTTTTCAAGTAGTAAGGTCTTGTTTACAAATAATTTGCAGCCTTCATGATGGTGGCTGCTTTTAAAACCTTCCAGATGAAAGCGTTTTATAAAATGTAAGATATTACTACCCAAGCACTGGTCACAGGCGTGTAATTTGAACGAAGTGCATCTTTCACTGACAGGGGTTCAACCTCTCTGCACTTGAGTGTGTGGGACTGAGACTGAAGCAGAGCAATTTTCCTTTGTGGCTGAGCAAACGGATCCAGGTGGGATTCCTGGATTAGGGTTAGGAGGTGCAGGATCTGCTGAGTTTGAAGATGATTCTGGCAGCAGCAGTCACATCATCCTGCCCCAAATTCTCCAGTACACCTGGGCAGTCCCAGGCTCTCCAAATTTGATCCTTTTCTGTAGCCAAGCACAGGATGGTGCTGCCCAGGCACAGCTGGGCGGGCCACACTGGGAATGAGCACACAGGCTCTCCTCTGGGCTGAGTCAGGCTCACCTCACAGAAAGTGATCGTCATTTGGAAAAAATAGCAGTAGAAACTGCACAAACCACTAAAACAGACTAAAGGAATTTGCCTAGAAAGGGAAAGCATGTAGTTGTGGAAGAATAGTGTCATAGAAATGTGTATTTTTAAGAATCTGATTTGCTTTGCCTGGAGCTTCTCTCTGTTGCATCCCAAATGTTGGAAAAGAGCACTAAATTTACAAAATGAAGAACACATATGACTGTTCTCAGGAATTAAAGGTGCTTCCTTCTAGACATAACATTCATCTTAAATTGTTACTAAGGGGAAAAGAAAGTGGGAGAGCTCCCTTAGCAAAATGCTAAATCCTCCTCCCACAGTAACTGCCCAGGTCCCAATCCCTGCCTCGTGTGCTGGCAGGGCTCTTCCTGTCCCTGCTGCTGGCACTCCTGGGGGACACAGCTGCCCTGCCCTCGTGGGCAACAGCATCACATTTGTACTGAGAGGGGAACAATTTTTTACTCCTGTCCCAGAACAAAAAATGGACAACTTCACCAGCAACCTTTGGGTTCGCAGACTGCCGTTTTTATAGAAAAGCACAGTCTGCCGTTTGTATGCACACAGCACTGTATAGAAATATTGTAAAAATACTGTAAAACAAATACATAAAATACATAATAATGCATTAAAATACATAAACAAATACATAATAAATACATAAAAATACTGTAAAAATTATCTTGAAGCAGACATGGAAAGTAAAAATAAGATAGTCCACTTGATCTCATATGGAAGCCTATGCTGCTCCAGAGGAATTATTAGAATCCATCTGGATTTTAAGGACAAAATTGTTAAGCCAGTCCTTAACTGACAGAGTTATTTTACTATTAACTTTTAAGATGGCAGGAATTACATTGCTGCTATCTACAATCTGCTCTCCAGCACATCATTTGGTCCAAAGACAAGTAAAATATGGGATTTTGGAGTATGTAAAAAAAATATGCAAGCAGGTACATTTAAAAAGATCATGAATATTTAGAGTTATCAGAATATAAAGTTTAATTAGAGAAATATAAAAGGAGCATGAAGAGAATAATTTTCAAGGTTCTTATAATATCACTATCTTATCTGGGTCTCCCAATGATCTTGCTTACAGAACTCATTTATTTCTCTACTTAGAAGTACCCCAGTTGTTCAGAGAATGAAAAGTACTCTCAATTCTGATGCTGCTATTATGCAGAGGTAGTTAATAAGATGTACTAAATAGCCTTTTACAACTCAAAAGCACATTACTATAGTGATAGATGGATCTGCGTGCCAGTGTGATGAGGAAAAAAAAAGGAAGTGAACTGAAGACTGTTCCATTTTCATGGCAATTCCTTTCTTAAGTGCCAAGAAAGAAAAGGAAAAAAAAATTAAAAAAAGACTCAGTCTGTATAGTGGAGATGGTGACAATTAAAAGAAAAGACTACACCAGTCATCTATTGATTCACTGCTCCACAACAGGCTTTATCCCCAACCAAAAGCACTGAAAAATGTGGATGCCTAACAAGGAACAATCCCTAGAACCATTTAACCATTTTAATTTCCTCCTTTGTGAATAATAATATCTGTATAAAATAAGACCTTAAGTACTTCTGAGATGGAGAACAAGATAAGCAGATATAGAGCAGGTATTTTAATGCAAAGATACAAATATATTTTGTACCTATTAATTAATCAATTCACACTATTCCGTGTTCAAATATTAGAACAAATCTTTAAAAGAATAAATTAGGGCATAAAGAAATTTAGATTCTTCAGCCATTAAAGTTGAAAGTTAAGTTTTCTACTGAGCTGTTGCAGAATCAGGCAATAGATCGGTTTTTAGATCACAAAATGAGGATTCCTTTCAGCAGTGGGTACTTATTGAGTGAATGCATTACTGCAGGAACAGATACAACTAATCAACAGAAAGTTGGCCAAAATTTGCCACACTCATCTGGCATTTAAAACTTGCATAGATAGAATTTATCCCATTCCTTTAATTTTATCACATGATTCTATTTAATTAAAATAACACTATTTTGTACTAGCTGTTCTTCCAAATCAAGCACTCCTACTGCATATGTATTTATATTTAAGAAGACCCAGAAGACTTTTGTTGTCATATTTCTGTTTTAACTCCCACTAGGTTGTTTGGGGTTTTTATGGTAATGGAACAAAGCTAAATGAGTTTCAGCTTTCACATTTTGTCTACAAAGTAGTTCTTACAGTAGTAACATAGCAAAAAGCTATAAGGGCAGCACATACTGGCCCTCAGGGAGGATCAAAGCATGAGGGAACAAAGTTGGGAGTTGAAAAAGAACTTATCAGGGAAAGAGATTGCTTCTTTGTGGTCTTAACCTTTAGGATGGGACAGTTTATAACCTTCAAGACTTGATACCAGCGAGCCATCTGTTCTTCCATTTCCCACATCCCTTGTTACCTGCTTTAACAAATGCAAAATTCAGTCAACAGTGCACTTTCTCAGTGAAGCTGTACAAAAAAGGCCACTTTAAACAACCATTTAGGCAAAACTGCCACGTTGTCTGAGCATAGTTTTGTATGCTCACTGAAGAGGGATTGCAAAAGCCGTTTGAAATGTGCAAGCCTTCAGAAGTCAGAAAGGAGGAAAATCCAAAGCTGAAGTGCAAGGAAAGCTCTCTTGAAAAGGCAATGGTTTCTGGCTGTAGAATTTTGTGAACGTGTGAGCTGTGTTCCCCATCTTTCTCCAGTGGATAAACATGTATTTTAATACAATTTGCAATGGGGTTTGGGACTTATTACCAGCTGTCAAGAGATCAGTTATTGAGGGCTTAATTGACAGTGGATAATTAGCTTCTCTATGAACGGTGATTGTGTTTCACTCTGAAGATAGTGTAGTAAGAAAATGAAGCATATGGCAAAGTCAATTATGATTTTTTCTCAAAACTGTTTTTAATGGTATTTAACTATTGATCTGTTGGGTTCCAGTTTACTTTGATGGGTGTGCAACATCTTAAGAAGCTATTGGATTTAGGCTGTTTTCCATTTTAACTACTTATGCCCTATGTAAACATAGAGAAATTACTATATTGTTATTCCAAAAAAGGCTATTCTTCAGCACAATTTATGGAGCAAATGAGAACACTTCACAGGGCTGCAGAACTATCAGCAAACAGATTAGAGTTTTGTCATGGCCTTAAGGCAGGCTGAGTGATCCCTATTACTTTCACTATTCAGCAGAGTTAATGCTGTCTTAGAACTAAAGATATTGAAAAAGGCCTTCTAAAGTGTTTGTGGAAAGTATTCCTTCTGCCTTTGTCAAGTCACACAATGAGAAATTGTCACAGCACTTTAAGGAGCCGTCCCAGCTGAGGGGCACAGGGCTGTCCCAGGAGGCACGGGAGCACTCAGCCTGGTACTCCTGCCTGCAGAGTTCCATTTGCATAAAATATCAATGGTTTGCAGATATGTAAATGCCTCCTGGATTAATAATGTCAACGGAGCTGTATCATTCTTCATATCTGTATCTTCAGATAGCTGAACTCAATAGAAATGCAAAATGAAATTTTAGAAAAAAAAAAAGAATCTCCTGTGTCGCCATATTTGAAGGTATGAAGACAATGTCTGCTTTTCTCAGTTTTCCTGTATCAGGAATTTGACACAATATGTTTTAAACAAAAACTGTTTTCTAACAATACTGAAGTGGTTTGAAGACAAGTGAGATTACAATTTCCCTTCTCAGTCTGGCCCTTGACTTTCTCAACAACATTGGCCAAATCAATGCTTTAGCATCTAGAGGTTTAATTTACAGTCATGATAAAAGTTTGGAATTACACAGGGCAGGAGAATGGAAATTTATTGCAATGAGTCATCAAAAGTTAAGAATATAAAATTCCTAATCTCAGGAGTTTAAAATTTTTATTAAGTCTTAGTATTCTGGTTTCTCTAATAAAACTAGACAGAAATAATGTGATTTACAAAACACAAAGTCATCCAGAAAGAGGGTCATAAAAATGCTGCCAGTCTATACCTATTAATGTAAGAAATTAATTCCTAACAGTTTCAAGTTACAGCTTTAAAGAAAAAAAAAAGAACATAATTGGATGGACTAAAAAACCCCTCCCATCCCATACACCCCGTGCCTGTTGATGCAGTCACTGAAGGTCTGGGATGACATAACATTTCATCTTTTGTATGCATATATTCTCTTTTGGAAACAATCCCAAACCTCTAAAGAAACTGTATGAAGATTTAGGCTTCTGGAACTGATAGATTTATGGGCCACTAAATCACTTCACAGAAGGCTTTTAATATAAAATTGGAAAGTTCAGAGACGTCTGATCCAGTGCCCTGATAACAGCTGCTTTCCAGGACTGATAATTTAGCCTGGATTTAATTCAGAGATCTGAGAAGTCAAAATTGGGCAGATATACTACCAAAAGACTATTTCACAGTGTAATAAAAGCAAAGCCAAATGTGATAATATCTAATTCCTCTCTAATGGCTTTTATCTGTACATCTCAAGACGCTACTGATATTCCACCAGCCAAGTACTCTGCATTCAGCTCAGGAGGAGGTCAAGGGCAGAACACCCATGGTCTTTAAAAGTTTGCTGGACTGAGGCAGATGTATCAAAACATATTACTCCAGTTTCTGTCTTACATAATAAATCGTGGGCCAAAGGAGCAGTAAACCATCAACCACCAGCCTGATAATTGCCTTTCTAATGAAAATGTGTGCCCCTTTTGTGTCATTTCTACTGTAAAACAGCATGCCAGTGCTCACTAGTGAACAGTGCACTCAGCAGAAGCATAACTAATAGGAGAAATAAAAATTATGTCCCTGATGGTGTATTTTTTAATGTATTAAATAATGATTAGGGGCAAAGGGTAAATATTCAGCAATCAGCAAGCAACCAACAGGGAAAAAAGGATACTAATTCAGTAAGTAAAGACCATTAAAAAATCTGAGTGTAGCCCTTCTCTGAAATCTCCCACTTGTCAGAAAAGTACTGAAAAAGAACATCCTTTATTTTGATTGAAGGTAGACTCTTCTCCAGATGTTAAGGCTATTCTGTTATCGGTTACTATGTAATATATATTCCTGCAAATATCATGTCAAAAAGACATCCTTGCAGGTTGACAGCTAGGATATTAAAAGGCAATTCCAGTTACAGCTGGGCAAATTTTTGATTAGCTCTTCAGTAAACAAAGGGCATTATTACTGACAGTGGGTGATTTCAGACAAGATAGGTCCATGTCATGGCACAGCTTGTGAGCCTCTGCTGTGTGTTATGGCACATCAGGAGACAGCAAAATCATCTCCAAGAACATTGTTGCCAGGCTTAAACAGAGGCAAGGGTAATAATCCAATCTGCTCGACAGAATTTCTCAGTTGCACTCCTCTTTTGTATTGAATATATTGAAATACTTTTACGTACAACCACAAATTGTTGTTGGGTAAACCTAGATAGAATAGGATATCATTAGGTGACTTAATACTTCTGATCCTTGCAAAGGTTGGCTCTGGGGAAAAAAAAGCTGTACACAGAAAAAAATGACAATTATTACTTCTATAAAAGGAACAGCATAATACAGACAAATAGACATGGCAGGAGAATTGCCAATTATACTTGGCCTGGTTCAAAAGGTTAATGATGAAATATATCTCTGGCTTATATTTCAAGAAGAAAACTAGCAGCAAGGCAAAATTATTCATTGTGAATCAGGTAAAAATGTTTTCTTTGGTCTTTCTCTGGCTGTTGCTAACAATTTACTTCTACAAAATGCTTTCTGTTGTTGAAACAGGTATGCATCTTCTAAATTAAATTTAAATACTTTTAGATAGAATGACCTAGATTTTTTCTTTATCTGCTACTTATATACTTTTAATGATGTAAAGAGAACTGAAGGACATGGGAGTGATCCTCATTAATCCAATAATACTTTGTGGTTAGACCAGGTCATGGGAATATTTACAATAAAAAACATCATTCGCTCTATGGGTTGGTTTGGAAAAAGGCAGTAAAAGACAACAACTTAGATGAACTTAGATTAAAAAATATCCTGGTAAGCAAGTTTTAAAAACAGTATTTACTCCATTAATTGTGGTAAAGTTAAGGCAGTTGGCCAGGCAGAGCAGAGTGTAACCAGGGGAACGCACAGGGAATGGAAGAAACCCATGACGTTATTTGAGGAGCTAGCCCAGACTCTACTGCCTCCCCAAAACGACACACACACTCACAATATGACCTGCACAGCAATTGTCTCTTTACTTCTAGGGGGAAAATCAGCTGTGAGATTTGATATTATTTAAGCATTCAGCCTGTACGTCCTGCTGTGCTGTTTGTTCCTTCTGCTGATCCTTCTGTGAAGAGGGATCCCACACCTGGAGACACCAGCACACACTGCTGTAAACTTGGCTAGCCCAAGACTCCCTCCAAGGGCAGGAGAGCTGCTAAACCTCAAAGGCCAGGCCCCAAAACCTCCAAACTCTATTGTCAGAACTCTGTAAAGGATTTTATTTGCTGAGACTATATCCCAGTGGAAATAAAACTAATTTAAGATAAAAATTAAATGTGCACTTGGAGTTCAATATTTACAAGAATAGGTATTTTTAAAGGCCCTGGCTTTTAGTAAGTATCCATCTGAAGGGTACTTAGTAGTTTTACATTTAAACTGAGACTTCATAAACAAAGCAACCTTATTGAGCCTTGCACATTTCCTCCTTTTTCCCTATTAGATTTCTCTTGATGTTTGATACAACTTGGTAATTCAATTACTTTAAAAAATATCTATGCAGTCTGACTCTGCAATGTATACCCTTGTCATGCACCTTGCCCTGGACAAAATCCTCAGTCAAAAAAAACCTCACCAAACAACAACAAAAGCTCCATTCAATGACTATGATCAGAACTCTTTCAGAACCCAGGTGCTGACACAAAAGCAGAGAGCAAACCTCAGAGGGAATCTGACAGAAACACTAAGTTACCATTAACCATGAAACAAATCAAGTCATTGCAGTTAAACGCCAGAAACCATATTCTGAATAACACAGACGGCAGGACAAACTTTTGGACCAGTTCTAACCCAACTCCAAAGATCTGCATTTAGAAGGGAACTGAGGGTTGCCCCAGGTCACACCAGCATCTAAGAGCATCACAGAGGTGATCTGTGTCATCTGGAGACACAGAAAGATAATTGCTCACTTTGACCTGCCAGCCCAATTGACATCAAAGGTATCAAGAAAAACAGAAAAGGGTGAATAGGAGAGCAAAGAAAAAATGTGAAGTACGAAGCAAAGGGTCACAGAGTCCCCAGGCAGGTGCAAAGGAGAGCCACCTCATTGCAGAAACCAGGCCTTTTCAGCAGTCAGGCCTTTATCAGTTACAGAGTTTTAAATCATAACAAACATAATCCAAGCAGCCCCCATACACCATGTATAGAACAATTACATGTGAGCATGTAATTGTTCTATAACTTGTTTTTCTACCTCTAATTCGGCTGAGTCACTTTCCCACAGTCCTGCTCTAACTTAGCCAAAGTAGCAGGCTTGGGCCATGACTTTACAAGGCCCTTATTTTATGAGGCTTTACCTATATGCAGCAAAGTAACAAAATGGAAAGCCTGAAAAAAAAATATAACATGTTGCCATAGAGGATCTTTCTGCTCAGGTCATGAACACATCACATCCTCAATAAAACTGACAATAACTATCTGTTAACCTCATACAGAAACTGAACAACAGGATAGTCAATATTAATTGCTGAAACACAACAACATTCCAATGCAAAACTAAAAACTGTACAACAATTAAATGATACCACTAATGACAAACTGCAGTGAGATGTGGGGAGCCACGAGCTCCGGAATTTTAACATCATTTGTAAGAGTTGATTCAGTGACCTTGGCAAGTGACTTGCCCCTGATTGCTCCACAGATGCACACAGAATTTGGGAGTAACATTTACAGATTTGGATACACAGCAGTGTGCAACTGGTCCTATCCACTGCTGTAGAAGTGCAGCTCATAAATCCTTGCATAAGATAGCGACCAAGTAAGGATTCATATGTACCATTATTCACAATTTTCAGAAGTGTAGGGTCACTCAGGAAGGATCAGGAATGCCTGGCAAAACCAGATGAGAACTTGCAGGGCTCTGGCTCATGAGTGTGGGGTGAGCAGATGTCAGAGCTCACGGAGCAGCACAGAGGCACTGCAGTCACCAGGCCAGTCCTGAATCACTGGGCAATGATCCCATTTTTGGCTGCTTTAAAAGATGCAGGAGTAGCAAGAGATTTTCTAAATGCATGGTAGGGAGGCAAAAAGGAAGGAGAAGAAAACCAGTGAATACTTCATAATTATAATAGCAAATCATAAAAGTTCAGAATCTGTGAAACTACCATGAATTCCTATTTAGAAAACTTAATGTTGGGAATTGAGATTTAGTCCACAACATCTATTTGGCTCAATAATTATGCTCAAAATAAATGTTATCAAGATGTAGGTACTAAATTAAATTTCTTATTTTGTAATCTAGTTTCATGGAAAATAAACCTAGACATGGTTCCAATGAATTAAAATTTTATAGGAAGTAGTTTGATTTAAGGCTGGCAAGTATCTTGATGTTTTGTGAATTGGCTGAATTGCTCTATTGTCACATGTTATATTAACTTTTTGGTTTTAATATTAGTTGCTGATGAAAGCAGAACACTCTCAAATGCATCCTTCTTCATCCCAACTAACTTGAGGCATATCACATACTCTAGATGGATAACTAATTATTGTTTTCAAGAACCAAGTTAAACAGTGCTTTAGAATACACAGAGATGAAAGATTAGGACAATATTTTTTTATGTTTCAGGGATTAGTAACACTGAAAAGAACAACAGATTAATTATTCCTGTTATCTTGTTTGATTTCCCAAGAAAATGAAATGAATCCTTACTGAGGGATTATCATTGTGACAGTCAACACCAAAATCAAAAGCTCTGATGTATCACCAGTTTCAGCCCCCACAGCTGGGAGATCTGGATGCAAAATGTTATTATTTCCTCTGAGGGTTTCCCACATTGAATAGCCCCTATCAGATAGAACAAATCTTTAAATTGTTAAACTACCTTAGGAGATGAGTGCACAGAAATGGATATAAATAAACCACCACAGCTCCAATATTCACTTTTATCTTTCACAGAGCCAGACTTATTATACAAATATGTGATCATACAATGCACCTTACACTTTTTAGCTGCACACCATGTTCTGATAATAGTTATTTACATAATTATTCTTTCTGCAGGGAAAGTATGGAGCAATAAGAAAAACACTCTGGAAAAGTCATTAGACAGTCATACAATACTCTGGAGCTAAATCCACACAACTGTGCAAATCAGTAACTTCCTCCATGTGCTTCTGTGAAGGAAGGTTACCCTGAGTTATCAATTTTTAACTCAAATCTCCCTAGATCTAGAGGAGACAGTAAATTTCATAGAACTTACAGATCAATTTTGCATTGCCATTAAAAACAGCATTACTTCTTTGTTAGGACTTTTTTTCTCTTTCTACTATTTCCTGCTAATATGCTTCTCAAGAAACAGGAAAGAATTCCAAATCCATTTCTCAGACCTCAACCTTGGAGTACTTTGGACTTCAGACAAATGAACATTATACTAACGTTATACTAACTATACTATCAGTATGACAACTTTGGGGTTTGCTTTTTCGACCTCTTGATCCTAAATAATTTTAATTCTTGAAAGACTGAAGCAATTTACACACATCAAGAAAAAGACACATGGGTGGCTCACAAACATGGTGAAGTAATAGATCCACATTGTACTGGATTATGCACATCTTCTAAGACAAACCAAATTGAGTTTACTTGTATAATGACAATCTGGAGTACATAAAAAAATGCTTGTTTTTTTAAATAAATGAATGTTGTTTGTTGCAAGGTAGTGATGAGGATGACCTTTGCATAAGATTGCTTTTTAAAAGGCAATTCAGGGCAGATAAAAGACCTGGAACTTTGTAGCTACTGTATAATACCTCCTTTTCTGAGTCCTCCTCCCCCCCAGTAAGGTGAGATGCTCCTCCCCGCCCTGTGTTATTTGTAAGTCCATCACTATTTCTTACAAAGAAGGATGAGTCAAGAAACTCATATTCTCATAATCATTAAAAGATTTCCCCAGATAATTTCAGTGAGCTAAAAAGGCCCACTTAGCTGCAAAGGAACCACTTATGCAATGCAGGACCTGGGGAGCCTTCCCTGGTAAATAAGCCCCACAGACCCAGAGTGAAGCTGCTGCACACAAATCCTGCAAGGGTGCTGGGCTGGGACTTCATCAGACCTGGTGCTGCTGTGCAGCCCCAGTGACCTCTTTACTCTCCCATAATGGCCTGTCCTGCTCTATCAATTTGAGTCATTCTTCTGGGAAAAGCTGTCTCTCATTTTCTCCACACCCACCTGGGGCTCCAGGTTTGCTGCTGTTTCTAGAGAGAAGTGGAATAGAGAGCAAAATAACAGGGGGACAGGGGATGTGTCCTAATTTGGAGAACTATCCCATGGCAGCAAACAGTAGCTCTTCCTCAGGCTTACAACAAATAGGTGCAAAATACACCTTGGAATGGTCTGTGAACATAATGCTTAGCTTTAAATAAACGTTGATGCTGCTAATAACTAAATATCATTGCCCTGAGCCAGCAGGTTTGGATACAGTTCTGTATATTCCTTACAGTTATTTGCCCCCTAGTTGTGCTTGTTTTCTTTTGAAGAATAATTAAGATTTAATGGCATATTTTCACAGGTTTTTTCTGCTTGCTTTCTTGCTGCCTACTGTGCTGATTGCTTGTGTCTGATCCCGGTCATTATAAGAACTGTACAGTAATTGCCTATCTGGTGACTCGTTAATGAAGGTCCCCAGAGAGATGAGAAGCTGTTCTTTTGAAGTTCATCATGCTTGCTGTTGGCCTTCTAGTTTAATCTATACATTCATGACACCTTATTCAATTATTGGAAACTCCTTTTTTTCTAAGTATATAGACACCTTGTAAACAAGGCCCTTTATCTCTGCTAACAGCAGGGCTTACCTCTGATAAATCAAAGCATTTTACACACCAGACACATTCTTTTCATCTCAGAAAAGCTAGGATGGTTAAAAAAAGAAAAGAAACCCAAAACATTCTGGTACAAACAGGTGTTTTGAATCAGGGAATTACCTCCAAAATGTAGCATTACAAACATCTAAAATTCAGCAACATATTGTAACAAAGAGCTGTGCTCATCACCACACATTTTCCAATTCTCAAGAGTTGTTCTTTCTATTTTAAGCGGAGCTTTGTAAGAGAAAGAATTACATTTTAGAATTTTCTGTGAAAGAAAAGTTTGAAACTGCTTAAGGAACTGTTATATTTGGCAGCAAGCCACCCAAACACTTCTAGCTATGTATTTTCAGGCACGCACCCTGCTCGTGCAGACAGACAGAGACACAATCCATAATTTATGCTTTATCCTGCCCTAGCCAACATCTAGGAATACCACATCCCCCAAACACTTAACTGCCCCCCTGCACCAGCTGAGGGGTCTGCAGAACATCTCACCTGGTACCTGCTGAATGGATTTTTGAGAGACCTACCCTCATTTCACCAGGAACTTAGCAAAATGTTTTACAACACGTTCTGGTTTTGACAAATGAACCTGCCAGGGAAAGGACTGTTTCAACTGAGCATTCCTGCAGCTGTGGCACTGGAAATAGCATCAGTTCAGATAATTAGATTTTTGTAGGGTTTGTTTGTATGGTGGATGGCAGTACACAGAGGTGGAGGGCAGCTCTTTGCCTTTGGTGAAGGGCATGCTGAAGGTGATTAACTGCTTTGGGTTTATTATCTGTGTCCTTTACTCGATTGTTTCGCTGCAGTTGTGCTCTCCTTGCAGGAGAGCTATCAGCCTGTGTGGGGGGTCCACTGTTTGTAGTTGAGGATGCTTCATTTTCTCAATTGGTTTAACACAGAATTTAACAGGAAAAGAACCAGCTCTGAGCAGAAAGAAGACTCCAGAATGAGGGCTCAGAGCAAGAAGCTCTTACCTCCAACAAGAGCAAACACATCCTCTGGAATCTCAGTCACTTGAAAGATCCATGCAAAAAAGTTTCACCGCGTGTTCTCAAAGCAGAACAAGGGAAAGGATGGATCCCTTCTGGTTTGGGGTTTGATGGCAATGGTAAACAAGCATGAGAGGACTGATGTCAAGCAATTAAGGATAAATTTTGCATCAAAACAATTATGGGCAGATGTGTATGGGAGAACTTAACAGCTAACAACAAACTAGAGGTAGCCCAAAACACATGATGATGATGATAGTGCAGCCTCCTTGGCAACTGAGGGACTGGGGCTGTCTAGTCTGGAACAGACAGGCTCAGGGGAGACATCATAGCCCTCTACAGCTGCCTCAAAGAGGGTTAGAGAGAGGTAGGGGTTGCTCTCTTTTCCCAGGGAATAAGAGACAAGATAAGAAGAGATGGCCTCAGGCTGTGCCAGGGGAGGTACAGGCTGGATATCAGAAAAATTCTTCCACAGAAAGGGTTGTCAAACACTGGGAGGGGCTGCCCATGGAAGGGGTGATGCCCCCATCCCTGGAGGTGTCCAAGGAATGACTGGACATGGCACTCAGTGCTCTGGGCTGGGTGACAAAGTGGGATAGGGCACAGTTTGGACTTAATGATGTTGGAGGTCTTTTCCAACCTTTATGATTCCATGGTTCGAGTCCATGATTCTATCTGCATACAGCCTGAAATTTTGCAGAGCACCAGTCTAACAAGTCTCCTCAGTGCAACACAACAAATATCATCTTAACATTCAAGCAACATCAACCTTAAGTTACCTTACAGTCTGATTTTCTTTCCAGACACCAAACAAAAGGTTGTACAAAGCCATTTATGTCTCTTTTGTAGGTCAGGAGGACCCAACAGGAATGGGATATCCTCTATGATTCAAAGCTGCTCTTTGTGACTCTTCCTTGCTTGCACAAACCAAGTGTGGAAAAGCAAGATGCCTCCCCACCCCCTCGCCCCACAGAAAACTCTCTTGAGTTCTCTTTTCCTCACCACCTCATGCTCTTGCAAATTACACACAGGATTGAACAGCATTAAATAAAGATAAGCTTTAGCACTTCTTCTAGGATGATGCACAAGTCAGGAAGACAGTGGGGCTGTCCATAAACTCTGCAATTTTAACATCTCACAAGCATCATCACTCCCTGCAGCCACAGCTCCTCCTTCTCTGCTTCCTTCTGTGGCCTTGTATTTAACAGAAGTAAGTTGGCAGTCAAACACCATTGTTCACATAAAATGTAGGCTTCTGCCGCTAATTCTTTGCATTTTTGACATTGAAGCAGAACTCTTTCTCGAATATTTGAAACCCATACAGTTTACTAAAAAATGCCTACTGGCCGATATTCATCTCTTGAATATTTTACCATGTTAAGCAAGCTGTAAGTTACTGATACTTTCTGGATTCACGTATTAATTTTTTTGGAGTAAAATTAACATCAGGTTAACAGGAGATCAAATTCAGAGTCTTGTGTGGAGAGACCTATCAGTCAGTGTGGAAAACTGAGGGTTTGTAACTTTTATTTGCAGCCACACAATGTCAGTCCCTCCTTCCTCCTTCAGTCACTCTGTTCCCCCTCGAACATGACACAGGCAAACCACAGCTCTCCCAAATTAAAGGCAGAAATCCATGTCCTCACACACCTCCTGTGCTTTTACAGCTCTTCTGCCCCAGGTGAACTTCACCCTCACAGAAAAGATCCCACTCTGCAAATGCCAGACAAAACACAGCACAGGTCACTTCTTATCCAGGTGTTTGGCCACTTTCACCACCCAGAGTCGGCCTCTTTATCCAAAAATGATGCATACTTGATGGGAAGTTTTCTCCAGTAAACAGAACTGCCAAAGGGACTTAAAACTAAGCTCACCAGTTTAATAGTTAATCAGAGAATGATGCGAAAATGTAAAAAACAGCTTTAATTGAGACATTTGTTCATAGCAAATTAATGATTCCACTGAGATTGCTTTGGAGGTATTTTAGCTTGTATGAATGCAAATATCTTTACCTTATTCAACCTTACAGTACTCTACATGCAAAAAACCCCCAACATTAGGAAGATTAAAAAAAGAAAAAAAAAAAAGAAAAAAAAAAACCAACCCAAACCTCAAACACACAGCATTTATATATCTAATGAACAGTAGCCACTTACTGGCTCTCATATCATTAAAGTACTAACACAATATAAATTAATAGATAGTGCAATTAAGATTAAGTAATGAGAAGGCTAAAAATTTTTCTTAGTGGCTTCTCAATTAAATGAGGAATGAAAAAAAAGCAAAACAAATGACACATATAACAGTTGCAGTGCATGATTTCCCAGATCTGAAAGTTTTATTTGCTGAGACTGGAGATACTAGGCTAGGAAAAAATTAAAAATAATATTTATGCAAACAGGACTTCGAAAATTCATTATATTAAGCAGTCTGTAGCCTTGCAACACAAGTTAAACCTGGGTTAAAATAAAATGCGATTGAAATACAACGAGATTGCAGGATGAACAGAATTGCTGTAGCCACTGCCAAGCACGTTCTGAACACAGGGCAAATAAGGGGTCATTCAACACTGGGAAGAGGGAATTAAATTCAGTGATAGCATGGCAGAGCTTCCACTGTGGCATCAGACACTGTCATTGCACAGCCCAGGAAAACTGCTACTTGCAAAGCAATCTGATGCCAAATAAAGGATGTAGTGAAGAGCTAAATCAAAGTATTAGCATGATCCACAGCTGCCATTCCTACAATGGGATTGAAGAGGGAAAAAACTTATTCCCCACCACAGTCCTTGCATCCATTTCTTATTCAAAATGTGATCTTCCTTCCGCAAAACTGAGTTTACTGGAGAAAGATACAAACTGAAACTGTGTTTTAAGAAAGGCTGCCCAATGTCTTTGGTTTCACCGTGTGCCCTGGTGCCCTTGCACATGTTCGTGTGAAAGGATTTTTTTTGATACCTGAGCCAAAGGATAATTTCTCCAAAGGGGATGGAATGTGACACAGCCCTTTCCATACTTCACTACAAGGCCTTCTGAGAATGATGAGTGTTCTTATGCTGGTGTTATTACAACAGCAAGAGGTAAGGGTTTCTCAGGTTGGAATCAAATAGAAGTGAAACTACTACAGCTGATGATTTGGTCAAGTTTGCTGTTTTCATGTTCCAATATAAAATTATTTTTTGTCTGGTCCTAGGGGTAACATCAAGAGGAAGATTTTTTATCTCTTCCTAGGGTAGATAGATGTTTAATGAGCACTTGATGATTCATCTAGAGTATAAAATTTCATCTGAGAGCCTGGTGTTATTATTCAAGCCCATTTCGCAGTCAGACAGCTCCCACTCTTCTATAAAGTTTTTTTTTGCTCTGTGAAAAACAAGGCCTTGGAGGCAAGTCAGGGGATACATAGTGGCATTGAATTTACTGGCTTTGTCTGGAACAATATGCAGAAATATTCCAGAGATACAAGACCATATCTATAAATAACTCAAAAACATGGTAAAAGACTGTGCCAACAGACTGCTGAAATCCCCAGTGGTTTGAATGGGAGTTTACTAGAGAGAATTCCTAAAGGATTACAGTTTCAAGTAGAATGGAGCCAAATAAAAATAAAACCAGGGAATCTAAAATATCACTGCATAAAGGAATCATCTAATATTGCAAGGGAGCAACACTTGATCAGAGTTCAGAGTTTTACAGTTTCAAATGTTGAATTTCTTTAAAGTGATTCATTTTCCCCTCCTTTCTTTCCCTTAACTTCCTTTTCAAATGGGAATTCATGTTAAATATGTGTGCTTCAGGCCAGGAGTGGGAAAATACAGATAGGGTACTAAAGAGTGGCCCAAAATACAGACAGCCAAATGAGCCACCAGGGCATGAAATTCTGCTTTTCCCTTCCCCATCTGTTTGCTGATCTTGATTTCCTAACTGCTGTCCTTGCTCTGTTTGGCAGATGCAGCCAGAAGCAGAAGAGAAGAGGTTGTGTCCAGCCAGGGAGGAGCTGCAGAGCTGCACCTCAGACCTGGCAGTGCAGTCCTTCTCCCAAACCTGGAGCTGTACTGGGATCACTGCCCCTATCCCAAACCTGGAGCTGTACTGGGATCACTGCCCCTATCCCAAACCTGGAGCTCTACTGGGATCACTGCCCCTATCCCAAACCTGGAGCTGTACTGGGATCACTGCCCCTATCCCAAACCTGGAGCTGTACTGGGATCACTGCCCCTATCCCAAACCTGGAGCTCTACTGGGATCACTGCCCCTATCCCAAACCTGGAGCTCTACTGGGATCACTGCCCCTCTCCCGACTGGGAGCACAGCACACAGACACCCCTGAATGCAGCTCAGTGAGGGAAAACTCATTTTCCACAAATTAACCCTTCTTTTACAACAAGAAAGCTGAACTGACAGCTTCAACCATGTACAAGTCAAACAGGCTGCCTTTGCAAAGCTACAGAAGTGAATCACACCTTGCTTACTTCTCACTTGCAAAAAGCATAAAAATCTTTGGAGTGGCTACTATTGCATAGCAGGTTAAATTTGTCACCTTCCTCTCCCTTCTGTGACACTGCAGTGTCATCAGGAGAAACAGAAAATTACTCAGGGCTCACACTGCATTCAATTTAAATCATACAAAATTTTAACATCTGAGTCAAAATTCTAATGTAAAGCTTGTTCCTCTTAAGAAAACAGGTGAGATCAATTGGCAGATTGGATTTAAAAAAAAAAAAAAAAAAAAAAAAAAAAAAAAACATTTAAAAGAAATTCAAGATGATGAAGATATTTTTTAGCTACCCCAAGATGCAGTTCTGTCCTGGTTCAGGCCCTCTTAGAGA
The DNA here is from genome assembly GCF_017590055.1 of Onychostruthus taczanowskii. Lineage (NCBI taxonomy): Eukaryota > Metazoa > Chordata > Aves > Passeriformes > Passeridae > Onychostruthus > Onychostruthus taczanowskii. The sequence continues at coordinate 2,001,491 of NW_024499128.1, read as the reverse complement.
CAGAGGTTTTCTGTTGTACTTGACTTTCTCCTTTCCTCTTTCACACACACTCTTCCTGCTGGTCTTTGAGGAGACCTCAATTCAGGTAGGAAAATCCTGCACTCTTAAGATGTACTCAGACTTTCACATCAATTAAACTAATTGGCAGCAAGTACCACACCTACCTTAATCGTAACTGCAAACACCCTGTGATTATACCAAATCCTTTCTGAAAAGGAGATTGTTATTTTTATAGGGCTCTGAAATAAATATTAAAAAAAAAATAGCAGTCTGTGTTAACATGTTTCACTGCATTACTTTCAAAGGTCAACGTGTCCAAATAAATAACTTTGCCCCAATAAGCTTATCTGTCTCAAAAATATAAACTAACTTTTTTATTCTGTAACCATGATGTGCTCTTTTTCACCAGTTTGCACCTTCAGTAAAGTCTTGTTTCAATCAACCCCCAGCCCCACAAAATCTCTCCTATTAAATTTTGGGTTTTTAACTTCCACAGGGAATGTAGCATTATTTAATGATCTTTATTATGTTTTTTAATTAAAAGACCGACAGCTAAAGTTCGGGGATCAGTATCACCCAAACAGGAGCCCGTTGTCAAGAGCTACTTCAGATGTAAGATTCAGGTAGGGCTGCACCAGAAACTCAGCCTGAAAGTGCCTTTAATCAGAGCCCAGAGGCAGCACCGGCCAAAGGGCTGGCCCAGACTCCTCCAGCCATCACCAGCAATCCCCAGGGAACAGGCTGCAGGAGGAGCACATGTGCAGCAGCTGCTCTGCTGGGATCACAGATATCCCCAGGGATCTAAGTCACCGGGGGACATTCTGATCTTCCTCCCACCACTGCTGGTACTGGTCCAGCTTCACTCAGGCTCCCAGTGGTAATTCAGATATCACTTGGATTTAGACCCATTTTTGACTCCATGGAATGAAACTGGTGCCCTGTCTGGGAGAGGACTCCCAAAGTTACTGGCATTAGAAAGGCTGCACATCATTTGCAGGACAGAGAGGTGAGGCTCCTTCAGGAATCAGGTAAGCAAAGGCAATGTTGATGGCATATTATCCCTGCCAGGCAACAAAGCTGGGTCAGGACCCTTGTGACAGCAGACTGACTAGAGGGACAATGCTTATTCTGAAGTACAGCCTCCAAGGAAGCTGTTAACTGAAGCATCCATCCCTGCTTTTATGTATAACTCCTTTTCATGCCTGAAACAGCCAGTGTTGCTTGCTTAGAGTCTTGGAAAAGAAGAAGGAATTATTTCCAAAGAGATATCACTGCACCCCAGTACAAACAGCAGCTGTAACTGGTTCTGAGCAGAGCCTGAATGGAAGCAGGGAGAGAGTGGGAATAGTCAGTTCCCAATTACCAAGCTGGCAGTTCACGCTAAATCACACTGCTCTGCCTTCAGACATCCCTTCTGAGCCTTCACAGTTCTACCACAGGTATCTGGAGTATGTGGGAAAAAAGGCTTGGTTTATTTGCTTCTTTTTGTCTCTACTAAGCAAAAGCTATTCTCAGGAAGAGCAGTTTGGTATCAGACACATCTGAGCCCTTTTCATCTCCCTGCGCTCTCAGAAGCCACAGAGGTTTGGCAGGGTGGTGTGCCTGCTCGAATTTTGCTGGACAGTGTCATTCACTTGCTAAGGATGTCACAAACTTTGAATCTCAACATGCAATGACACAGCTTTGGGCAGGAAGACTGATTATGCTGATTATGAAAGTCTGGGAATTTTCATAAATGCAAATTTTCAGACATCCTACACTTAGGGCAAATTTATTTTAATGCTCCAGACATTGAAAGAGGAGCCATTCAAGACACCCCCTACCAAGTTTTTAAACACAGTAGCCTGACTTTTTATTTGGTTTTGAGCAGTAAGTGATGAGGAGGGCAGACATGTAACACTGGGGATATCACCCAGGAGGAGCCCTTTGGGAGGCTTAGCTGGAAAAATGTCTGCTCTAGTCAGATCTGACTGCCTCAGTCTCCAAAACACTCAGTCCTGTGCAAGTATTTCTGTGTGTACAAAAGCAAAACGTTCAGACTGACAGTCACTGGAAACTGTCAGGATTCCCACTTTGACACACTTGAGTCCACAATACTCCCCCTTACACCTTTCTTTGACATTTTTAGCTGAGCAGGTTTCAGCCACCACTGAGAGAAACAATTAATGCAGAAGAACACATCATAAAGATTCAGTGGATGTGGGTGGTTCATGGGATGATCCTCTCAATTAATATGATACTCTGTGCTGGATGAAAACTTACAAGGTTGCTGGTTCAAAGAACATTACATACAGCATGAGCAACTCCTGCAACTTCTGAGCTCGACCTTCCTCTGAACAGTTTTATTACTGTGCCTTTGCAAAAGAGTCCTTCCAAGTAATGAAGATTCACAGAAAGGTATTCAAATAACTTAGAGATTGAAACCACTTTGGCTTTTACTTATTTAGTAAACTATCAATACAAAATTAAATTAAATCATTAACATTAGTTTGAACCTATCACATGAGGAAAAGCAATTGGAGCTCCAGGCATTGAAGACTTGTAAAAAGGAGCAGTAAGAAGAAAAATTGTCATGGTTTTTTTGCTAGAGTAGCAACAGTCTGCTTCAATCTAAATAACTTCGAAACTGAACGCCCTGAGATACTGTGTGGAAGATTCAAGCATAAAAAGAGGAAACTTGATTATTTTACATCCTCTCCTGCAAAAGTCATCTCTGCTGGGCAGAGTAGTAAATACCCACTTTCTGTCCCCAGTGGCCAGGATTTATCCTTTAGGATGCAGCTTTGGGAAAGCAAATATTGCTTCAACATCCCTGACAACCATAGGGAATAGATAAAAGTGTAACTGCAACTTAGAGGGAATTAGAATAAAACAGGAAAGGTTAGAGGACAGTGTGAAATCACACTGATACCTCACCTCACTCTTCAAGAGATGCAGCTTGAAGGATTTTTGATGATCTTGTTTACTGGTCTTGGGGTGGGGTTTTTTTGGGGAGATAACAATTCTGAGTGATAATTATGTATATTCTCATTCATCTGGAAGCAAAGAAAGTAAATTACAACTTATAGCTCACAACTCAAAGGGTTTTTAAATATTAATAATTTGCATATATGTATAAATAACAATTTTAATGATGAGAGTATCATGAGCAACAATGAATGAGATCCAATTATAAATTATGTCAGGCATTCAAGGGACGTTTTCACTGTAATTAAGAGATGATGGTGGAAGAAAAGCAGCCTTCAGAAATTGAGACCTCTTGCACAATGAAGTTCAAGCAATTTAGATTTGTTCTTGTTAAAGGATTCTCTTCCATTGTTTGCCACTTTAAATTTAATATTTTTTTTTTCTGTCTATGGAGTTTCACCATTCATTTTTCTTGTGGGATCTTTATAGACTCAGGTTTTGCAGTGGCAGTATTTCATTAGAATTCCTCCGTGGAGAATTTTTTTTTTTTTCTATTTTAATGGAATATTAGGAGACAGTCTACCTATGAAATGTCCTGGCTCTTGTACAACCTCACAAGGAAAGTAGCAAATGCCTTAACACCAAAGACATTTAAAACTTGACTCTAGAAAATCAACTACAATTTTCCATAGAGAAACAAACTTGCCTTGGTGAGAGATTACATGAGACCAGAAACCTAACAATCCACCATGTTCCTCTGATTTCTATATCCTCTCTTGTCTGAAATGTGTAGGATATGTCAGTAACTCATGTGCCTCTCCAGTCAGCCTCTGTGAGCAAGAATAACTCCTTCTCCCTATTTCATATGCTGCCCCTTCCTGGCATTCACTGAAAATAGAGTTTGTATATCCTCCAAGGAAAGTTTATTGCAGTCAGGCAGCCACAATGAACAGAAATGTCAAGTCTTAATGACAAGAAAGGAGTTTACTCAAAAGATACTGATCTTAGTGTATAGGAGTGTATGCATGGCTTAGATTATAGGAATTCAACCGTGAAGCAAAGAGGTTCTCAAAGACCCCAAAATGTGATTGCATGAAAAGGCCATTTATTGAGTATATCCTTCTCATTTCTCTCAGCTTTTCAGGCTTGTATATTCTGGGACTTTTAATTAAAAGATAATACCAAAAGATCTTTGGGCTTTAAATTAAATTCTCGTATTTGCCTGCTTCCCCCAGAAGTGTTTAGCCTTTCCCATCAAATATCTCTCAACTGTCAGTGAAAGACTCCAGTGTTCTCAACAGGAAGAGTAAAATGCCTTTCTCTGCCTCCCTCTTCTCTCTTTCTTTCACCAGCACACCAGGATGTCAGATCTGAAAGAAATTTATGCATTTCCAGAGTGGAGGGGATGGGGACCTGTTGTGTCATGGACTGATCACCACAACAAACAGAGGCTGTAGGTCCTCAGGCAGTTTTACAACATTTGCAGGAAAATGAAGCCATAATAATGGAGTAGACCAATCCAAACCCACAAAAATCCCACAAAACCTACAAAAAAAAAAAGTCTTGCACAGCCCTGGACCTGAGATTTACATCCAGAACTTGCCTTGTAGCTGAAATTATTTTTACACCAGATATCTGGCTAGCTTACAGCCTTTTAAATGTCTTACTCATCTCTGTACTTACTAAGAGGTAATAGAAAGAATGAAATAGGTAATAGAAAAAAAAATGAGATGGGCATATATTCATTTCTATGACAGTCCCTTAAATGTTAATATTTTAGTCTGCATTTTAAAAAGAATCAAAACACCATTTAGCAAAGATGAAGACACAAAACTTTGCAAAAAAAAAAAAAAAAAAAGGCAGATTAGTCAGTGAAGATTAAAATTGCTTTGACTCCAGCACTGTAATTTAAAGCAGAACATGGTCAGATAAAATGCTTCTCTATAAGTTTATTTCCTCTCTCTCTGCTCATCTTCCCCTTGCAAGTTGTTACTTCATTTCACTGAGAAGGCTGAAATCAATATAATGAGTAGAAAAGCACTCAAATTAGAGAAGTGTGTGTCAAGTGGCAGCATAAAAAGAACAAGTGAGCATTCTGTTCCAGCAGAAAATCTCCAAAAAGTCTTACACGCCATCAACGTGGATTCATTTCCATAAGAAACAAATTGGCAGCTGATGCTGATGAAGGCTGCCCTGCACTTTACTGCTAATAAGTGACACCAGAGGCCTTATTACAAAGTATTTCTAAACATAAGAAATTCAGTAATGGGGCCCCCAAGGGCCACGTCCACCAACTCGTGCCCATGTGCGCGGGCACTGGTTTCCAAGGCAACTAACCCGAGCACAGGAGCCGTGTCAGACACTTGTGAAGGGAGTTAGGCAAAGCCTCCTCAGGATTTTCATTTTGCCATAGGGCCAGAGTGTTAGGAAGCATTGCTTTCCCTTGGTCTTGGACTACAGTCAGCCTGGGTGTAGGTATCAGCTGTTGGCATCATCTGAAGACATAATGCAGTCAAAGAAATAACACAGTGTGTCACAGCTGGGAATGCTCAGGGCATATTCCTCACTGCTTTCTTTATTTAACAGTTCAAAAGCACATGAATGAGGACCACCAAGCAGGCATGTCCTCTTCCTGGACCTTCAGGTAGCAGAAGAGTATCAAGTATTTGGTTTGTTAACTCTTACCTTTGATTTTGCTCATGCTGTTGATAACACCAGCAGTATCCTCTCAAGTACGGTGCCATCCCTGTCTTCTCACCTGCCTGTCTGCTGTCAGACAGCAACTTTTCCAAACACATCTAAAGTAGGGGGCAAATAACTATAGACCTCCTAAAACATGCCCAAACCATTATTCCATTTTCATGCCAGTTGAAGAATCACTTCATTCATTTGGAAATTTTCAGGCTTTTTGTAAACATCAAGGTTGTTTACAACATTAACCTTAGAAAGCCAGGAAAGATAGAACACCAGGATGCCATAAAAAAATACAGCTCTTTAAGCCAGAAGGAAACAAATCCTGCATTATACAATAGAGCATTCGTGCCATAACAGGACAAACCTTAAGAATAACTTTCCTTGGTATTCCCAGGCCAAGTCTCTGCAGAAAAAAAGTTGTCTTTCCTGCACAAATATGCAAACCACCCTCTCCTGAGCTCACAGTTGCACAGGAGTTAACAATGCATATTTCTGCTTTAACTGTAAGGCTACATTTAATTAATTAGGAAAGCACTGACTAATCCCAGAGGAAAGAGCAGAAACAACAGTTCTTTACCCCCTGGTTAGCAGTTTTGGAGGTAGCACACACCATTGTCCCCACCTAAGAGCCACCAGCAGCACAGGCCTGGCACAAGCACTGCTTGCAGGGTGGTTTCCAAGGCCAGGGTCCTTAAAGGACAGATTGGAAAGGACTCCCCATGCTTCCTCCCGAAGCAGTCTCATGGCGTCACTCTCGTAAGATCAAAAAGCACATTACCTACATTTCATTAAAAACAAATCCTGGGAGAGGTTATTTTCCTTTCAAGAAACCAAGCAAGAAATAAGGTTATAGGTACTAAAACACCTGCAGTGTATATTAAATTCACTGAAGTTTTGATTAAACATCAGCTCTGCTTCATAGCAGAAGGGAAAAAGCTCACTCGCGCACAAAGAGCCATCCCCCCCCGCTTTTGTCTTTTCCTCACCTCAAAATGTCATGATTTGTTTTTTCCAGTATAGCATTTTGGAATCTTTAAAACAATATGCCTTATGTTTATGGCCACAAACCTGTTATTCACTGGGGTTCTTCTAGCTAAGCATCTCATTTTCATAGTCTCTGGAGAGGCAGCAGCTTCTCCATGGATCAATGTATTGGAAACCATCCCAAACCAAACAGGAGGAGGCTTCTCAACCTTGCAGCAGAATGGGCCAATCTCAGATGTGGGGTACCCCTGGTGCCTTGCAATGCCATGGTCTTTCCCCTTACACTGCAGGAGCACCAAACTCTCAGCACTGCCTGGCGAATTTAATTACTGCAGGCGGCTTTGAGCAAGTGATGCCTCAGATATGACTGCTAACTCTGTCCAAAAAGGCAGTCATCTTCCCCTCTTAAAGATCATCTGCAAGCCAGAATCTGAATCATGAAAGCTAATACATACAGCTCAGACAGAGCTCCTAGAGCTCTCTGTGCAGTGGAGAAGCAGAGACACAATGAAATATGGAAATAACTCAGAAAATGCAGGCTCAGGCCCCACGTGGCCCCATCTCCACCCCAGGACCAGCAGCATCCAAGGCCCCGGTGTCACAATGTGCTGGTCCCCCTTACCAAAGCATCTGTGCCAGCAAGGCAGCACATGCAGAAACAAACTACACTCTGCTTTTCCACGTTTCCCAAAGCCCACGGGGCTGCCAATGAACCAGCTGAGCTCCAGAAACAAATCAATGCCTGGCTCTCCTCCCAAAGACGATTCCTAGCGCGTTACCATCGACAAGGTACCCGCTGCTGTCACAGCCTGTCAGGTGACAAACTCACACAGGGCTTCTGCCACCCAGCCACCAGCGGGGGGATCCTCTGCTAACGAGGAGAGCAGAGAAACTTTGGAATAAGCACTTTCTTATTCCCTGGAAACTTCTTATTCCAGAGTTTCTTACAGCCCTCTGTCTTCTCAGCTTCTAAATGAAGGTCCATGAATCCTCTGGCACTGATATAGAGGTATAAAACCTCAAATTTCTTTGTGGGAATTGCCAGCTAAATGGGAGCTGTCTCCTCTTATCTATAGTACGAAAGAAATCCTAACATCTTTTTTTTTTTCTCTCCTGAATAGAAATATAAAATAGCATCATGTAATCTTATACTTGTGAGGAAACTGAACTTTAATGGCTTCAGCACTTGACATTATTCATAGTTAGAAAGGTCAATTTTTATCCATCACCTGAGGAAGATTTCTCTGCTTCCAGCCAGTGATATTGTTGAGAATTTGCTACCCTTAAAACAAAGTTTCCTTCAAAGCCAAGAGTGTTTGCTGCTGAAGTATTATGTAAAACTCCAATCTACTGCATATGCTGACAATACCAGCTGCAAAGGTCTTTGAAAACACTGTTCACACAGCATGAAAATTCTGAACAAATGGAAAGTTTTATAGCCATTCAATACACATAACCCTTGCTTTTACAATTCCAGTTGACACTTAAATATTTAAAAACAACAAGGGACATATGGGTTATTTATTCTCGTTTCTATTTTTAATTCTAGTTCTGAAAATAGTTTCTAACTTAGTTATTTTAAAACAGAAATGGCACCATTTTAACACTGAACTTGTGGGCAATTCATCAGGTTGTGAATTCTAACCTGACACTTACAATACACCAAATGCTTTTTCAATGCTGCTGTTGCACCATCTGCTTTGATATTGCTTCAGAATTATACTTAAAAATATGTAGCTAGAAGCAAAACGAGGTTTATAGAATTTGACTACAATCTTTATCTTTCTGGGAGGGAGGATTAATCTTCAGTGCTTGAAAGCTTTTATGCTTTATAATTTTTGACAACATTTGAAAAAGAGAACACAATTGGCACTGCCACAAAGATGTAAAAGTTTGCTCTTTTTAAGTTGTAAAATAGTCGTGTTCTTGTTAAGTTCTAAAGACTATTTTGTGTGGTGTCATTTTTCTCTTCAAAGTCTAACCCACAGATATTGCTGGAATTTGTTTTAATTTTTCTTTCATATGTGTATGACAAAAATTATATAAGTTTGAAATAACAGGGTACAGTAAAACAGATCTCCAAGGGATAAAGTCTGTGTTATTTTCTGAAATTTACTCAAAATCTCACTTTTGTAGACGGACATGCGTGAATGGAGAGGTTTCACATCATTACAGCTTCATGTCATGGTATAAATATTGCAGATTTTACAGTTTCAGTTGAAAATTTATACAGAATAATCAAGTTGCAGAGTAGGGAGGCAGACAGTTTTATGAGATGTACTGTAATTGTTCTGACCTGCTCCTGCTACTGATGAAATAGGGGCCATAAAGTGAAAATCTTACTGTTCTTTGTCCTTGGTCTAAGTATGACCTAAATGTTGCAAATCTTATGACAAAAAAAATGAAGCCATTTCTGTATGTTAGCTGGCTCTATTGTTGAAAGTATTTATTTGGAAAACAGATTTTACTAGAACTGTTGAGTGGGAGGCTCTCAGGCTCTCCCCAGTGCTGGCCTCTGTCAGAAAAAGCATCCAAGTCTAAGTGGGTACGGAGTATAAATTGCACTGTAAATCTCATTCTAATTCCTCATTATTCCAAGGAAAAAAAACAAAACACTCAATTTTATCTTTCTGAACTTTTCTTAATAGTAGAACATAAATAAAGATGAAGTAGTTAAGCATATTCATGCCTTTAAAGAACATTTATAAAATACAAAAAAGAAAGGAGAACCATGGAGACACCACCTGTGCTAACACATTACTACTTTTCATGGTATGTTTCTTTATCTTGGTACATTTTAAATGCGCAGGATGAAGAATTTTATCACTTCTCAAGAGGATTTATTCCTTAAACCTGATCTAAAAATCCTTTGGTAGACCAAAGGCAGAACTGTGACTTGAAGCATTTCACCATTTCTACAGAGGGTGATCTATGGCTTCAACTTTTCAACAGGGAGGCTCACAATTTTCAGAAGTCACAAGTGAACCCATTTGGATTTTAGTGCCAGTGCAGTGAGTTCACTTGGTAAGAGAAGCCTGAGGGAGCATCAGACCCCACTCTGCAAGAGGATGTGCCCTTTTTTATTCATGGAACAGTTTTGCATTCTGCCCTTCATTCATTCTGGTTTGTTTTTTTTTTTTTCCAACATGGTATCATGCTTCAGATGTTTATTCCTCAGTGTTAAGAGGGCAATAAGGACAGTTAAGTCTCTGTCTGAGATACCAGGTTCCTTTACACTTCTGCTCTAACACTTCCTCCCATTATCCCAGCCTCTCTTCATTTCCTATCCATTGCACTTTTCCTCACATGCCTTCAGCCTTGTTTTACCCATTTCACTGACACTTTTAAACAAGCACCTTGGAACACTCACCATTTTGTGCTTCTCTCTTAGGGGTGGCTAATGCTGACAAGGCTCATTATTTGTTCTGTAATTATCTCCTGAAACTTCCCATTTGCTGAGGAAAAAAAGAAGAGCAAAATGCAGTAAGATTGCTGACACGTTAAGGCTTCTGCCTATCATGCAATTGCACTTCCTTGCTTTTCTATTTATCTATTTCTCTTTCAGAGCTCTTTGCAAGGATTTTTCTATGGGCCATAACCAGGGCTCTCAGATAAGAGAGCAATAGTGATAACACTCTTCCAAAGCAGGGGGTGGTTTATGCTCATTAAAAACCAAATTTCACATCCATTGAAATGTGTGATGCTAATTCAACTGGAAGCACTCAAATCATCTTTCAGAAACCAACACTGCAATGACTGAGAACGGCTCAGCTTGATGGATTAAAAATGTTATACAAACTTCAGAACTCAGCTGTGTAGGTGAGAGTTACTCTCATTTGCTGAGCGGGGAACTGGTGTGCAAAGAGACGATGTGGTTTACAAAGTTCCTGTGCTAACCCACCAGTATCAAACTACAGCTGGGTCTGGAAATCACTGGGAGCAGGGATTTCTCTCCCTGGTCACTAAGCCCAGCATGCACTCACAGAACCCTGGGCACAGCAAAGGTGCCACTCCTCTGGGCCTTCCACTTTTAATGCTGAATACCAACAGTCTGTTGCACAGGATTACTCTGATGACTCAAGACTTCGAGTATCCCCAAATTATATTTTACCTTTGCTTGTTTGTTTTTAAATTGCACTCTTTAAAATGTAAAGAGCTTATTTTAATGCTGCAACGTGCATGCAGCTGCCTGGTGTATTCTGCCTTGCTCTTTGAGAAGGCCCAGAGTAACATATTTATGTTTTCTCCAATACATGTGAAACTGTGCTAATTATTGCATCAATGAAAAAATTATCTGAAATGTCTTTGGCAAAGCAGAAGTAAACTACATAACATCCACTGCATATATAAACAAAAAAGACTAATCCAAAACATTCTGCCATCAACTGAGGCTCTTGAGTATTTGTTAGATTTTAAAAATTAAAAAAAATCAAAATCCCACCATTTTCTTCCCCTAGTACAGACAAAATAAATGGCAGCCAATTCAGTTCAAACAACATTCCTGCACACAAAGCTGGTGACATAATTAAGAAATGTATTCAAGCTATTACTAATTTAACATAGCTCATCAATACTTCCATCAGAAAGCTGTTTATGGCCAACAGTGTCACAACTGAATTTATGCATTGTAAATACAAATATATTTTATTCATAGAAAATTCCTGTGACTTCAATTATGCAATAAGTATTTATTTGGAATTCATTATTTTTTGTTTGATAACCATCATTAATTCATGTCCAACTGATTAAGCCTGCTGTAAAGCTTTAGTGAACATTATCCATGGTAAAACATAGATTTGTAGAGCTCTGTATTTTCCCTACTGCTTCAAGTGGAATGTGTGGACAATGACATAATACTGTTTCACACAACCACTGAGTTTTATGTTACAAAAACATATTTCAAGGCTTTCTATTAAAAACAATGTAAATGTCTAGCAAACAATTATTGATTCCGGAGAGCTTTAGCTTCTTGCTGCTTTTAGACTGCACGAAGTTGTCTCTGTTCTCCCTTTTCCATTTCTGCCTGAGATTCACATGCAGGGTGTTCCCTGCGCCGCCCCCCACTTTGCAGGCAGGCAAATGCTTCCTTCCCAAAAAACCAAGCTCTCAGCACCACTGCCTGGCTTGGAAAGGGTGGGATGTTTAGGAATACATAGTAAATTTAATCTTCCTCCACATTTTTTCTTAAGCAGAGTGCTAAAATTTGTGTTGGAATATAAAGTAAGGTTCATATATTCCTGAACTGGCTTTTCTTTTTATATTGTTTTTGCTGCAGTTTCCTGAATTTCACCAAGAAATCAGCAGCAAAAAGCACAAATTAAACCAGCAAGTACGTGACAGAAAAATAAAGACTACAGGGGTACTTTTTCCTGTACCTCCTGTTCCACAGACAAAGCTGGTTATCCAAGGAATCAAAAGTTCAGACTGATGCATAAAACCATTTCACCAAAGCTAAAAGCACAAGGCAGAAAGATTTAAGTAGTCCAAACCAAAAAATGCCTACTCATAAAACCAAACAGCTGTGTTGAGATAATTTCTGATAAACAAGGGGAGCATGAAGCCAGAATTAATGGACCAAAACAGCTATGTCAGAAATTAAGCCCAATTAGTGAATAAAATAATGACTGGAGTTATTCTTTCCCTTTCTTCCTTCTATACGCTGAGTTTGAGATCCTAATTTCAAGATGACACCAACAAAAGGCATAGACCAGAAGGAGTTGCTGTGCTGTACTTCCAGGACCTGCAATTTCCTTTTTATTCCTGTTTGGCCACAGTTGCAGAAAGGCAAAGCCCAGAGAGCCAAAGAGAGCAGTGAGCCCAGCTGAGCTCCTGTGGCCAGAGCTCCTCTGCTCTTGGCCTCTTTCTTTGGGAACTTTTTAGGGCTTGCCACTCATCTAAAGAGCCCAGCTTTTCTGACCAGCACTCAATTTTTTGTTTTGTGAGCCCTTCACCAAAAAAAACCCAGATACAAATGATATTTTAATCCAACACTGAATATCTGCCAGCCTCAAAACAGCAAGAACCACTGATTTCTGAGTTCACACCACTGTTGTCAGACTCATTTGTGACGCTGGCTTTGGAAATTTCTAGCACTGCTGACAGCCACATCACACACTCCAATAATTTATTTTGGCTTTGTCAAAACCACATGTTCACTTTTCAATGTACCTGTGAACTTATCTGTAGGACAAAAGACAACGTTAAATATTTAGAACCATAATTTATGTATTTATATTTTTAAACAGCTAATGTGACTTAACATGCAGAGAGAAGGCTTTTATATGGTAAAGAAAATCCAGAACATCAAATACTATAGTATTAGTCATTGCTTTTGATGGTAAAATATATTATTCATAATAATTCCTGCTAAATTTAATTAAAATATTTATATTGAAAGATGCTATTCATAAAACAAAGACTGATTATCAGTCAGCAGTACCAAAAATCAAGATCAAAAATTTTAAAAGTGCCTCATAAAGGAATCCTTCATGAAAGGAAAGATATGGCTGGTTTCAGTGAAAATCAACTCAGTGGAATATACAGAATAAAGGCAGGAAGAATGGTGTCCTTGTGCTTTAGTGGTGACACTGAATTCTCAAATGAAACCCAGGAGGTAGGACGATCTTAAGTGGCTTTAAAGAGCTCTCCTGTTTTCATGTAGTGCTTAAATAACAAACCACATTTTTTTAAAAAATGCATTACAGGTCTCTCCCATTAAGGTTTTTCTTGATGGGCTGTGGTTTTGGGGAGTTGGTTGTTTGTTTTTAAGAAATCCAAATGGAAATGCACTGTGATTATCTCTCTCTGAAGATAAGCACTTCTCTTTTTAATAAACTCTCATTGCTCACTGGTAATAATTCATTTTTCACATACTGTCAGCCCATGCAGACACAAATATTCTCTATCCTAAAACACCAGAAAGGAGAGCATCTGCAATTCTTATTCTTTAGGATTTTACCTAAACTGAAGTAGCAACAGAGTCATCCTAGGGAACACCATCATCATCATCATCACCTAGAAAATGGTAACAGCGCTTGGTTCTCTTCTACTGGGCTGAAATGAGATGTGAAACAAAACAGGCTACTGCCATTTCTATTAATCTAAGTCAGTTTCCTCACCACTTCCTTCTTAGTTAAGGAGACAATTTCTTTTTGTTGAGAACTCAAGTGAGCAGATGGACATCATATTCTGCTGCAATAACACTGCTTTACATCTCTTTGACAATATAACAGCACTGTATATTAGTGTAATTTACTCCCATTTTAAGTCTCCTTTTCACTGACAGAACAGCATGAAGAGATCTTCACGTAAGTGAAAATTAGTCCCCTGTGAATTCCAGGAAGAAATTATGACGTAGTGAATGTAAAACAGTGAAAAAATCTTGGATGCTGATGGAAACCATACAATTAAAATATCATTCTGACTTAAGGGCTTTCCAAGTATTGCAAAGTAAACAGGGATTATCTATTTAGATCAACAACAAATCATATGTTCTCTGATCTCCAGAGATGATAGCACTGAGGCACATGATTGATACACCATGGTACATTAATCACCAGTGATGCTGTGCCTGTACTGCACAAGAACTGCCTGGGAGGGTTTCATCTCTTGCAGCAGCATCCCAACACCTCCCTGGCACTACTGACTTCTGTGGGGATCGTTCTCAGAAAAACACCAAATTAAATCTTCTGTCTTAACAGGCGACACCAAATGGCATTATTAGATATTGAGCACCTTCACCATGCCAGAAGTCTGGGGTATCAGAGCCTGCTCTGCTTTGTTCCCACAGAGTTACACACATTTAGAACCAGTGCTGCTGTCTGTGCCACTTACAGGCTTAGATGAACTGCTCAGATTTAGCAAAGAAATTTTATAAAGGTAGACAAATGTCCAAAAGTTGCTGCCGTCCCACCCTCCAGTTGTCCCGCAGGAAGCTGGGAGGAGGAGACTGTGCCAAGGAAGCATCTCCCTGCCCTGCAGTCTGTGCTGGAAGATGCAGAGTGCTCTGGAAGTGGTGCAGCTCAAGATGCAAACTCACCTGGGGCAGCCCAGAGATGTGGGATTTATTAAATTCTATTGCTAACAAGACTGTGCGCAGTACACACTCTCAAGGGATGTGATTCTGCAATCCTCACCTCACAGGCATACCAGCACATGTTTTACTAAGGACTCCAAGGAGGAGCTTCATACAAATGAAGAGAGTTGCACAAGCACAGCCCCTCCTGCTTTTCCCACACAGAGTCAACTACACATAGGGAAGTAACTTGAGGTTTAAGATGCTGCAACACTCCCAGATACATCCATCTCATCCTCTAGAGGCATTCCCTCTACTACTTCTTAAAATTACGAGTAATAATCCTCCTCTCTGATGTGGCATCTGGTCCACTTCTTGAGGCAAGCCCTTGTTTCCTTACTGAAAACACCTGGCTAAACCCCCATTCATCTGCATGGCCCTCCCTGCCTCATCCCAGTCTTACTTCAAAAGTGAGAGCAAAAAAAAAATTAGAATTCCCATCATAATGAAAGTTTAAGGCTGATGAACATGTATCCCTAGCATTCAGAATTAGATTTCACATCCAGACAAAATTCATAACCTAGCTTTGCAGTGTGTCCATCAACTGGTTTATCAGCATGAGACCTGGAAAATGATGTAAAAGTATCTTGAGTAGAACTAAATGGCAGAAGGGGCAATGTATAGGATGCAAAATCAAAAGAAAGACAATCTACAGAGCAAAAGATAACAAGCACATGCATTTTAAATAACTGAACTATGTTTTGTCTGCTTCTACAGTTTTCTCTTGATTCCTTACCTGTCCACTTCACCTACCAAAAAGGACAGTTCTAGAAATATGTAGTCTTTGCCAAAAATAAAAATCTTCTGCTCATATAAAGTGGCCAACTAAAGAACTTAATTTTGTCTATTTGTGATTTATTTTGTGCAGTATTTCTATGTCAGTCTGTATTTTACGGACTTGTGATATCAATATTATAGAATTTCAATCCAAACTTTACAATTTCAAATACTGTTTTTTCCGTTGTAGGCACCTGCATCATTAAGTCACCACAAAAATTCTTCCTGTTGCATTTTTAACAGGATACTCAAACAATTCACAGTGAAGCAAATTATGAGAATGAATCCTTGCTCTCATCACTGTACTTTGCAAATGGGACACCTGATTTTATTTCTTTCCCATATTCTGTAGCAAAAATGTTGCTGAATGTGAGCGATTTGGGCTAAGAAGTGGTAAGGCAGGGCTTATAGTGGGTTATCAAAGAAAGCTGTTTAAATTGCAGGGAATAGAGTGCCTCAGTGCCTTAGACAAATATTCCACCACTCAAATGATCAACTAACTTCATTTTCTGCATGTGTTCTATCGGTGTGCTTTATTAATAAGTCCTCAAAACCTTGCATGGTATTTGCAGGATTTATCTCAGCCGCTTGCTCGCTGTTTTTTCCCCACAATTGGAAGGCCACCTACTTTGAGTTCCTCATGGCTGATTTCTTTCTCCACTAATGTTCAGTAGCTATTGTTTTATTGCAATGTATTTACAACAAACAGGCAATTTTTTAAGGTGCCAAGAGCTTCAAGCTTTGTTTGTTTATAGCTCCTCTGTGCACTGCTACATTTTTTCTTGGATTCAACTGCCAATGTAAGGGATTAAGGGGCTAAGCGAGTTTGACTGGTGCAGGAATCTTTCAAATATGTTCTTCTAGCTCAACTCTTTCACTGGCAGTTTTTACTTAACGATAACTGCCAAAATAAAAATCCCCTGGTGCAGCGGGAGTGACAAAACAATCACACTTTTCAGGCACAATTCAATATCTATTCACACCTCTGAAAAAAATGAAATAAAATAAAAGTTGACAAAATTATAAAGCTCTGGCCTGTAGGTTTGCTTTTGCTGTGGTTTTTATTTAGGTTTTTTTAATGCCCCAAGTAATCTTCAGATTGTTAGAAAGGGCTGGAGTGAATGTTTGCTGACTTGTGCTCTACCCACAGGGCAATAATTATTCAATTAAGTTCTTGTAAGTGAAAATAACTTCTCAAGGCTATCCTTCAGAAATCTTGCACAAACCCTCTCTTTAGTTACTGCCTTTTTTTTTTTTTTCAGGCTACCCGAAAATTTTCTTTGTCTCCTGGTCCCCATATTCCAGTGATGCTTCTAGAGTTTTGTCTTATCAAATGGAAACTATTCCTCGCATAACAGCTTTACCTATGTCTTTCGAGGGAGGGTTGAGATGTCAGTGTTGATGAAAAGAGCTATTTAGTAATAACAGAAACTAAATTCAGGGCCAGTCCCAAACCCACCGCTGTGCTCATTCTTGACCAGTCCTGTTCTGCTCTTTGTTTTGTGGACACAGAGATAAAAGTTCTAAAAAAGCTTTAAGGGTTTTTCTTCAGCAAGGATGGAAATGGGTCCCTCTGGCTCTTACATGTTTTTTAGCTCTTGGTCCTCAAAGTGAAGCACAATTCATCTAGACAAGTAGGTTTATTAAATAATTAAATAGATATTTCCTACATGGCATTTTTCAATAGTAAGATGAAGATAACAGTCCTGATACTCATTCTCATACTCTTCTGCTTTGTTCATTAGATTTAAGCCTTTCAACTACAAACTGTTTGGTGGTTTTTTTAAATTATGAATAGCCCTACATCAAGATTTTTTAAAAATACACACAGAGTTATTTGGTAAAAGATGACTGGTGGGTTGTAGTGTAATTGTGAAAGAGCAGGAAGCAGAAATAAAAGAATCACCAGAATGAGAATCATTTTGATCACACAGCTGACTGCCCACAAAAATACTCCTATTAGAATCTGTAGATGACAGAATGACAAAAAACATATGGAAAGCCTTTAACTCTTGAGAAAGTTGTGTTGAAACAAGTACTGAGCAGAGTTATAGACCAGGGAGCACAGAGCACAGGTCCTGCCAAGGGAACGACAGCCAAAAAAGCTGCAATTCTGAGAAGGAAGTGCAGATTAAGTGGAAAGGTAATTCAGATAGTCTGTCATGATGCTGGGTGCAAACCAAAACAAACCACAATTCATTATTTGACAAAGAATAAGCAAAGTGTAAGAACAAGACAATGTTACAGGCCTTGTCACAGTGTCTGGTAATCAAAGAGCTGAGAAATTAGAGGAAAAGTGTAAATATATGACAAGTAAGGTTTCAAGGTTAGAAAAATATGTCTTATTATGGCTAGACAAAGATGTGATCTCTTCAGTCTACCCGAAAGGGATCTCCAGTGCTGTGTAATTCCACCATCTAAGCATCTCCACAGAGAAAGAGAGAGAGCAATGACAGCAAGACAGAGAACCTCAGCAGCGAGGCAAACATTGCTGCCACCGAGGGTGACTGACCACTACAAAAATCTATAAAAACTAATCACAGATGATCCCTCCTCTCGACATTGAAGTCTTCTTGAGATACATACTTATTAAACAGTGACCTCCCCACAGTTACACTGGAGTGACATTTGTGGCATGACATTTTATGTCAACCCACATCACACCACACCATCCGAGTCATAGGATGACACCGCATATTTAAAACCTGTCAGAGAAAACACCCTGTCACAGTCATATTTTTCTGGAAAAATCCCTTTGCCCAGGATTCTTCTCCTGGGAAGCTGAGAAGCCTCAGAGAAAAAGGAAAACAATTCTTATCTCATTTGCTACTCCTGTGTTTTGCAGCTTTGGAATGTGGTTGGACATTGGTTACCAACACATGATTGTTTCCTTGGTTTCATGTGAATTGTTTTAACTCATTGGCCAGTCAGTGCCAAGCTGTGTTGAGGCTCTGGAAAGAGTCACTTGTTTTTCATTATTATCTTTTTAGCTTTCTGTAAGTATCCTTTCTGTATTCTTTAGTATAGTTTAGTATAGTATTCTTTAATATAATATAAAATCAGAAAATAATAAATTATCCTTCTGAGAACATGGAATCAGATTCATCATTCCTTCCTTCGTCGGGGAACTCTGCAAATACAATAACACCCCACCTTCCTCTGTAACATGGAAATAACCATATCTCAGTAAATCCTTCTTCTACAGCTCTTTCTTACTTTGTCTAAAAGTATATCTATGTATTTCTTACTCAGAACCATTCCCTCTTGGCATGAGGGAAGCTTGATAGCTCTTGGCATGAAGGAACATGTGATTAACACGTGTGGGCTCAGTGTTCCTCATTTGAGAATACTGCCTTCATTTGTATGGAATACAAATATGTCACATTTCCTCAGTATCTGAAACAGAACATTTATATTTATGAGGATATAAACTCATTTTCTCAAGTCTCCGATATTTGTTGAAAATTAATCATCCCCTTGCGAAACACATTCACTAGAATATTCATAGGAAGCAAACATAATGAATAATCATATTCAACTTTCATAATCAAAAGTTCCCAAAGCAATTTACAGGAGATAAGTATCATTATCCCCATTTATGTCCAGGGAAACTGAGGCATAACATTGACTTGCTCAACATTAAATAGCAGAAATGTGTTACACCTTAGATTTCTGGCAAAATCCTGGAATTCTGCTTCCTCTAATGCATAAAGATAGTCAAAGAAAAAAAAATGTTTTAATTTCAATGAATATTAACATGCTTCTGTGATCTCCAGCAAGATTTCCCTCAAGCAGCTGATGGTTTTCCACAGTGTTCAGTGTGTCTGTTTTCTTCAAGGCCTACCCCAATTCCACTTGAGTTCCTGAGATATTATACTAAAAATCTGTGAAAATTTAAAACAGGTTTCTGGACTTTATTTGCAGCAATGTTGAGACATCAGAAATACTATGCACAGTCTCTCCAATAATTTTTACCTTCCTTCTGCTCTAATTTTTTTGTTTGTTTGTTTATACAAAAAGATTTAATAATGATACAAGGCCACCCTAACCAAAGTTTGCATAATGCAGAAGTTATCACTTAAAATTATAAAGGGAAAACACCCTCAATTTAAATCAGAAATGTTTCAAATTCATAAGATACCCTTTTTCTATTAACCATTATCATTTCAACTAAGGCTAAAGAATTCAATCTGCACCAAAAAAAAAAAAATTATCCACATTTTCACCGAGGGGGGGGGGGGGGAAAAAAAGATTTGC